>NW_027223770.1:12704952-13304952 GCF_028538775.1 Myotis yumanensis | reverse complement strand
ACCTAGATGAAGTATACAACTCAGAGCATTGTCATAACATGTTTACACATGTAACCACCACCCCAGAACTCTCTGCCAGGGCAACCATTCTAATGACATCTGTCACATTGATAAGTTTTGCCTGTTTTTAAGCTTTATTTGGATGGAGTTGTGCAGTGTTTACTTTTTCTATTGTTGTGTTCGCTCGGCACAGTGTTGTCGTGTATGCTGTTACATTAAACAGTAGTTTGTTCCTTACTAATGTCCCCAGAAGCAGAGGTTTTGAGGTTGTCCTCTGATGCATTTATTGTGGTCATTTGTCACAGAAATTGATTGCTGTGTACACTGTGATTTTTTCAGGCCCAGTACTCATGTTACATCCATTCCAGAACCTGACCCTAGTGCCATAGGCAGTTCCAGGCATGTTCTTCCTGGCCTGGGGCTCCATTCATGGTGCTTTGACCAAAACATCACTGCTCGTGTGCTCATGTTTCTTGTAAAATTGAGGTCAGTTGCTCACACAGATCCAGATTTCTGAGGGGTCTGTAGACACATTTTTGGGATGAGGGGCAGGGCTCTTTTTTCTGGAAGTACAATTAGGGTAGGGGCAAGATTTTTCTTGTGGATTCCAAGTAGCTCAGATGCCAGCCCTCTCCTCAGGATTAGGATGGTCGAAGCTACTCCTTTTCCATAAAAACAGTCCCAGCCTCCTGGAAGCTTCCAGAGTACTTGGTGGGAGCCTGCAGAAAGGTGTTCCCACCCAGCCTACCGCTCTGTGGCCCCAGGACCTGTCAACAGATGGATCTCAGTGTAACTGTGGGAGCATGCAGACAGTGCAGGGCCCAACATTAGAATCACTAGATAATGAATATGCACGTGTGAGTTTTCTGCAGTCATCTAAAACAGAAGTGTACAGGATATTTCATGACATGCTCAGTAGGTATTAAATGAAAAGGCAGGCACAACCATGTGCCTTATTTTGTAAACCAGAAGAAAATAACTCATCCAACAGTAATAGTGGTTAACTTTGGGTCTGGATTAGGGCAACATAAACTGTTTTTGTGTGTTTCTGAACTATCCGCACACAGTGTAGAATGAGCCTGTGTGACATATGTAGCCGTTTACACCAAGCCTTGTACAAATGTGTACCATAGTTCCTTGGGCCCAGAGAAGATAGCTGCGTTTTCTCTGGAACTATTTTCCTGCCTCATTCCTAGCATGCCTTCCCCTGCTTGGCAGACCTTCTCTGCTCAGGTCCTGGCCCTTCTAGAGTCCCCTACTCCGTCATTGGTTGTCTGTGTATGAAGTCATCTCCCCGCACCAGAAAACAATGAGCCCTTCAGACAGGGAGCATTCTAGTTTGCATATTTCGGCAAACTTTGGTTTCTATAGTTTGGGATCTTGGTCGTTGCTGTTTGAAATTCTGACCAAATCTTCTAGGACTGATAATGTTAACTGAGCTGAGTGAACAAAAAATGGTTTTCATTCCTTTTATTAACCTTTGTTGCTGCTTTCTTTCCAGCTCACGTGTCTTAAACGACCTTTGGTTGTCATCCATGAGCTGTTTGACAAATCCATCATGGATATTTCCTGGTAAGGCGGATTCCTGTAATCATGTACATTAGGCTAGGAAAGGAGAAGCCACACATTGGAACACGAGACCCCCGGATGTGATTAGTGTCAGGTAGCCAGGGACCCACCCCAGGTTTGACACTGGAGCAGACCCCAGGGTGCTGTTTGTACACGATTCAAGAAAGGGCAGCGTGGTCCTGCTTGTGGGAGAATATATACTGCTGTGCTCTTAGCTCTGTTGGGATTTGCCCTGGAAAATGCCTTCTCCAACAAATTGGTATTTAGGAAAAGGAGAATGCTGTGATCTTAGTTCCACTTCACTCTGTCCTTGCATGAACCAGATTAGCATAGGTGTGGAGGCACAGTCTGCCTCTCAGTGACCTCATTTAGATTTATACTCCCCCACATGGTTTTTTTTTTTAATGGTTTCAAAAATAAGATAAAGAAAAATAAAATTCTTACAAAGTACATGATGAAAGATACTTTGTGCATGTGCTTAGAACTAAAGGGTTGCCAGAACCTTCTGGGACTCTATTGTCTGCCCTATCTGCATCCCCATCCCCACAAGGCCACAAAAGGGAATCTGAGATTCTCAGTGTCTACCTAGAGCTCTGTCCTATTGTCCTCTCGGCCAACCACTGAGGCACGCGTGAGCACCACAGGGCTTGCTCCCAGGCTGCTAATGGTCATCTCTTTCAGGACTCTGAACGGGCTGGGCATCCTGGTGTGTTCCATGGATGGCTCTGTGGCATTCCTAGACTTCTCCCAGGATGAGCTTGGAGACCCCCTGAGCGAGGAGGAGAAGGTAGGAGAATAACATACTGCGGGCTAGTGACTTGTGTGCTGCGCATTCTCTGAGGCCACAGACATGGCCATGATGGCTCAGAGAGGCCCCTTCAATTGGACCCTCGTCTTGTGACATACACAGATACATTGTTTCTTTTCTTTCTTTCTTTTTTTAATAATTCTTTATTGTTGAATATGTACTTTGTTTCTTAACGTATTATTGGGTGTTCGTCTTTTATAGGTCGTAATCCTTGTCTTCTTTAGAAAATACATTAATTTAAAAATGAATCTCAGTTCTTGTCAGAAATCAGTTCTGGAATGAAGAATGAAACAATTTTGGGCATCTCTTCCTGAACTGGTAATTAGCCACACACTGGGAGCTTTCACCCTGGGAGAAAGCCAGAGAGAGAGAGAGCTCCCAAGGGTCCCCACTCACCTCACTTTCCCCATTGTCTTGTACTGACAAGGTTGCCATGGAGCAGCAACTAAATAATAATACTGACCATTTTTCAGCACTTACTGTGTACCAGTCTCTGGACCATATGTTTTGCATATATTTTATTTAAAATATACAAAACCCTTTAAGGCAGAACTTACTCGTTTCATCAATGAGGTAACTAAACCATGGAAAATAGTATGGCTCTTTGCCAAGACCATACAGGACCTTTTGGTACAAGAACAGAAGCCTGACCCAGGCCCACTGATTTGGGCCAGGCCTCCTCCCTGTGCTCTGCCCAGGACAGTGTGGCCATGGGCCCTTCCTCAAGGGCTTCAGGAACGGCTCTGCTCTCACTACCCTAGACTTAGAACCAGTGTTTCTATAAATGGCCTTTGTCTGAAAGGAGCCCTGTGAAAGCTCAGAGCAGGTGGGCAGCTCTCCCCGCAGTGATTCAATTACTATAGAAGCTTCCTCTTAAGCTACTGTGGGGACTCCCACCCCCACTATGAGGTAAATCTTTCAGGGGTAAGAGTCTGAGTTGTTGACAGCACCTAGAATAGGGCCTGGCACCCTGGAAGTGTCTTGTCAATGAGAGGGTGAGTGTCTTGGCCTCAGGTCTTCTTTGCACCTTTCACAGTCCTCAGGTAACCTGGGATCCACTGTGCACTCCCCTCCCCCTTGGAGAGTCGCAGTGGGAGCCTATGTAATAACCTGTCTAGCTACCATTTCCCAGATGACAGGCAGGGACCGCGTGTATGAAGAACACTAGGGAAACATTGGTCAAACTCTGAATTCTGCCTCGAGATTCCAGGGGAGGGATTTAGGAGAAAGGGGACAGGAGCCAGGGTGGTAATGGAGGGAGGTTCCTGGCCACATACAGGCACAGCAGGCCCTGCAGGAGTGAGTCCCAAGATGCCACTTCCCCCACCCAGCATCTTCTGCTGTGAGGCAGATGTCCTACTGACCTCCACATTGGTCATTGCGCATCCTTATGTGAATCTTCTTTATCGCAGCAGTCACTCCAGTGTTCTGGGGACATTATCCCTGCCCTTGTGGGGTCCCATCTGACTTGTTTTGGCATGTGACCAATGAGACTTGGGAAGATGGAGAGAGGGGCCCTCTCAGAAGGATCGAGACAGCAGGGACAGAGGATTTCCTTAGATCAGCTGTGCCAGGCCTCCCCTTGTTCTTAGAAACACTGTTAGCAGCCCCATGGCAACCACATGGGGCTGATGGCTGTAGATAAGAGCAATGAAAGTAGACTCTGGTTTCAGTATCTGATTCCCAAAGAGTGTTTGGGGTCCTTGGGGTGATTTAAGAGCCTTAAGTTAGCAATTTGAGTGTCTTAACTTCAGTTCATCAAACATTTGCCATTTGTTCTGCATCAGACATGTAGTAGGTTTTTTCTAGTGGGTTACTCATTCACTTTTGTCCCCAGGTATATATACATGGGAGACTATAAACATCTAGGAAAGATACAAGACTGCTCCAGAGTCATCTAATTGGCAACAGGCAGAATAGCGTAGGAGGCAGTGGAGAACTGGCATCTGGCGCTCTGGGACCCCCGCCCAGGGCCCTTTCTGCTCCCAGAGCCAGGAGAGCTAGCACAAGTTCACTTGGCTGCTCACAGCTGGTTTGTTGTACTTTTCTTTGCTTTCTCTAGAGCCACATTCACCAATCTACCTATGGGAAAAGCTTGGCTATCATGACCGAGGCCCAGCTGTCTACAGCTGTCATCGAGAACCCTGAGATGCTCAAGTACCAGCGGAGGCAGCAACAGCAGCAGCTGGACCAGAAGAGTGCCGTGGCCAGAGAGACGGGCTCAGCTGCCTCAGTCGCTGGTGTCGTCAATGGGGAGAGTCTGGAAGACATCAGGAAGGTGAGGGCTTGGCCCGATGGCACTGAGAACACAACAAGCACATGCCCAGGGACAGGACAAGGGGAACAGGCAGTCTGGACAGGGTACAGACATGAGTGGTGGGGAGGTGGGTGTGTGCTTGGTCTGGTGTAGGACCCAGGAATGAGCCAGTTTGGGCCCACTCGGCCCGTTACCCTCAATTGCATGAGGAAGTAGCGGTGCTTAATCCACCTTTATCAAAGGCCTTTTTGCCCCAAAGAGCTCTAGAAGGGGTCATTTCTTATAGGAATTTGGCCTTCCTAGGGAATTCTATATATACTATATATACTGCTAGTCCTTGAATAGCATCATTTTGTCATTACAATCTTGATGAGAAAATTAAAAATTGAGTCTTGTGTGGAGTTTGCACGTTCTCCCCCTGTGTCCTCCCACATCCCAAAGATGTGCATGATAGGTTTACTGTCCAAGGTATGCCCGAGCTGCCAAGATAGGCTCCAGCCACCCGTGACTGAATAGTGGGTTGGAAAATAATCACCGTACTTGTTTTTATTAATCTTCCTTCAATGCATGTATAACTCACATATATTTCAGCATTGAATATTGGAAGTATTTTGGGTCTTTACTTAGAAGTTTGATGGTGTTTTTGTGACCAGAAATATGTCATAGGAACTTAATTCTTGTTTATATCAATTAGCCTCTGGTAAAATTGGTTCCCTTATATGTTGTTCCACGTTAAGTCATAGTTTCCAAGAACCTGTCGATGACATTAAGTGAGGATTTACTGTGCTGAGAACATTAGTTTCAGTCTCTGCCCTTAAGAAACATCTGTGGGCTCCTCTTTCTTCTCCCTGAGGAGTGGAAGGTAGAGATGGGGCAGGAAGGTTAGAATTTCTTAGGGTGCTTAAACCATCTTTAGGAGTTTGTGAAGGGTGATGAACCTCCACAGGTGATTCAGACAGTGTGTGACCCTTGGTTATGAGCTTTAGTGGAAGAAAGTTTGCAAACCACAGCTTAGAGACAAAAGTGTGGCTCATGGGTGCAGGTCTCATCTGTTAGTTCCCTTGTTGACCCCCAATGGCCACTTACTTTCCCCTGGAACCGGGCCAGGCCTGCGTACTGGTGATGAAGAGGAAGGGGCTGAGCTGGTTCAGCTGGGAGCTTTCTGTCCTTTCTTGCCGGAAGTGGAGCATGTACCCTGATAAAAACATTTGTTCTTTGATTGAGTGGCTTAGTTTAGTTGGACCAGAAGACTACAGAAAGGCAATTTAGAATACATTTCCTTAGAAACCTTATTTTTTGATAATTGGAGATGGTTCACATAAACGTTTCCATTCATTTATATCATTCTACTTTGCCAGAATCTTTTGAAGAAACAAGTTGAGACTCGGACAGCAGACGGTCGGAGAAGAATCACACCTCTCTGCATAGCACAGCTGGACACCGGGTACTCGTTCATTCACCGAGCTTTCTGTGGCCTTGTCTGGGAGCTCTTCCTCTCGCCTTTCACCACTTAGCACTTTCATAATTAGGCTCTTGGGCAGATCTGACCCATAGAATCTGGAAGTGAGAGAGTTGGGCCCAGCTTCCCACCAACCTCCAAGGCCAGTGCTCCTCACAGAGCCCTTATGCAAACTTCTGCTGAAGGTGGGCTGGGAAGGGCCTGTGACAGGCCAGCAGCCAAGGGCCCCTTCACAGGGTCCGCGTGTCCACGCAGCCAACCCTGCTTCATCTTGCCAGGGCATGACAAAACCTGAGGTAGAGAAGTTGGACTGATTTTTTTTCCCGTTTCTTTTTTCCTTTGTATAGCCTTCTTTTTTAAATTTTATTGTGAACGTAATACATATATTTATTATTGAAAATAGTAAAGGCCCAAAGAAGGACAGAAACCTTACCCTTAATTCAGTCTCTCAGATATAATCATTGTTAATATTTTGGTATCTGTATCTCCAGTCTTTTCCCGACTTGTTCCTATATCGTGACCTTGCATCCATTTTAATAAATAGTCCTCTGAAGCATTGCCTTGCTGATTATCCAAGTTCCCAGCCTGTGAATGCACCATGATTTACTTAACCAGCCCCTTAACTGTGGACTTGTAGTTTTTTATTGTAAATGAGTAACAGCTCACCTGTGACTGTTACTTCAGGCTACTTCCCAGAAGTGGAACTGTTGGGTGGAGAATGGGCGCTGAGGCACATTTCCCTGAGGAGGCAGAGAGGGGGGAAAGTGGATTCAGTCACCATTTGCTGTGTCTTAGCATCTATTGTCAGGCTTGCTTTTATATGGGCCATTCTCCCCAAAATGATGGATGTTGATTCAAAGAATGATAAAGCCCAGTATGAAAGAAATAGATCCCCCCCCCCCCATAAAGGTGATTCACTCTGGGTTATACTCATGCAGTCAGCCTACTCAGGGCAACCACACACTGTAGTCCTCTGCACCTTGCAACTGTTCATCCTTGAGCTTGCTCCAAATCTTCTTCTTAGAAGTCTAAAGAGACCTTTAGTCATACGATGTGCTGATTGACCTCTGCGGCCCTGGAGGACAGAGACTTGACCCAATGGAGCCTGTACCAGTTTCCTGGCTCCTCCCAGAGAGTGGTTTTCCTTTGATCAAGCCTTTTCCCCATGCCACCGGCTGCCTACCTTTTATTAGGACCAAGTCAGACCAAGTATATGACACTGCAAGACTTGTGGGAGTGAGGGTCGTGGAGGTGGTGGAGGTGGTGGTGGTGGTGGCATTTTTGTTTTGTAGATCCCTCCAGGCCTCACCTTGTGAGGGGGCAGAGGGAGTAGATGGCTTCCTGCCTGGCCTTGAGCCAGCTTTCTTTTAAAGGACTCATTTTCTGGCACCAGAATCTGATTCTCTTGGTCTCCAAGGCTTCTTTGCCCTCCTGATACCCATATTAAAACAAGTAGTAACAGAATAGCTAATTATCAGCTTAGCTAATCAAGAAAGAAAAAAAGCACAAATATGTAAAGTAGAAATAAGTGGGAAATAATGACAAATAAAGAATAAATTAAAAGGATGAAAACTTTGCTGAACTCTATGCAAATAAATTTGAAAATGGATGACTTTTGAGGAAAATAAAATTAGCAAACTGAAGAAAATCTGTACAGATGAATTATTATAGAAGAAATAGAAGACACTATCAAAGAGTTAATCTGCCAAAAGCCACCAGACTAAGAAGGGAAATTCTAACACTTTGAAGGAACAGATCATTCTAATACTATTGAAAACATTCTAGTGCATAGAAAAGGAAGGAAAGCTTACAAAATCTTTATCTTTGAAATGAACACAATATTTACATCAAAACTTGACAGATAGAACATAATAAATTACTGATCAATCTCATTTCTGAATGTCAATGCAGAATCCTAAATAATTAGTAACAAACAGAACCTTACAATGTGTTAAAATGTTAATGCCCTATGACCAAGTGAAGTTTATTTTGGGAAAGCAAAGTAGTTCAAATTTTGGAAAACTTAATTTACTTCTACATTTTAATATATCCCAAAAATGATATGATCATTTCTAGAGATGCTTAAAAGGCATTTTTATTTAATTCAACATCATTCTTATTTAAAACTCATTTAAACGGGAATAGATGGATGCTTGATAAACTATCTTATTCAAATTAAATTAAAGAACTAAAATGTCTACTCTTGTGACTATAACATCATTCTAGAGATCCTTGCTCAGTCAAGAGAAACAATAAATTGGATAGGAAATGGTAAATGTATTATTATCTAAAGATGATTTGATCTCTGTAAGAGAATCAACTGGAAAAACTGCCATAGACAATAAAAGAAGAAAATAAGGTGACTATACACAACCTACATGATGAGCTCAAGTACCACCAACTACTTTTAGAAGATAAGAAGAAATCACTTTCACAAATGCAATACCTCAATGTAAGAAGAAATGTAGATATTTATGAGAAAAAAAATTTAAACCCTACTGAGAGACCTAAAAGGAAATTCAAAGGAATTACACAAAATGCATACCATGTATTAGCTAGGATGACAACATCATAAAGATGACAGATTTCTCTCAGTCTGTAAATATAAAATGAGTCAATACAAATAACCACAGGAGCTTTCTGAATAAGACAATCTGATTCTGAATTTAAGTGGAAAAAGAAATAGGAATAGCTGAAATATTTTTGAAAAAATCAGGGAAGACTAGCCCTACCAGAAATTAAAGCAGTGAAGTACTAAAGTACTGACCCATGGAAACAAAGAACATTGGGCCCTGCCCAGTATTCCCAGTGGTTAGAGCATCAGCCTGAGGAACGAAGTATCTCAAGTTTGATTCCTGTTCAGAGGCATGTACCTGGGTTGGAGGTTCAAGCCCTGGCCCAAGTCGGGGTGCATGCATGTGGGAGGCAACCAATCAATGTCTCTCTCTCTCTCTACCTCTCCCCTCCCCACTTCTACCCCTCCCTTCCTCCCACTCTCTCTTAAAATCAATGGAGCCTGGCCAGTGTGGCTCAGTGGTTGAGCATTGACCTGTGAACCAGGAGGCCACGGTTCAATTCCTGGTCAGGACACATGCCCGGGTTGTCGGCTCAACCCCTAGTGTGGGACATGCAGGAGGCAGCCAATCAATGATTCTCTCTCATCATTGATGTTTCTATCTCTCCTTCCTTCCTCTCTAAAATCAAATTTTTTTTTTTAAATCAATGGAAAAAATATCCTCAGGTGAGGATTAACAAAAAACAAAACAAAACCAAAAAATAGAACAGCCCTGGCCAGTTTCACTCAGTGGTTAGAGTGTTGATTCACACATCGAAGGGTTGCAAGTTCAATTCTGGTCAAGGGCATGTACCTGGCTTGTGGGTTCACTCCCTGTCCCTGGTCTAGGCACATGTGAGAGGCAACTAGTCGATATCTCTCTCTCTCTCTCTCTCTCTCTCTCTCCCCCCACCCCCTTCCACTCTCTCTGAAAAGCAATGGAAAAAAGATCCTCAAGTGAGGGGGGGTGGAAAGTAGAACATTGGTATGCAATAGAAACCCCACAAATCGGCTCAGATATTTATGAAAATTTTATAAAGATAATATTTTGCATCCATGGTGAATCAGTATCTTCAATAAATGGGAGTCAGGACTATTTGATACTCTAAACAGAATTAGAGCCCTGCCTCACTTAAAATTCTGAACAGCTGAGAGATTTTCAAAGAACATCGAACAGCTAAGAGATTTTTTTTAATGTTTAACTTGTTTGTTTAAAATTTTAGAAGAGTCCGTAGAAGAATATTTTCATAATCTCTGAGGTAAAAAAGTATTTTCTATAAATGACAAAATTTATACCACACAAAAATAACATTTTTTTGGCAAAGAAAATTACACAATAAAGAATCAAAACACTATATTCTGGGGAAAAATATTTTCTGCTCATATAAGGAATTATTTTATATGTTTATAGCCTTAAAATCAATAATAAAGACCAATAACCAAGTGGAGCAGTAGATGAATATGAACAAACATTTCACACAAAAAGAAATCAGGTGTTTCTATATGAAAAAATTTCAGTCTTATAAAATAATTGCACCAAAATAATTGCAAATTAAAATTATAGTAAGATACTATTTTTCATCTATCTGCTATCAAGAAATTTGATAAGCCCTAGCCAGTTTGGCTCAATGGATAGAGTGTCAGCCTGTGGACTGAAGGGTCCCAGGTTCAATTCCAGTCAAGGGCACATGCCTGGGTTGTGGGCTCGATCCCAGTACGGGGTGTGCAGGAGGCAGCCGATCAATGATTCTCTCTCACCATCATTGATGTTTCTATCTCTCTCTCCCTCTCCCTTTCTGAAATCAATAAAAATATGTTTAAAAAAGAAGAAATTTGATAAAATTGTCAGTGAGGGTGTGGGGTTATAGACACTTATAGACAGGTTGTAATTTAAACCTCTAAGGAGGGCACTTTAGAGCTATTTGCCAAAAATCAGTAATGAACATTTCATTGGCTGCTGCAATTCCACCTCCAGGAATTTATCTCATGTAAAAAGTGAAACAGCAGGTGTGATGACAGTTATACCAGTGGACATCTTTGAGCAGCTACTATGTGTTCTAAGTGTTTGCTACACTAACAACTTTAGTCCTGACAGCAACCCCATGGGGAAGGTCCTGTCACTTTCTGTTTTGCAGATAGGAACCTGAAGCACAGAGTGGTTGAAGCACCCAAGGTCCCAGAGCTGGTGCATGGCAGAGGAGCGAAACCTGGCTGGTTTGGCCCAGGGCCCTCAGTCTTAACACTGCAGTATCTTGCCTCCTGTTGCCGCAGTGTCTATTACTGAACAGGCTGGGAGACAGCCCAGCCCAGTTGTTCCTCAGTAAAGACTGGTTAGGTAAATGATGGTACATGCATATAGCCCATAAGAAAAGGGAGGTCCACTCTGGATGCTGTATTTCATTAGTTCTCAGACACATGTTTTTACATTTTAACACCTCTCAGACCAGGATGCATCTGACAATTATATTTGGTAACAATTTTTTCTTAGTGGTACATAAAGTATCAGTTCAACTTAGAGTCAGTTAAACAGAGTGTATGGAATGATTTTAGTTTTGTAATTTTGCAAATTTTCTTCTTTGAAAATAAATTATCTTTGGATCCAGAAAAAAGTTACTTAGAATTGTATAAAGTGCTTGATGTGGTATCTGATTTCTGAGGCTGACTTTGTTCTTTCTGACCGCAGGGACTTCTCCACGGCGTTCTTTAACAGCATCCCACTCTCAGGCTCCCTGGCAGGCAGCATGCTGTCCTCTCATAGTAGTCCACAGCTGCTGCCCCTGGACACCAGTACCCCCAACTCCTTCGGCACCTCAAAGCCTTCCACAGAACCTGTGGCAGCAGCCAGCACCAGGCCTGCGGGCAGTTCTGTCAATAAGGACAGGTGAGTGGGCACCAAGGCTTCCTCCTGTCCCTGGGGAAAGTTTGGGTTTGGACACAGTTCCAGGGACACTTCATGGCCCCTTCAATAAAAAGAAAGAAAAGAGATGCTGGATTTCAGATGAGGGCCTGCTCGGAAGGGAGGCCTTCATTCAGCTGAGTCTGATGCACAGGGCTGTGAGGACTCCACATCCTGGGGGAAGAGCAGTCCCAGGATTGGGCTCCTAAGGGTGGGAACCAGCCAGGGGCACGTCACCTGCCACAGGATCAACTCACCTTCTGGCAGGTCTGCACTGGAGGTGGCTTAGCCTCCACTGCACTATTGGTAGCATCACCACACCAGTCATCTCAGGCAGAGTGCTGGTGTGCTAGGGCAGAGTCATCTTTCACTCTCAGAATTACGTTTGCTCCAGGAGCCCGTGTCTTCACCAGCCATTACCTGGAAACCAAATTAGAAGTCAGTAAAAACCAGAGGAGCATGAATAAGAGCCAGGAGCCATTTACTCAGTGAACATTTACCCAGTACCTGCTCTGGGTTACCCACTGCGAGTGCCCAGGCATCCACATGGGGTTGATTGGTGGGTCCTTGTCCCTAGAGAGTATATCAGCTGGTAGAGAAAGGGGCAAACACAGAGGCTCCTCGGGTCTCCTGTGTGGAAATGGCTAGCCATCCAAAGCGGGGGAGGGCTTGTTGGGCAGGTCTCAGGAAGGGTTATTGGAGGGCCCATATAGGCCACCCAGGGGAAGGGTTAGGGGGCAGCAGCAAGAGCAGAACCCCAAATCCCTGAGGAGTGTCAGTAAAGGGGAGGAAAGCTGGGCTTTGCTGCTGAATCAGATACCCTGGGCTTCTCCTTAGAATGGAGACACAGAAGGCTCTGGTCTTGCACCTTAAATCACTCCAGGAGGCACTGGTGCCCAAATATTGCTGCCACCCAGCTAAACTATTACTGTTAGAGTAATTCTCCATCGGTGGGGACAGGGTCTTGTGTGGGCTCGATCTCAGTAGGGGGTGTGGGCTCGAGGTTGATTGGTTTCAACCTCCACAAACACAGATACCCATGGCTTTTTCCATATGATTGGTTACAGCCTCCTCCTTCCTGGGCTCTGATGTCATGGTCATGGAGGCATCACCAAGTATCAAGTGTCCCGTGCCTGAGGGAAGTGTGAGGGTAGATGGGAAGAGGAGATGGAACAGCTTGACCAGTTAGAAAGCCCCAGATTTGCAAAATGTTTCAGTAGTTGGTCCTAGAGTTCCCTGGAGAGAAGGAGAGGCTACCTAGGATACCTGCCAGGCATCTGGTGTCGGGTCCAGTCCAGTGGATTTGGTCATTGGGAGGCCCAATGGTTTGGGGGCGCAGTGTGAGGGATGCAGATGACCACAGGGTAGCTGGCAGGCTCATGCTTGGGCTCTCCTTTCTCGGAGGAGAAGGCAAGGGCTGTGGCATGGACACTGGGAGAAGAGTGAAGAATGTGAAATTGTTACATTGAGGGGCCACCGGGGTAGGAGGTTGGAGGCCAGGAATAGACAGTGGCTTCAGGACCCCAGATGGGGCTTTTCTCCTCGGACCCATTGTCAAAGTGGGAAAAGCTGGTGGTTGGAGTGGTGTGGGTGGCTGTATTCAAGTTGTGGAGATGGGGCCGTATGGTGAGCAGAAAAGGGTTGCAAGAACCACTTTCTAGGCCTCGTGCTAACCCCCGAAGCTCTCAGAACAATGCAGTGGGGCAAATGTGAGTGCATTCTCCGATAGCCAAACTTGGAGAATTTTTTTTATAAATGTTTATTTTTTTCATATTTACCATTTTTATTTATTGATTTGGTTTAGAGAGATAGAAACATTGATTTGTTGTTCCACTTTTTTATGCATTCATTGGTTGCTTATAGTATGCCCTGACCGGGGATCGAACCCACAACCTTGGTGCATTGGGACATGCTCTAGCTACCTGGCCATGGCAAACTTCCAGAATTTTAACACATGAAAATATTTTTAAAATAGGAGTAGTACATTGTACCTCGAAATTTTTGTGTTTTTAGAAGTTTTATATTTGTGCCCCTTTCACTTGGCTCCAGGTAATGTAAATCCCAGACTCCCAAATCCCTGACGAATTGTGCTTGAAATGCTCTCCCATCTTCTTCCCCACCCCAGCGTGAACGCTACCTCGGCTCCTGCTGCATCATCCCCCTCTGTGTTAACAACCCCATCCAAGATTGAACCCATGAAAGCGTTTGACTCCCGGTTCACGGAGCGGTCCAAAGCCACGCCTGGTGCTCCTGTCCTGACAAGTGTGACACCGACGGCCGTAGAAAGGTAGGTGGTGACTGTGCGGGGCTCAGAGAGACCAGGTGAGTGCAGTCTCAGGCCAGCAGTGCAGCGTCCTCTCTCCTACCAAGCAGCTTCCCTCCCTGGGGGAGCAGGCTTCAGTCTCTGTACTCGGGAGCCCCTGTTTCAAGGAGAAAGGAGCGGCTGCTTCAAGTGGGAAGGTTGCTGGAAGGAGCGTGGGGTGGACAGAGCAGCTCTGCACAAGGACATGAGGGCAACAGCATGGCAGCTGGGCAGTGTGGGAGATGTGCTGAGAATAACTGTGTGTGAATGGAGCCCAGTTTGTGTGAATGTTCGAACCGAAACCAGAAGTCCTCACCTACTTTTTTAATGTTGCAGTTTGGGGGGATTTTATTGATAATTATAAGTTAATAATCATATGGAAAAAGCCATGGGTATCTGTGTTTGTGCAGGTTGAAAGAGCAGAACCTTGTGAAAGAGTTGAGGCCCCGGGACCTCCTGGAGAGCAGCAGTGACAGCGATGAGAAGGTTCCTGTGGCCAAGTCCTCCTCCCTCTCCAAGCGAAAACTGGAGCTTGAGGTGGAAACAGTGGAGAAAAAGAAGAAAGGGCGACCTCGGAAGGACTCACGGCTCATGCCCATGTCTCTGTCTGTCCAGGTGAGGCCAGCAGGTCTGTGCTAGCTTCCCCAGCCCACTTGTTGGGTTCAGTGCTAGGGCTTGCATGTGCCCAAGTGGGAGAAGGGAGGCCCTGCACAGCACAGTGTGCCCCATTAGTGTGGGAACAGCTGGTTAGACATGCACCCCCTGGATTAGCATGGAGGCACACTGCCCCTCAGACCTGCTCTTGTCCTACCCAGAGTCCTTGAGCAGCCCCTTGGCGTTGGCTGCCTCATCTGTCAAGTGGGATCACTGGAGCAGTCATCTGTACTATCCTCCCAGAGTGGGTGGAAATACCTGGGGAACTGGCCCAGCCTTATCTCTGAGTGACTCGCCTGTACCTGACACTGCCCGACAGTGCTGGGAGGGGCTCAGGGACATTTCTGCTCTTGCAGTCCCCAGCTGCTCTGACCGCAGAAAAGGACACTGTGTGTTTGTCTGTACCAGCGCCTACACTGAAGCTGCCCATGCCGGGCCCCCAGAGAGCATTCACCCTCCAGGTGAGCCGGCCCCCTGCCTCTCCCCAGCCCCACTCCTTCCCCAACCCACAGTGTAAACCCTGAATTGTCAAAAACAGGGCTGTTGCCCAATGGTTCTCCATCATACTCTGAGGGAAATTGTAGTTGATCATGGCAACCACCAGTCTTATTAGCAAGATTACTGGTCTGTTCTCCAGGAGCCCCTTCAGCCCCTGCCCCCACCACCACCACGCTTCTTTCTCTGTGGCTTTGCCCTCAAAGTCCCTGCTGCCATCTTCTGGATGGTCAGCTCCTTCCAGAATTGTCTCAGGAGTCCCTTCCGGAAGCCTCCTTCGTTCCACACTTGGTCCCAAGCAGCCTCAGACTCAGTGCCCATTGGACTGTGTGGTAGTGGTCTCCCTCCCAACCAGCCCACTGGCCCTGTTCATTTTCCTTGGCCGAGCACAGAGTTTGCATCAGGGCTCTTTTAACCATGTGCTTGTTCAAAACACAGTTTTTTAAATATTATTGTAGAATAAATAATCCTTTATATGCAGAGGCCCTGTCGTCACTAGTCTAGCACCCATGCCAGACCTTTGCACACCCAGTCACTACATGCCCTTTGTTCCTCAGGTGCATATCAATAGGAAACCCTGTCAGACTCCATATGCAGGTCATTTCTCACAGGCTGCACACGGCCCCAACCCAGGCTGGTCCCCATGGGGTGTCGGCCCTTTCCTGCCACCAGTCCTTCTGAGCCTAAGAATAGGGACCCACATGCTTTGTTCTTGTTGCTGATATGAGCAGAGGCAAGGAGCACAACCCCCTCTCCCAAACTCCTCCAGCTTCCCCTGGGGGTTTCACTGAGTGCTGCTTGGAGCCCTTCTTGGTTTCTATATGGCCCTCTGCCCCAGGTAACCCATTTATGTGGCTACACAAGTGCAAACTGTTCAGCCATTCTGCCTGGTTTTTTATACGGATTGTCAGTCATCTCCCCATACACAAAAGACAAAGTTGAGCCCATTGTGGAGCCAGGCACTGAACTAAGCACTTCCATGCATATGCATGCGCTTCTAGGGACACTCCCGTGAGGTTGGTTTCAGATGAGCAGACAGAGGCTCACTATGAAAGGAACTAGAGAGGACTTCGGGTTTTCTAGACTTTTCCTCGGTAATTGCCAAGCACTATGATCTCTGAATACGTTCAACTAGGAGCCACGTCTCCCCACCAACTGTGTCCAGCTGGCTGTGGGCCTCGCTTGCAGTGTGCTCTTAGACAAGCCACATGCCTTCTCTGCATGTTCCCTGTGAGAGGAGATGGTAGGGTTAGGAAGTTCTGGAGTCTCTAGCTCTAACACCAGTTCTCTGCTCTGCTGCACGGAAAGAACATTGTGTTTCAATATTATTTACACCTTAATGTATATCTTTCATAGATCTAGTTTATTCATTTGTTTTGCATTGCATTGCCTGCCTGCCCAGTAGAATATAAAAAATATAATTTGGGGAAAAAAAAAAAAAAAAAAAAAGAACATTGTGTTTTCTTTCCTCCATTCAGGTGAGCTCCGACCCCTCCATGTACATTGAGGTGGAGAATGAAGTGACAGCCGTTGGGGGAGTGAAGCTGAGCCGCTTGAAGTGTAACCGGGAAGGGAAGGAGTGGGAGACGGTACTCACTAGCCGGATCCTCACTGCTGCCGGTAGCTGGTAAGGGTGAGGGTCTTCACCAGGCCCAGCATTTCATGTAAAGCAAGCACCATGTGTTGTGTTGTGTGATGCTGGTGCTGTTTGAGGAGATGCACTGCCCCCCAAGTGCTAGCTCCCATGGAGACTGCAGGTCTTGTCTGGGCTGAGTGTGTGCAGTTATCCTCTCGGTCCCTGCAACACCCAGTGAAGTTGGCGTCATTATCTCCATGGTACAGCTGGGAAAACTGAGTCCTAGAGGCTCACCCATGCCAGGATTGTCACCCAGGTGTTGTGATTCCCTTGTCTGGCCAGACTCCTGAAGTCTCAGGTCCCAGGCTGAGCTCTGCCTGGCTCTGACTTGGGCTGGTTCTTTCTCTGGATCCCAAATTTTAATCCAAGGAAGTCAAGATAGATTTCTGACTGTCCCCCCTGAGTTCCCAGCCCAGCCCCTTTCAGATTCTGCACTTTGAGGGGAGACCTTAATTCAGTGTTAGTCACGCAGGGTCTCATAATGGACTTCTGGGCCTCTATCCTTTGAAGCTGTCCCTGTATTCATCCCCACCCTAGCCAGAAAGGCTTTCTGAGCACACAGCTGGTGTCCCTTATGGAGACACACTCCGTCGTTCCCACACTTCTGGCCTTTCTCGGCAGAGATCTTCTCAGGACTAGTCCAGCTAATTGTAGCCAGTAGACTGTTGAGTGGACGCTGTGTGGCCTCATATGACAAGGGAGGTGTGTTTTCTGGGTCACCATCAGTGGTCCTCTGAAGCACCCCCCGTCACAACATTAGGGTGAATTCGGAAAAGCTTGAGCAGCCTAGTGGGGGAGGAGAACATAGTCTCTAATGAGAGATCTCAGTTCTGTCAGCCCTGCTGTCCCGCCCTCCCCCAGTCCTACTGGCCGGCCCTCTCCCTGCCTCTCCTGCTGCTGCACCCACTCAGACTCAGGCCCAGATAGAAGGAAGGCTCTGTGCCTTGGGGCTCCTACCTCTGCCACAGCACCTGATCGTCATGACACCTATCCCCTCTCTGCCTCCTCAGTGATGTGGTATGTGTCGCCTGTGAAAAGAGGATGCTGTCAGTGTTCTCCACCTGTGGTCGCCGCCTCCTCCCTCCCATCCTCCTGTCATCCCCAATCTCCACGTTGCATTGCACAGGCTCCTACGTCATGGCGCTCACTGCTGCGGCCACGTTATCTGTCTGGTGAGAGACAGGCCTGGGGTGAGGTGGGCTCCAGGCAGGGCAGGATAGGGCTGTATAGGTTCCTCTTCACTGCAGGAGCAGGGGAGGCAGTGGAGGAAGCCGCCTGGCAGACATGCCCTTGGGCCCTGCTGGCATGGGGGTCTTTACAGGCAAAGAGACCCAAGCAGTTGGACACTGCTTGTGATGGCCACCGCACATGTGTGTGTGTGGGGGGGGGGGGGGGGGGAGGGGGCAGGTATGCAAGCGGAAGTGGGGCAGGCTGCCTACCCCTGCTACCACTTTTATAAGAGCAAACCACATGACAAACCACAAGAGCAAACCACATTGTGACAAAACACAATGTGTGGGGTTCATCAGAAGGGGATCTCAGCTGCCAGTGTGACCACGCTTCTCCCACAGTTGGTATGACATTAGCGACGAGCCCCACAGCTCTGTTGCCTGCACCCTCTGCTATAGCCTCGTGTGGAGAAAGTAACATGGCTCATGGGAGCAGAAGCCACTTGTGGCCCAGAGCTCCTCTCGGGGAGGCCGGGGCAGGGTGTGCACAGAGACCACAGAGCAGGGGTCTGAGGACCGCGGCGCACTTTCAGGCATTTGCTCAGATTGGAGAGTAAGCTGCTTCTTATCTCCCTCCTAGGGATGTTCACAGACAGGTGGTTGTGGTCAAAGAAGAATCTCTACACTCTATCCTGGCAGGTAACCGGCGATGGACTGCCCCTAGTGCCCTGATGAGGGGGGGGACAGGGAAGCTCAAGTCCCAGGCTCCACTCAGCCTAGACCAGCCGTGGGCAAACTACGGCCCGCGGGCTGGATCTGGCCCGTTTGAAATGAATAAAACTAAAAAAAAAAAAAAAAAAGACCGTACCCTTTTATGTAATGATGTTTGCTTTGAATTTATATTAGTTCACACAAACACTCCATCCATGCTTTTGTTCCGGCCCTCCGGTCCAGTTTAAGAACCCATTGTGGCCCTCGAGTCAAAAAGTTTGCCCATCCCTGGCCTAGACAGAGAGCCAGAGCCAGTCTCTTGGCTCAGCCCAAGGTACTCAGTGTGACAAGGGGTCACAGTTACGTTGCAGGGAGATGCACCCTCTCTGGGGCACATTTCATTGGCTCCCTGTGTGGTGACAAAGAACCTGTGGGTGGTGGTGAAAACAGCATTCACAGGGAAGAGACTCCCTAGTTGCTGAGTCAGCATTAAGGCGCCTGTTTCTGGGACTGGGTGCCATGGTCAGATTCCCCTCGGTGCATGTGCAAGCACTTGCTGATCAGAACACACCCAGAATCCATTCTTATGGTGTCTCCCCAGGAAGTGATATGACGGTGTCACAGATCTTGCTTACACAGCATGGAATCCCAGTGATGAACCTGTCCGATGGAAAGGCCTACTGCTTTAATCCGTCACTTTCTACATGGTAAGCAAGCCACCCTTCCCTGGCCCTGCCCCAGAGGAGAGTGTCTGTCCCAGGTGGTAACAGGTCATGTGGTACTTGCTCCTCAGGCCTGCCTGGCTTGGCTTTTCCTGAGAGTTGGGCCCTGGAGTAGAGGTCCCAATGACCGCTTGGTCTCCTCTCTGCTGGAGGAGAGAGAACTCACACCCACCTGTATAGGCCCTACTGTCCCTGTTAGAGGCTAGAGGCCCACAGCCTCTCTGCTTTCAGAGCCCGTGTGCAGGGGTGCTTTGCTTTGTCTGCTGAGATCACTTTGTTTGGAATAGGCATTTGAAAGTTCTTATGGTTGCAAATATATATTTCCAGCCTGGCTTCCTTAGCCATCATCAGCATCGGTGAGTCAGCTTCACAATACCTTCGCCAGCACATAGCAGTTTTTGAAGTCCAGTAGCGGTTTCGACTTTGTAAATTAGTAAGGTTGCACCATCAGCACATGCGGTGGTCTGTACCTTTCCTCCACCCATTTGAATTTGGAGCCCATTTTTATATTTGTAAAATCCTTTCTACATCAGAGATCTCAACCCCAACATGTAAACTGTGCATTGTATACCAGCCACTCTGAGAAATTCTTCTGCCTGCACCTTTTGGTCCCTCAGACCCAAGTTCTTGTGGCATTTTTCTGTTCAGAGTTGCCAGGCACAAATTCATCCCATACTGAGATCTCTTTCCTGAGTTTAAAAAAAAGAAGAAGAAAACTCCCCGCTGCCTGCTCTTCCATATTGCAAGATGTTGTGTATTATTATGTGATTACTGTAATAATGGAAACAAACCGAGTATTTAAGAAGGGAAATGTTGGCCCTTTGTATTTTGGGCATGTTTACAAAAGGACCTGGCTGTCTTTAAAGTGCGTAAAGAAAGTTTTCACAAAGATGGGAAGGGTGTGGAGAAGGTAAAGAGCTGACTGCTTCGGATGCTGTGGAAGCACATGAAGGCTGGATGCTGGCATTCCTCGAAGCTTCGAAGGGCTGGGCCACGTGGGCTAGACCACTTCACACATAGGCCTCCTGGCCCCAGGAGCCTTGTCAGTGACCTTCCCTGTCATGAATGTTCCCTTGTAATGAAAGCTGTCTGTGAGAGACCTGTGGTGAGAATGCAGTGACCCTCAGCCTTCGCTGGTGTTCTGGTAACAGCTCTGTGGTGCTTGCTCCTCGGCAGCCTCGCTGCCAGCCTACCCTGCTGGACCTCCTGGTTTTTCTGAGCTCAGCTCCTGCCTTTGCCTCCCTAGGAACCTGGTTTCTGACAAGCAAGACTCCCTGGCCCAGTGTGCGGACTTCAGGAGCAGCCTGCCTCCCCAGGACGCCATGCTGTGCTCGGGACCCTTAGCCATAGTCCAGGGCCGTGCCTCCACGTAGGTAACCCAAGTGCCGGGAGAGGCGACTGGATTGTGCAAGTACAGTCCCACACAGGCCAGCTCTCTGATTACTGTCCCCTGTGCTCAGCTGCTGCTCAACACAGGCAGACTGTAGGTGCCAAGAGTTTGGGGCCCACATCAGATAATTTCTCAGGGTGCTGGATGCAAGTCCTGTTACTTCAGGGCCCAGATGCAGTTTGAGGTGCCACGGGTCATGGGCACTCGTGTATTTTGGTTGGGGGTCTGTCACCTCAGGGGTCTAAATGGGAGGTACAGGGTGGGGTACATGGGGTGTCAGAGCATCCAGGACATCTGCAGCTGAGACATGGGGATGGGTAGGCCAGTGTGGAGACTGGCATCTGCCCCCCTGCTGGCTTCTTGCTGGTGCCCTGGGGTGCATGGTGGCAGCCTCCTGCCCACACAGTACCCACTACCTCATAATGTGTTTCTGCAGTTCAGGGAGGCAGGCGGCCCGGCTTTTCTCCGTGCCTCACGTGGTGCAGCAGGAGACGACCCTGGCCTACCTAGAAAACCAGGTGGCAGCAGCACTCACCCTGCAGTCCAGCCATGAGTATCGCCATTGGCTCCTCCTCTACGCACGGTACCTTGTGAACGAAGGTGAGGTCCCTGGTGGTTCCTCCATTCTCCTGGGCCCAGCTCAATCCCTGTCCCAACACAACCCTCCTAAAAGCCTGTGATTCGGGGAAGAGGTACAGTGGCCTAGGGCTCCCTACGTTCCTTTCTCCCAGTCTGCCATGGTCATCCAAGAGGCCCTAGCCTCCAGTTCCCTGTCAACATGATGCACCCTCAGCCTCCCCACCCCCATCTCCTAGCCTGAGCTGTGATCAGGCCAGCTCATCAGACATCCAGCCCATTACAGGCTCCCAGCCCCTGAAGGGAGTGTTCCCTGAGGGCCAGCAAGATTGGCAGCAGGAGGGGGTGAGGGCAGAGGATATGTGGAAAGACATGCAAATGTGATGCTCAGACTTCTGTTCTTCCCGCACACCCTTGGAGCATCAGTGGTCAGTGACCCCAGGGAGGGTGTCTTGCAGCATCCAATGTGCTTGCGCTCCTCTTCCTTTTCTGAGCCCCACATGCCCTGGAAGGGCTGGCCTGCTGTCCAGCACCTCCCCTTGTCCCTGCAGCCTCGCTTTCCCTGCCAGGGCTCTCAGCACCTGCATCTCCTTCCCAGTATTTGCCCACCCACACTTGCCCTGTTGTTCAGCAGAAAGCAAGGTGTGTTACAGGAAGTGACCATCCTGTTCTTAGGGTGACCTCCCAAAGCCTCTCATCCTCTCTGCTAGGCAAGCATGGAGTCTGCCTTACCAGTCTTCCTTCCGCTTGAACATGGCCTCCAGAGATGGGGCCTGGGAACTGGCCCTCCCTAAGTTCTCCCTGTGTCACCATGAAGTTTACTGAGCAGCCTCCCCCACAGCCTCTCCTGGCCTTGCTTTGCTTTTGACATCACCTTCTCCATTTTGTTTATGATTTAGAGGGTAAAAATGAAGTCTAGAAAAGACAGAAAAAAAAGGTCAAACCTCTACAAATGTTACTCCCAGAATTTGTATGTCATGTTTCCTCTGATGCAACATGTTCTATATACCTTGCAATCCTATATGATAAAAGGGTAATATGCAAATTGACCAAACGGCAGAACGACCAGTTACTATGACGTGCACTGACCACCATGGGGCACGCGCTCAACGCAGGAGCTGCCCCCTGGTGATCAGTGCGCTCCCACAAGGGGAGCGCCGCTCGCTCACCCACAAGCCGGCCGATGGCTGGCTAGCAAGCACAGCAGCAGTGGTGGTGGGAGCCTCTCCGCCTCTGCGACACCGCTAAGGATGTCCAACTGATGGCTTGTCAGTCAGACATCCCCTGAGGGCTCCTGTGTCCTGCTAAAAGGCACAGGCCGAGTTGAGGAACACCCCCCTCCCCTCTGAGTGCATGAATGTCGTGCACCAGGCCTCTAATAAACATACACACACACACACACACACACACACACACACCCCTCTGAAGACAAGCATGACTGACCAACTCAAAGCCCCTCTCCCTTCCCCAGCAGACTCCAGTAATGAGTTTGATATTTAGTCTCCAGTCTGTGTGGTCGCCCAGCATGTGTGGTCACTGACATTTCTAAATATTCAGTCTTCGCAAGCCCTCCCCCGTTTTCTGTGATGCTCCTCACACCCCATTCTGCTGGGGAAATGCCTCCTCTGGCTCCTCCGGTTTCCTTCATCCTGGCTGTTGATCAGGACTCACCCTGATGCCCTGCATAAAGCCACTGCCTCCTCTGGGGCCTGCACCCCTTTGTGAAATCACTTCTGCCGCTTGCTCCTCTTCACCTTTCACGTGTCTGTTCCAGTGTCCATACATAAGTCACCTCCTCTCTTTATCCCTTGCTTCCTAACTGTAAAAGGAGAACTCAAGTTTTAATAGGAGTCCCCTTTCCTTGAAATTCCTCAGATTCCAGCTTCATCCTCTTATTTCCACTCTCATCTTTGGGTGATTTCATCCATTTCCTGTGGCTTCAGCTGCCCCCAGTGCCTACAGACTCCAGACCTGCCTCTGGCATTTCTGGCATACCACTTGGCTGTGCCCATAACCCTTGACTTGATAGGCCCATGCCTGCTTCTCCTGTCTCTGCTTAGTCACCACCTCCTCAATCTAAACTCATCCCCTCGCCATCTCTTACCTGCTGACCCTGCTGATCTCTCACTGGCTGACAAGATGTCTTCTCTCACATCTGACGAGCCCTCTCCCCTCCTTCTACAATTTCCCATAACCGTGGGGGGTCCATCCCCAAACTGGCCACATCTCATTTTTTCTCGTTGGCCCAGCACACAGAGGGGCCACTGCATGCATTGTCAAGGGAGTAGGTGAGAGAGTGAGAATCTGTCATTATGAGTCTCAGTGCCCCAAACTGAGAGGCATGCAAGAGGCATTTTGCCCATGATAGGCAACACAGTAAGCCTTTGTTCAGTCTGTTTTGATATACCCGACAACTTAGCATATTCTTGATTTTTTATTTCTTTTTGTAATGTGTTCCTATTTCTGTTTTGTTTTGTTTTGTTTTTGTTCTTTTCTTTTTTTCTGTAATTAGGGTTTGAATACCGACTCCGAGAAATATGCAAGGACTTACTGGGTCCGGTTCACTACTCCACTGGAAGCCAGTGGGAGTCAACGGTAGTGGTAGGTGCTTCTTTCATTCTTGCCACAAGAATTCTCTTGAAAAGTGAAGGTGGAAATTTAAAAAATAAGCCAAAGTGCTTTGAAATTCTTCCTCATTAAATGTCTATAGCACAATGCCTTGGGTCCCAGCATCAGTGAGCAGGTGAGATTCCTGCACTGCACAAATCCAGCAAGAGCTGGGCCCTCAGCATGAGACCTCAGGGGGTTCAGCCATGCACTTGTGCTGAGGAAAGCTGCCTGCGCAGGGCTGTGGGTTTGTTCAGTAATGAAGGTGAAAGATCCTTCCCTCCCTCATGGAGTTTGCAGTCTGGTAGGGAGGCAGATATAAGCCAGTGGGCAATTTAGTCAACAAGAAAGCTTTAGACATGGATTATGCTTAGAAGGAAATGAGCAGATCAGTCAGACAAGCATGCCTGGGAAAGGGTGACCAGGGAAGACCTCAGAAGAGGACTTGGAGGATGAGCCAGCTCTGCAGAGCCCTGGGGAAAGTTTCCTGGTGGAGGTGGTAGTACCTGCAAAGAGGGCTTGGTACATCGAGGCCACTGTGACTGGGACATAATAGGCAGAAGAGAGGGTGATAAGAGATTAGGCAAAAGAGGTGAGCAGGAAGCAGATCATGGAAGGCTTATGAAGATCCAGAGTTTTCGTCTAGGCAGCAGAAGTTATTGAAGGATTTTACACAGATGTGATGTAAGCTGACATAGAAGACCAGTCAGCAGAGGTGATATGAGCTGACATAGACCAATCAGCAGAGATGATGTGACCTGATATAGAAGACCAGTCAGCAGAGGTGACATGAACTAACATAGAAAACTGGTCAGGCCAGACAGCGTGACTCAGTGGTTGAGCATTGACCTATGAACCAGGAAGTCATCACAGTTCAATCCCCAGTCAGGGCACATGCCCAGGTTGTAGGCTTCATCCCCAGTGTGGGGTGTGCAGGAGGCAGCCAATCAATGGTTCTCTCTCATCATTGATCTCTCTCTCTCTCTCTCTCTCTCTCTCTCTCTTCCTCTCTGAACTCAATAAGAATATGTTTTTTTAAAAAAGAAAAGAAAACTGATCAGGGCTTGTTTTTGTGGGGTTTTTTTTTGTTTTTTCAAAAGTCCTGGCAATAGATGCAGGTGACTTGGATCAATATGATGGCTATCAAGAGGGAAAAGAAAACAGATTCAAGATGTGTTTTGGAGGCAGAACAAAAAAAGACTTGGTGTTTGGGTGGTTGGATATGGAGTAGGTGAGGAAAAGAGAAAAATGAACGTGTGGTCAGCTTAAGGCTCTTTTGGCTAGTGTATTTATTGAATTGAAAAAGGAGCAGGTTGGTGAGGAATGGGAGAAGTTGTGGGTCCAAGAGTTAGTTTCAGTGCTTCATTCAGTCACTGAGCAAAGACTGATGGAGCACCTTCTCTGGCCAGGCATAGTCTAGGCACAGGGCAGGCAGCAGTGACTAAGGCTGACAGGGGCCCCACCTTTATGATCTTCATTCTTGTGGAGAGAGGCAGATTCAAAACAAGTGAACAAGTACAATACAAAGTGTTGGGTGGGGGTGGGTGCCATGGAAAAAATATATATAGGGCAGGGGGTATGGGAGTACTGGCAGGATGCAATTTTATATATTGGGTGATCAAGGAAGACCTAATTGACTGAGCAGAAATCAGAAAAGGTGAGAGATGAAGCCCCACAGATATTTGGGGAAAGAATATCCAGGCGGAGGGAACAGCAAGTATAAAGGCCCTGAGGTTGGGGTTGGTTGTCTTGCAGCATAAGAGGAACAGCTGAGCAGAATGGCAGTGGGAGAGTCAGTCTCACGAGGTTCTAAAGACCTTGGTGTATACGTGGCCTCCCTACTTTTTATTCCCTTTTATTGATTTCAGAGAAGAGGGAAGAGGGAGAGAGAGATAAATACCAAAATTGAAAAAGAACCATTGATCAGCTGCCTCCTGCATGCCCTGCACTGGGGATCGAGCCCACAACCCAGGTATGTGCCCTTGACTGGATTCGAACCCGGGACCTTTCAGTCCACAGGCCAACACTCTACCCACTGAGCCAAACCAGCTAGGGCTCCCTTTTTATTATGTTACAATAGATCTTAATTTGGTTGGGTAATAAAACCTTAGAGCTTTGAAGGTATTATGCTGTGCCACAGACTTTTATCATCCACTATTGTTGCTAAAAACGGCCAGGAATCTGATTTCCATTGTTTTGTAAATTCTTTTGGGATCGACCCTTACTTAGTGTTTTGAAGTTTCACAAAGCTCTAAGTCTATGTCTTTCATTCATTCTGTGTATTTTCCTAGGTTCTCTTTGATTATATTCCATTTTCCCCATCATGAGAAATATAATATCCTCTTTTTGGAATCTGTTACGTTATTTTTATAGTTTCAGTTCTCCCCATATTTTCAATTTAATCTTTTATCTACTTGAGCATCGTTCTACTATGAGGAGCCCTTATAGATCTGTTTCTATTTCCTATAAATATTTCTGCTAGTTCTCATTTATATTGTCTTACCTCCTTATGTGCCTGGTTGGTTTTGACTGTCTGCTAGACTTGGTATTTGAATGATTATTTGTAGAAGTGGTTTTTTTTTTTTGTTTTTTGTTTTTTTTATATTTTATTGATTTTTTACAGAGAGGAAGGGAGAGAGATAGAGAGAGTTAGAAACATCGATGAGAGAGAAACATCGATCAGCTGCCTCCTGCACATCTCCTACCGGGGATGTGCTTGCAACCCAGGCACATGCCCTTGACCGGAATCGAACCCGGGACCTTCCAGTCCACAGGCCGACGCTCTATCCGCTGAGCCAAACCAGCCTTGGCTGTAGAAGTGTTTTGAAGCCTCAGTAATGTTACCTTCTTTAAGAGAGCACTTTTATTTGCTCTTGGCCCTAGCCCTACAAGGCTCCCTCAACCAATTCAGGGATTGAAGTCTTCTGGGCTACCTGGGGACTCAAAGCTGGGTACTAATTAGTGCATGGACTGGTTTACTACCAGTCTACCCTTATTCTAGAGTGCATTTCTTTGGAGACTAGCACAAAGGAAGGGTGATTTATCAGAGGCCCCACTTTTCATGAGTCCTATGCCCCTGCTTTGGTCCCCCTAAGCCCTCAAGTCTAATAGATGCTCTGTTCAGCCTCTTCCTCATCAATGAGTGTTCCCAAGCCCTAGCCAGTTTGGCTCAGTGGATAGAGCGTTGGCCTGCGGACTGAAGGGTCCCAGGTTCGATTCCCGGTTGGGGCACATGCCTGGGTTGTGGGCTTAATCCCTAACGTGAGGTGTGCAGGAGGCAACCAATCAATGATTCTCATCATTGATGTCTCTCTCTCTCTCTCTCTCTCTCTCTCTCTCTCTCACTCCCTCTCCTTCTCCCTTTCCCTCTCCCTCTCCCTCTCACTCCCTCTCCTTCTCCCTTTCCCTCTCCCTCTCCCTTCTTCCCTGAAATCAATTAAAATAAAATAAAAAAATAAGTGTTCCCAAAGCAAAGGTGTTTCTCTCTGGATTTCTACCTTCTCCACACTCCAGCTCAATCTACTAGCACTTGAGCTCTCTGAGGTCTATTTCTCTTTGTCCAGCTTTGTCCCCTTTCTCAGTGGGAAAGGTTTTTCTGAATTCCCTATAAGAACACCTCACCTCTAGGCAGCCTGATGGGCTATCTGCTGAGGTGGGAGACAGGTAGGCCAGTGCCCATGTGGTGCAGGCAAAAGGGAGCACAGACAGACCACTGATTCACGGCCATGCACTCTCCCTGCCTCCTCCTCCCGGCTGGTGGTTTTTGCTATCTCTGAGTAGGATGCCTTGTTAGGGATTTGCCCAGGAGAGTCTGTGGCTTCCTTCCTAGGAAGCACTGTCAGTGTGGTCCCACTTGCTTTTCCTGTAAACTGCTTAAAATAGCTGGTCTGCTCATAGTGCGTAGGCAAATCCATGACAAAATTTCTAGAAATTGCTTTGTGGGAATTCTTATATATTAGGGAAATTACTCTTTGTGACATGAGCTGCTAGTATGCCTCCAAAGATCCAGGCTTCTTTCCCTCAAGGATCATGACTCAGTGTGCACAGGAGGGAAGTGAAAACAGAGGGTTGGGGCACTAAGCAGCCATCCTTCAGGTGCCTGAGCTCTGTGCTCACCACTGTCTCTTCAGCCAGGGCCTGCTATTGGAAGCCCCCTCTGCAAAGGTCTTTATTGTAGGACCTGTCATTGGCCAGAGAGAGGGCGATGAGCTGTTTCCAGGCTGCTGCCTGAAACAGTGAGGAGCATCACCTATTACTGAGCCCTGGGTAGGAGATGATACTTGATGGCTGTTGGTATTGAAACCAGCCTTCAGGCCAGAAGGTAGATCCTCTTGTAGCTTGTCCCTGGTGCTATAGACCATCTGAAATTTTTACTTTGCTAATAGCAGTTTATTTGATATCCTTTCATTTTCTTAGAGTTTTTCAGGTTTTAATTTAATTTTTTTTTTTTTTGTTTTGTTTTTTTAATTTCTTGGTGATTTTTTTTTTAATTGATTTCAGAGAGGAAGAGAGAGATGGAAACATCAATGATGAAAGAGAATTGTCATCAGCTGCCTCCTGAACACCCCACACTGGGGATCAAGCCCACAACTCAGACATGTGCCCTGACCAGGAATTGAACCTTGACTTCCTGGTTCATAGGTTGAAGCTCAGCCACAGAGCCACACCAGCCAAGCCCAAACTTTTTTTATTAGAGACCAGAGAATAAACATTTCAGGCTTTGCAAATCCATATGATCGCTTACAACTACTCAATTCTGCGTTGTAGCATAATATGTAAACAAATAGGTAGGATGGATTTGGCCCAAGCCAATGCACAATCTACATGAGATCTGTTATTTTGTTGAGGTTTGCTTTTAGAGCAATTTTTCTTATTTCCATGTGTGCCAAAGAAGAATTTGTGTTCTCTAGTTCTGAGTGCCTTAATGTCCTAATGATCATGTTTACGGAATGTTTGGTTTGAATTACCTGAATTACCTTTCTGGACACATCCCTAATGGAGTGTGTATTAAAATCTCCCTGTAAGCGTAGTTTTGTCCCTCTCTCCTGACTTTCTCTTTTTCCAAAGATGTTTTTGTTTCAAACTCTACTTTGATAATTGTAAAACACACACTTTTTTTTTTTAAGACCAACATAAACTTTAGCAAGAGGTTGATCACATTACTTTTCATATCTCTTTTAGCATCATCTCTATTTATTTCTTCTTAATTTTGAGTACTTTCTAGAACATTTTCAGGGTGGATCTTTACTGTGGTAAACATTCTGAGGTCTTACAAGCCTAAGATTATTTTTTATTACATCCTCTTATGTGAATAACTGTTTGGCTGGATGAAAAAGTAGATTGAGTTTTTCCCCCAGTATATTTAAAATACTACTTTATTGTGCCTCTTGGTATCTCTTCCTTTGTAGTGATATGCTCTTGTTTTTTAAAACTTTTCAGAATTTTTTTGTGTTTGATATCCATAGATTCTGTGTATTTCATTCTAATGTATCTAAAATACCTTTTTTTTATATATCTTCATCAGCACTCAATGAAGCCTTTCAACCTAAGACAGTTCCTTTTTCTTTAATTGTGTGAAATCTATCCATATTATTTCTTCAAATATTTCCTTCTCTCTTTTGTGTCTCTCTCCTGTGGGACTCATGTAGATGATGGGCCCATTTCCATACTTCATCTGCCCTTACTTTATCTTACAGTCTCTTCCCTTACAGTTTCCCCTCTGCATGCCTCCCTGCTCGAGCACTGGCTGCTCTTCCATCTGACCCACTTGACTCGGTCTTCAGCAGGGTCCATTCTCCTGCTAATTCCATCTCCTTTAACCACTGTATTGCTCACTTTGTTCTTTTCTGTAATTCTTTGTGTGGTTACCATGCTGCTTTAACATTTGGACCTTCTCTTCTAATGGTCAATATTTTTGGTTAGTGGTTTTCCCTTTGCAGCAGCTGTGCTCCTCGGGGTTCTGTGCAGTGGAGACCCTGCCTGGCAGTGCATGTTGCAAAGGGTCCAGGCAGACCTTGGTGCCAGTGCACCCGGGCATGGAGGAGATGTGGGCAAGAGCCAAGGGCAGACCCTCCCCCAGGACTGTAAAACCAAAGCCAGTCATTGACTCCCAGGTGCCACCTCAGACCCCTGGAGGGCATATGCATGAGGGAGCAGCCCCCCTCAGGTGGCTATCTACCTGTCCCTCTATCCTGATATTCTACTTGCATCCTGCTCTGGAAGGCCAAGCAACTGTGGTCACTGAACAGTGCAGTTGAAGGCTAGTGGTGACTGTGCCAGCAGACTTAGGGGGCACAGACCCACCCTGGTTTTCTCTGCAGTATCCTTGCACTGTGTCCTTCCCCTGCACCCTGCCACCCACCCCACACGCCCAGTCAGCCTTTCAGCTCTCCCAGGGCTTCTTAGCATGCAGAGATATTTTTGTCATCCATCTCTGGTTTCTCCAAGGGGTGCCTAGGGGTCAGATGGGCAGGCACAAGGGTCTCTGTCAGGCCAGGAAACCACCCACAGTCGAGGTCTCCTCACTGACACTTGCACTGAGCCGTCATTTCTGTGCCCACAGGGTCTACGGAAGAGGGAGCTACTGAAGGAACTGCTGCCAGTCATCGGGCAGAACCTCCGCTTCCAGCGCCTCTTCACCGAATGTCAGGAACAGCTCGACATCCTAAGGGACAAGTAGCCTGCCCACATCTGCCCCAGCTGCAGCCAGGGCAGGGCCACCTCTCACCTTGTCGGGCTATAGTAGGACAAGGAGACACTGGCAGGAGGTGGTCTGTTGCTGCTCCCGTGGAAGGAGGCAGCTCTGCTGGCAACTCGTCCCTCTCTCCAGGACCCCCACGCCGAGCAGGGGCTGGGGCTCCGCCCTGCTGCCCTGGGATCAGCGAGGCACACCCAGACCGACCGTCTTCAGCACGGTCCAGAGGTGGACACTAGCGCCTGCCACTGCAGGTGCCGTGCTGCTTCAGCTATGACGAATGAGCCATTTGTGAAGAGAGAGCCCTGAGATGTATTAGTGTATTATGCAGTCAGTAGACTGACCGAGACCTATGTAAAAGGAAAGACTATTCCAACACAAAGACTATTTTTGTACTAGAATTTGCTAACTTGTAATACGGAATTTTCCTTTTGGCCAATAATCAGGATTTCCCTATAAGTCACTTGAACATTGGTTACTTGTAGGAAAAAATTTAAACTCTAATTATGACAGCTACATTGAAAAATAATTGTACTGAAATTAACTTGTCTATCTTCATTTGGTTTTAATTTTTAAATGTTTGTAAAAAGAGACTGTTTGGGGGGGATAGGGCAGAGGGTGGGTGATTTCTTTTGTAAGTGTAAAATAAATGAACACGCATTGGATACCAAATCATCCTGATTTCCCCTGCCTTTCCTTCAACTTCCACCTTTCTCCCACAACTGTGGATCCCTCCTGAAATGGAGAATGACAGAACATCATAGCCAGAAGGGATCTTTGATATCATCTGATACCACCACTCCTACCCCAGCCCCTCCTTGTGGAAATTCATTTCTCAAGGGGGAGGTCACTTCCCTGGTCATACAGCATCTTAGACAGAGCTGGGGCTCTCAGGCAGTCCATCTCGCATGGTTCTTCCAAACCAGCCATTGAGTTCCTTGGTTCTGGCTGGGCTGTGCCCCAGGTCCCTGATCATGCTGGGCACCAAGGACTGTGGCAGACTTGCTGATTTCATGGAAGGAAATCAGTAAGTAAAGACTCATGTTTTCTGAAGTATTATATCTGGAAGCTGAGAGTTTCTTAGAAAGTGGTCTAAGAAGCTGACCCACAGGAGAGGAGATAGAATCACAGGATCTTCAAATTTGGTGAGAGCTGGGCACCTTCACCCCTGGGTCATGGACCTCATTGTCACCTCCCTGCCAGCTGTGTGTGATCCTGAATCTGAGGAAGGAGGCCTAGACTCGGAATCAGAAAGCCCAGGCGACTCTGGCCACTGGCACCTCTCTGACTGCTTCCCTGCCTGTCTCATCTGTCTGGTGGCTGGATGAGACTCAGGCACATATGCGTGCCTGACATGGCCAGCACACAGGCGGATATGGGCATAGACACTTCAAAAGCCAGGCTGCAAGTGTGAACTTTTCTTCAAGGAGTAAGGAACCAAAGATGCTCTGTGGCCAGGCACCTCCCTTAACAACTCTGCAGTGAGACGTTGAGAACTTCGGGCCTACAAGCTACACATGGCTGAAGAACTGACAGGCCTGTCTGGAGTCTGAACCAGCAAAAATCTGGGCCTTACTTTTCAGCTGTCAAATGGAGCTGAGGTTAAGAAAACATGATTGTGAGAACTAACTGGGATCATGTAGGCAACATCCTGGCACTTGGCAATGCTCTGTTGAAAACTTTGGCAGTCAGAGTTTTTACACTACTATTTGGACAGGAAGACAAGAAACAAAGTTGGAGACTTCTGCTTTCAGTCGAGATGAGTAAGGGGCCCAGTTGTCCCTCCTTCTGAAACAACCAAAGGAACAAAATACATGGAACAAATTACTGGTCTTAAGACACTGGTTATCAGAAAACAAAGGACAGTGATCCCTGGGAGATGGAAAACAAACAAGATGAGCCCTATGACTGCAAAAATCGACTCTATTTTTAGGTGATGGGGCTACACGGATGCTGAAAGGGCAGTCTGCAGAGGTACCACAGGGAAAACCATTTTAATTTGAAAGTGAACAGTCTATTCTCTAACATTTTTGGCTACTCGACTGTAAAGCTATTGTGCAGATAATGGCATCATCGCTGTGTTGTTCATGGTAAAAATAGCCAGTGAGCAACCTGAAGCATTCAAGAACGATAGCGCTCACTCTGTGGGAGTGCCAACGCAGAATGCCAAAGGCGTCCCCTTCCCTGGCAAACATCTTTTATGCAGCTCAGCCATCCGCATTCAGAACGCATGTTCAAGTGGTCCCTCTGAAATCAACTGGCCGCTGGGCAAAGGTGTGGCTTCTAGTTATGGACCTGCCACTATTATGTATTCTTGTGCAACCACAAGCAAGCCAGGCGACCCTCAGTTGGTCATCTACTAGATGCGATCTTTGCAGACTCTTCACACTGATATTCTGACACAGTATTCTCTAGAAATCCTATCAGCCATGAAGGATGCTTCCTAAAGGAGCAGGTGCTGAGCCTGGGGCAGGAACACATCTGTCACACACACACACACACACTTGGAAGCCGCCTTTTAGTTTTGGGCATATCTGTGACTGAATTTTAGAAATTGTCCCTGAACCCGCCGGCCGGTGTTGCTCAGTGATTGAGCATCGACCTGGGAACCAGGAGGTCACAGTTCGATTCCGGCCAGAGCACATGCCGGGTTGCGGGCTCGATCCCCAGTGTGCAGCATGCAGGAGGCAGCCCAACGATGACTCTCTCTTCATTGATGTTTCTATTTCTCTCCCTTCCTCTCTGAAATCAACTTTCTGAAAAGTGTCTCTGAACCCAATTGCCCAGAAGTTGAGGTAGAATTTATGTAGAGATGCAAGGCCCTAGGCATGGGCAGCCGGTGACTCAGTTTACCTCTCCTGAAAACCCCATCACTCCCCGAACTTGCTGAGGGCAGCCCACACCTGGTCTGGCGCCCAGGCTCACCCGCAGCAAGAGCACGGCCAGCCCCCGGAGCCACCTCCCCGCGCTCGCCGGGTCCCGGGGTGTGGGAAGCGCGACCACACGCGGACTACTTTGCGCGGACCCTCGGCGGAGGGCGCAGGGGTGCCGCCACCGCCGGCGGAGGGAACGCCCGCGGCGGCCCGAGCCAGTGCGCCTGCGCCGCCGCCCCCGCACTTCCCACCCATCCGTCTGCGCGTCTCCCCGACCGCCCGTCCCCGGGGCCGCTCCCGCGACGGGAGCCGCCGCCGCCTCTGCCCCGCGCCCTTCCTCGCGCAGGTCCTCCCCGTCCGCTCCGGGAGCACTTCCAGGTGAGGACCGGCTTCCCCGGGCACCCGGCGGGCTCTCGGGCAGGCCGCGCGCTCCGCCTGTCAGCCGCGCCCCCCGCCCCCACCCCGTCTCCCTGAGGACCTGGGGGCGCCGGTGGGGACGGCGCCGGCTCCCGTCGGCTGGGGCGGGCGGGGACGCGGACCGCCAGCTGTGCTGCTCGCGGAAACGCGGGCCCCCCCGCGGAGGGGCGGGGACGGGCACGGGCGTCCGGGCGGCCGCTCCGGGGGCTCCGGGGGTGGGACCCGACACCCGCTGGCAGGGCAGGTCTCGTGCCAGTGCGATGTTCAGCCCTTTCCATCGCGTGGCTCAAATTAATTACTAAAATTCTGCGGCACATTCAAAATAGATATATTTTTGCCGACCTGACAACAAAGTAGGTATAACTTTGATTCATCCACACGGGACGGCTGTTGTATTGGCTATTTTATTTTGTATTTTATTTATTTTTATTTTTTGTTTACAATCTAAGGGAAAAGAAGTCAGTGCCCCTGACTGGTCGGGGGTTGCATGTTTTAAAAATTCTTGTGGGTACCGAAACCGGTTTGGCTCAGTGGATGGAGCGTCGGCCTGCGGACTGAAAGGTCCCAGGTTCGATTCCGGTCAAGGGCATGTACCTGGGTTGCGGGCACATCCCCAGTAGGACATGTGCAGGAGGCAGCTGATCGGTGTTTCTCTCTCATCGATGTTTCTAGCTCTCTATCTCTCTCCCTTCCTCTCTGTGGATAATCAATAAAATATATTTTAAATAAATAAATAAATAAAATAAAAATTCTTGTGGGGACACCGGTTGAAAATCGCAGAACTAGACCAGGGGTCGGCAGACTCATTAGTCAACAGAGCCAGATAGCAACAGTACAACGATTGAAATTTCTTTTGAGAGCCAAATTTTTTAAACTTAAACTATATAGGTAAGTACATTGTTATTAACTTAATTAAGGTACTCCTAAGCTGGCCTTTGCTAAAAACGTCCTCAATCTGAGGGGTCCACCTCAGCGAACGTGCCCCCACTTCTTCTAACGCCACTTCTTCGAAATAGACTCTCCCAGGCCGAAAACCGACTTCTTCGCATGGGCCACGAAGTTTCAATCGCACTGTACGTGCGCATCCGCACGTGGTATTTTGTGAAAGAGCCACACTCAAGGGGCCAAAGAGCTGCATGTGGCTCTCGAGCCACGGTTTGCCAACCACTGAACTAGACCGACTAGAGATGCACATACATTTCTGTCCCAAGCTTCCTAACTCCAAAACCTGCATCCAGCCCTAAATTTCCCCTTCTGTATCTTGTGATCCTTACCCTAGGGTGACTTCAATAGTTGTACACTATTAGGAAGGGGGAAATATAAACTAGTGACTGATAAAACATCCATACTCTTCATTTAAGCTTGTTTTTTCTCCAGATCTTCATTCCCATGCCGTGCATAGAGAAATAATTCTAGACACTGTACATTTGTGAATCTCTAGATCTTCATTCCCATGCCGTGCATAGAGAAATAATTCTAGACACTGTACATTTGTGAATCGCATTCCAAGAATATTAATATTTTTCTGATTTCAATTTCAGTTTGTTGCATGTGAAAATTCTCAGGCCAGATTTCTCCCCGGGGAAAAACAGTAATTTTATAATGGCCAGTGGGAAAATAGAAACCAGTGTATGGACATTTTTAGTCTACAGTCACCTTTTTAGGCATGCACCTAGAGCAGAACCTGCACTTTTACACGTAGTGCCTTGTAACACAGCATTCCTTCCATTTCAGTTTAAGATGGGAACAATTTATTAGCTTTATTTATTCCTGTCATACTGGTTTTGAGAGGAGGGCTGGTTCTGCAGAAATATTTTTCTTATATTATTTGTACTTTTTGAATTTTTTAAATTTCTTTATTGATTAAGGTATTACATATGTGTCCTTGTCCCCCCATGATCCCCCTGCCATCTGTACTTTTTGAACTTTTAAAAAAAATTATGATATCTGAGTTGGAAAGTTGTTGCTGTGTGTGATATCTGAGAATGAAAAAATGCTAAAGGGCTGAGAACTGATGACACCTTGGTTCAGAAGAGGAATGGCTAAACCATTCAATGGCCTAGAAATTCATTTATGAGCCCTAGGGAATTTTCTCCCAGGTATATCAAAAAGCAGCTGCTGGTTTGTAAGAGTTCTGAAATATGACACAGCTCAATTCACAGAGACCTTATAAACATGTTCCCTTAAGGTTTGATTCTGTAGCATATCTCTTCGATGATGTTCTTAATAGATACAGAGTCTTCTAAGGCAATCTATGCAAATTATAGGAGCAAGGTGGTCACTAGTCTTTTTTTTTTAATATATTTTATTGATTTTTTACAGAGAGGAAGGGAGAGGGACAGAGAGCTAGAAACATCGATGAGAGAGAAACATCGATCAGCTGCCTCCTACACACCCCCTACTGGGGATGTGCCCACAACCAAGGTACATGCCCTTGACCGGAATTGAACCTGGGACCCTTCAGTCCGCAGCCGATGCTCTATCCACTGAGCCAAACCGACCAGGGCATCACTAGTCTTAACCAGTGCTTCTCAGGCCAGACTGGACTTTAAAAACACCTACGCAGGCACCTACCTCATGTTAAATCAGAATCTCTAAGAGGTGAGGGTGGGACTTTGGCATTTCTTACCAGATGAGTTTCACATGCAGCTGGGTTGAGCCAATCATCTAGATGTTGGTCATTATTTGTCATTAAAATAAAGAGGTTGGTGTTTGAAGCCTTTTGCATGTGAGTGGGGAAGGCAGAACTCTAAGGAGTAGCTTGAGCTTGAACTAAAAACAGTTCCTGAGCACCTGTGTCTGCTGTAGAGGCCCCTGGGAAGTCACTCTGAAAGGTGACACTACCCACAGCCCAGTATGTGTTTGTAGCCATCTCATTTTGTGAAATGGCTTTGGATATACTGAGACAAACAATAGTTTCATTATGTCCTAAAATTGTTGTATATCTATGTAAAACTTTTTTTTTAATTGACCCAAAACTGGAACATTTTATTGAAGTAAAGTAGTTCAGAATCCAGATAGTTTAGTCACTATTACCGTTCACTAATACTCATTTCTAATCATCTGTGGCTAATTCATAAAGTGTCCAGTACTGCTTCTCTTCTACAGCCACCCAGGGGGACATTCACATTCAATTGCATTCCTGCCCGGGTCAGGAGCCCTGCTCCTTACAGGCTTGCTGAAGATGTTGTTAATGCCTCTGTGATGATGACCTTCTCGATCTCTCTCCCACTGTCGGGCCTTAAGTAGAAACATTAAAGTTTCGGGTCGGAGTGCGACAGGGGCCCAGTACGCAGGCCAAGGGGGGCTTCCCTGGGGCACACAGTCCCCGCCTCCCGCCCCAGAGGCGGAAGCAACAGGGAGTCACCCCCACCTGCCGGCCTCCGCCCTCAGTCCCTGGCTCCTCTCTTCTCTATGTAAAACTTTTTAAGGTCTTGTGTAATCTATGAAATTTTGCCTATTGGCAGACTTATGATCCTTGTTCTGGAAAGAGATACTGGGCCAATCATTTACCTTCTGACTTTCCTATTTACAAACTACAAGGCCCGATGCACGAAATTCCTGCAAGAGGCTCGGCCCTCGCAGCCCCTCACAGCCCCGGTCGGACCTCGCAGCCCCGGCTTTGTCTGGAAGGTCCTCCAGAAGGACATCTGGAAGGTCGTTCAGCTCTTTGGTCTAATTAGCATCTCAGCTCTTTCTTACATAGGATTGAGGAAAGTAACCACCTGTTCACCATGCGTGTGTGGGAGGGTGAGCCTTTGTGAGAGTGCCGACAACAGTGGCATGGTGAGTGACCAAATGTTAAATGAATTTGAATAGGGCTTCCTTGGAAAAGCAAGTCATCACTATATAACATGTTTAAATGTTCAAAATCCCTAAACTGCACAAGATTCCCAGTATCTTTTGAGTTAATTGGGTTATCAAGTCCTAGGAAGATCTTTAGCAATGTTCCTCGCCACCAGTTCTTTTTCCTTTTAATTTTTTAAAATATATTTTATTGATTTTTTTTTTTTACAGAGAGGAAGAGAGGGATAGAGAGTTAGAAACATCGATGAGAGAGAAACATCAATCAGCTGCCTCCTGCACACCCCTTACTGGTACATGCCCTTGACTGGAATCGAACCTTGGACCCTTCAGTCCGCAGGCCGACGCTCTCTCCACTGAGCCAAACCGGTTTGGGCCCTGCCAGTTCTTGAGCTTGAGCATTCTGTAGCTGAGGCAAAAGTCTATCTGGAACAGACTATCTAGTAATACATATACACGGGAGAATGGCCCCATACAGAAAGTATAAATTAAGTATAAATGCTGTTCAAATGCTGGGTTTCTCTCTCCAGTAGACACCACTATATTTTTCAAAAAATGATTAAAAGAATCCTATAAATATTCTCCTGCCCTTTGCTTTTGTAACTTATTATAGTTTGAAAGATCTTTCTTTTAGGGTCACATAGAGATCACAGCATCTATTTGAAAGTATTATTTATTAATATCCTCCTGGGGCGATAGTTGTCACCCTGTCCCACATCCTGTAAGTATTTCTTTGCTTCCCCTGGCCTTCCTGTATTTTTCCCCCTTGCTGCTTCACCTAATGTGCTGCATTCAGTCTCTTCTTTTACATTTTCTTCTGCTGCTTCTCTTGCTTGAGGCCTGTTGGTGGCCTCCATGCCAGGGAGAGATTACCATCACTCTTGGCTACTTAAATAAGGATGCCACAGAGCTGGGATAGCAAAGTTCATTGACAAAATTAGAATCCCAACAGATCTTCACAGGCTGGAACCCAACTAGTTGACATTTAACAGGGATAAATATAGGGTCTTATGTATTGGTTTTAAAATACAAAAAAACTTGCAATAGTGTAATTTGAGAAAGGTTCTGTAAAGCCCTATAAAAGTGTAGTTTTTAAATTATCCTAAACTAACCTAGTCCTATAATTTTTTATGTTTTTAATTCTTTATTATTATTGTAAGTACTAGTGGCCCGGTGCACGAAATTCATGCACCGGGGAGGGGGTGTCCCTCAGCCAGGCCTGCACCCTCTCCAATCTGGGACCCCTCGGGGGATGTCCGACTGCCAGTTTAGGCCTGATCCCTGTGGGCCTAAACCGGCAATCAGACATACCTCTCGCAATCCTGGGACTGCTGGCTCCTAACCGCTCACCTGCCTGCCTAATCGGCCCTAACCACTCTGCATGCTGGCCTGATTGCCCCCAAATGCCTCCTCCATCAGACTGCTTGCCCCCAACTGCCCCCTCCTGCCTGCCCGATCGCCCCCAACTGCCCCCCCTGCTGCCCTGATCACCCCCAACTGCCCCCCCCTGCTGGCCTGCTCGCCCCCAACTGCCCCCTCTGCTAGTCTGCTTGCCTCCAACTGCCCTACCCTGCTGGCCTGATCACCCCCAACTACTGCCCTCCCCTGCCGGCCTGATACCTACTAACTGCCTCAGCCCTGCCACCATGACTTTGTCCAGAAGGACATCCGGAAGGGCTCCCGGAAGTCCTCCTGGTCTAATTAGTGTATTACCCTTTTATTAGTATAGATAGAGGCCTGGTGCATGGGTGGGGGCCAGCTGGTCTGCCCTGAAGGGGGTCCTGGATCAGGGTGGGGGTCTCCTTGGGGGGCAGGGCTGGCCTGGGTGGCTTGCAGGCCGACCATGCTCCCATCGGGGTGGGGCGTCTCTCCTGGGGGTGGGGCCAGCCTGAGCTAGGGGCTGAGGGCTGTTTTCAGGCTGGCCACACCCCCATTGGGGTGAGGGTCCCTGCGGGGGTCATGGCTAGCCTGGGTGAGGGGTTAGGGCCGTTTGGGGGAAGTGTGCAAGCCCGCCAAGCCCCCGGCTTTGTCCGGAAGGTCTCCCTGTCTAATTAGCATATTACTCTTTTATTAGTATAGACTAGAGGCCCAGTGCACAAAAATTTGTGCACTCGGGGGTAGAGGGGGTCCCTCAGCCCTGCCTGTGCCCTCTTGCAGTCTGGGACCCCTCAGGAGATAACAACCTGCTGGCTTAGGCCTGCTCCTGGGTGGCAGAGGACAGGCCCAATCCCTAGGTGCAGCCCCTGGTCGGGCTCAGAGCAGGGCCGATTGGGGAGTTGGGGTGCCGCCCCCTGTCATGCACAGAGCAGGGCGGATGGGGAGGTTGCGAAGCCACCCCTAGTCACGCTCAGGGTAGGGCCGATTGGGGGGTTGGGGCACCGCCCTCTGTCACACTCAAGGCAGGGTCGATAGGGAAGTTGCGGCGCCACCCCCTGCCATGCACAGAGCAGGGCCAATCAGGGGGTTGGGGCGCTGCCCCCTGCCATGCACAGAGCAGGACCGATCAAGGGGTTGGGGTGCTGCCCCCTGTCACACACAGAGCAGGGACCATCAGGGGGGTTGGGGCGCCGTACCCTGTCACACACAGAGCAGGGCCCATCAGGGGTTTGGGGAGTTCCCTCTTGTCATGCACAGAGCAGGGTCAATCAGGGGTTTTGGGAGCTCCCCCCTGTCATGCACAGAGCAGGGCCGATCAGGGGGTTGGGGAGCTGCCCCCTGTCACACACAGAGCAGGGCCAATCAGGGGGTTGAGGAGCTCCCCCCTGTCACGCACAGAGTAGGGCCAATAGGGGAGCTGGGGCACCACCCCCTGTCACATACAGAGCAGGGCCCGTGGGGGGGTGGGTAGTTGAGGCGCCACACCCTGTCACACTCAGGGCAGGGCTGATGGGGAGGTATGGCTCTACCCCGTCTCACACAGAGCAGAGCCCATGGGGGGATTGGGGCACCGCCCTCTATAACCCACAGAGCAGGGCCGATCAGGGGGTTGTGGCCCCGCTCCCTGTCACACACAGAGCCGCAGGGCAATCAGGGGGTTTGGGCGCTGCCCCCTGTCACGCTGATCCCAGTGCCGGGAGGCCTCAAGACTCCGCTGATCCCACCAGGCAGGGTCACAGATCCGGGTCCCAGACCGCAGACAGCCTTGCCTGCTGCCACCTGCCTTCAGTATGCAAATTAGCCGCCATCTTGTTGCTTCAGGGTGGGGGTCCCCACTGGGGTGCCTGGCCAGTCTGGGTGAGGGGCTGAGGGCTGTTTTCAGGCTGGCGGGCGACTGGAGCTCCAAACCTCTCCTTTTTTTCTTTTTTTTTTATTCTGGCATTTATTTACCTTCTATGGCTGTCACTGGAGCTGAGCGCCGGCTTTCTCTCTGAGGCTCGGCTGAAAGCAGGTTTCTGGCCTTTGTTTTCTGTATTCGAAACAATGTTGCGACTCCAGCTCTGAGATCCCGGCTGACTGACAGGAGGTTTCTGGAGTTTTGTTTATTTTCTATAAATGTTACTATGTTTCCAACTGAAGCTCAGAGGCCAGCTAGTGAGGCGGGGAACGTTGGAGTCTGCGGTCACTGGAGCAAGCAAGCCTCCTGTTAGCTTCCAGCTGCCTGGCTGCCGGCCGCCATCTTGGCTGACAGTTAATTTGCATAAGGATACCCTGATTAGCCAATGGGAAGGGTAGCGGTCGTACACCAATTACCATGTTTCTCTTTTATTAGTGTAGATTACATACGTCTCCTTTTCCCCTCATTGACCTCTAGTCCTAGAATTTTAAGTAAGTTCTATAAAAGACCTTGGTGTCATCATTCTTCATAGGCCCTCATTTACAAAGCTCTCTCTTTGAGCTAGGAAAAGCTTGCTGGTAAGTTTAAAATATATTTTCTTAAATATATCTTCAGATGAACTAAATCTGACTGCCTAAAACAAGTAACTTCTTTCCTAGTAAATTATTTAACATGCTAGGCACCAGGATAAGGTTGTGAATGAGCCTGAGAAGAAGACAGATACAAAAGGAAAAATGACCAGCGTCTTCACAGGCAGAGGCATGAAAACATGGGGGATGTTCAGTGCACCTGAAGTGTTCTAGCTCTTCCATAGTCAGTTGGTGTTTTCACCAAGAGTCTTGTTTAAACACAGCTGTAACTCTCTCAGACTACTTACTGTCCCTAAGCCCCTTTTTAAAATTTTTATATTTATTTTTTTTATTTGGATAATTTTCACCCGAGGATATTTTTCCCATTGATTTTTTTAAAATATATTTTTGTTGATTTCAGAGAGGAAGGGAGAGGGAGAGATAGAAACATCAATGATGAGAGAGAGTCATTGATTAGCTGCCTCCTGCACACCCCCTACTGGGGATCGAGCCTGCAACCCAGACATGTGCTTTCAGCCGGAATTGAACCCAGGACCCTTCAGTCCACAGGCCGATGCTCTATCCACTGAGCCAAACCAGCTAGGGCATCCCCGTTGATTTTAGAAAGAATGGAAGGGAGGGGGAGAGACAGAGAGAGAAACATCAGTGTGAGAGAGCCACATCAATTAGTTGCCTCCCGCAAATAACCCGACCAAGAATCAAGCCTGCAACAGAGGTACACGCCCTTGACCGGAGTCAAACCCAGGACCTTTCAGTCTGTGGGCCAATGCTCTAACCACTGAGCACAGGGACCCCTACGGGGATGAGGGCTGGGCCTTCCTGGAGCTTGGCACTGCTCCTGTACCCTGTCAGCCCAGAAAGGCAGGGTGGCCAAGCTGTGCATCTGCCTCAGTTGCAGGACGCCATGCAGCACCCTGCAGAGTCAACACCAAGATGGCTGAGAAGTTGCTGCAGTGGTTCCCGGAGGAGGGCAAGCAGGAGTGCTTCAGAGCCTCTCCCTTCACCTGCTACAACCTGCTTCCCCGAATGTGATGTTGGAGCTGGCCTGGAGGCACAACCTGGTAGACCTGGCCATGACCTGCTTCACCCAGGTGATGAGGGAGGACCTTAGCAAAGTAAGTGCCTGCCCTTGTGTGGCTCCTTGGCCCCTGGCTGTGACTCTGGCTCTGGTCTGCAGAGGCCCTGCAGTGTCTGGTTCGAGGCCAGCCCAGATTGCCCAACCAGCCAGGCTGCTGCTGGGAGAAGCCTCTTGCCTTCGCACTTGATTTTCTGCCCAGTGTTATTATTTCTAGAAAAGCACCGTGGGGTGGTGGGGAGCTGGATAGAACTGAGCACTTGCCCTCACAGTTGTTCCACACAGTGGAGGGAGGACCTGAAGGGGATGCAGTGATTTCACCCACCACCAGAGGGCCCAGGGACAACTGGTGTGGGCCAACTACCTCTCAGCACCAGCTATTGGCAATGGGAGGAGCACTTAATAGGAATGTTAACATGGATTTAAGCCTTTAACGCTTTAATGAGGGAAACAGTCATCCCCTCTACAGCTGCAGACACTGGGGTTCAGGTCCAAAGCTGACAGGTGAACGGGGTGAAGGGTTTAGACACAAGTCTTCCTGGCCCAGAGGCCATACTTAGGTCTTGGCACATCACTTCTGCCACTCCAGATATCACTTGGTGTCCCTAGTGTCCCATTCTGGCTTTCTTTGCAGGTTGATGAGCTGTTTAATGAGGTGACAGTGTCTAATTTCAACTCCATGTGTGTCGAAGCCCTAGAAGTCACTGTCTAGGGCAGTGATGGCAAACCTGTGACACGCGTGTCAGAGGTGACACGCGAACTCATTTTTTTGGTTGATTTTTCTTTGTTAAATGGCATTTAAATATATAAAATAAATATCAAAAATATAAATCTTTGTTTTACTATGGTTGCAAATATTAAGAAATTTCTATATGTGACATGGCACCAGAGTTAAGTTAGGGTTTTTCTTTTTCTTTTTTTTTTTATATTTTTATTGATTTTTTTACAGAGAGGAAGGGAGAGGGATAGAGAGTTAGAAATATCAATGAGAGAAACATCGACCAGCTGCCTCCTGCACACCTCCCACCGGGGATGTGCCTGCAACCAAGGTATATGCCCTTAACCGGAATCGAACCCGGGACCCTTCAGTCCGCAGGCCGACGCTCTATCCACCGAGCCAAACCGGTTTTGGCAGTTAGGGTTTTTCAAAATGCTGACACGCTAAGCTCAAAAGGTTCACCATCGCTGGTCTAGGGCCTAGCTGTAGCCAGTCTCCAGAGACCCCTGTCATCTGGCCCAATTTGTTTCTAAGTCTGCAGAAAAGCAATCGCTCAGCAGTGCCTACTTGCCCATTGAGCCACATTCCTAACCTTCTTCCAGCCAGATGGAGGCCCACAATGCCAACAAGCCACGGGCCAAGGCTTCTTCCAGTGTGCATGGAAGGGAGGGGCCTCCCAGGGTTAGTGTGGGGGTTAGGGAAAAACGGAGGGTGTGGGGCCTGGTGCTACCAGCTTTGGCCTGCAAGGGCTTCCTCTGGGCCATCTCAGGGCCATTCAAGGCCATGGCCATGCTGCAGGAGGAGGGACCCACAGAGTGTGCCTTCTTGCTGGAAGGACCCTAGTCCCTGGCCCAGGGTCCCCAGACACCTTCCCTAGTCCTGGAAAGCAGGAGCTGCCATGGTGCCTGCCCTCAGTCCTGCCCCACATGCCTCTGCTGGCCCCCAGCCAGATGCCTGGTCACCTGGTGGGGAGAGGAGGGTGCTCACGAGGGAATTCTCTGGCAGTGGTAGAGTGTAGCTGGTTCTTGGGGGCTGGGGCCCAGCAGACTGGACACTGTTGTGAGGCAGAGGGGTCTAGATAAGAATGCCACAGCCCTTTCCTGACTAGAGATCCTGGTCCCAGGTCTCTTGACTCATCTGAGAAGTTCAATGGCCATCCCTCGCTGAGAACCGTCTGCTCCCCAGGGCTCTCCCAGTACAGCCAGCTGAAGGCAGAGAGGACAGGTTGTGAGAGGACAGCTTTCTTGCTCCTTCCTTAGCTCAGATCCCATGGAGGGAAGAGGAAAAGGAGCACAGGGCTGGCATCAGAGCTGTCTCTGCTAGGTTTCTGGTGCCTTGCCTGAGCTCTCCCAGACCTGAGTGCACACAGGGCACATAATTGTTTCTCCGTTCTTACCCATGTGCTTGTTTTGGGGCGGGGGGGGGGGGGGGGGGGCGGGGCGTCCAGACACGCAGTTGCTGTCACTCCTTCTAGCACAGTACATCCCCCATGGCACCACCTCATTCTATTCCCTCTCCATGTGTCTGTAGTTCCAGCCTGTGGGCACTGCACCTGGTGAAGCCTCAAAGAAAGGCAAAGTGCAGTTTGTCTTCAGATGGCTATCACAGCCCTGCCTCTCAGATGGAGCATCCTCTTTGCCAGGTGGAGGGTCCCAGGTGTAAGGTGACCAGTATCCTTAGAAGGGGTGAGCAGCCTGGACTCTAGAAGCAGGAGCTGCTGCATTATCTCAGCAGTGTCCAGAGGAGGACTCAGCCCTGGGAGTCATGGCCCACTCACAGCTCACTGCTCCAGTGCACCTGGTGGTCTAGTGTCCACTGGGGAAGTACAGGGATGGAATAGCACCTGGGTTCATCGAGGCCCCAATGGGCACTCATATCTCCACCCAGTTAGAGAGGCTTCATTTTGTGGAATGAAGTGGTGGTCACTGTCAGCGCAGCAGTGTTCTGTGTGCCTGTCTTCAGCTCTAAATCTCCTGGAGGCTATGTGCTTTTCTCCCAAGTTCACCTCCAGGCCAAGACTGCATGTGGCCTGTAAGGCAGGCACTCACATGCTCTTGCCTCTTGCTCTGCTTTGCAGGGACAGACTAGACACCTCGGGGAGTCTGCACAAGTGAAAGAAGTATGTGGTAGAGCCCACCCCTCTCCTGTTCAGTAGGTGGCATCCCATAGCTCCTGTCCCCTGTCCCTGGCTGGGATTCAGATTGGGGTGGGAATGGACAGTGTGGGGGATGAGGACCACAATGGCCACCAGATGTAGAGAAGGCAGAAGGTCAGTGATCCAGGAATGTTGAAGAGGCACCACCACTGTCCTCCCTTCTCTGAGGACAGATACCTTCTGGTGGGGGTGCCCTTGCCTGTTCTTGTGCCTGGCAACTGCCCTGTCTCGAGCTACTGCTGTGTGCACCTGTCTGGCCCCTGACAGGCTATTGTTGCCTTTGCACTTGAGAACCTGCCTAGATGGCCTGGCCATTCGGTCAATAGGTCATTTGGTATCCACTGCACAGAGAGGCTAATGGTTCCTAGAATGCATTTGCTGGACTAACATAGGCCTGAGGGTATAATGTGAGCACACAATACGTGAGTCTTCCACCAACTGTGTGCTCCTTGGGGGTCATGGTGCCCACCTGCCATTAATATCAAACTGTTATGTTTTGTTTGTTTGTTTGTTTTCAATCTGTTTTTTTTAGATATCGATGGGCATTGGTGAGACCCAACCAGTTTAGCTAAGTAAGTGCCCTACTTGGGGATGAGCTTACCCTCCAGAGTTGGCCCTACAACAGCAGCTCCCACAGTCCTTGCCTCCGGCATCTGTTTTTGGAGCCCTCAGCCTCTGTATCAAGCATGTCAAACTCAAAGGCTAACACCAGCCAAATCAACAAGGTTTAAGTTTATGTGGGCCACAAAAAAACAAAAGCTTTAATTTTCATAGAAACAGGTTTATTTTTTTTTTTTCGCTTAAAGTATTACAAAGGGTATGAAACAGGTTTATTTCAATAGAGACATGCTGAATACAAAGGGCTGAAATAAATGACTAATCATTAACATGAAATAATAGAACATTTTAATAAGAATTATTTTTTCTTGAACATTAACTTACCAGACATTGAATAACTGCACAAAGTAAGCATAATACAGATAAACCTATTTTTCTTGTTCTCCAAAAGTGAAATATTTCCTGTTACGCACACCAAACAAGTCAGTCCAAGACAAATTACATGGCAATCGGCTGCTAAAATATTTGCTGCTAGTATTAGTGGAGAGAAATGGTGCCCCTGCGCATAAAGCGCATAAGGAAAATGAATGTAACACGATTATAGTAATCCGTCATTAGCGAATGTTGTAGTTCATTATTATGTATAACAATATTGTAAAAATTTTAAGTTATGAAATTTTTATTCAAACGTTTCTTACAGCCTTAGCCGGTTTGGCTCAGTGGATAGAGCGTCAGCCTGCGGACTGAAAGGTCCCAGGTTCGATTCCGGTCAAGGGCACATGCCCTGGTTGTGGGCTTGATCCCCAGTGTGGGGCGTGCAGAAGGCAGCCGATCAGTGATTCTCTCTCATCATTGATGTTTCTATCTCTCTCTCCTCTCCCTTCCTCTCTGAAATCAAAAATATATTAAAAAGAAAAACGTTTCTTACATACTGTTACATTGCCTGGGCTGCAAAAATATTCGTTGTGGGCCTTGAGTTTGACATGCTTGCTCTGGATCGTTAGGACTAGGCTGCAACCCTGCCCCTTGGGGCCATGGCCACTTGGGGGCAGCAGGAGCCCTGCTCATCCTTGGCCTCTCCCTCTGCAAGCCTGCAGCTATGCTGACAACAGGCCCTCCTACTGGACGAGCCCCCGTGGCTCCCCCTATGGCTGTTTCTGCCATTGCCCAACCTATGTATGGCTTCAGTCTGTAGTGGCCACTTGGTGGCAACACTTCCTCTACCGATTTAACCTCTTCAAGGAGCACAGAGGACCCGGATACAAGGTGGAAACACCTGGATGTTATTTTTGTTGAGACCCAATGATTGCAGCCACTGAGCCGTCCCAGAACCTGGGGTGTCAACATAACCGTTGACTCCCTAAGACCACCACCAGCCCAGGTGCCAGGCAGGGAGGTCAGCTCAAGTCTTAAGACCCACCCGCATCCTGAGGAGTTGTCTGCACTGAGCCCCCAGCTCCTGGGGGAGGGGCGCCTTCTCCATTGGCGCTGGCACTGGCGAGCTGCCCTCCCGGGTCACTTTGCAGACACAGCTGACGCGAACCCCTAGTCCACCCGTCTAATCTGGCCTTGAGCCTCCTGCCGATCATGAACGTTAAAGTCGGTTTATCAAGGCAAAGCTTCCCTGCGTGGTGCTGGTGTGGGTCGGAGGGCACGAAATCTGCTGGGTCCTCTGTGGTTGGGGGACCTGCCTCCGCACAGGGCAGCCGCCCCGGGAGGTACAGCCAGGTGTGTGGGGGTTTAAGGGTGCACGGCTTGGAGCTCTAAGTCCCGGAAGGGGAGTGGTAACCGCCGAGCCCGCAGGTGTGGGAAGGCCAGACCCTCAAACAGCAAGGATGGGGCTGGCCCACGCGTCTCCCCGCCGCCCTCCGCGGGGTCCTGCCGCTCACGTCGGGAATGCAGAGCCCGAGCCGCTCCTTCCCGCGCCCGGCGGCGCTCCAGGCCCAGACCGGCCGGGAGGCTGCACTTTGACCCACAGCTCGGGCCGGCGCAGCGCCGCCTACCGAGGACCCCGGCCCGCCGAGCAAGGTGGCCCGGGGGTCGGGCTCGTCTATTGGCTGGGCTGCCGTCCCCGCCCCGGCCTCAGTTTCCCGGCCCACACGGGGCGGGCCGGGGGCGGGGCCCGGCTCGAACCACGCGGGGCGGAGCCCTGAGCTGACGCGGCCACCCCGCCCCCGGACATAACCAGCCGCCGCCACCTCCGCAGGCTGCGCGGAGCACCGGAGGCTCGGACCCGCGGCCAGCGCCGGGCGCCCGCCTCTCGCCTCCCGCCTCCCCCCTCCCCGCAATGGCGGCGCCTCGCGGTCTGGCGGCCGCCGCGCCCGCGCCCGGAAAGGCCAAACTGACGCACCCGGGGAAGGCGATCCTGGCAGGTGGGCTCCCCGGGGGCGCGAACCCCGAGTCCGCCGGTCCCGCCGCGCTTCCGGGCGTCCCGGGACGCCCAGGCCCCTCCCCACTTCCGGGTTGGGCTGGGGGCGCGGCGCTGGTCTCCCGCTCGCCCTGCGTGTCACCCCCCGGAGCCTCGCCGGGGAAGGGGGTGGGGTGGGGACCGGGCCGGACAAAGTCCGGGGCGGGGGAGGGGCGCGGGCGGGGGTCTCAGACCGCGAGTCCCGGTTCCCGCAGGCGGCTTGGCAGGCGGCATCGAGATCTGCATCACCTTCCCCACCGAGTACGTGAAGACGCAGCTGCAGCTGGACGAGCGCGCAAACCCGCCGCGCTACCGGGGCATCGGTGAGCAGGGGCCGCGGCGGGGAGCCCCGGGGGGCGGGCCCGGGGGTCTGGAGTCGCTGACCACCCCCCTCCCCAGGGGACTGTGTGCGGCAGACAGTGCGCAGCCATGGCGTCCTGGGCCTGTACCGAGGCCTCAGCTCCCTGCTCTACGGCTCCATCCCCAAGGCGGCCGTTAGGTGAGGCGGACCCGGGTGGGGGCAGTCTCTGGAAGGTGGCAAGGTTGGCGGCGGCCCCTCTCACCCCACTGCCTTCCGCCCCAAGGTTCGGGATGTTTGAGTTCCTCAGCAACCACATGAGGGACGCCCAGGGACGGCTGGACAGCACTCGAGGGCTGCTGTGTGGCCTGGGCGCAGGAGTGGCCGAGGCCGTGGTGGTCGTGTGTCCAATGGAGACCGTTAAGGTGGGGAGGTTCCCCGTGGGAACAAAGCCTGCAGCGGGGAGGAGGTGCTGGAGCCTGGGGGGGTGCTGTGTCCCTGTGTCCAATGGAGACGTTGAGGTGGGAGGGTCCAGCAGGAGGGGCGAGGGGTGAGTGGGGAACTGACTGCCTGGGGAGCTGAGTGCGGGAGGCCTGCAGGATGGGCCTCCTGTGGAGGCCGGACTCTGTCCTGAAAGCAGTAGGAAGATGGTAAATTTTTTAAAAAACACTTTTATGAACAAACAATGCATGTTTGCTGCCTAAGATACAGGCAACACCACAAACACAACTTAGTCTCTTTGGCCTCAAGTCCCACCGTGGCCTTATTGGCCCTGCTTCCAGATGAAGATCTGTATCCACAGCCCTGGCCTGACTTTGGTGGGCTCTGGACCTGCAAGCCAAGGGGCCAAGGGTGCCCTTCCCATGGCACCCTGGGAGCCAGCTCCTTTGTTTCCCTCTCTCAGGTGAAGTTCATCCATGACCAGACCTCTCCCAACCCCAAGTACAAAGGATTCTTCCACGGGGTCAGGGAGATTGTGCGGGAACAAGGTGAGCCACTGGGCCTTCCTCCTCAGGTAGGATCAGGGACCTCAGCCAGAATGAAGGGGCCTGTCCTCCTTCTGCCTTGGCCCTCCTGTGTGCAGCTTCCCCCAGTCCCCACTGGGGCCTGTGTGCATGTGTAACCTCCACTCCTGCCTGCCCCCAGGGCTGAAGGGGACATACCAGGGCCTCACAGCCACCGTGCTGAAGCAGGGCTCCAACCAGGCCATCCGCTTCTTCGTCATGACCTCCCTGCGCAACTGGTATCGAGGTGTGTCTGCTACCCCAAGACCCCACCGCATCAGCCCTAGTCCACACTCCTCCCCAGCCCCCAGAGCTGACCCCTTTACCTTCCCATCGCTTTCTGAATGCAACCCTCACCCACATCCAGGGGACAACCCCAACAAGCCCATGAACCCACTGATCACCGGGGTGTTTGGAGCTATTGCGGGTGCAGCCAGTGTCTTCGGGAACACTCCTCTGGACGTGATCAAAACCCGGATGCAGGTGGGGTAGAGCCGAGAAGGGGAGGGGAGTGTGGGACAGGGGCTGGCTGCTGAGTCCTGTGGTGTGCTGGTGTCTTGCAGGGCCTAGAGGCACACAAATACCGGAACACGTGGGACTGCGGCATGCAGATTCTGAGGAATGAGGGGCTCAAGGCGTGAGTGACGGAGAGACAGGGCTGTTGTCCCCACCCCAGGCCCTCCCTGGCCTCCCTAGGCCTCACCCCAAAACCCCTGCCTGCCTCAGGCCATCCCCTAGGAAGTCCTTACCTTTAGGTCCCTGTTCTTGCCCCTCCAATGTCTGGGCCCACCCGCCCTGTTTAGGGGCAGTGTCCTTCTCTACCTCCTCACCTGGGTTTTTCTCCCACTCAACCCAGATTCTACAAGGGCACTGTCCCCCGACTGGGCCGGGTTTGTGCGGATGTGGCTATCGTGTTCATCATCTACGACGAAGTGGTGAAGCTGCTCAACAAAGTGTGGCAGACAGACTGAGCCCCAAGGGTCTGCATTGGGGCTGCCCTCAGGCATCTCCGGACCAACCCCCTCCACCCTCTTCTCATGATTCCAGTGCAGTCGTGCCAAAAGGCCTTCTCCTGTCCCTTGCATTCCATGGCCTGGGCCTATTCCCCACAGCCGTTGAGTCCATATGTCCCATAGTACTGTGTCCCTTGTGGTCCAAATGACACCACCATTGTGTTGATGTGTTCAGCAGAGGCTGGGTGTCCCTCTGGCCCCCTTGCCCATATTCTTACTCATGCGCCATGTGCCTGTGTTTCGTGTTCTGTGACCCTGTGTCCCACTTCCCAGGGTGCCCGTGTTGCCTGGGTCCACAGCCCTGTCACCACGGCTTGGTCCCAGCCCGGTGCCTTCCACCCTGGGCAGCAGGTGCACCCACCCCTGCATACCACAGCTGCCTCCAGGCCTCAGCCTGGCCTCACTGCATTCCAGGGGCTGCATGCCCCCCGCTTCTCCTGCCACTGGCCTTAACTGGCCCTTGGGCCCTCCCTCCGCCTGGGACAGGGTGGCACCCACCGCTCTCAGGACCACCCTCCCAAGGCAGAATAAACCGGATACTGTCACAGCCTCCTGTCCCTGTGTGGGCCCATTTGTGGGTGGGCAGTGATGGCCAAGCCTCTGTGAAAGTCAGGGCCTTCTGAGGATATTGGCAGGGGGGCCAGGCAGCTGGCAGGCAGGTGGGCAAGCCAGCGGTAGCCAGTGTCAACCCTCAGACCTGACACCAGGCCAGGGAACATCTGGGCCTCATCCAGGCCTGGCCTGCGGCCTGTGGCCAAGATCCTGTAGGGTCACTTGGAAGAAAGCACTGAGTGGGCAGAATGGAGAGCTGCCTCAAGCTGCTGGTTGGGCCTGGGAGACAGTGCTCCTGGGCTCTGATCCTTCAACCTGTGAGTAGGCCCCTCCCTCCCTCCTGGCTTCTCTGTGAAAATGGTCTGAGGTAAAAGGCTTTCTGGGGCATGTAGTCCCCTGAGGCTCTGAGCATGGGGCCTTTGCTCACTCCCCCGGGACTGGGAGGCCTGGAGCAGGAATAGGTGTCGCTGCCTGACCAGGGCCCTCGGGGTGCCTCACCCCTCAGAGGAAGGTGTGCCTCTTGCCGGAATCCCAGGATCCAGGCACAGGTTGGGGGATACAGAGCTCTGACCTGAAGGATCCCCAGGGCTCTTCCCAGCCCCCTCATATCAGGAGCTGGAACCACCACCCATGAGCCAAGTGGAGGAGACCCAAAGGAGGATGGAGTGAACCAGTCCCCTGGCTGTGGAGGCAGGGGTGCCTTCCTGTCCAGGTGACTCATGGGTAGACGTCATAAAAAGGGTTAGCTCAGGCTGGGGCTGGACTATAACTTGCCAGCAGAAGCCTCCCAGTAGGATGGTCCCCTCCCTGAAACTGCTGCTTCTGGGGGAGAGTGCCCCCCTAGTAACCTCACACAACACCTGGGTCTGAAAATTCTGGGGGAGAATTGAGGGCCAGGTGTAGGCTTGGAGAGCAAGGAACACAGATTTTAGAAGGGTTGGGCCATGTGCTCCTGGTGTTCACAGGAGATTTACCAATCTGCCATGACAGGAGAAGGCCCAAGCAGCAAAGTTTGCCTATCCACAGGGGTCAAGGGCTGTCCCCCCACATGTACACACACCAGGGTGCAGGAACTCTGGGGGAGCACTAGGGCTGGGGCCCCAACCTCAGGCCACCGGCTCAGCCTCAGCAGCTTTACTGTGGGCATGAAAACAGGTGATGGGCAGCACTGACCCACAGCACAGGCTACTGAGGCTAGAGGGGCACACAGGCCCCTGGTATCTGCTGTCCAGGACACGGCATCTTCAACCCGTGAGGGGGCAGGACCCTGGCTCCTCATCTCACTGTGTGACCTTAGGCAAGTCACCTAACTTCAATTTCCTAACCTGTAACATGGGGTGACACAGGAACCCACGCCAGTGGGTTACGAGAATGAAATTATATAAACCGTGTAAAGTGCTTAGAACAATGCTTAATACAGTAAGCTGCATGTGGTAGCTTTTTCTTTGGGTTGCAAGAAGTAGTTTGTAGTCTCTCTGTTTCGAAGTAGTTCCTAGAGTGGGCAGAGCCCAGCAGCTGGACCCTGAGGGGCCTTAATGTCCCTGAACAATGATCTCCTGGAATGGTATCCATTTACTCATTGCTCACCAGCGCCCCAGAGTCCTGTCCCTCTCCCCCTTCACAGGGAGGAAGGGACCAAGGCGACCCTTGGCTAACAGCAGGGCATGGGGACCTGTGCTCAGGAGGGGCAGGAACTCTGCCATAGGTTCCAGGTCCCCTACTATGCCTCACACCACAATGTGGACAGAAAGTAGGCAGCCCAGCTAGAAAAGTTGATTGAGCGGGGTCTGAGTCCTCCTGGGGTTGTGAGCAGAGTTGCCACCTGCCCTGTTGGAACTCCCTGTTAGGCATTGCCTGCAGAGTTAGGCAACCTCAGTTCTGTGGCTGAGACCTGAGGGAAGCAGGGGGGAGGGGCAGGAGAGATTCCCGTGTGCAGGAGAGAGCTTGTGTCTCGGCTGAGGGCCATAAAGGCTGGAGGGAAGTAGCAGAGGGAGAGCAGCTGGAAAGGCAAGTGAGGACCTGGAGAAAACCTCGCTGCATTTGCCACGACCCCAAAGGCTGCAGAGAGGAGGCCAATGGCAGGGACTAGTGTGGACATGGGACCACTGGGACTAGAACCATTGCCTGCCCTTGTGACAACAGGGGCAAAAGAGCAGAGATGTGGGCAGACCTTCAAGTTATCAGGAAACAGAACAAACTAGACTTCCAGCCTGGTCACAGGCCAGTGTCAGGGCGGCTGTGTCTACCAGGCGAGCTGTGAGCTGAGGAGTGTGAAGACCATATTCCTTCCACAACCAGACCCTCTGTGCCCATCTGGAAGCCACAGCCAGCCTCCATTCAGCCTCAGGCAACCTTCACCATCTGGCAAAGTCTCCCCTCGGATCACAGAATGTGCCCCGGAAGGACAATGGCCCCAGAGACAGGGCAAAGGAAGAGGGTGGGTGGGGGCCGCCTCTGGGGCAGGGCTTGGCCAGCCTCCAGCCCAGTCCTCACTATGACCACGTGGCTCCTCTCGAGGCAAGGCCTTCAGGCAGCTGCCCTCTAGTTCCCCACCCACCTTCCGTGACCCTTCCTTCACTGGGTGACAATGCTGCACAGGTGTTCCCTGGGCTTCCCCATATCCTTGTGTAGGTGATGCATGGCAATCAGAGCTTAGTACGTATACATACACACACACACACACACACACACACACACACAGGCGCTCCTGACAGATGGCCTTCTTTTAGTCAACAGAGAATTCTGTTTTCCAGGTTGTGCCCTCAGCCTTCACAGCAGACACGATCTCAGTTGAGGGTGCCAGAGTATTTTCTCTGGACTTTCTACAGGTTCTCAAGATTTCCTGGTGGGGGATGGGGGGAGGTAGGGTTCGTAAGAGGCACAGAATTAGGGAGCCTAAGGAGTTCCTGCCTCCTCCAGATCTGGAAGAGGGACTGGGCTCACCAGGACAAGCATGGAGATGCAGCACAGTGGAGAACTGGCTGCAAAGGCCCCTGGGAGGCACGGGATACATAGCCTAGGCCAGTGATGGCGAACCTTTTGAGCTCGGCGTGTCAGCATTTTGAAAAACCCTAACTTAACTCTGGTGCCGTGTCACATATAGAAATTTTTTGATATTTGCAACCATAGTAAAACAAAGACATATTTTTGATATTTATTTTATATATTTAAATGCCATTTAACAAAGAAAAATCAACCAAAAAAATGAGTTCGCGTGTCACCTCTGATATGTGTCATAGGTTCGCCATCACTGGCCTAGGCCCTAGGCCAGCGGTTCTCAACCTGTGGGTCGCGACCCCTTTGGCGGTCGAACGACCCTTTCACAGGGGTCGCCTAAGACCATCCTGCATGTCAGATATTTTTACATTACGATTCATAACAGTAGCAACATTACAGTTATGAAGTAGCAACGAAAATAATTTTATGGTTGGGTCACATGAGGAACTGTATTTAAGAGGCCAGAAGGTTGAGAACCACTGCGCTTAGGCCAACAATGTGGGTGATTTATAGAAAACAAGGCGGTCCCTGGTGTGGCCTTACACCTCCCCTCTTCCCACACCCCCTGGCAAATATCCCTGAGAGCAACCTCACCTCTGCTCAGATTGGGCCAGGCCCTGACCTCCGACCCGCCCTGTTGTCACCTGTGCCTCCGCCGCCAGCCACGCCCACCTCCACTTAACCCTCCATTGGCCCGGGCCTGACCTGGAGGCCCCACTGGCCACAGGAGTGTCCTCTCCTGGAGTGGCCTCAAGGGATAAACCACGCCACTCCCTCCGCCGCTCGGGTGCCTGCGGTGGCCTGCTGCCACCCGGGCGGGAAGCGCGGCCTCGGGGAGCGATGAGGCCTCGGGAGCTGCTGGCCCCGGCGGTTTCGCAGGCTCACCGGCCCGCTGTCGGCTCCTGGAGCCCGCACGCCGAGCCCCCTCCTCCCGCTGCCCGGGACCTGGCGGCGCCCCTGCCCTGGTGCCTAGGAGACCCCCCGGGCTGTGATGCGGGGAAGGTCAATCCACCGCCGGCGATCGTGGCCTGAGGCTCATCTGCGGGTTGGACAAGGCGGCGGGAAAGGGGTTGTGCCTGTCGGGGCCGAGGGGAGGGTCCCACCCCCGGCCGGCTGCGCAAGGCCGCAGCCCTCAGAGTCTCTCTCAGGCCCCAGTTCGGGGGTCCGGAAACCGGGGTCCGTGGGCGCGGGAGGTACCCAGGAGGCCTCCCGGGGCCATTTCTGAGGAGGGAGCCGGATTTCCACGGCCGTTCCCTGGCCGGTCGCGCTCGGGAGGAGCCTGGGGAGCTACTGCTCGCCCGGAAGTCGGGGGGCGGCGCGCGCTGATGACGTCACGGGCGCGCCCTCGGGCCCTGGGCTGGGTGGCGGGGTACGGTCACTGCCTCCAGCCCCTGGTCCTCGCTTTTCACCAACAGTGCCCCCCACCCCTCTTGCAGCCCCCCAGCACCCCGCCGCTCTCCGAGTCACCCATGGCGCCGGCCCCGACGACCGCCTGCCCGCGCCGGCGCCGCCAAGGTTCCCTCCCGACGCGCCCGCCTGAAGGGACACCCCCTCCGCCGCCGCCCCCACCCGGAGCTGCCGGTTCCCCAAGGCCGGCCGGCCCGCTCCCCCGGCCGCTACGCCCCCGTTCCTTCCCCCCAGCATTCTCCTCACCCTCGACCTTTCACCTGCAGCTAAAGCCCTTCAGCCCCCCCCCCCCGCCCCCTTCCTGCTCCTCGGACCTGAGTTCCCAGCGGGCAGCGCCTGTCTGTGGCTCAGCCTTTCCCTCCACGGGGCCTGGGCTGCTCAGTGCGGGAAGGAAGGGCTCCAGCTGTGTCCCCAGCCTCAGCCCGGGGGAAGGGGAGAGGGCCAGGGGCCAGAGGGCTCCATCCGCCCCGCTCTGCCTGCCTGGCCGGCTCCAGGCCAGCCCCCTGTTGCCCTCCGTGGGCTTATGTAAGGCACAGTGGGCTTGCCACACCCCCACGGAGGAGGCGGCCAGGGGAGCCCTGTAGTGCAGGGTCACCCCTCTGAGTCCCCCACGGGGGAGCCTGTCATTTCCACCCAAGAGGAGTGGGGGCGGGGTAGGTCCCTACAGGAAGCAGCAGTGAGCACAGGCCGCACAACTGGACAGCGGTACCTACTGGCTAGACCTTTCCTCCTGCCCCATTTCTCAGATGGGAAAACCCAGGCGCACACAAGGGACCCATCTGGGAACTCTGGGAGCCCAGGCTTGCACAGCCCTGCCCAGTCCCACCTGGTGAGAGGTGGATGGAGATTAATGGGGGAGAGTGGGAGGATGCAGGAAGCATTAATCAGCTGTCAGCTAGTGGATCAGAGAATGTGCCCCTTAGGGGTCCTCAACAAACATGTCCCTTAGGGAAAGACGGAGAGTCTGCCAGCGATGGCTCCGTGCTGCTATCTGTCACCATCCCGCACCCCCAGCCTGAGACCTGCTTCCTGGCCGTGTGTGACAGGGAGGGGTGTATGCCTTGCTGAGGAGGGTAGCCTGACACCGAGCCACAACGGTGGGGTGGGGAGAGGGAGGTGTCCTTCCTCCTGCTGGCCGGGAGAAGGCAGGGGTGACTGGGCAGAGGGGCAGAGGTAACCCTGATTTCCTTGGAAGGCTGGCGGGGTTTGCAAAGGTTGGAGCCAAGAGCCAGGATTCACTCACACCAGCTGGGCTGGGTCCACCTGTCAGCGTTGGCCTGACCGACCGTGGTGTTCATTCCTCCCTCTGGTCCCCGGGACAGGGCTTAGCCTGGTGGCAGAGGGGGAAACCGAGACCAGCCCCAGGTCCCATGGTTGCTCCGCTGAGGTGTCTACCTCCCATTCCCTGCGGACAATTGAGCGGCCAAAGTAGATTAACCCGGGTGCTAATCCCCTCTAATGGCTTCAGAATCCCCAGCGCTGAGCAGCTAAGCCGGCCTTTCTCAGGCCTTTCTCCGAGGCCTCGGCCAGCCTCCCTGGCGGCTTCAGCCCCAGGGCTGGGCGATGCTATCTCGCCCTGCGGGCCTGGCCGCTGGTCTCCGCTAATCTCCAGCGCTCTCTCGCTTTCTTTCCAGTCCCGCTGGAGATCGGGCTGATTGGCGTTTGATTAGGGCCGCTATCGAGGGCCTCTTTGTGAAATAGGTCCTAAATCCCCTAATTCCGTGATAAAGGAGGCATTAGCCGACCGTTTGCTGCAGAGAAAGGCACCGGGATGAAAGAAAGCAATCAGGGGAATCCTGATGGCATCGCCTGCTGCAGGCTGCAGAGGAAGGTGGGAGAGAGGGCCCAAGTAGGGGGCGGGAGAAGAAGGAGGGAGGAGGCCCCCAAGAACAGAGGGCATCCCTAGCTCCCCACCTCCATCCCATGTCTGTGCTCCTTCCACAGCCCTGAGCTGCACCCAGGACCCCCTCCCCACCTCCATCCTGGCTGCCATCTCAGCTGGATGCTGAGGGACCACATACACCCCACGCCCCTCTAGCCTCACCCCTGCAGTGGCTGGGACCTAACCCCAAACCCACCCTGGACCTTGCTGGGCCTGCCTTTCTGTCCTGGCCTCTGTCCAAAGCCAGTGGTCTCTCAGGACTAACCTGCACATCCATTCCTCCATGGCCCCTGGTGGTCCCCCAGCCCTTCTGAAACCCAGCCCCACCCCCACTCCCGAAGGCCCTGCCCCTCCCTTTTGGCACTGACCCGCCTTGACCAGTCCTGGAAGCAGCTGGGCCTGCTCTTCAGTCTGGGAAATAGAAGTGATGGCAGCTAGCATTGTCAGTGAGGGTGTGCAGATGGAGGAAGCCTGAGGTTTCCGGTGGAAGGCAGGTGGAGTGAGCTGGAAGGGCCCTTCTGGAGGCTGCACTGAGCCCCAGGGTGGTTGAGAGGAGCCAAGCTGGCTGCAAGCTGTGCGAATCAGAGAAGCTGACCTGGAGCCTGGACAGCTGGAGAGAAGAGGCAGAGGCCCAATGGGGCAGATGGACAGAGGTGGCAGAGTGCAAGGACTGAGGGGCCACGGAGATGGACAGCTGATCCTCTTATCCTGAGAGTTTGAAGCAGGGAAGCATCATGATTGGATGTGTTTGCAGAGATCACTGCCTCTGTAGCAGGCTCACTTTGAAGAGGGTGTCAGGAAGGGAAAGTGGCCAGGAGTGGGTTGGACGGCCATGGTGGGGGCACAGGTGGCAGGCCTCTGTGGCTGGCACTGAGAAGGGGGCAGTGCAGAGGTCCAGATGTGGACAATAGAACCAATGGGGCGTGGGGGTGGGACGCAAGGGAAATACCAAGCACTGTTGGAGGGTTGGAGGCTTAAGCAGCGCTGGGGCAGGTGAAGGCTTACCAAGGTGCACGGGTGAGTGGGTGGACAGGTGTGCATTTACCAAGGTGACCAGGAGTCTGGGTGTGTGTTTACCCAGGCAGGTAGGTGGAAAGGCGGGCCTTTCACTGAAGGGGAGAAGTAGACACTGGTGGGTGTTGCCTTGGGGGCTTTGTCCAGATCCCCGTCGGTGGTCAGTGCATCCATCTGCTTCTCTGAGTGTTGGTAGCTAATGGCACACAGCGTTGTCCTGGGTGATGGGGCCGCTCACACAGGAGCCCTCCAAAGCTGGAGGCAGAGCTCAGACAAGGACAGAGGAACATGGGGCATAAAAGGCTCTAGCCAGTTTGGCTCAGTGGATAGAGGCCCAAGGACCAAAGGGTCCCAGGTTCAATTCCCAGTCAAAGCACATGCCCAGGGGGTGTTCAGGAGGCAGCTAATCAATGATTCTCATCATTGATGTTTCTATCTCTCCCTCTCCTTTTCTCTCTGAAATCAATAAAAATATATTTAAAAATTCATATGGAAATTCAAGAGAACAAGAACAGTAAAACCAATGTTGAAAAATAACAAAGTTGGAGAGCTCACACTTCCCTGTCTCAAAACTGACTACAAGGCTACAGTGATCAAGACAGTGTAGTTCTGCCATAAGGGAAGGTATATAGATCAATAATTCAGAATAAAGAAGTCCCTCTCATTTATGGTCAATTGATTTTCAATTCATTTATGGAGTGCAAAAACAATACAACAGGGAAAAGAATAATCTTTTTTTAAAAATATATTTTATTGATTTTTTACAGAGAGGAAGGGAGAGGGACAGAGAGTCAGAAATATCGATGAGAGAGAAACATCGACCAGCCGCCTCCTGCACACCCACCACTGGGGATGTGCCCACAACCAAGGTACATGCCCTTGACCGGAATCGAACCTGGGACCTTTCAGTCCGCAGGCCGGCGCTCTATCCACTGAGCCAAACCAGTTACGGCAAGAATAATTTTTTAAAAAATATTTTTATTGATTTCAGAGAGGAAGGGAGAAGGAGAGAAAGATAGAAACATCGATGAGAGGCACATCAATCAGCTAGCTGCCTGCTGCACACCCACTACTGGGGATCAAGCCTACAACCTGGGCATGTGCCCTGACTGGGAATTGAACCTGGGACCTCTTGATCCATGGGATGATGCTCAATCCACTGAACTACACCAGCTGGGCTAATCTTTTTTTTTGTAACCAGAGGCCTGGTGCACCAGTGGGGTCCCTTGGCCTGGCCTGCGGGATCGGGCCAAAACTGGTTCTCCAATATCCCCCCAAGGGGTCCTGGATTGCAAGAGGGCACAGGCCAGGCTAGGGACCCCACCGATGCACGATAGGGGCCAGGAAGGAAGACGGGGAGGTTGGCCAGCCAGGGAGGGACTGTGGGAGGGCTCCAGGGCATGTCCATCCCATCTAGCTCAGTCCTGATCGGTGGACCGCAGCAGCAAACTCACCTACAGGTCACAGGTGGGAACATCTTCCCCCTGGTGGTCAATGCACATCATAGCAACTGAGCAACTGGTCAACTGTCTGCCCCCTGGTGGTCAGTGCACATCATAGCAAGCGGTTGAGCAGCCTTAGCATCTCATTAGCATATTATGCTTTGATTGGTTGAACGTCCAACTGGACAACTGGACACTTAGCATATTAGGCTTTTATTATATAGGAATATATTTTATTGATTTTACAGAGAGGAGGGGAGAGGGATAGAGAGTTAGAAACATTGATAAGAGAGAAACATTGATCAGCTGTCACCTGCACGCCCCCTACTGGGGATTGAACCCACAACCAAGGTACATGCCCTTGACCAGCATCGAACCCAGGACCCTTCAGTTCAGTTCGAGGGCTGACGCTCTATCCACTGAGCCAAACCGGTTAGGGCAGGAATAATCTTTTTTTTATTTTTTTTATCTTTATTGCCCTGGCCAGTTTTGCTCAGTGGATAGAGCATCAGCCCTATCCAGGTTTCTCTGGATTTTGGAGGCAGCATGTTCTGAATTTAGGAATACTGCCCCAGCCATTTGTTGCATGAGACAGAGTAGAGCCCAGAGCAGAAAAGGAGTCTGCAGGAGGCCCAGGCTTTAGCACAAGCAGCCCTATGACCTGGCAGAACCCCTGGCAAATGCTACAGCAGAGAAAGGTGTCACATGGGGTCTTGAGTGGTTTTTGGTGGGAGAGTTACAGTGTAAACTCCTGGAGCGAGGCTGCACCACACGCCATTCACAAACCGGCTCCTGGCATGTTACTGGCCCCTGGCAGAAACTGAGCATCTGACCTTGGGCTATCAAGTGACCATGTGGCCAAAATGGCTCATCAGAGCTGGAGACTGTCCGAACCACCAAAGCTTGAGGTACTGTCACACAATGGAAGAGGCATTGCCGGGATCCGCTCCCAGCAAACCCAGACACAAGCAAGCTGCCTGAGCAAGTGACTGACACACCCATGTGGCCTCCTTTGCTGACACTCCGATGGCCCTGAACAGTAGCGATGAGGGGAAAGTCCCCAAAGGGCAGGGCTTCCATGGAGCAGCACATCATCCACATGGTGTGGAGGGGACAGTGCTGAGGAAAAGGAGACAGGGACCCGGGGGCCACAGCAAACAGTTGAGTCGGTTGGTTCTGGGGCCTGGACAGCCAGGACAATTTCAGAGACAAGGAAGTAGAGGGAAGAGGCACGTAGAGAACTAGTGTGACATGGCGCTGGGTTTCCAATTCCTGGAAAACATGGGTCTGGACCTGGGGGTGGAGATGGGGAGCCCCACTCGCCAGTATTCACAGGAACCCAGCCGGGGAATCTGTGTTCACATCCTTGTGACTTTAGGTTCTGGGTCTTGGAGGGGCTGCTTTCCCCAGGAACACAGCAAAAGTGGCACAAAACAGAAACTGTTGTAGCTGCTGGGCCACTCAGCTCTCATGATAGTAGCGGGGTCCCCGCACCGGCAGGGGTACCAAGCTCAGATCCTGAGAGCGCGATGTTAGATCTCCCCGTCCACTGGATGACCTCAAAGATGAAAATCGGGATGAACCCATCAGGTGAGCCACCTACACCTTCAGAGGCACTCACCACTCCTGGGAGAAGGGGAGCCTGGTACAGCCTCACAACGAACTCAAGCATCAGAGGCTGAAGCCTATCCATCACCCCTCCTCTCCTACCTCTGCCCAGAAATTGTGCCCAACCAGAATCCTGGGGTGTCTGAATGTAGCGGACCTAATTTGAGAAGAAGCGGGCTGGGCACAGTAGGGCTAGGGTAAGTGCCCCCTGCCCCACCCAGGACCCCTCCACCCCCAAGATGTGAGCTGGTGACTCACTGGAGCGTCGGCCAGATGGGAGGCACCCTGGCAGGGGAAGCTGTGCACCCCAGACCTCAGTCAAGGTGACCCCAGACACCCCAAGCTGGAGTGGAGCTGGCCTCCCTCTCAGCATCTTCCTCTCTCCTCTTCCGTGTCCCTTGGGTGCTCCCTCACCCTAAACAACTCACTTTGGTCCTCCTCCACCCCAACCAATGATCTGTTCTCTGTCACTCTGACCTGATGTTGCCTTTTCCAAAGTGTCACATAAATAGAATCACAAGGATGCAGCCTTTGGGGACTGGCTTTCACTCAGCACCATGTCTCTAAGGTCCATTGTGTTGTGTGTCACTGTCACTCTGGGTTCCTCCCTGGCACGGTGGACCTCAGTGCATGCGTCCACTCCCCAGCTGGTGGGCTTTGGTGATGATGAATAAAGTTGCTCTAGACACTGGTAGGCAGCGTCTGTATGAACGGAAGTTTTCACTTCTCGAGGGTACATCCCCAGGAAGGGAACTGCTGGTTCATGCAGCTGGCTGTGTTTAACTCAGGCTGGCTTCTTTGTATTTAGCATTTCCCTCTGCAGCTCAGTTCTCTCCTCTCCATTCATTGAGGGTAACTAGAAGAAGACAGGCAGCTCCTTAGCTAGATCCTCTCATTCATTAGGTACATTTTCTATTCCCTATGTCCTGCTCTACTGCAGGTCACAATGTTGCTAAATGCTTGCCGATCTGACCAGGGTCTCCTTCCCTCCATGTTCCAATAGCATTTTCCTCACTTGCCTCTATGACACACTGTCAGTCTCAGCAGGTTCTTCCAGCTCCCACCCACTGCCCAGCCCCCAAACCAATGGCATGTGAGTTAGGGCTTATATAGGCTCCCCAGACCCAGGAGAGAAGGCCGGGAATTGGGGACACAGCTCCTGCCCTCACCCCTATTTCCTCCAGGAGGCTAAGACTGGGCTCCGAAGCGGGTGGGAAGTTTGGGGCCCGAGAGTTTGGTTGGGATCCTGGCTTTGCCCCGTTTGAGCTTGGGGCCCAGTAGTGACGGGGCTAGGAGGCTGCGCAGTTTGGGTGGGTTTCTTCTGACCAGTTCACCCGCCTCGATAGGGTCCCGATGGGGACCAGGAGCAGCCCCGGGCTCCTTGGCTACAGGAGGGGCGGCCCAGCATCTGGCCCAGAGGCGCCGCTGCGCTTCGAGGGCTGCCTGGGCGAGGGCGTCCTCGGGGCCGCAACCCTAGCAGCACGGCGAGGCGGCCAGGCTCCGCGGGCGGTGGGAGGCTCCCCGCGCTTCCTGCGGGTCCCATCCCCGAGGCTCGGCTGGCCCCCGCGCGCCGTGGCGGGACAGCATTTGCCGCCGCCGCTGTCGGGGATTAGCGAGCTCCTGGCCACGCGGCGGGATTAGCCCGCGTGGACCAGGCGCCCGGCCCGGGGATTAACGCGCGCTCCCCCCACCCCCGACGTATATATTCCAGAGGCGGCGGCGGTGGCCGGGCCGGGCCGGAATGGCGGCGGCGGGGGGCGCTACGAGCCGCAGGGGCCCCGGGCAGCCCTGCCCCTTCTCCATCGAGCACATCCTCTCCAGTTTGCCTGAAAGACGCCCCCCGGCCAGGGCTGCCCGCCCGCCGCAGCCAGCCGGCCGCCAGAGCCCTGCGGAGCCCGGGGACCCCGGGGCGCCCGAGGCTGCGCCCTGCGCCTGCTGCTGCTGCTGCGGCCCCCGGAGGCCCCCGGAGCCGGCCGCCAGGCTGGGTGAGTGGCCGCGGGGCGCGGGCGCGGGCGCGGGAGGTGCGGGGTCACGGCGAGGTCGGTGCAGAGCGCGCCCCCCGCCCCCGGCTCCCCGCCCCGCGCCTCACCACGCCCTCGCCCCGCAGGCGCGCGGCTGCCGTGGCCGCTGAGGCTGGGGTCCTCGGCGCCCTTGCCCTTGGCCGTGCCGCCCGGAAGCTCCGGGGCACTGCCCGGCACGGGCGGCCCCGGCCCGCAGCGGCGCACGCGGCGCCACCGCACCATCTTCAGCGAGGAGCAGCTGCAGGCGCTGGAGGCGCTCTTCGTGCAGAACCAGTACCCCGACGTGGGCACGCGGGAGCGCCTGGCCGGCCGCATCCGCCTGCGCGAGGAGCGCGTGGAGGTGGGGCCGCCTGCGGGGCTGCCCGAGGGTCCCCGGGGTCCCGGCGGCTCCCCTTCTCGGAAAGTCCGCTCTGGGGCGGGGGCGGCGGCCCGAGGGGCTGGAGGCCCCGGGACAGCCATGGGGCGAGGGGGCGGCGGGGACAGGCACCGGTGGGGAAGGAAATATTCTGGGAACCAGAGGGGAGGTAAGGCTAGTTTCCCTTTCCTTTGTTTTAAACTTTATTTCCCCCTGACGGTAAATGAGGCGCGCCGTCCAGTTCCAGAATTTGGGAAGCTCAGAAGACCACCGAGCGGCAGGAGGGGCGCCCTGGGCGCGGCGGGGCGGAGACGGGGGTGGGAGGGGCTTGGGGAGGTATGGCTGGTCCGCATGGGAAAGGGGTTCCAGTCCCGCGACCCGGACCGTGGCCGCAGCTGCTACCCCACGCCGGCTGCGTAGCGGGACCCGCACCTATGGGATCCCGGCGGGACCACCCCCTCAATGGGAGCCCGGCGGGACCCGCACCTATGGGATCCCGGCGGGACGTCCCCCAATGGGAGCCCGGCGGGACCACCCCCTCAATGGGAGCCCGGCAGGACCCGCACCTATGGGATCCCGGCGGGAATCCCGCATCTCTGGGAGCCCGTTGGGACCCGCACCTCTGGGAGCCCGGCGGGACCCCCGCCTCTGGGAGCCCGGCGGGGACCCCCCCATGGGAGCCCGGCGGGACCCCCGCCTCTGGGAGCCCGGCGGACGCGGGTCCCGCCTGAGCAGCTCCTCCTCCTCAGGTTTGGTTCAAGAACCGCCGGGCCAAATGGCGACACCAGAAGCGGGCGTCTGCGGCTGCGAGGCTCCTGCCCGGAGCCAAGAAGCCCCCCAAGGACAGATGCTGATCCTCGCCAGCTGCTCCTCGGCCTGGCCGCCTCCGGCCGGCTCGGAGAGGCGGCAGTCCTGGCCTCCTGTGCCCTGGAGCTCGTGCTCGAGGCGTGAGGATCCTGTGAGTGTCCCTGCGCCGCCTGCTCGTGAAAGGAGAGAACACGGAGGACCAAGGTGCGCTCTGCTGCCCAATGGCCAGCGGGCTAGAGGCCTGGGGGACAGGGCGGGCACAGAGCAGGTGGGCTTCCTCGCCCCTCCTCCCAGGCTCTAACCCGCCCAGAGGACAGGAACCGCCCGCTGTCCAGAGGGGACCTAGAATCCGTTCTTTCCTGGGCCTGCGGGCCTCCCTCCTCTGCACCCCTGGAGCTGGCCTCCAGCACCCCGAGGCAGGGTGCGTGGTCACGTCTGTGCATCCTGGGGTTGCTGCCAGCTCCATGTTCAGACCTTTCCTGTGAGCCTATTGCAACAATGAAAAACAAGCCTCTAGAACACCACAAAAGCAGTCGAGTCTAGCCCTAGCTAGTTCAGCTCAGTAGATAGAGCGTTAGCCCTTGGACTGAAGAGGTTCGATTAACGTCAAGGGCGGTACCTCTGTTGCAGGCTCGAGACCTGGCCCTGGTTGGGAGGCAACCAATTGATGTGTCTCTCTCACATCGATATTTCTCTCTCTCTCTCTCTCTCTCTCTCTCTCTCACCCCTCCCTTCCACTCTCTAAAAATCCTCTGGTGAGGATAACAAAACAAACAAACAAAAAGAAGTTGAGTCCGAAGTCTGCCCTGGCTCCACTCGCACACCCAGCCGGAACCTGTCCCTTCTCTCTCCTTCCCAGGGAGGGGGGCGGGCAGCTTGTCTTGGGGAGCACAGTCCAGTAAGTACTCAATCCCTGCACCAGGGTGCCCCTCAGCAGAGCAGACTGCCCTACCAGTACTGGTCTGGCACCTGGAGGCCTTGCACGGGCCTCTACGTGCTGCTTCATGGGGTGGGGGTGGGGGTCCTTCGCTTCCTCCCTGGGGGGCAGATTTCCATGCTGTGGTGTCTGCCTCCCTCACAGCAGTCAATCTCTGCCACCCTGTAGGACAAGAAGAGGCTCAGCTGGGGAGACCTACCCCCCCCCCCCCACACACACACACACACTGCCTTGAAAATGGCTGCTTTCCCTTCCATCATCCTGCCCCCTGGCTGGAGGATAGTGTGGAAATGTGACTTCAGCTCCCCAAGTAGACCCAGACAGTGGGCCCAAGGAACCTAACACCCCCTCCTCTGGCTCGAGAACCTTGCTCTGCCCCCTCACAGGTCCTGGAGGGAGTTTGGGAAGAGTATCTGGCAGGAGACACAGTTCTTCCATAAAAGTCACAGAAGTCAGGGCTGCAGCTCTTGGGACTGTCCAAGGCTGGCCAGCTCAGACAACACCCAGCAGGCATGGTGTTCCCAGCCAGGGCCGCCCTAAAACTGCCGGGTGCCGCCAAGACAGCAGCTGTTGCCTCGCCCCCCAGCATGCACACTTCTGGCTGTCACCGACCTCTTTTCCCTGGATCCGGCCTTATCCTTGGCCACGGCACAGTCGGCCTGTGGAGCTCCGCCTTGGCTGGGACACTCATCTCGCTGGGTTACTGGACCTTTGCCCTCCTCGGCTGAGTGGTTATTTATCTTTGTGTGAGGCAGCCAGGATTAAAGTTCCATCTTCAAGGGACCGGTGGCTTTGTTGCCCTTTTGATTTTTCTCCTTTCTCTCTAGCTGCTCTTGGGCAGGCTCACCTCCACAGCTGGCTGTTAACATATACTAGTAGGTATCCTTGAGGCTGAGTCTCAGGCACTCCCCTCTCATCTCCATTCTCACCCTGGTCTATCTCTTCCATTCTCAGCTGCCACATTTATATATCCAGCTCAGGCCTCTCCCCAGAACTAGATATTTATGGCCAACTGTCCCTTTGACTACTTTACCTGGAAGCCCACAGGCCCTCTAAGTCACCTTGTCCTGGAAAGGCAAGCTCTTCCCCCTGTACATACCAGGTGCATGAACCAAAGGGCAGGCAATTACCCTGGCCCCGCCTCTCCCTCACCAACCAGACACAAGCCAACAGCAAGTTGATCTCAACTTCCAAAAACAATCCCAGGATCATCTACCTTCTCCTCAGCTTCAGTTGCACCAACCTGATGAAAACCTCCATCATCTCTCACCTTGACCGTTGCAGCCACCTTCAGTCTTGCCACTTCTATCCTCTCTGGTTCCTTTTTAATTCATTCTGCATAACCTCTGCAGGTCTGAACCTGCCTCTCCCCGGACTGCAGCGCTCCAAGGGCTTCCCATTGCCCCATGACCCACAAGGTTCCAGCGATTGCAGCCTGGCCTGCCTCTCTGGCATCATCTCACACATCACTGCTCCTTGTACTCTGTATTTCCCAAGGTCTTCTCCCTCCTGCTGCTCTTTGCTCATGCTTTTCCCTCTCCACCTGATCAATGCCTGTTCATCATTTGGATCTGCAGTCACCCCCTGCCCGGGAAAACTTTCCCTGATTGGAGATTCCTCAAGCACAAACTCTGTTCTTGCTCCTGTCAACTGCAGTTGTAAGCTTGTTTGTGGGATGACCTAACCAGGGTCTGTCTTCCTCATTGGACTGTTAGCTCTGTGAGGGCAGGAACCATCACCATGGAATCCCCAGTGAATAAAGGAATGACTGCTTATTGTACTAAATCATGTTGGGATAACATTACTTTTTTGACATTAATTCTCAACCTCCTTTTGAGAAGAAATGATCAGTCCTGAAAAATGCTTAGGCAATTTTCTGGTCCACTTCAATGAGAATGAACCCTCTTCTGGGAGCCCACTCTGGCATTTAGGGACCTGAAATTTTTTTTTTAAGTTTTCTTTTTTTCTTACCCCATTGCCCTCTTCCCCCCCCCCCCCCCTCCCAGGGACCTGAAAAATTTTAACCAGATATTTCTTTATTGAACCATCATATTTTGCTTTCTTTTTTCTTTTGTTAGAGAACTATCAAAAATTGTCTTAGAGTTCTTTTCTTGCATAAAATTTTTTTGCATAAAATTTTAATAAAAGCTTTGAAACGTGTATATAACCAAAATTCTTGAAGTGTGTGTTTTTGTTGATAATATGGAAGCATATGCAGTGATTATTTGCCAAAAATCGGGATGCCAAAGCCTTACTTAATGCAGGAACTTTTCACAATTAAAGTGAATGACACGCCCCTTAACCCCTCCACCACCACAGCGCCGCCTAGTGCCCACAGCTCAGATACATAAGAATAGCGAGCGGTGGGAAGAAGACTACAATTCCCATAAGGGCGAGGGCTTGTAGTGACGTCATTGCGGCGCGCGGGTCGGCCTCCGAAACGCGCAGTTCTCCCATTGGCCAACTGTTGGAAGCGCTGGTGCAGCCGGCACAGTCCCGCCCCTCTGACGCTGTGACGCGCCTTCTGAGCAGTCCTGGGATAGCGATGGAGACGCCCAGCGCGTCTCCCCGGGCCCTGCTGCTTTCCACCGCGTCCGGGCCCGGGAGAAAGCGGGCGGCTGGGGAGGCCGGGGGTGTGACGAGGAAGCAAAAGGTCTTGGACGAGGAAGAGTACATCGAGGTAAGACCTCGGCGCGGACGCCAGCGACTTCGGGGTCCTCCCCTCCCACCCCACCCTCCTCGCGCTCCTCTGGGGTCCCCCCCCCCCCCCCCCCCACTGGTTGAGGCACTCTCCTCCTCTCGCCGAGGTGAAGCAGCCCGAGTCCCTGCCCTTGGGGTTTGGATAGTCCGAGAGCCAAATAAGCACAATGCAGGAGGGGGTGGGTGTCCGTGACGGAGGAAGCAGTGTTGTAGGTGAGAGAGGAGGCAGCGCTGCTTGTATGTGTGGGGGATTAGGGAAACAAGGTTTTCTATGAACGCGTGAGTGAGTTTGGAAGGCCAGTGGCAAAGAGGACCTAGAGAGCGATAATGGCGAGTGCAAAGGCTGGGAGTCCTGCGATTGTGGCGGCATCTTGAAATCTACCGCAAACAGGCTAGAGGAGGTGATTGGAGGATGTGTTTGGTGTGGGACCGGTTAAGTTTGGGAGGCTGCTAGGCTGTACAGACAGGGGGCGTTAGTGGACAGCTGGGTGCGCAAATGTACAGCTGAGGAGCAAGGTCTGGCTGGAGGTGCAGGGTTGGGGATCACAATTCGTGCTGGTGGCGGGTGTGTGTGTGTCTGAAGTCATCCAGGTAAAGGACCCAGACGTCACTGAGGTCTTACATTGGAAACAGGAGCTCACTGTTGGAGTGAAGGTGGCAATCTGCCTTCTCCCCAGCTTCAGTTGCACCAACCTGATGAAAACCTTGGTCCAGCAGGTGTGGAAGTGGGGCCAGCAGATGAGAATGAGAATGACCAGTTAGTAAGGGAGAGAGAACGGCTTCATGACAATCAGAGGAGTATTTAGTAATGTTAGATGTTACAGCCACATGGGATGTTTTTTAAAATACTATTTTTTTATTTTATTTATTGACTTGGGAGAGTGAAGAAAACATAGACTTACTGTTCCACCCACTTATACATTCATTGGTTGACTCCCTAACCGGGGCTCAAACCCACAACCCTGGCACACTGGGAGGACGCTCCAACTGAGCTACCCGACCATGGCAGGGACGTTGTCCTCATCAGAAGATGCCCCTAAACTCGGGAGCATTGGGCTGGACAGAGGTGGGGGCGGATGGTCAGCAGTGGCCTTAGCGTGTGCATCAGTTGACAGAGGCAGGTGAGCCTGGATGGCAGCTCTGACTCTTGCTCTGACCTCTCCTGACAGGGCCTCCAGACAGTCATCCAGAGGGACTTCTTTCCTGACGTGGAGAAGCTGCAGGCACAGAAGGAATATCTGGAGGCCGAGGAGAATGGAGACCTGGAACGGATGCGCCAGATTGCCATCAAGTTTGGCTCTGCTCTGGGCAAGATGTCCCGAGAGCCCCCGCCGCCGCCCTGTAAGAGGACTCCTGTGGGCGGCACAGGCGGGATCGATCTCTGAACTGTTGCCTCAGGTTCGCTCTAATCCCTGTTTCCTCCCTTTCCCCAGATGTGACTCCAGCCACGTTTGAAACCCCTGAGGTGCACGCAGGGACTGGAGTGGTGGGCCACAAGCCGCAGGGCCGAGGCCAGGGCCTGGAGGATGGTGATGGTGAGTGCCCTCTTTCTGTCACATGGTCAGTGACCCCTGGCCCTGCGCTAGGAAGGGGCCCTCGCTGACCCAGTCCAGCTTCTCTAGGGAGCGCCCCTCCTCCAAGCTAAGCCCCATGGCTGTAGGGGCCTGGGCCTGCCTTGGGCACATAGTGGCCTTGTTTCCCTCCCAGAGGGCAGAGATGCCAGGGTTCCAGAATCCTGGGGAAGGATAGAAGGCCAGCTGCCAGCCTTGGTGTTTGTTAGCTGGAATGTACCCTGGTTTGGGGGGATGGCTGCAGTGGGTGGCAGGGCTCTGGGCTCACCCCCACCTGGGTCACAGATGGCACCCCACCCCAAGGGAAGGGACACTCCGGGGCTTCCAGAGCAGCCATATCTCCCAGGACCCTGGGCAAACCTGTTTGTGGGTGCTCCCCTTCCAGTCTGAGTCAGATCGCACACTTCACTTGGCATCCAGCAGGTGAAGAGAGCCACTGAAGGCTCCCTGGGCAGTTGGGGTGGTTGATTCTGCCCCCGGGTGGGGAGTTGTCTGGCAGTGTGGGCTCTCAGAACCAGAACCAGGACCAGGTGTGAGAGTTCTAGCCCTGCTTGTAGGTAAGTGTGGTTCCTGGGACCCACAGACTGCAAAGTGGTGTTTGTGCCATTTATGGTTCTGTGTCACCCCCCTCCTCCCTTTACCCCTGAGCAGGAGAGGCTGGAGAGGAGGAGGAGAAGGAGCCCCTGCCCAGCCTGGATGTCTTCCTGAGCCGGTACACAAGCGAGGACAACGCCTCCTTCCAGGAGATCATGGAGGTGGCCAAGGAGAAGAGCCGGGCACGCCATGCCTGGCTCTACCAGGCCGAGGAGGAGTTTGAGAAGGTATGCCTGGGTGCAGGGGCAGCACCCTCTGTTGGGGTGGGCAAGTCCCAGGGCCAGGGCACAGTGCCTAGGGCGCTCTGACCCTCGCTTTTCCTTATGTGATGCAGAGGCAGAAAGATAATCTTGCACTCCCGTCGGCAGAGCACCAAGCCATTGAGAGCAGCCAGGCCGGCGTAGAGACCTGGAAATACAAGGCCAAGAACTCCCTCATGTACTACCCAGAGGGTGAGCAGGCGGCGTGGGCAGGGCTGGGTGTTTGGATCCGGCCTCCAAGGCGTGTGTCTCTGTCCCCTAGTATTCTGGGCCTCCGAGGAGTCCTGGTCTGTCTGGGGCAGGTGGGTCTGTGTGGGAAGTCAGCGAGGGAGTGAGGCTCTCCCCAGCTTTGTTCGGGTTTTGTGATGTGGAGACTGAAGTAGGCTCCATGTGTCTGTTCAGCGGGGAATGATGTGGCCTCTCTCAGGCCCTGAGCACCCCCCTGACACCTGCTGCCATCTCTCCTCGGTCTGCCAGGCGTCCCTGATGAGGAGCAGCTGTTTAAGAAGCCCCGGCAGGTGGTGCACAAGAATACTCGCTTCCTCAGGGACCCCTTCAGCCAGGCCCTGAGCAGGTCTCAGCTGCAGCAGGCTGCTGCCCTCAATGCCCAGGTGAGTGGTGGGAGCCAGCAGCGGGCTGGCTGTGGGCAGAAATGACTCCTTTGATCTTGACTATTCCTCTTAAATGAGTTCTTGGGCTTGGCAGCGCTCAGCAGTGCAGAAGTATTTGGGGCCCCTGTGTGGCAGGGTCCTGTGTGTTCTCGACCCATGTGGTCTCCCATTGGGGCTCTGTTTTGTCAGACACGTTCTGTGGGTCCAGATCAGTGCCAGCTCCCTTGGGGGGCAAGGGCATGAGACAGAGTCAGCTGCTGAGAGCCAGGCCAGTCTGGCCAGACCTGCTTCCCCGCACCAGGCAGGGCTGGGCGTGGGAGGGGGTAAGTAGGGAGGGGCTAGGCTGTGGTGGGGGGCTTGGTGTAGCAAACAGCACAGATTTTCAAGCGTGGGAGTCCTGTGTGACAGCGGTTCTGGTGATCATGGAATTGAAGGGTGGGAGACAGGAGGTGGGGAGACTGCTCTGGAGGCTCTCACAGGGGCCTTATGGGAAGAAATCGGAGCGCAGGCACCCATAGTTAGTGTAGCCCCTGGAAATATCCCAGGTGGGGTGTGGCCGAGCCCCACCCTGCATGGAGGGGGAGACAGAGGGGCGCGTCCTTCTTTGGAGGCCTGCTCTGACAGGTCCTCAAGGTCTTTGCAGGGGCCAGGGGCCTCCCTACTTTTCCCCAATGGGGCTACCAGCCACAGAGACCCGGCTCTGCTCCTCGGGGCTTGGGAAGTGTTTCCACTTGTTCCTGTGCACCTGCCCATCTGCCGTGGGGAGGGTGGTTGTGGGCCCCCTGACACAGTCTCTCTGCTTGTTCCAGCACAAACAGGGCAAGGTGGGCCCCGATGGCAAGGAGCTGATCCCCCAGGAATCCCCTCGAGTGGGCGGATTTGGATTTGTTGCCACCCCTTCTCCTGCCCCTGGTGAGAAATGCGCCCGCTGCCAAGCTGGCCCACCTGTGGACGGCCTGGGGGGAGGTGGGCTGCTCGGCTGGTCCTGGCCACTCTTGGCGCTCCCCTAGGGACGGCCCCTCACCTTGTGTGACTCAGGGACCCAGTGTCCCATCCACAGGGACAGGGCTGAACTATAAGGAGACCCGACCTGAGATGTGTGGGACCTGGTTTGTTTAGCCGGGTGGTCTGTCCCTCGCCCTAAGCTGGGCAGGACAGACTGAGTTTGTCAGAACCAGGGGTGTTGGGGCTCTGCTGGACAGACTGGTGTGGTGAGCACGCTGAGGGTGCAGGGGGATGCCTGGGGCCTGATTTGCAGTGAGGGCAGTGTAGTCCAGTGGGCTGCCAGGCAGACATTTTCCTCCATAGATGTGCATGGAAGGCACGTTGTTTTCTGCAGGAGGCTGGTGACACCTGGGGCCTGAAGGGCCGTGCCTGGCCTGTGCGGGGTGGGCAGGATAGGCCTTGGGGAGCTGCGGGAGCCTTTGTCCCTCTCTCAGGCTGCCTGCCTCCTGCCACTGGCCTGGGCTGGGGCTGGATGCCCCCTCAGTCCTAGGGTAATGTTTCTGGGTTTCATGTTAGCACCGTGCTTACAAACCTAAATCCAGAGAGCACTGTAAGGAGGGGCCTCTGAGCCCTGCATCTCCTCACACAGAGGTGTATGAGCCGTGGGGACGGTCTTGCAGTACACACACTGTCCCTCTGCCCTCCCATGCACTGGCCTTTGTGCTCTAGGCAAGGGCATGTGGGGGTTTGCCCAGGGTTCTGGGAGATAGGGCATCTCTGGAAGCCCCTGAGTGTCTCTTCCCTTGGGGTGGCCCTGTGCTAGGAAGGGGACCTCACTGACCTAGCCCAGCTTCTCTAGGGAGCTCCCCTAAGCCTGGCTGTAGGGGCTTGGGTCTGCCTTGGGCCCATGGTGGCCTTGTTTCCCTCTCAGAGGGCAGAGAGCCAGGGTTCCAGAGTCCTGTGGAAGGATGCCAGCCTTGGTGTTTGTTAGCTGGGGTGGATGGGGGGACTTCATTGCGGGGGAGGGCCCAGGCTGTGCTCCCACCTGGGTCCCCTAGCCTGAGGTGTCTGTGGGCTCTCCATCTGTAGGTGTGAACGAGTCTCCGTTGATGACCTGGGGAGAGGTTGAGAACACACCAGTGAGAGTTGAAGGATCAGAAACCCCCTACGTGGACAGGACACCAGGGCCAGCCTTCAAGGTGAGTTGTGGTGAGGGGAGCACAGGTGGGACCCCAAGTGGATGTGTGGTCTTCTGAGCACCTACAGCTCAGTGCACAGAGGATGGCCCAGCTGCCACTGTCAAAGCAGAACTGACCAGTGGGCCGTGCCACCTGCCAGGCCGCACACCTGCTCAGGCACTGCACTTCTAAATGGTGCCAGGGCAGTGAAGACAGGTGTGGGTGGATGGATGGTTTTGCCAAGGAGGAACTGGTGGGGTGGGGCCGAGGCATCGAGGCAGGGAATGGCTGTGGCTGCTCTGAGCCTGCAGTCCCAGAGGATGGGGCTGCCCAGAGATGACTGGTGGTCCCAGAGGCAGACCCGGAGCTCGGGCTATGCTGCAGGCTGAGGGCTGGGAAGGGTCTCGGAACCCCAGCATTCTGTGGGATGGGGTGTTTGTCCTCAGAAGGGTTGTGCCCTTCCACAGAGAGGCCTCTTGCAGAGATGGGGGTGGCCCAGGATGGTGTGGGCAAATGGGCAAGCAGGTGGGGTCCCAGAGAGGTATTGGGAAGATGAGGTTCTCTGGTCTACACGCAGTTTGTTGGGGAAACTGAACGACTGGCATGGTGTGGAGGAGGAAGCACGCAGTCCTGCTATCTGGGTGCTGGCTGCTGCCTGTACCGACTGTGGGGTGCCGGGAGGTCGAGGGAGACAGAGGTTGGTGTTGTCACAGAGACAAAGAGTGCAGGATTACCCCGTCTGCTCTGACTCCCCAAAGCATTGGCGTGGAGTCTGGGATTGATGCAGAAGGCCTGCGTAAAAGGCTGGGTCAGCCGAACCGGTTTGGCTCAGTGGAGGGAGCTTCGGCCTGCGGACTGGGGGGTCCCAGGTTCTATTCCGGTCAAGGGCATGTATCTTGGTTGCGGGCACATCCCCACTAGGGGGCGTGCAGGAGGCAGCTTATCGATGTTTCTCTCTCATCGATGTTTCTAACTCTCTATCCCTCTCCCTTCCTCTCTGTAAAAAATCAATAAAATATTAAAAAAAAAAAAAAAAAAAAAAGGCTGGGCCAGTCATCTTGAACCAGTCCCTTAAATGCTGGCAATGATCAGTTTGAAATGCAATAAAAAAAATTGGTATTACTCACTGTAGCAGCAGAAATTTAGAATAACCAGGAGTAACTTAGCTTTCAAAGAAACCACAGGAGAACGCCACTGACTGTCCCCCCCCCCCCCGCCCCCGAGGGTGTGGGCTCTGCCATGTGGCCTCCCCAGTGTAGTACAGTTCATGTTGCCTTGATAGTTCAGAGAGGTAGCCTGTCTAGACAGTACGTACACAGAGGTTTTCCATACCTCGGTTCTGACATTTTTCTGGGTTGCAAGGAAAATTTGAGAGAGGAAAGACAGGAACTTGTGCTGTCTGATACTAAAGCAATAGATCTGTCAGAAGTGTGTCACTGGTCCTAGAACCTACAGGTCAATAGAAAAGAAGAAAAATTTTGAAACAAACCTCAGTTCAAGTCAGAATTTATGGTGTGTTAGAGATGGTAACTCAAATTGTGTTGAGTAGTAATTTGGAAATGAAATAAACTAGGTCCTTAACCTGTATAGCAGATTGTATTCCAGAAACTTGGAAAAGTTAAATAGGAAAACAATAAGTATAAAACAATGACAAGAAAATAGTGGTCAATATTTAATATGATTTTAAGGTACAAAGGACTGGGTGAGATGGCCCCGATTAGCCCTGATTGCTGGCAAGGCTGAGGGACCCTGCCTGTGCACAAATTCGTGCACCAGGCCTCTAATAAGTAAATAAAGCTAAACAAACAAAAAACCAAGGTAAGCACCTTGTTAGAAAAATAGGCCAAGGACACATTTTGGGAAGTTCTCAAAAGAAATACAGAAAGTTGGTAAGACAGAAAGATAATCAGAGGGAAGCAGATTAAAACAAGACCCTCTTTTCTAAACGATTGTGAGGTTCCTAACTCAGCAGTGCTGGCTTTGAGAGCACCGTGATGGCAGGTGGGCAGCTCCGCCTAGCCCAGGGGTGGGCAAACTTTTTGACTCGAGGGCCACAATGGGTTCTTTTTTTTTTTTTTTTTTTTTTTTTTTTTTTTTTTAATTTTTTTTTTTTTTAAATTAAATCTTTATTGTTCAGATTATTACATTTGTTCCTCTTTTTTCCCCCCATAACTCCCCTCCTTCCAGCTCCCACCCCACCCTCCACCCTCACTCCCCACCCACTGTGTTCATCCATAGGTGCATGATTTTTGTCCAGTCACTTCCCGCATCTCCCACACCCCTTTTTCCCCCAAGAATAGTCAGTCTATTCTCTTTCTATGTCCCTGATTCTATTATAATCACCAGTTCATTCTGTACATCAGGTTATTTATTCACTTGATTCTTAGATTCATTTGTTGATAGATGCATGTTTGTTGTTCATAATTTGTATCTTTACCTTTTTCTTCTTCTTCCTCTTCTTAAAGGATACCTTTCAGCATTTCATATAATACTGGTTTGGCGGTGATGAACTCCTTTAGCTTTTCCTTATCTGTGAAGCTCTTTATCTGACCTTCAATTCTGAATGATAGCTTTGCTGGATAAAGTAATCTTGGTTGTAGGTTCTTGGTATTCAGCACTTTGAATATTTCTTGCCATTCCCTTCTGGCCTGCAAAGTTTCTGTTGAGAAATCAGCTGACAGTCGTATGGGTATTCCCTTGTAGGTAATTGAGCCTCTTTCTCTTGCTGCTTTTAAGATTTTCTCTTTGTCTTTTGCTCTTGGCATTTTAATGATGATGTGTCTTGGTGTGGTCCTCTTTGGATTCCTTTTGTTTGGGGTTCTCTGCGCTTCTTGGACCTGTAAGTCCATTTCTTTCACCAGGTGGGGGAAGTTTTCTGCCATTATTTCTTGAAATAGGTTTTCAATATCTTGCTGTCTCTCATCTTCTGGCACTCCAATGACTCTGATATTAGACCGCTTAAAGCTGTCCCAGAGGCTCCTTACACTATCTTCACACTTTCGGATTCTTTTTTCATTTTGCTTTTCCAATTGGGTGTTTTTTGTCGAATCTTTGGTTTGATTATTGTACTCCTCTGGTCTGCTATTGGGTATAATATTCTTTATTTCAGTCCGTGTATGCTTACTTTCTAATTTCTTTATCGTAGCATCGAGGGTCTCATTAGTTTTCGTGAGGCTCTGCACAAATTTATGGCAAGCCCTCAAAATTGCGATTCTTAGCTCCATATCCTCCATTTCTGTCATGTTTTTTTGTCTCCGCATCTTTTATGCTTTCTTGGTGCACCCCCTTGTGGTCTCTGTGCGCAGTCTTGTTCTAGCCAAGCCTTAATTGTTGTAGTTAACACTAGAGGGATTTGACCACCAGGCCGGCTGGCTGTGGAAATCAGCTGTGTGGAAAACGTCTGCCTTCTGGGGAGGCGCTAATCCAGCCTTTGCCTGAGGCGATCGGCAAATGGCTGTGCGCAGGTTTTGGGCGGGGCGGGATCAACAGGGCGGGCGGAGGGAGCAGTTATGGCCACGCTCAGTCCCGTTCCCAGAGGCTCTGCTTCTCAGAACCCGGGCAGCCGCTGCAAACCTCGGAGAGAAAGCTGCCCTCAGGTCCCAACTGATGCCGGATAATCCCGCTTCTCCCGTTTGAGTCTGGGTCCCTAGAGACTCGCCCGGATCTGGAGCCCAGAGTCTGAGACTCACTCCCGGCAGAAAACGACAACCGCGCCCTCAGCCACCAGCCCGCTTTGCGCTCGCACCTCGGTACCTTTGTATTTTCCACACTGCGCCGCCTCTGAGCCTCGATTTGCTGTTCTCTTTCCTTCTAGTTGTAGAGTCTCTCTTCAGCCAGCCTTCCTGTGGTTCTGGGTGATGTCCGTTCAGTCTTTTAGTTGTATTTTTGAAATGGTTGTTTGCGGCAGCGGTCTCTGGTGTTTACCTACGCCGCCATCTTGGTCTCTCCCACAATGGGTTCTTAAACTGGACCGGAGGGCCGGAACAAAAGCATGGATGGAGTGTTTGTGTGAACTAATATAAATTCAAAGTAAACATCATTACATAAAAGGGTACGGTCTTTTTTTTTTAGTTTTATTCATTTCAAACGGGCCGGATCTGGCCCGCGGGCCATAGTTTGCCCACGGCTGGCCTAGCTGGTTGGAAGCCTTCAGGAGCTTTTAGAAGAGGTGCTGTTGGGTTGTTGAGATGGTGGGGGCCATGGGAAGAGTCAGCCCTTCCAGCACTGAGGGGCTGTCCAGCTCAGTGAGCACCCACACACCTACTTTGTAGATCTTGGAGCCGGGCCGCAGGGAGCGGCTGGGGCTGAAGATGGCCAACGAGGCTGCTGCCAAGAACCGGGCCAAGAAGCAGGAGGCCTTGCGGAGAGTGACGGAGAACCTGGCCAGGTGAGGGCTGTCTGACCCCCATGGGTTTCTCCCTGCTCCCACTCAGGGCAGTCCCAGGTGTCCTTCGATGGGTCCTGTGGCAGCTCCCCTGGCCCGGAGTGAGGCCCTGTATGAACCGGGATGTGGGGGCCCCCTTCGTTTTTTTCTTCAGCCTCTCAGGCACATCCCAAAAAGGTAACGTAAGCCTGTTGTCCCACTATGAGCTCTTGTCAGACCTGTGATCAAGGACGTCATCATTCCCCTTAGAGAAAATTGGGGTCTACCCCAGCCCCATGGCCAAGGGCAGCACCAGCACTCCACCTCAAGTTTGGCCACACGTGTATACTAGGTCACTGATGTCCTCAGCCCAGAATGACCATGAGTCTCCCATGTGTCTTCCTATGGAGCTGTGACAGGCCCTGTTGTTGGTGGTGCACCATCAGGCCTAATCTACCTCTTGTTCACCCCCTCTATCCCAGCCTCACCCCCAAAGGCCTGAGCCCCGCCATGTCCCCAGCCCTGCAGCGCCTTGTGAGCAGAACAGCCAGCAAGTACACAGACCGGGCCCTGCGGGCCAGCTACACACCGTCCCCAGCACGCTCAGCCCACCTCAAGACCCCAGCCGGCGGGCCCCAGACCCCGACGAGCACACCAGCTCCTGGCTCGGCCACACGCACCCCCCTCAGCCAGGACCCGGCCTCCATCACAGACAACCTGCTGCAGCTCCCTGCCCGGCGCAAAGCCTCAGACTTCTTCTAGGGCCAGGCCCGGGCTGGGCTCACGGGATATTTGTGGAGCCTGCAGGGCAGCTGTCCATTCTGCAGAGGACTCCGGCCTTTTGGGAACCCAGGCCCGGGCCAAAAGCAGTGACTGTCCCAGGAGCCACAGAAGAAAGGTGCCATGTCACAGCCAGGCTGGCACAGGACCCACCCCATGGCCCTTGGATGCATCCCAGGGCTTTGCTGGTACTTTTTTCTATGGAACCCCTGCCCATTTCTATTTAACAGGAATTAAAGAACACATAGCACAGTCTGCAGGGCCGTCCCTTTGCTTGCATCGAGGTCTCAGGATTATGGGAGAAGATACGCTCGGAGGGCTAGGTGTCTCACCTTTCCTGAGTCCACCTGAATTGCTTTCTGTGGCACTCCTGGGCTTGAAACCTGAGCTGAGCTCACAGCATATTGGTCCCCTGTTACCCCCACCTCAAATTCTGTTCCTCTGAGTGAAGGATGGAGCCCTTGGGAATTCAGCCTCTAGGGTTCACCTGGAGCTCTGGGCCCAGGGCTGCATGGGTCCTACATAGGTGTCAGGCTACACTCCTGTGTGAGGTTCCTTCCCAGTGGCTTCACCATGACTTCTAAGCACCTGGTTTCTAGCTCAGATGGGGCAGGGCTGTCTCCATCTTCCTGCCCCCTCCCCAGCTCCCTCATGCTCTAGCACTGTCAGTCTCAGGATGCTGAGTCACCAATCTCACCTCGTCACTCCCACCAGTAGTAGCCCCAGGTAACAGTAACCTGGGCCACAGTGTCAAGCAATGGGGTCTGCCTCATGCAGCACCATTTATACCACCAGCCAGCACTGGCTTGGCAGCCTGAGTGTATTGGTGCCCAACTCCCAGAAGGTCTAGGACCAGCTGCTTCACATGGAGTTGGGGTGCCCAAGACCATGGCTGCTTGCCAAATGGGTCTCTTCTGCCTCAAGTGGGGTCAGATTGTGCCCTTGGGGGCTCGCTGCTCAGGGAGGCAACCTGGAACCACTCCGACTGGAGTCCTGCTTCGAGCACACCCAGCCCTTGCACTAGGCCATCTTCCTGAGTCCTCCTGCATTGGTCCTCTTCTGCCCTCCTGAGTGCCAATAGCCTCGGAGGCTGGTGCAGGGCCTGCTGCCTTCTGGACACCGCCAGCCTGCACTCCTCGACGGTGAGTTCCTGCAAACTCCAGGGGCCAGTCCTGGCTGTGCCCTGTGACCCACCAAGGGGACTGGGGTGGGCTTAGCAGGTGAGCTTGGACCAAGGCCTGGGACTGCCAAGTGTGGGTTTTGATACTTTTCCCGCATGGGGAAGAGTGGCCTTGGGCCTGAGGGTGCCCCCAGGAAATGGGAAAGCAGAGGTCTGAGCGGGCGTGAGTGAGATGCAGAGAGAGACGCCCAGTCAAGGCCACCTAAGGCCAGGTGCTGACCACTTCCAGCACGTGGCTGGCCTGTTGGGAGTGTGCCCTGGGTGACAAGATAGGGCTGCTGTGTGGGGTGACCAGGATGCAGCCGAGGGGGTGCAGGTCAGAGGTCTTGGCCGGTGTTGCCTGCCTGGAGGATGAAGGGGATCCTCCAGGGGCGAGGGGAGGGAGGGGGAGGAAGACTTGGAGGAAGGGCTGTCTGCGGAAGTGGGATGGGGTCAGAGTGCTGTGCTGCACCCGAGGAGGGGGAAACACGCACTGGCGAGCCCTGGAGGCTCTGGGCACCGGCAAGTCAGGGAGACCAGTGGGAGCCTGGCAAGGTGGTCCATGGCTGCAATCTCCTTGTCCACAGGCCTCCCCGTGAGAACTTGTGCCTGAGCCCCAGTCCCTGGACCCCTATGCTGGAGACGCTGCGCCGCAAGGAGGGTGGTTGGCTGAGTCCTGGAGAGAAAGACTCCTCAGGGAGCACTCTCAATGCTTGTTTACACTTTGTGGTTTATTTGCTGGTTAGTCATTAATGTCTTTGCTACCAAGTAGAAGAAAGCTAATAGAACGTAATCAAAATAGTGGTTTAATTGACAGATTTTACTTGTTCCTTGCACCTGTGCCTTCTTCAGCTCCTACCTGCCTACTTAGTGTACGTGGGCGCCACTGTGCACCACGCCCCCCAGCCATCTGCACCCTAGGTACCTGCCTTCCCCACCTCGGCTCCGGCTCCGGAGACATGGTGTTCTTTTGCCCTGGAGGTCTCGGCCAGCCTGTCCTCCATTTTGTCCTCATTCTCGGGCACCACATGCAGCCGGTGCTGGGTTTTGGCCCCCAGCTTGTGATCGGGCCGGTGCTCGGGCCGGTGCTCAGGCCGGTGCTCGGGGCATGAGCCTGGCCGCGTGTCCAGTTTGCAGTCGGCCCGATACTTGCCCTCACCATCCTTCTTGAAGGAGGCGGAAGACATGGCTTTGGGCTTGGGGGGCTGCAGCCACGAGTGGCTGAGGATCTCGTCGATGTGCAGCCGCCGGTTGACGTCCGGCTGCAGGATGCGGTAGATGAGGTCCTTGCACTCACCCGTCAGGTTCTTGGAGCGCGGGAAGTCCACGCGGTGCTCCTTCTGGATGCGCAGCATCTTCTTGATGTCGGAGTCGTCGTAGGGCATGGAGCCACAGACCATGATGTAGAGGATCACGCCCAGGCTCCAGATGTCATAGACCTTGGGCTGGTAGGGGATGCCCTGCAGGACCTCGGGGGCCGCGTATGCCGCCGACCCACAGAAGGTCTTGCTGAGGATGATGCGCCCGCTGCAGTCTCTCAGGCAGCGCTTCGAGAAGCCGAAGTCGGACAGCTTGATGTTGAAGTCCTTGTCAAGGAGAAGGTTCTCGCACTTGAGGTCTCGGTGGACGACGTCCAGGTCGTGGCAGTACTTGACGGCTGAGGAGAGCTGGCGGAACATCTTGCGTGCCACATCCTCATGCAGGGCGCCCCGGCACTTGATGAACTCGAGGAGGTCGCCCTGGACCCCAAGCTCCATGACAATGTAGATTCGCCCATCTGAGGTCTCGAAGATCTCATAGGTCTTGATGATGGAGCGATGATTGACAGTCGCCAGGATGTCCATCTCCCGAGGAAGGAATCTCTCCACAAAGTCGGAGGGCGTTTTCTTGCGGTCAATGATCTTGACCGCCACATTGAACTTGAGGCGCTCAGAGTAGGCTGATTTGACTTTTGCGTAGGAGCCCTTGCCAAGATTGATACCCACGATGTAACCCTTTTTCCTTAGGACCGCAGCATCATCCATGGTGCCAGGAGTGGCGGGCGCCACTGCCCTCTACATCCCCTCCCCACGTGGGCCAGCAGGCATTGTCCTCATTTACAGTGTGGGGAGCCGTCTGGCTGGGCTGCCCTGGACTAGTGGAATGCTCAGCATTATCTCCACGTGACTTCAGCATGTGAAGTCATAAAGCCAGGCAGCCGGGAGTGGGAACTGGGCTGGGGGAAACAGGGCCCCTGGAACCCTGGAAGCCAGCTGGCGTGGCAGGAGTGCCTACTCCCCACCCACTTAAGGGAGCCAGCACCTAGGACTGTGGTAACCGTCCCTGCTCCTCCTTGCCGGGGCTTCCCTGTCACGAGTCAGGCCGAAGGTGGCGGCTGCCCAGGGATGCCAGTCCCATGCTAGTTTTCCTTTCCTGGCTGTCGGGACTGACCCTGGGTTAGTTCCTGTCTTATTAGGGTTAGTTTCCTGCAGCTTCTTGGATGTGTGAAGAAAACTCCATCTATGGCTTGTGTCCTCAGAACTGGCGGTGTCTGGGAGGGACTGCTCTGGTCTGGCCAGGCTGGCAGTGGTTCTAAGCTTAGTGGACAAGAGCAGCTTCTGTTTGGGGTAGAGGGCTGGGTGGGTGAGTGCTGTAGTGAGCAGGGCGTGTGTGGGGTGGAAGGCCAGGCAGGCTCTGGGATGCTGCAGGCCCCAGATTGGCAGATGTGCTCTGAGGACTGGCGCAGGCCTGGAGGATGGGTTGAGAGTCAGGTAGAGGAGGTGATAGGCATCCAGGTAGGAAAGTCTGAGAGAGGAGAGGGCTTGTTCTGGGAATGGCTGAGTCCCACAGACAGGAGGGAGGTGGGGGGAAAGGTAAGTGGGGGCTCTTCCCTGAGGGATGGGCAGCCATTGCAGGGCGCAGGGCAAGAAGAGCTGTGGCCCAAGTCACAGTTTGTGACGGCAGCATAGAGACTAGGCTTTGGGACGAGTGGAGGCCAGTACCTTTGACCAGGCAATAGGAGGCTGGACTAGGGTGGGCCTGGGGGTTCTGGGTGACAGAGGGAGACAACGGGCTAGTGTGCTGGTCAGTGATTGGGCAGGGCCTGGGCGGAGCCTGGGTGCTGAGAGCCAGCACCCTGTTAGGAGCAAGCACCTGGGTGGATTATGTCAGTGTGGGCCTTTGTGAGGAGTGGCACGTTGCAGCTGTTGGAACCCTGGGAAAGCATTGTTTTCGTCTCTGAAACGGTCCTTTGCGCCTGGAAACAATGTGAAAACCTTATTTCAGGGCACATGTGTGGAGTTCTGCTTTGGAAAATGTGGCCTCCTGTATACACCTTAGGTAGTTCGAAAGCCCTGCTGTTCATTGGTTTCCTGTCACAGGCATCCCATGCCCACACGTAGCAAGTTGTCAGACAGGTGTGCCATGTACTCTGTGTTCAGGGGAGATGAAGGAAGACCTGCTTCTGTGTGGGTGGTCAGGGGCTGACAGTGGAGCTGGCATGCAGAGGGTCAACGCCGCTCCATCCACCAGGTGACAAGGGGCAAGACATGGCAGGCAGATGTAACATGTTGCCCAGAGCACAGCTCTATGGATGCACTTGGAGCATGTGTCTGGAGGTCCATGTGGAAGATGGCAGTGGCAGGACAGCCAGAGTCCAGGTGCCAGGCAGGAATGACTGGTCCCAGCAGGATGAGCCCACAGTGGTGACTGCCCTCCGGCAGCCAGGCCTCCCTGGGGCCCCCTTTCTCCTGGGGGATCTTTTTGGCCTAACTGACCAGTACTCACTCCTTTGTGTCCCAGAAGGGGCTGTTTGTGAGGATATGCAGGCCAGGACCCAGTTCTGTCCTCACAGCTGAGTGAGGATGACCCCGCCCCCACTTTCTCCTGTGCCCCAAATGTTCTATCTGGAGTGCTCCTGGACGTCTTCATTCTTGACTGATCCACGGACCCACGTTGTGGATTCTCTGCCCCTTACCCTGCTCTTTTCCGGACAGTGTGGCTTCTTTGGTTCTTGGAAGACGTGGTGGAGGAGGCAGGTCTCAGCATCATGCAGGGATGTGGAGCAGGCAGCTTTGCCCAGGATGAGGCAGGGACTCCTGGTGTGTTGGGGGCGGAGTGTTAGGTTGGACCAGGGGACCTCCAGCGGAAGTCTCACCGGCAGTCCTGTGGGTCAGAGACCTGTAGACTCTGGGAAGGTCACTTCTGAGCTTTGGTTTTCTCCATAAATGTGGGCCCCCATTTGTCCATTCACCCCATAGGCATTTGAGGGTCCGTTCCAGGTGCTGGGATGCATTGGTGATCTAGAAAGGACTTAGGCCTTCCTGGAGCCCGGGAGGTTCAGTGTCCCACCAATGAGTGGGAATGCCCAGTAGTGACTGTGCTTTGACACTGGGAACATGGAGCTGTGAGGACAGAATTGGGGACGGAACTTGGGGAGGCTGGGAAGGCTGAGGTCTTAGGAGTTAGCCATATGGAGGAGGAGGACAAGGACCGCTAGTGCACATGATGTGGTGAGAGAGCAGGGGCGGGAGCGAGCACTGTGGGCCACAACATCCATGTTCTTTGTTTTTGTTTTTAATATATTTTATTTATTTTTTTAAAGAGAGGAAGGGAGAAGGATAGAGAGTCAGAAACATTGATGAGAGAGAAACATCGATCAGCTGCCTCCTGCACACCCACTACTGGGGATGTGCCCGCAACCAAGGTACATGCCCTTGACCGGAATCGAGCCTGGGACCCTTCAGTCCGCAGGCCAATGCTCTATCCACTGAGCCAAACCGGTCAGGGCAACACAGCATCCATGTTGAGGGTCTTGATCCTAAAACCTTTGTGAAAGGATCACTGAGGAGGTCTATGCCAGGGTCGAGCCCAGTGAGGCCACCTGGGGAGGTGTGGCTTCAGTCAAGAAGCCTTTCCTCTCTGAACTGTTTCCCCACTTGCAAAGCACACAGTAGGTGCTCCTTCCTGCAGCCTCTCCTACCCAGGCTCACCTCCTCGCTGGGCTGCAGTGAGACCCCAGGCCCTCTTGCCACACACTGCCCGCTGCCTGGAGAACTGCAGCAGGCTGCAGAGAGACCAAGAGGAGGCGGCTCAGGAGCCTTCCTCGGGATGTCCCTATGCCAGTTCCTCTCAGTGTACACTGTAATTGCATTCCACCATCAGCCAGGCTGCATGGCTGGGCTCCTGGAGCCTGCAGTCCCCACTAAAAAATTGGGGGACTGCTCCAGTGTTACTCAAGGCCTGTTCTGTGCCTGGACCCTGGGCACTCACTGGCCTGCATGGTGGAGCTCAGTGGCTGGCTGCTGAGTGCTGTAGGGGCCCCCAGGAGGCCTTGTGGAGGCCATGGCCCCTCAGCTGAGCCTGGAGAGAGAGACAAGGTCTGCAGGGATGATTATAAAATGTATGTGGGGGGTGGGGGTGAGGGAAGAGGCTGGACGGCCAGGAAGAGGTCAGACCTGGGAAGACCTCCAAGGCTAGACACTGGGATGCTTCCCTCAGCAGAGGGAGCCAGACTGGGTGCTGTGGGAGGCAATGGCAGGGCATATGAGAACATCGTGGGAAAGGGGGCTGTGGGGAGGGTGGAGCCAGGCAGAGCAGTGGACTAACTATTGGGAGGGTTGCAGTGGGCAGGTCTGGGACACTCACGGGGTCTCACTTCTCCCAGCGGGCTGGGGTTCAGGTTTTCCTAAAACGGAGGTGTCGGGGTGGGGTGAGTCTGAGGCTCTTGCCCTTTTGGTGTGTTAACCCTGCAGGTCCACAAGAAGTCGGTGAGTGCAGAGCGGGAAGAGAAAGGGCCATGACAACAGAGGTGAGGACTGCATAGAAAGGCCAAGCAGAGCCCTGCAAAGCACGGTGGTTGGTGATGTTACGTGTAAGCCTGCTCCTGCTGTGGGACATAGATGCCACAGAGGTCAGGCATGCCTTGTGAGGACACCTGTCTTGTCTCTTACCAGTATCAGCTTATCTACTCTGGCAGGAGCATCACCCCTGGAGACAGACTGGGACTAGAGGGGAACAGGGTGAGATCCAGGCCACACAGCCGTGGGACATGTGGGCTGGAGTGTGGCTGGGCTGTCCAGCAGAGCCTCCTGCTTCACCTGAGCTGAGGGAATGGCCACAGGGTGGGGTGACTCGGCGCCATTGAGAACTGGGAGCCTGCTGGACACGGAGAACCCCTGGTGGACCAAGCAGAAAAATTAAGTTGCCTTTTAAGGTGGGGAGATGAAGAGAATCTGAGAAGCTGGTGCATCTGCCCTCCGCAGGCCCCTCCTACTGGTGAGAGGTGTCGAGGCCGCCTTGTACAGGCAGCCCTCCTTGGTCCTGTCCTCTCCATGTCCCCGCTCCCCCAGCACCACACTCATAGCCTCCCTCTTGAAGCAGCATCTTCCTCACTCATCTCTCTGCTCTGGTTGAAGGCCTGAGGTCATGGTCATGGCTGAGCACACTGGGATATATTTTCCAAACTTGGGGTGTGGTGGGATGGATCCTCTCCTTAGACGACCGCAGTCAGCTGGGGAAAGACATTCACCTTACAATCTGCACTAATATAGTTATTTATTGCTTTTTTACCATGTGGGTTACCAAGTTCAAAGGGAGGGAAAAGAAACGAAAATAACGGCTCATCCGGGACTGTCTTCCTTCAATGGCTTGTCCCTTGGCTTTTTTTTTGGAGCTCAGGCTCGAAGCTATGAGCTCTGCCTCATTCCCTGCCCGCCCCTGGGCCATGTGAGAGGCTCACTAGGTGTGTGTGTCTGGAGGCTTCGGGGAGCCCCCTTCCACGGTGTCCCTGCTCGGCTGCCCCCCTGTAGGGGCTGGACTCCTGGTATCCAACGGCCTTGACACCTCTTGCAGAATCTCCTCCTTGGCTTGTGACTCTGGGTTCACCTCAGGCTGTGCCTCCTGGGGCTCCAGCTTGGTGACAGACTTCTTGTCAGAGCCAGGCTCAGGGGCCCATGGGGGTTCATGGACCCCTGAGGGTTCATGAACCCCTGAGGGCTCACGGACCCCTGAGCTCTCCCCCTCCTTGTCGATGATGGCTGCAGAGAACAGGCCCCGGACCTTGGGCTGCACCCAGCAGTGGCTAAGGATCTCGTCGATGTGCAGCCGCCGGTTGACGTCCGGCTGCAGGATGCGGTAGATGAGGTCCTTGCACTCACTGGTCAGGCTCTTGAAGCGCGGGAAGTTAACGCGATGCTCCTTCTGGATGCGCAGCATCTTCTTGATATTGGAGTCGTCGTAGGGCATGGAGCCACAGACCATGATGTAGAGGATCACGCCCAGGCTCCAGATGTCATAGACCTTGGGCTGGTAGGGGATGCCCTGCAGGACCTCGGGGGCCGCATATGCTGCCGACCCACAGAAGGTCTTGCTCAGTGCCAGTCGGCCACTATCATCCCGCAGGCAGCGCTTGGAGAAACCAAAGTCAGACAACTTGATGTTGAAGTCCTTGTCAAGGAGAAGGTTCTCACACTTGAGGTCTCGGTGGACGACATCCAGGTCATGGCAGTACTTGATGGCGGAGGAGAGCTGGTGGAACTTCTTGCGAGCATCATCTTCGTGCAGGGCTCCCCGGGTTTTGATGAATTCAAGGAGGTCACCCTGAACCCCAAGCTCCATGACAATATAGACCTTGCCGTCCGATGTCTCAAAGATCTCATAGGTCTTGACGATGGAGCGGTGGTTTAGCATGGTTAGAATCTCAATTTCCCGGGGAAGGAATTTCTCCAAGAAGTCTGCGGGGGCTTTCTTGCGGTCGATGATCTTGACCGCCACATTGAACTTTAGGCGCTCAGAGTAAGCGGATTTGACTTTTGCGTATGAGCCCTCTCCCAAATTTATCCCCATGATATAGCCTCGTCGCTTGAGGATGGCAGCATCATCCATGGTGCCAGGAGCACCCAGTGCCTCTGAGGCTGCCCTCTACATCCCTGCAAGACATGGGCCAGCAGTGTCCTCATTTACACTGTGGACGGATAGTCCTCTAGGCTGGCCTGGCCTGCTGTCCCTGCCTCCTAGAGGCCCAGACTCTGGGGTGGAACGTTCAGCATTGTCTCCCAGATGACTTCAGTGGATGAAGTCATAAAGGAGGAGTATCTGGGGTAATGAGGTCCTGACTTGAGCCCCTTGGACTCAGAATCCTGGAAGGCTGGCCAGTAGGCTGCAGACCAAATGCCTACAGAGAGTGACCTCACACTTGGCTGGGACTGGAGGTAGCAGGGGGCTGTGGGGACATCTTGGTCTACCCATGCCTGGAGCTAGGACTGCTTGACCAGTGGTGGGGCTGATGACTGCAATCCTGGAAATTCAGGGCAGGTGGTTGTATCAGTCCAGGTCCCAGCAGAAAACAGGACATACTCCAGTTGGGGCAGTTTGAGGGTATAATAAGGGCATAACTTACAAAGGTGGGAGCAGAGTATAGGAAACCCCCACAGTAGTCACACACTCCTGGAGAAAGGGCGGGATGATCATTGGAGCCTGGGAAGGATAGCATAGAGAGGGTGACCTTGAGAGAGGCGGTGACCTTTGGTAGAGGCCACAGTGACCCACAGGCAAGGAGCTGGGGAGAAACGTCCCTGATTTCTTCCCCTTCAGTCTTGGAAGTCCTTGCCTTTGTCTACACAGGTGGCCTGCGGGCCATGCAGCAGGGTGAAGAATGGAGCTGAATCAGGTGGGGCCAAGACTCCAGGCCCAGGGTCTCTGATTTTAGGAAGCCAGGGCTCTGCCCTCTCCTGAATGGTTTAGCTGGACTCTTCACCTCCCTGGACTTAACTTTCCTCTTCCAAAGCTTCGCCAGCCTCCTTCTCTGGTAGTGGCTTCGGTGGGGACAACTGGCAGGGATTTCTGCTCTTGGCTGTGTGTTCCTTCTTGGGGGTTTGGGCTCCTAGGGCAGATCTGGGACTGGGACAGAAGCTGGACCTTGATCCTGCTTTAAGTGCCATCAGCTGCTCCTGGAATGCTCCCTGAGGATGGTGCAAGTGGAGAGGTCAGCATTGGACAGGGACTAATTTCTGCCAGCAGTGGAGTGCCTCTGCTGTGACTAGCACCTGCTTGGGGCCACACCCTGAGGAGCAGGAGCAGGAGCAGGCAGGTCTGGCCTAGTCTTGGGTTGAACCTTAGCTATATCCACCCTGAGGAAGTGGGTGTCTCTCTCTCAGATGATCCTGAGTGTCCCAAGATTAAGGGACACTCAGGAGAACCATGCCTTGAGTTAGCTTGAGAGGACTGCTCTTGGAGTGAGTCAGTGGAGCGAAGGTGGGCCAGGTCAGGATGGGTCCTTCAGTTCAGAAGCCGACGCCCTATCCACTGAGCCAAACTGGCTAGGGCCTCTTTTTATTTTTTAAAAATGTTTTTGTTGATTTTTTTTTTTTTTTTTTGAGAGAGAGAGTTAGGGAGAGGGAGAAAAACATTGATGTGAGAGAGAAACATTGATTGATCACCTCTGGCACACACCCCGACCAGGGATCAAACCCGAAATCAGACATGTGCCCTGACTGGGAATCAAACCAGGGGCCTTTTGTTGCAACAGCCAATGCTTCACTGAGTCACACAGGCCCTTCACCCTCTTTTCCAGCCCTGACACCCTGTGCCAGGTCCTGTGTGCTTGGCTGTTGTCCTTTGGACAGCTTGCTCCTCTCTCCTACTGAGAACACCTTATCTGCTGGGTCCCCTCCCATAGTCTCCTTGTTCCATATAACAGCTATGAAGTCAGTACTGTCAGCATTGTCCCTGGTGGCTTTATTCTATGCAGATCTGGTCTGATGTGCCCAGCGTTCCTTCTCCTACTCCCCCATTGTGTAGGCAGGGCCCTTCCTCCAGAGGCCAACTTTACTACAGGGTCTCTCTAAAATGACTCCTTATTTTTATTTTTAAATAAATTTTTACTAGAGGCCCGGTCGTGCATGGGGGAGGGGCCACGGGCAGTTGGTGGGCCAGGCCCACCTCTGGTTAGTCGAACTCCTGGTGGAGGGGACAACTTGCATATTAATTAGCCTTTTATTATATAGGATAGGATTGATTCCAGAGACGAAGGCAGATAGAAACATCAATGATAGAGAATCATTGATTGCTTGCCTCCTGCAGTCTCCTACGGGGGATTCAGCCTGCAACCGGGCATGTGCCCTGACCAGGGATCAAACCATGACCTCCTGGTTCATAGCTCGAAGCTCAATCCCAGAGCCACACCTGCGGGGGGGGGGGGGGGGGCGGGGGGCGGGGGGGATATGCATGATACTCCTTTAGGCTACTTCTTCCTTTTCAGTTGTATGCGCCAGTGAAGCCACACCAACCTGTGCCTGACAGCATCGATCCTCCTTTCCACCTCCTCAAAGTTGGGTCCTGACAGTTCTCTTCATCCCTTTTTTGCAGTCCTTTTTTTTAAAAATTATTTTTACTTTTTTATCTTCACCCGAGGACATGTTTATTGATTTTAGAAAAGAAGAGAGAGAGAGAGAGAGAGAGAGAAACATTTATCCCTGGGCCTTGACCAGGGATGGAACCTACAACCTACGTGCCCTGACCTGGAATCGAACCCTAACCATTTTGGTGCACAGCAGGATGCTCTAACAAACGGAGGCACTCAGCCAGGGCGCAGCCCTTCTGGAAAGGCCACTTTCCGGCCCACTCTTGGGCCATGGACCGGACCTCGGGCTGCAGATGTGCAAGGTGTGAGACCCTTTGTGTCCGTCCCCCTTGGCTCCCTCCCACCCTGCCCCCCACCCCGGGGCCACACCCATTTTCCCCGGCTTCACTGGGCCCCGCCCTTTCGGTGTCCCGTCCACTTGGTCCCATCGCCCGTCCCTCCCCGATCCTAAGCCCTTCAGCTCAGGTTACACCCTCGAGCCCCACCTCTCTGTTCAGCCAATGGCACTTCACCCCTTAAGCCCCGCCCTCCCGCCGGGCCTGCCCCTCACCATCCCGACCTTACGCCTCGCCCCTTTCGGGCACTACTGCCCAGGCCCCGCCCCAGCTCGGCCAAGGGTCCGCAAGCATTGGGAGCGCGCAGGCCCCGCCCCCTCCTCGGCGCTAATTGGCCGACGCCGGCGTCGGGGGGCGGGAGGCAGGGCGTCGCAGAGCCGAACAGGACGGCCGCCATCTTGCGCGGAGCCGAAGTCGGAACCCTAGGTTGCGGCGGGGAATGCGCTCGAGCCCGCGGTCGGAACCTCAGGCTACGGTCGGAACCTTAGGCTGCAGCCAAGAGTGCGCGAGAACCCACGGCCTAGGGCAGCGGCGGCCCAGCCGGAGCCCCCTCCCGCCACCTCTTCACGCCCGGCCCCGGCCCCCCGACCCTCAGCCAGGCCCGGTTCGGCCTCCCCGCGGGGTCACGCGGCCGCCCCGGGGACGATGAACGGAGGATAAATGGTGCCCAAGGCAGACAGCGGTGCCTTCCTGCTGCTCTTCCTGCTCGTGCTCACCGTCACCGAGCCCCTGCGACCAGGTGCGCGGGGCGGGGGGGGCGGGGCGGCGGCCGGGGGCGGGGCGAACGGGGCCGGGGTCGCCGCGGACCTCCCTCCGCTCGGTGGGGCCGTGTCCCGGGACCTAAGGCCTGCTAAGGCCTCCCGCGGTCCGCCTCGTCCTCCTTCCCGGGACCGTGCACCCCCGGGACCATGCCGAGAGTTTACCTGGTGGGCTCCAGCGCCTCGTACATCAAGAAACTTTGTTCTCGGGGCGGTGGCCTTTGGGCCCACGTCCGTGGAGCCATTACCTGCTTTGAGGTCGATGGAAGCGAGAGATGGAGTTCTTTCGCCGAGGAGCTGCGTCCTCGTTTCTGGTCCAGCGGCTGGAGCTAGGCTGGGGTTAGGTCGAGAGGGCAGCTCGTGGGGGCACCTGGTTCCCATTGCTTCCTCCCAGCAGTGGGTTGATGCCAGCGTCTCAGTCCTGGAAACCCCGCGGCTGGAGAGCAGTAGCCGTGTCGCTCATGGTCACTCGGTGACAATGAGAAGGACTCAGCCCAGAGGCTGGACCCGAGGAGGTGCTAGGAGGCCGCCCAGCATCGCGCGGGCCTGTCCTGGGGCCGAGACGGACGCGCCCGCGCCCCGCAGGTGTGTCGCAGTCCAGGGAGCCCGGACAGTGCCAGGTACTCAGGACTGCTCCTTGTGTGTGATGATTAAGTGCCTTTAGAACGCCCCTTGGAGCTTGTGTTTCTATAAAAAGCCTGTGGTGCGGGTTCAGAATCATTCATGGCAGCTAGAAGGTCCCAGAGAATTTTTTAATCTCTGTTTCTGGTGTACCCATCTGAACTGCAGCAAGAAATTAAAATCCCCAAACTCAGGGCTGGTTTATCTAATAGGAAGAGGAGAGGCAGTGCTGGGGGCCCACAGTGCTTTTAGGAGTCCGTGAAAATGTTTGATTTCTTCTCAAATCAGCAGGAAAATCGAACTTTTAGATAAAAGAGAATGTAGTGTACACATTATAGGCATTCATTTTTTCTAACAATGCAGTTGAAAAGTATGATTTCCTTTTAACTATAAAATTGTGTGTGTTTTTAAAAAATGTTTAACCCTCACCCGAGGATAAGTTTTTATTGACTTGAGAGAGAGAGAGAAACTTTGATCGGTTGCCTCCCATCCTCGCCCCTACTGGGGATTGAACCTGCAATCATAGGTATGTGCTGTGACCAGGAATCAAACCTGCAACCTTTTGGTGTATGGGAGGATGTTCCAACCAACTGAGCCACCCAGCTGGGGCGAAAAGTATGACTCTTAACTTTTTTTTGTTAATCCTCATCCTAGGATATTTTTTCCATTGATTTGAGAGAGAGAAAAACAGAAACATCAGTGTGAGAGAGACACATCGATTGGTTGCCTCCCGCACACACGCCAACTGGGGCCAGGTAGCCAGGAGCAGGAAGCGGGGGTCGGTGAAGGTGGAAGTGCTCAGGGCTGTCTTCTGTGAGCACTGTCAGGCCTCAGTGGGTAAAGGCAGGCTGGGAAGCACAGTGCTATGCGGCTGATCCTCCACCGTGCCCTAGCCAGGCTCCCACCCTAGACACACTGAACCTCTTGACTATCTAGTGGCCAAGACCCTAGGCCCATGCTCAGCCTGGAGTCTCTCCAGTGATACTTCTCTGGGCTCCCTGAGTAGAGCTGGTTGCTCACTGCTTTTGCTGTTCTGTGGGCAGCAGGATGACTGGTTCTGGGATAGACTTGGTAGGAAAGGAAGCCAGGAAAAGGGTCACCTATCTAGGAGGGTACTGTATGGGCTCTTGGGGAGCAGAGCCATTGGATTGTGGGTTGTTGTGATTAGGTGCTTTAGAAAGCAAGTCTAGCCTTAGCTGGTTTGGCTCAGGGGATAGAGCATCGGCCCGTGGACTGAAAGGTTCCGGGTTTGATTCCGGTCAAGGGCACATTCCCTGGTTGTGGGCTCGATCCCTAGTAGGGGGCGTGCCGGAGGCAGCCAATCAGTGATTCTTATCATTGATGTTTCTTTCCTACTCTCCCTTCCTCTCTGAAACCAATAAAAATATATATTAAAACAACAACAAAAACACAAGTCTACACCTGTAGAAAGATGAGACATCATCCTGTTCTGGCTTGTGGGTCCCAGTTTTGCACATTAGGTCACTGGACTGAGTGAAGCCATGTGTACCATGCATGCTATCTTCTTGGGGTACCTCTGGTTCCAGGTCCAGCATTTCCTACCTGGATGATAGAGGTGACCAATGTCCCCAACTCCTTTTCTGTCTGTTCACATATCCTGCCAACTGGCCAGCAGTAATTCAACAAGCGTCTGAGTGCTTGATACCTGCCCATCTCGTAGGGATGCTCAAATGGAGAGAATAAACCCCTTCCTCTGGGAGTGCCCTTTAGGTGTGGAAAGAGAGTCAAGGTGTAAATCGGTCCACTAAGTGTGTTGGCCTAGGCAGGTGTGAGAGATGGCCAACCATTTGTACTTGTGAAGCAGGGGCGGGGTTCACAGAAGACATCACACTTAGGTCTGAGTTGGGGCAGGAAGGCACCTGTGGCAGAGGGAGCAAAGTGACCTTCATCACTCCATGACACTCCATATAGAACTTTGCAGCGGCCCCCAGTGGTATCTTGACTTGCCTTACAATTGGAGGACTCCAACTGGCTCCCTGACGTTGTTTGGGCAGCAAGGGCAAGTCTCACTCTGGGTCAGATGTTCTTGTGTGCTGTGTGTGCTGTGTCTCCTTCCCAGCAGAGGTCTGCTGGCTGGCATTTTCGAGGGGGTGCTTCTTTGGTCGTAGCCTGCATTCCTTCTATTGGAATCCTGACTTAGATCCATACTCGGGTGTGAGGAGGGCACCTGTCAGAACCTGTTTCCCAGATGGGAGGGAGGCAGGCAAGTAGGCAGGAGGATGTCTTCTGATTTCTACCAGGGGGAACCCTTGAGGATGGGGACCAAGCCATTTTTGGCTCCTCTCTGATGCAGGCCAGGGCATGAGGCCTTTCACAGAGTGGGGCAATGGGCAACACAAGAGTGCTGAACTTGACCTTTCGCCAAAGTTTATTTTAAATGCATGTCTGATGCGGCTTGATCGAGGATGTGTTACATGCCAGGAGCTTTTGTAGTAAGAACACGTGTTAAGTTAACTCTCAGGTGGTCCCTGTGAGGTAGACATTGTTATTAGCTCCATTTACAGATAGGGAAATTGGAATACAGAGAGCTCATCAAGCTAAGTGGCTGAGATGAGATTCAGTCCTAGAAGTCTGGCCTGGTTCCATTGTGCACCTTTCCCGGGGGCTTATGTATGTCCTATCTTTAACCCCTGCTGTGGAGCCCTAGGCCGCTTTTCTTCTGATGGACCCAGTGGCTCACCAGGATTCTGAAGCCTTTTCCATCTGAATACCCTGGTTTGAGGGATAGAACCAGCCCTCCCCCCAAATTCCTTCTGTGGTTAACCATAATGACCAATGAAGATGTGCATTGTCTCCCCGAGATGTTAGAAAGGTTGTGGATCGCTGCTGAGGGGTGACAAACATACAGGGGCATTTACGGCCACTGACTGCAGTATCATCTCCCTGACCCTTTATCTGTACAGGGAATGCAACATCAGTTGCTGATTTCTAATACTGTTTTTTTCTAAGCATTAATTATGAAAGAAAATCATGCCATGGGTTTAACCATAGCTCCGTCCAGGGTGACTCCACCATACTTAGCTGAGAAAACATTTAACCTTTCCTGAGTGAGCATGGTCTTGGCTGAGTTCCCCGGCCTATACGTGATGTAGCAGGACTGGAGCTGTGTTCCTTGGGATGAAGAAAGCTGGCTGGGAGAGGCAAGTGACTTGTATAAAGTCACATAGCTGGAGAGCAGAGTAGCTGGGATTCAGACTACTAGGAGCTGGCTCCTAGGTCAGGGTTCTTTCCCCATGGCCATGAGGGACCTGCTGGGTATGCTGAACTGATAAAGCTTCAGAGAGCCGAGAAGTGGCCACAGCACTGGAGCAGCATATGGGTTAACGAATAGGAAGTGTGTGGATGTTTTATAAGCAGAACTGGCTGAAGCTTATAGAAGTTGCAGGGAAGTTGAGCCTGCACTTAGGCTGGCCAGGTGCCTTCTGAGTTTGGAGTTCTTTCCTCCACAGCCTACCACCTTGTAACTCTATAGAACTTGCCCTACTAGCAGACTGGGCTTTGGATTTTATAATTTCATTCTTTTTAGATGATACTTTTCCAACCTCACTAGCTAATGAATTGTTTTGTTGCTTTTAAAGTAAACATTTGGTAGGAAATGTTTATATAAACTAGGAGTTCTCAGTTGGTGGTTGGCATGTGGGGGGCAGCTGATCGGTGATTCTCTCTCATTATTGATGTTTCTGTCTCTCTCTTACCCTCTCCCTTCCTCTCTGAAATCAATAAAAATACATAAAGAAATATATTCCTAAAAAAATAATTTCAAACTTACAGAAAAGTTGCAAGAATACAGTTAGTGCAAGAACACTTGCATATCCTGTACTAGATGTACCTATTGTTAGCATTTTATTTTATTTGCCGTATCTCCCCTGTGTGTTTATACTCATGCATAGAAATGTATGCATGGACATAATTATTTTTAACAATTTTTTCCCTGAACCATTTGACAGTAAGTTGCGTATGACATGGCCCTTTCCCCTGAACACTTTGATCACTTCAGAGAGCAGGAGGAGGCGCCTGGTACTTAGCTTCCCTGAAAGATGAAAGGTGATGCTTCCCATCCCATTGCTTGCATTCACCCTGTAACAAGCCCTCACTGCCACCTGCTGTGTGCCAGGCACTGTGTCACCACAGATGGTGTTGCGGGCACAGGATGTGCTGTGGTTAAAGCTCCGGTTTGCCCAGGTGGCAGCTAGCAAGGTTAATATTTCAGTTAGTGGTTCTAGTCTTAGGAATGAATAATGTGCTTTTGTTGCACACTTTGGCCAATGGGTATGTACATTCTCGCTCTTGTTAGGCTGGTTTTTTTTCCTGTTCCTCTTCCTGTCCAGATTGCTCTTGCCTGCAGCACTCTGGTCCTGCTTCCCAGACCTAGCTCCTTGGCACTGTCTTCCCCCTGCCCTCCTCTGGCAGTTCTGCAGCACTTAACGCATACATCATGGGAGGTGGCCTAGTTGTGGGCCCTCCCTGTACCCATGATATCTTACCTCTGTTCCTCTTCCTCTCCTTGGCATAGGGAAATGCGTAGTAGATTCTTGGCCCTAAGTGGAATGTGTCAGTGACAACATTTAGAACCTAGTAGATAGCAACAGACTGATTAAATGTCTTTTCCTTGGTGTGCTGCTATATTGTTCCCTTGTCACATGTGCTTTTGTGTTTGGGTTGCTGAAGAGTTGGCAATAGTCCTTTCTCCTTCCTGTATGCTGAGCAGGTCAGTAGTCCCAAGAGCCCAATTTTGGGCCAACATTTTGCCAGAGGAAAGGGTGGGATCACAGTGTGGTTTTTATGTAACAAATTTATTTCTGTGTGATTTACCAACTGACTTGGGATGTTTAGTAAAAGACAGTCCTGCCACTCCAATATGGGCCACAGTCTGGCCAGGGCAAGTCCAAGGGAGAGTGAATGGTATGTGGGCCGTGGGCAGAGTGCAGCTGGCTGGGGACCTGGGCTTATGGGCCATCACCTGGGAGGAAGGAAAGTGTGCCGAGCCAGCTCAGCCAAGGGTTCGAAAGCCTGAGTGAGGGCGGTGAAGGATGAAGAAATGACAAAGAGAATAAGCTGGGTCAGTGATGGTAAACCTATGACACGTGTGTCAGAGGTGACACGAGAACTCATTTTTTTGGTTGATTTTTCTTTGTTAACACTCCGGTGTGGGGTGAATTTCCCGCCAAAATATAAGATGGCGCGGGCAATTATTGGCAATTATTTAGGTTTCCCGCGCAAAATCAGGGATTTTTATGATACCTATTACCCCAATGGGTATGAAACGGTTCGCATACGCAGGTAGGTATCTTTGTGAACGGCAAACAAACAAATATTTGGTAATACGCAGTTACAATCGGCCCGAGTTTACACGTTTCCCACACTCCACCGCAAATCTATATGAACCGAGTTAAGACGGCTCCCGCGGAGTACGCGCAATTCACGCGAGCCGACTTAACTCGTTTCCCCCACTCCAAGTGTTAAATGGCATTTAAATATATAAAATAAATATCAAAAATATAAATCTTTGTTTTACTATGGTTGCAAATATAAAAAAAATTTCTATATGTGACATGGCACCAGAGTTAAGTTAGGGTTTTTCAAAATGGTGACACGCCGAGCTCAGAAGGTTCGCCATCACTGGTCTAGGTGGATCTTCCTGTGCCTGGCTGAGGCCACCGAGAGATCCAGAGGCAAGCTGAGCCTTTATTTTATAGCCAGAAGTAAACAAGGTAGTGGTCACCATAGTTACAGTGTTCTTGTGAGTTTCACTTGTTTTGTTTTGGCAGCAATTGCTGCACCTCCCACAGCCCATTAGCTACCTAGGAAGGATCTAGAGAGCATCATAAGGTCAAGCCTAATTTTGCTAAGAGGACTGTGCCCTCTAAGCTGGGACTTGTTTATGGCTTTGCCAACAGGTCAGCCCGAGGCTTAACCCTATTAGCCGCGCCCTACAGGAAAGCCCAGGTCTGGCATTACTTTATTATTATTTTTAATCCTTACCCAAAGATATGTTTATTGATTTTATTTTACTTATTTGTTTTTTAAATATATTTTTATTGATTTCAGAGAGGAAAGGAGAGAGATAGAAACATCAATGATGAGAGAGAATCATTGACCAGCTAGCTGCCTTCTGCACTCCCCCTACTGGAGATTGAGCCTGTAACCCGGCATGTGCCCTTGACCTCAATTGAACCTGGGATCCTTCAGTCCAAAGGCTGTCGTTCTATCCACTGAGCCAAACCAGATAGGGCTGTTTATTGATTTTAGAGAGGAAGGGAGGGAGGGGGAGAAAGAGAAGCATCGATGTGAGAGAGAGACATTGACTGGTTGTATCACGTACATACCCTGACTGGGGACGGGAGCAAACCTGCAACCCAGGTACATGCTCTTGACTAGGAATCAAACACACAACCCTTTGGTGTGTGGGCCATTGCTCTAACCCTTGAGCAACAGTGGCAAGGGCATAAGGTCCAAGTTCTCAAACCACAACACTGGACTCCCTTTGATCTAACTGCAGCTGCTCCTCTACAGACAGCTCATTTAAAGTAACATCAGAGCCCGGCTGGCGTGGCTCAGTGGTTGAGCATCCACCTATGAACCAGAAGGTCATGGTTCAATTCCTGGTAAGAGCACATGCCTGGGATGCATGCAGGCTCTATCCCCAGTGTAAGGTGTGCAGGAGGCAGTTGATCAATGATTCAACAACAACAACAAAAAGGAACTTGGACCCTACAGCCGCACTGCTTGGTGTCAGATCTTGCTCTGCTACCCACTTTGTGACTTCTCTGTGCCTCAGTTTCCTTATCTGTGCCATGGACATAACAGCAGAACTTCATAAAGATGTTGTGAGAATTAAATGAGTTAAGTGTAAAGTTCTAAGAAATGTCTGATATAAAGCAAATGCTTCATAAAGGCCAACAGTAAATGTTATCCATGAATGGGCATCAGGGAGTGTAGGGACATCACCTTAAACTGTAAGCAGGACTCCTCACACACACACACACAAGGGAATATTATCAGGAGAGGGCCTGGTTCATGTCCTCCCTCCCTCCCCCCACCAGGCAGCAGAGCACAGTGGCTTTCAGCAGTGTCTGATACATACAGCTGAATGAGGAGCCATTTTTGATGGTCAGGGGGTGGGGGTATAGTTTTTGAAAGCCCACCAAACAGCCGCAGCACTTTGGACAGGGCTAGGATTGTTCACATTGACATGTTTTGCTCTTTGTCACGTTCATGCTGTGCCTCCTGAGTCTGGTCTGGCACAGAGTGGGCACACAGAAATCAGTTATTGAATAAATGCACAAATGGCTATTTATATTTTGACATAAAGAGCAACAGCTCCCTTAGCCAGCAGGCTTTGCAGCTGTCCCTAGGTGGGGGGTGGGGGTGAGGACAGGGACCTTGTGGCTGCCTGCCTATGGAAGACTTGTGGGGGGGTTGTTGCAGAGCCAGCTGGCCTTGGCCTCACACTGGGGGAAGCTCGCTTCTGCAGATATTGGCTCAACTGAGAGGTGAGGGCAGGTGAGGGCTTCTCACAAATATGGATCCTCACCTGAAGTTCACCAGCCTCCCAGACTGGGGTTTAGAGGACTGAGGGCTCCTGCAGTTTGGAGCCTCAGGGCCTGGAGGCCTCTCTGATGGACTTGCCTGGCACTGAGGCTTTAAACTGGACCGCCCCCTGCAGGAGGAAGTGACCTGCCCTTCCATAGGCCATTGCACAGTATAAGCCTTTCTTGAGAGGTGATGATGCAGGGACTGCAGACACTCACCTCTTGGCCTTCATCCTCTCCTCTTGCCTGGTATGGCTGTCACTTCAGTGAACCTGGATTGGTTCAGTGAACCTGGGCTAGTTGTTATCCTTAGTCAGTGTCTCTGATCCCTTCCGGTCCCTCTCTATAGGCTGACTTCTGGATCCCTGGCAGCCAACCATCAGTTTGATCAGCTTCTTGTCTGTCTGGTCTCAGCTGTTGACTGCTCCATGTTAGGACAGAGCGAGAGCAGAGCCCTGTGGGGTATGCTGGACCAACATGGCCTCCACGTCCACCCTGCACTCCCCTTTGTCTCAAAAGTCTTGTTCCCTGGGGGACTTTCCTTTGGAGTTCATTTCTGTGAAGGAAATAGCTCTGGGCTTCCCAGGGTGTTGAACAAGGGTTAGGAACCACCACAGAGGGCAGGCATCCCAGAGGGCCAGACTGGAGATGTGAGCTTCCAGGACCTGCACACTTAGACTGACTTCAGGCCTCCTGTTACAGTCCTATTGAGTGCCACTGGCTACCTCTAGAGTTCCTGGGTCAGTTAGAGTAGCTACAAAGCTTTGTGGTCTTAGAAGACTGAAGAGGATTAAAAGTACCTGAAAGGAATGAGGCTTGCTTGTGGCCCAGGCGGCCTTTTGCTTAGCCCTTAGTGGTTTGTTGGCCACCTGTAGGAGGAGAGACAGTCTTCAAATTCCCCTCTACCCTGTTGGTGTGGAGGATGCAGACCGGTATGCCGACCCACACTGAAAGCCCAGGACAGTTGGGAAAACATTCATACACAGTGTTTTACATAAATGGAATTAATACTTTTTACACAGTTTTTTGACGTTTTCATTTGACAGTGTTTGGGGATCTTGTAAGTTGCCTCATTCTTTTTCTTTTTTTTTGGGGGGGGGGGGCTGTAAAAACTTTATTCCTAATATTTTCTCTTTATCTTTTCTTTAATAAGACTGAAAATTTTCCTCAGTCTTCTTTTGTTTTGTCTCTGGGGTGTGGTTCTGAGAGAGATCTCTTATGAAAATTTTTCATCATTCTGGCAAGTTGGCTGAGTTGGATGGAGTATCTATCCTGTGCACTGAAAGGTTGCTGAGCCAGAGAATCCCAAGAACCTGAGTGATGGGGGTGTTGGGGGAAGTCTTGAGATGGTTCTTCACCTCATGAAAGGACAAATGGCATTTAGAACACTTAGAGAAGGTGGGGAGTTTGTGACATAATCACAGTTTTTTCTAGAATGATGCCCTGTGAATTGTTTCAAATGCCTGGTAATGCTTTCCCTCACCTAGTTCTGCCCTCCCAAGTCCATTCTCTGTCCTGCTGCTGGTGTTCTGGCGAAGCTCTCCACTGCCAGCGGCATCCACTCCCGGAGCCATAGCCCATCCGTGAAGCCATCTGGTCCTGCGGTACCTTTTGCTTTTAAATCCTGCTGGGCTCTAGCCGTGCAAAGTGCTCCTTTCCTGCTCAGTGGCACTTGTCCAGGCCGAGCCCTTGGCCTTCTTATGTTTGCTGGTGGTTCAGGTGCTGCCCATCCTACTTGAATTCAAGCCCCTTATTCTCACTGTCTTACCTCAGGACACAGGTGACTCTTCTTGAGAAGGCCTGTTTAGCAGGGATGGCCCTCTGTTGTGTATGTTTAGTGGTCTATGTTATCATCAGTGATCCTGTTCCCTCTTGAAGGTGTCCAGAGAAGAGACAGCTGGCCCAAGTTCTATGCTGCTGTTGCCATGAGAGCTGTTCCCCTAGAATTGTCATGCATTTGAACAGCAGGCCCAGCCTGCCCTTATTTTCAGATCCTCTCCCTTCTGGTTCTAGGTATTGTGCTGGATAAATATCTCTGTCCCAGTACTGCCTTGTATAGTGGGCAGAAGGAGAACCCGTGGGAACATCCTGCCCTGCTGGAAAGCAGCTGTTAGCGCTTTCCAAGGAAGAATGTTGCAGCAATCTGATGGATGCTATACTTTACTGCCCACTGGGAAGCTGGGGCCTCCTGATCCTGGGTGGGCACTCCAGCATGGTGCAGGGGCTGCCTTAAGATCTCCGTCCACTGGTGGAGGCCATGGAGTGGGTTGTGGGTAGTGGGAAGAAATGGGGTAGAATTCTCTCCTGCATTTGTTGGCAGGAAATTTTTTTTTATTTCCTGAGCATCGTGACTGGATGCGTGTGCTTCTGCTGTACTATGTCTTCCTCTATTTCTTTGTGGGCAAATGTTGCAAAATCAATCCCAAACAATTTAGGCAGCATATTAAATTTCACACAGTAATTTGAGACAGCTCCGTTTACATAATTCAAAATGAGGCCAAGGCTTGCTGACAAAGAATAAATGGAATGTAGACAAAGATTTTATTGCAGAGACTTGTACATTTCTACAGGCATGAGTCCTTTAAACCTCACACAATGCATAATTTAAAGCAGTAGTTCTTTCATTGTGGCCTGGGGTCTAGGGGACAGGGCTCAGGAGGTCAAAACTATTTTCATAGTAATACCAAGGTGTCATCTGCCTCTCTCTCTTGTTCTCTCACAAATGCACAGTGGCGTTTCCAAGGGCTGCTTGACATGTATTGACGGCTAATGGGATGTGTGCTTGGGATTTCTTCTCTCCTTTTTTTAAAAATAGGATTTTTTAAAAAATTGTGGTAAAATAAACATAACAAAACTTACCGCTTTAACCATTGTTTACTGTACATTTAAGTGGCATTAAGTGCAGTGACAGTGTTGTGCAACTATCACCCAGTGTTTATTTCCAGAACTTCTTCATTTTCCCCAACTGAAACTGTACCCCTTAAAGGTAACTCCCCATCACCTCTCCCCCAGCTCCTGGTAACCTATGTTCTACTTTCTATCTCTATGAATTTGACTACTCTAGGGAACTCCTATAAGTGGAAGCATTTGTCCTTCTCTGTCTAGTTTATTTTACCTAGCATAATGTCCTTTAGGTTCATCCATTTTGTGGCATGTGTCAATTTCCTCCCTTTAAAAAAATTTTTTTAATTGATTTCAGAGAGGAAGGGAGAGTGGGGAGAGAGAGAGAAACATCAGTGATAAGAGAGAATCACTGAATTGCTGCCTCCTGCACACCCCACACGGGATTGAGCCCACAACCCTGGCATGTGACTTGACAGGGAATCGAACTGGCAACTTTTCGGTGCACTGAACGACCTAACAAAGCCACACCAGCCAGGGCAAAAAAGTTCTCAGTTTTAATGAAGTCCAATTTATCAACTTTTTCTTTTAGGGATTGAACTTCTGGTATATGTATCTAAGAAATCTTGGCCAAGGCCACAAAGATTTTCTCCTATGTTTTCTAGATATTTTATAGTTTTAGGCTTTCCTCTCTAAAAATCAATTTAAAAATTTGATATCCAGTTGTCCCAGTACCATTTGTTGAAAGGATGATTCTTTCTCCAGGAAATTGCCTTTGCACCTTCCTCATAAATCAGTTGCTCACATATGTGTGGGCCTATTTTTGGACACACTGTTCTGGTTCCGTTGGTCCTAATGTATGTCTTGATGCTTATGCCACGCTGTTTTTGTTGTTTTGTTTTTTTAATGCCGTCTTAATTACTGTAACTTAGTAAGTGCTCAAGATCAGGTGGTGTGAATCCTCCAGCTTTGTTCTTACTTTTCAAAGTTGTTTTGAGTATGCTAAGTCTTTTGCATTTCTGTATGAGTTTTAGAATCAGTTTGTCAATTTCTACAAAAAGGCCTGCTAGAATATTGATTGGGATTGCATTGAATCTGTAACGAATTTGGGTAGAATTGGTATCTTAACAGTATTGAGCTTACTGATCCATAGCACTTCATGTATCCCCACACGTTTAGATTTTTAAAAAATTTCTCTTAGCAATAGTCTGTAATTTTCAGTGTATAGAACCTGCACATCTGTCATTACATTTATCTTTAAGTGTTTCTTGGTCTTGATGCTATTGTTATGGTAATTTTAAATATTTAAATTTATGGAAGAGTTTGTATGGAATTGGTGCTTTTCTACCGTAAATATTTAGTAGAACTTTCCAGTGAAGCCATCTAGGCCTGGAGTTTTCTTTGTGTGAAGTTCTTAAACTAAAACTTCAGTTTCTTTTGCCGAAACCGGTTTGGCTCAGTGGATAGAGCGTTGGCCTGCGGACTGAAGGGTCCCGGGTTCGATTCCGGTCAAGGGCATGTACCTTGGTTGCGGGCACATCCCCAATAGGAGATGTGCAGGAGGCAGCTGATCGATGTTTCTCTCTCATTCTAACTCTCTATCTCTCTCCTTCCTCTCTGTAAAAAATCAATAAAAAATATTTTTAAAAAAAGAAAAAGAAAAATTCAGTTTCTTTTATAGCACATGGTTACTCAGGTTATTGATTCCTTTTTGAGTGAGCTTTAGTAGTTTGTGACTTTCAAGGAATTTTTTTAATGTGTTTATTTGATCCATATTTTTTCTTTGATTCGTAGGCTCTTTAGAAGTGTGTGAGTTGTTGCCATATAGTTGGGGAGATTTTCCGGGTATCTTTCTGCTGTTGATTTTTTTAAGAATATATTTTTTATTGATTTTAGAAAGAGGAAGGGAGAAGGAATAGAGAGAGAGAGAAACACCAGTGAGAGGGAAACATTACCTCCTGCATGCCCCCTACTGGGGATCAAGCCTGCAACCCAGGCATGTGTCTGTGTCCTGACTAGGAATCGAACCATAACTTCCTGGTTCATGGGCCAGTGCTTAACCACAGAGCCACACTAGCCTGGCTGTTGTTGATTTTTAATTTTTTAATTAAATTGTGGTCAAACAACATACTCCGTATGATTTCAGTCATAAATTTGAGATTTGTTTTATGGCCATAACATTCTCTATTATGATCAATGTTATATATGTATGCATATGAAAATAGTTGTGTATTCCACTGTTTTTGGGTGGAGAGTTCTGTAAGTGTTGGTTCAGACCAGTTGGTTGATAGTGTTGTTCAGGTTGTTTGGAGGAGAGTGAAATCTCTGACTGTAATTGTGAATTTGTCTATTAGCAGCTATAGCAATTTTTCATCCATATTTTAAAGCTCTGCAATAGATTCATAAACATTTAGAATTATTATGTTCTTTATCATTATTAAATAACTTTTATTTCTGGTAATATTAAGTGCTTTGGAGTCTACTTTCTGTGGCATTAATATAGCCACTCCAGCTTTCTTTTGATCAGTGTTAGCATGTTTTCCATTCTTCTATTTTCACCAATTTGCGTCCTTATATAAAGAGATTTTTTTAGGCAATACATAGTGGGGTCTTGTTTTTTTTACCTATGTGCCAAATTTTGTCTTTTCAGGTGTTTAGATCATCCCATATGTTTACTGATTAGGCAAAATTGATTATTTGTTTTATTTTTTGTACCATCTATTGTTAATTTCTTTTTCTCTTTCTGCCTTCTTTTCAATTGACTTTTTGTCCCATTTTGTTGTCTTCGTTGACTTACTTGCTATAACTCTTGTTAGTTTAGTGATATTTTTCTTTAACTTATGATAGTTTACCTTCACGTGACAGACCACTTTACCTGTGGTATGTAAAAGCATTAAAACAGTATGCTTCGCTTCTTCTTTCCAGCTATTGTGCTATTGTTACAGTTTTACTGCTACGTGTTATAAACCCTACAATGTAGTATACATGTTTTTGCTTTAAATAATTCTAGGTTGACAGCTATTTCTTTTTTTTTCTTTTTCTTTTTTTTATATATGTTTATTGATTTCAGAGAGGAAGGGAGAGGGAGAGAGAGACAGAAACATCAATGATGAGAGAGAATCATGGATCGGCCACCTCCTGCACGCTCCACACTGGGAATTGAGCCCACAACCCAGGCATGTGCCCTTGACTGGAATCAAACCCAGGACCCGTCAGTCCGCAGGCTGACGCTCTGTCCACTGAGCCAAACTGGCCAGGGTGACAGCTATTTCTTTTTTTCAGAATTTAAAAATGTTTCTCCACTGTCTTCTAGCTTGTATTGTTTATAATGAGAAATCTGTTGTCTTTGTCTGTTTTTCTGTGTGATGTCTTTCTTCCTCTGGCTGCTTTTAAAATTTTCTCTATTGCTGGTTTTAAGCACTTTGATTATGATGTGCCTTGGAGTAATTTTCTTTATATGTCTTGTGTTTGGGGTTCATTGAGCTTGTGGATCTGCAGGTTTATAGTTTCCATCAAATTGGGAAGTTGTTCTGCCATTGTTTCTTCAAATATTTTGTCTGATCCCCCCCCTCCAAGTACAAGTACGTTAAGGGTGCTTGAAGTTGTCCCACAGCTCACAGTTCCAAGAAAACTTTATTTTTATTTATTTATTTATTTAAATATATTTTATTGATTTTTTACAGAGAGGAAGGGAGAGAGATAGAGAGTTAGAAACATCGATGAGAGAGAAACATCGATCAGCTGCCTCCTGCACAACTCCTACTGGGGATATGCCTGCAACCAAGGTACATGCCCTTGACTGGAATCGAACCTGGGACCTTTCAGTCCACAGGCTGACGCTCTATCCACTGAGCCAAACCGGTTTCGGCAAGAAAACTTTATTTTTAAAAAAACGGTGGGAAGGCCCTAACTGGTTTGGCTCAGTGGTTAGAGCGTCGGCCTGCGATCTGAAAGGTCCCAGGTTCGATTCCGGTCGAGGGCATGTACCTTGGTTGTGGGCACATCCCCAGTGGGGGGTGTGCAGAAGGCAGCTGATCGATGTTTCTCTCTCATCGATGTTTCTAACTCTCTATCCCTCTCCCTTCCTCTCTGTAAAAAATCAATAAAATATATTAAAAGAAAAAACAAACAAAAACAAATAAACGGTGGGAAGGACAGGAGTTGGCCCATGAGCTGTAAATTTGCCGACCCCTGCCTCAGTTCAAGACCTTACTTGGCTGAGTTATTTATTTATTTATTTATTTATTTATTAAAATATATTTTATTGATTTTTTATAGAGAGGAAGGGAGAGAGATAGAGAGTCAGAAACATTGATGAGAGAGAAACATCGATCAGCCGCCTCCTGCACACTCCCCACCGGGGATGTGCCCGCAACCCAGGCACATGCCCCTGACCGGAACCGAACCCGGGACCCTTCAGTCCGAAGGCCGACGCTCTATCCACTGAGCCAAACCGGTTTCGACTTGGCTGAGTTATTTAATATTTTTGTCTGGCCTTCTATTTTAATTGCTTCCAGAAATCATTGCTAGTGATATCTGCTTAAAACACAGATCTTACCATATTACTTGTTGGTCCCCTACAACATACCAAATAAAGGTCAGCATTATCTTACCCTGAAAGCCACCACAGTCTGATTCTTCTTACATTTCCAGTCTTCAGTGATTCTGTATTTGTCAGTTCACACAGTCTAATTGGCATGTTCTCCTGCCTTGTAATATTTCCTTAAGCCCTGCTTTTTCTGGATCGCTTGTCCCTTCCTATTATGTTACATGTACCTCTGAAACCATTGACCTGCCTTGGGAACCCTGTTTACATCCCACCTTCTTTAAGAAGCATTCCTGAGCCCCCCAGGTGGAGGCAGTTTCTCCTTCATGTTGTTTCAGCATGTTGTTCAAGTGCTTCTGTGGTGGTGACCTCCATTTATGCTTTGTCAGAAAACCGTGTGTGTGTGTTTATCCATATATGTGTATCTAGAGTATGTGTGTCTTCTCTATTGACCCAGAATCCCTCAGGAGGTGAGAGGTGTACCCTCTTGTTTCTGTCCCCTCTGCATTGCACTGCATAGCCTGATGCTGAACAGACATGCCACAATGTATGTTTGAATGGTCGCACATAAAGGTCATCTTGGGGGGATTTCAAGCTCTGGGTATTTGTGGCGTTTTGGGCACAGCTCTTGGCTCTTCTTGGGGCGTACATGCAAGCCTTCAAGGAGTGGGGCTGTAGGCAGGCTGCCTGGCCCATGCACATGGGGACCGGGTGGTGGCAGGGCCAGGTGGTTGCAGGCCTGGCCACTCCAGGGCTCTGCTGCTACTGCCACTTCCTCAATGGCCTCTTGCCCTTTGGTTTCACAGAGCTGCGGTGCAACCCTGGGCAGTTTGCCTGTCGCAGTGGCACCATCCAGTGCATCCCTCTCCCCTGGCAGTGTGACGGCTTGGTGACTTGTGAGGATGAGAGCGACGAAGCCAACTGTCCAGGTGAGTGTCGGGCAGGCAGATGCACGTGGCCCATGCTTCCCATCAAATAGTTTTGTCCCAACAATAGTTTTGTCCCAACAATAGTTTTGTCCAATGCTATATCCATGTGCTGGAAGGTTATTTTAAGCTCCTCCTGTCCTCTTTCTCTCTCTCTCTCTTTTTTTTTTTTAATAAATGCCTAACACAGGTAGATCTCAGAAGTTTTAAGATGGCAGGGTGAGCGTTGGGAGGCAAGAGAGGTGCCCATGATATCACATTTTGGGAGGTGCTGCTGGCCCTGAGAGCAGCACCTGAAGTATGGTAGCTTCTTCCCTTTCCTCTTGACTGGTTTTGGAAGTAGGTGTCTGTGAAACTTGGCTAGAATCCCGACAAGGGTCACTTATACTGGCCTTGGCTCTGTCTGTCTGCCCTGCTCACTTAGTCACTAGTAATCTTTCTCCTGATGATGTGTGTGCTCACAAAGACAGAATGCCAGAGAGTCTAAATTGTTGTCTCTACCTGATTTCTGTTCCAGTACCCTCAAAGAATATAACACCCTATGAGTAATGGTGGTCACCACACCCTGGGTTCTCTACTTGGTTAGGATGGACAGTTGACATTTGAGTGTCTTGTGCGTACTGCATGAGTATGTGAGAGAGACACACACACATACACATACACATGGAATATGTTTAAGACCCAGGTGGTTCTCATAAAAGCCCTAAGAGGAAGGAATCTCAGACCTAAACTCTTCGGCCTAACAATTAAATTTCTTCACAATCTGGCTTGTTTTTTGCCAATCCAATTTATCATTATTTTCCCTTCTGTGACTCAGCTAGGCTATTTCCTGTGCCCACCCCATTAAGAATGTTCTAGCCTGGCCAGCGTGGCTCAGTGGTTGACCATCAACCTATGAATCAGAAGGTCATGGTTCAATTCCCAGTCAGGTCATATGCCCAGGGTGTGGGCTCGATCCTCAGTGTAGGGTGTGCAGGAGGCAGCCGATCAATGATTCTCTCTCATCATAGATGTTTCTATCTCTCCCTCTCCCTTCTTCTCTGAAATAAATTTTTTAAAAATACTTTTTATAAAAAGAAAAAAAGAATTTCCTAGCCACATGCTTTGTTTATGCCTTTCTTTTTTCCTGGGATCCTCTTGGTTTGTTTCTGTGTGGACAGATCCTGCCTATCCTTCAAGGCCTGGCTAGATGATTCCACAACAAGAAGGCATCTGTGGGCTCCATGGCTATAGGTTGGCTTCTGCTAATAACCTGCTCTATCCCTCTCTGGCAGCACATAGAACCACTGGTAATTCTTCATCACTTGTGCCCATGCTTGATCTCTCCTTCCAGACTGAGTTCCCTGAGGGCAGGAGACCTGTCTTCTTCCTCGGTGGGATGAGGTCCTTTTCAGCATTCAGTAAATGAAAGGAGTCTTGTAATTCCTATAGGCCAGGTGCTGGAAAAAATTCCAACTAGGGGATCAGGTGGGACATCAATTAGCATTTGACATTTGAGCTTGGGACAGTTCATTGAGGGATGGTTCCAAAACAAGAAATAGAGGTGATCTGTTTGGAATGTATTTGTCTATAAAAATGACCCCTGTAGCCCTAACCGGTTTAGCTCAGTGGATAGAGCATCGGCCTGCGGACTCAAGGGTCCCAGGTTCAATTCCAGTCAAGGGCATGTACCTTGGTTGCAGCCACATCCCCAGTGGGGAGTGTGTAGGAGGCAGCTGATCGATGTTTCTAACTCTCTATCCCTCTCACTTCTCTCTGTAAAATATCAATAAAATATATATATTTTTTAAATGACCCCTGTAAAGGACCCCATTTTTAAAAATAATTTCTTTTAAAAAAATATATTTTTATTGATTTCAGGGAGGAAGGGAAAGGGAGAGAGAGATAGAAACATCAATGATGAGAGGGAATCATGGATCGGCTGCCTCCTGCATGCCCCTACTGGGGATCGAGCCCACAACCCAGGCATGTGCCCTTGACAGGAATCGAACCCAGGACCCTTTAGTCCACAGAACGACGCTCTATCCACTGAGCCAAACTGGCTAGGGCGGGACTTATTTTTTAATCATCCCTTAGGCCTGTTCTTCCTTCATTAGACGAGCATGTCTGTGGTTGAGGTGCCTACCTTTCCAAATAAGAGTTTGGTGGCTGGTTTATGAGCCTCTGGGATAGTTCTGTGTCTGGGAGACCACCTGGTCATTCCTTGGGTCACAGACCAGACAGTGTGAACTTCCCAGTGTTTGAGAATTTCCTATATGCTGGGTCAGCCTGGTGAGCTTCCCCTGGTGTGACTTACAGGTTGAGGCTTCATATCTAGCCTCCTAGAGAGTTTTCTGAACAAAGAACCAAATGATTCCTGGCTTGCTTTAAAATGGGAGCATGGTTTATCTGCTGTTTTCAAAGCACCTTTTGGCTTAGCTTTGAAGGTTAGGTGTAATAACTGCCCTATTATAGATATTGGAAACAATGATGGGCACTCGTATGGTTCAGCTTCATCTATCAATGCTCAGTGGACTTGCTGAAGGCAGGAACTAGATCTGATTTCTCTTTTGGGTTACTTGGTTGGCACAAAGGGTTACAAGTTTGCTCAGTGTAAGTGTTGACTTGAAGTTACATAGGTTCCTGTATTTTCTCCCCAGATAGAAAAATAAAGTCTATCCTACAGAGCCCAGAGTTCTGAGTAGATGGCATGTTCCAGGCCAAGCATGTCAAACTCACGACCGGCCGCAAGTTTGACGCTTGTTCTAGGCCCAGGCCATTGAGTGCATGATGACAACAAGTGTGCATTCACAAACTCACCAAGGACTAACCATTGGGCCACTCTGGCCAGAGCTTAGTCAGTCTGCTTTTGAACATGGACTTCAGGACTCTGGAGTGACCATGCGAGATTATTTCATTGCCCTGCTAAAAGCCTGCTAAAATTACAATAAGATATAAGGCCACTGGGTCAAAGAAAATGAAAGATGTAGCAGTAGATCATAATTTCAGTGTGGTTTTGTAAGATAGAAAATCGGTGGTATGCTATATATAGGCTGGGCATACAGTAGTACATTCCCTGCCTTTTGGGGTTGGAAGGCTCAGACCCCCTGCCAGTAGGCTTCTGGGTATCATTTGCCCATGAGATCCTTTCCTTGAAATTTGGAAAGTGGAAGAGAGGTAGAAGAATCCTCCTTCCTCTGGCTCTGACGTGGATGTGTGGCTTAGACCGAGGTGAGTGAGTGCAGTGGCTTCCACATCCCTCACTGGCCAGCTGTCTCAGGGCTGCAGGGCAGCTGTGGTCTGGCAGCGCTTTTCTGCAGTTTCCTCACCTGTGGATGGCAACAGCAGCTTCCTGACTCTCTGGATGCAGCTGCAGTGGTGAAATAGACAGTTAGAAGTGGCCCACTTGACACAAACCTCCAGCCTTTTCAGTTGTTTCTAAAGCACGACTTCCCTATATTAAACCCCTTTGTGTTTGAAATAGCTGGCATGGTTTCTGTTCTAACTGACCCATATTTGATATAAGTGGGAACTAACAGAAGATGTGTAAAATTTTTAATGGAGAAAAATTTACAACTTTATTAAGAGTTATTAAAGAAGACTTGAGGCAGGATGTTCTTGGCTAGGAAGACTTAATGTGTTAAAGCTGCCTGTTCTTCTTATATTGATCTGTGGACTCAGTGCATCTCCAAAGGGTTTTTGGGAAATGTGGCAAGTCATTTCTAAGGTTTGGAAGAATAATGTCCTGATATTGTTAGGGCACTTTGAAGAAGAGTCAGGAGTGAGCACTTCCCTTTCCAGTGTCAAGGCTTACTTTACAGTTGGCTCAGGGTAGCATGAATTGGCCAGTAGGACAGAAGAGCTGCCAGAAATATGATATATGGCAGAGGTGGAATTACATGTCACTGGGCAAAGGTTAGATTCTTAAGTATGTAGTGCTGTGACAGTCGGAAAAGAAAGAAATTGGATCCCTAATGTACAACATATAGGAAAATTGGTTTCAAGTTAAAGAAAAACTTCTAGAAGATAATATAGAACACCTAAGATCTTCCCTTTATCAAAAGATAGCAATAAAGAATGTGAACAGAGCCTTAGGGACTTACAGGATCACCCAAAAACAGCAGAATACATATTTTAGGCTCTCTTATGTTAGAAATCCCATTTTGGTAAGTAAGTGTTATTTGACTTACTGAGTAACGTCTGATTTTTTTTACCATGATTTAAACCTGTTTTGGTGTAAAGTAGGAAAGTGATGTGTGTGCTGAAGAGGCTCCAGTCATTCTTGCCCTCTCCATTCAGAGAAGTTATAAGCTCATCTGGACCTAATATATTTGTTCAAGTTCTAGAAACACAAATTAGAGTCACTCATATTTTGTATTTTATCTATAATAATAAAAGCATAATATGCTAATTAGACCAGATGACCTTCCAGACGACCTTCCGGAGGAAGCTGGGGCTGCGAGGGAAGCCCTGATCCCAGGTGCCAGAGGGAAAGCTGGTGCTGGCAGTGGGGTGGGGGGGAAGGGGGGTGGGGGAGGAATTACTCTTGCATGAATTTCGTGCATCGGGCCTCTAGTTTACATATAATACTCATTTCTGGCCAAATGCTATTGGGAAGTAAGCTTGCCAGTACCTGCCCTGACTCAGTTTCCATGTTGGACTTGGGCTCTCGAGCAGCTGCCCAGCTTTCCCTTGAGACATGTGCTGGGGAAGCAGAAAGCCTGGAGAGGAGGCAGCTGCCCAGGGGGTCAGGTGGAGACAGGCTTCAGGTGGCCAGGTTGTGAGATAGGGTGACTCAGGTCTTGTGAACTTGGAGGAGGAGGGCCCACCTCTTCTGTGTTCCACTTCTGCTCTGAAGCAAGTCTCATAACACTTCTGAGCCTGCTTTCCCATCTGTAAAACATTTCCCTTTTCCTTGTTTTTTGTTTTGTTTTTTTTCAATAGCAAATCAACCATGTTGGCTTCTCCTTGCTTCACATCTCCTTCTGTGGGCTCCCATTCAGTCTTTGGTAGGCGGAGCTGCTCTGGAGTCCTGGTGAGGACATCTGAGGAGAGAAGAGCATAAGTGGCAGCTTGTGTTGCAGGGAGCACTCTTTCCAGGACTGCAGGACTGGGCTTGGGCCCCGTCACAGTCACAGTCCCGGCCAGTTGCTGGATGGAAGAGGAAGGCTCAGGAGGGCATGTCTTATCACTAAGCGGGGACAGGATCATTTTCTGTTGTGTTCACTGCCCACTACAGTATTCCCCATGCCTCGGACAGTGCCTGGCACACTAAGGTAGAGAGGGGACGGAGGGGTGTCTGCATAGCTGCACATGAATCGGCTCAGCTGTGAGAGCTGCACACCCTCCAGCTGGCCCTAATGGGGAAACACTGGGTCTCAGAAGCAAATTCTTTATTGTCAGAGGGGTCCTGATAGGTTTGTAAGGATGCTGATCCTGTGCTCTGCATCCTCCCCCACCACCCTCACCTCCTTAGCCAAGCCCTTCCCCTTCTTGCTGGCAAAGACCCATGTCTGTGCTGGTAGGTTTCCTTGGCAGCATGTAATGGGCACTGAATAAATGAGTGATGGGATGGATGTGGGCATTTGGGTAGGAAGAGAAATGATAGAAAAGAGAAGGGCTCAAAATTGCCTCCTGAAATTTGGAGAAGTCTGCTCTGCACAAAGTAGCTTCTTCCATCACCACAGGCTTTCTTTCCTTAACTATTTCACCTGTTGCCCCCTCACCCCCATGCTGCAGATAGCTTCCCTTCTGCACAGGCCGCATGTCCTAGATGAGCGATTTTCAACCGGTGTGCTGCAAGAATTTTAAAGCATGGCCGAAACCGGTTTGGCTCAGTGGATAGAGCTTCGGCCTGCGGACTGAAAGGTCCCAGGTTCGATTCCGGTCAAGGGCATGTACCTTGGTTGCGGGCACATCCCCAGTGGGAGATGTGCAGGAGACAGCTGATCGATGTTTCTCTCTCATCACTGTTTCTAACTCTCTATCTCTCTCCCTTCCTCTCTGTAAAAAATCAATAAAAATTAAAAAAAAAAAAAGAATTTTAAAGCATGCAATATTTAGTCAGGGGCACTGACCTCTTTTCCCTTAGATTGTCAAGTTTAAAATGACAGCAATCAATACAACAAAAGCCATCCAGTGTGAATGAATCAAAATTGTGGGGGTTTTTTGTCAGATGGGCAAAAAATTATATTTTTTGTTATGCCACAGAATTTCAATAATTAGTTTGTGTGTGGCATGAGATGAAAAGGATTGAAAATCGCTCTCCTGGATCCATCTGTGAGCATTGTGGCCTCTCATAGACCAGATGCTGCTCTTGGTCTGGGAAAGAGACCAAGACGTCAAGTGGAATCACAGGTCTTGTTCGTTTGAGCAGACAGAAGGGAGATGTGAAATTTAGGTGTGGCTTCTACCACACCCAAGCTTGTCCTGAAGCCTGTCCCAGACATGCCTGCCTTTGCCCAAGCTGTGCCCTTTTCTGGGAAGCCCTTCTGTACCCTTCCCTCATCTCCCGATCCTAAGTCCACCCTCCCTCAGGAGGCACTGTGGCTCTTCCCCATCCTCTGCCTGCCTGGAGAAGGGCGGAGGAGGACTTTGTAGCGCTGTCCCTGTGCCAGAACTGTCCGTCTCTTCCCGGGAGCAGTGGTGCTCAGGGTGTGTGCATGGGGCAGTCCAGTCCTAGAGAGATGGTGCCAGTGGCTCCTAGGACTGGGTGTTGGAAGAGAGCAGCTGCAGCCTCAGGCCACCTTCCACAGGGGCAGCAGCAAATGAGGTGGTTGTGTTAATGATGAGATCACTCCAAGGCCTTGAAGATGCTTTTCCTTTGAGGTCTTTGCTTTATGTTGAGCTTATCTCAGACACTGGTAGCACATTTTATATTTTAGAATGATTGGCAATCAAAGGACACCCGCTCCCCATCATATGCCAGAGAAGGAGCTGGAAATACTCTCCTCAATACCTAGTGGGGGAGAGAGCCAAATCTGGTAGGGCTCATGACTTCTCAGGTCTCAGAAGAAAATAATGAGGCACAAACAGATTTATGTACAAGTCGTTCAGTGCAACCCTTCTTAGAGTATTGGAAGGATGCAAACAACCTAAATTTTGCACCATAGGAGATGGTGATAATTACAGAAATTCATTCACAGAATACCATGCAGCCATTAAAAATGGTCTTGCCCTGACCGGTTTGGCTCAGTGGATAGAGTGTCGGCCTGAGGACTCAAGGGTCCCAGGTTCGATTCCGGTCAGGGGTATGTACGTTGGTTGTGGGCACATCCCCAGTGGAGAGTGTGCAGGAGGCAGCTGATCGACGTTTCTCTCTCATCGATATTTCTAACTCTCTGTCCCTCTCCCTTCCTCTCTGTAAAAAATCAATAAAATATATATTTTTTTAAAAATGGTCTTAAGTTTATTTCAGAATATGGGAAGCTGTTATAGTCTTAAGCTTACAACGCAAATCCTAAAATAGAGTTTTAAGGATTTATGTAAAAAAAAGAGACTGAAGGGTGGGCCCTAACATAGTAATGGGTTAATACGCTTTGTCTTTTCAAACGTATTTTTCAAATATTTTGCATTGAATATTTATTTTATAATGAGAAAAAATAGATTATTTATGAAATAAAAACAGTATCAGAGTCTGTAATAATAGCAGAGCCAGATGGCTGGAGAAGCTTTAGTCAGTGGGGCTAATTGCCAGCCAGTCTGGGAAGGTGGGTTTGTGGGACACCACCTCACCTTCCAACCACTTGCCCTAGACGCACCACGTTCCTCCACCCCCCATGCCATGCCCCGCCCCTTGCCAAAGATTACAGCCATTCCCCCTTCATGCTCCCAGGGGAGGCTCCCAGGCAGTTAGAGCAGGAGGGCAGCCTATGCTCTGGAAGAAACCCCAAGGGGCTAGAGCAAGCATGGTTAAACGAGGCATGGGGCTTGCTGGCCATGAGTTTGGCATGCGTGGGCTAGAGCTACTGAGGGATTTGCAGCAGGAATGGCTGACCCTGTGCTTTGCCAGCAATAGCCTGTTAGAAAATACAATGAAGGGAAAACCTCATTTCATGATAGTAGTAAAAAAATGAAGACTGCTAAGGAATAATTTTAGTAAGATGTGCATATAACCCATTTGATACCAACAGGAACATTTTATAGAGTTCTTAAGAAAACCTGAATAAATGTAATCTATGCTCACCCACATCTGGTCTCCCAGCCTCAAGTAGTCTGCCCACTCTGCTGTGAGAGCAGTGTTTACAGTCCACTTCTCTTTTTGCTTTCAGAAGTGACTGGGGATTCTCGACCTTACCATGGGAAGGAAGCTGTGGATCCGAGGCAGGGGCGGGCCCGAGGTGGTGACCCCACGCATTTCCACGCAGTGAATGTGGCGCAGCCTGTTCGCTTCAGCAGTAAGTTGCAGACCTGCCCTGTTTGTGATAAAGCCTCATAATCCTATATGTTCCCTGGCTCTCCTGGTGCCACTTGGCTGTGCGAGGGGTACAATGTGTCTTTTAAAACAGCCCTTCAGGGCAGACTGGCATAATCCTCCTTTGGTAAGAGGCTGCACGGTGACCCAGCCAAGGCCATCCAGGTTGAGAGTGGTGAATCCTTGACACCAACTTGGGCTATGGAACCAGCTGCTTACAAGATGGCTGCCTTTCAGAACTGGGCTGCAGAAGTCTTCTCACTACATAGACACTCAGGTCCCCTCGGCTTGGAGCTGTGGACTCCAGGGATTGTCACAGGGATGTAGTGCAAGCTTGGTGAGTGAGGAAACTGAGCCTCTGAGAGCTCACAGCCAATTGGGCAGCCCCTGGAATCGTGACTCTCAGCTCCATGCACTGTCCTTTCATCTCTAATCTACTTTCTTTGATAGGTAATCTACGTAGGGAATAATTCCACAAAGTTCAACAGGTAGAAAACGATGTTCCCTCTCTCTGTTGCCCCCACTCACTGTCTTCTGTTCCCAGAGGGCTTCCTCTGAACCCATTCCAAGATGTGGGTGAGGAGCCAAGTTGGAAGCCCAAACTGACACTTGCCAGTTGAGATGCTCGGCCTCTGCACACCTTGGTGTTCCCACCTCTAACCTGGGACAGATGGAACCCACATATGGGGGTTTTGGCAGGTTAAACACATCGTGGTGGTAGGGAGCTTAGAAAACATACAGTAAAAGGCCACCTGGTAACCCCCCTATCCTCATACCCATTCCATGAACTCCATAGACCTCCCCTTCTCCTGCTTGGTGGTCCCTGAGGGCTGGCGCCTGTCTACAGTGAATGCCTTCCTATGAGCTCCGTGGCAGATGGTGCTGTCCCACTGTCGGCGTTGCAGCAGTGCTGCGGCATGCCTTGTTGGCTCCGGGGCCAGGGGTACCTTTCCTCTCATGTAATCTCTTTCCCATTGTTCATAATAAGGTACACATACACACACACACGTGTCCTAAATAATAAAAACAGCCCACCCAGTGTGGCTCAGTGGTTGAGCATCGACCTATGAGCCAGGGTTCAATGAATCATGAATCATGGTTCAGTTCCTATGAATCATGGTTTAATTCCCGGTCAGGGCACATGCCTGGGTTGTGGGCTCAATCCCCAATGTGGGGCGTGCAGGAGGTGGCCGACCAATCATTCTCTCTCATCATGGATGTGTCTATCTCTCACTCCCTCTCACTTACTCTCTGAAATCAATAAAATATATTTAAAAGCCCTAGCCGGTTTGGCTCAGTGGATAGAGCCTCGGCCTGTTGACTCAAGGTTCCTGGGTTTGATTCCGGTCAAGGGCACATGCCTCGGTTGTGGGCTCAAACCTCAGTCAGGGGCATGCAGGAGGCAGCTGGTCAATGATTCTCTCTCATCGATGTTTCTAGCTCTCCCTCCCCCTTTCTCTCTGAAATCAATAAAAATATATATGTATATATATATATAATATATATATATTTAATAATAAAAACACAAGCCATCAGTCTTTAAGAAGTTTTACTAGTTCCACAAGATGTTGAAGCATTAAAAAATTGCAATTTGTTAACTGGCTTTGTAAAAAAAAGTGTTACTCTTCATCAGTGTTCTCTCTCTCTCTCTCTCTCTCTCTATATATATATATATATATATTTTTTTTTTTTTTATTGATTTCAGAGAGGAAGGGAGAGGGAGAGAGATAGAAACATCAATGATAATAGAGAATTATTAACCAGCTGCCTCCTACATCCTACATGCCCCCTACTGGGGATCGAGCCCGCAGCCCGGGCATGTGCTCTTGACCAGAATCGAACCTGGGACCCTTTGGTCTGCAGGCTAATGCTCTATCCACTGAACCAAACCAGCTAGTGCCCATCAGTGTACTTTTAGTTAGGAGTTAGGTACCCTGGCATTTGAAGGTTATACATCCTGTAGAACAGGTCATTGCCCTTACCCAAGGCCAGCCATTCGGTATGGAGCCTTGCCACCCTTAGGGTGGGTCCACCTGGCAAGAAGATATCTGGCCCATCTCATCTAGCGGAGACTCTGACTTCAACTGGCTACTTGGCTTTTGCCCACTATGGAACCACCTGCACCTCATTTTCTCATCTGTAGAAGGCAGGAGTTGCTCCCACAACCTCAGTGCCCTTCCAGCTATGATCTCCTGAGCTTCTGTTTTAGGGGAATGCTAGCCAGCACCTATGTGAACAGAGAACCAATGAGTAGGCTCAAGAAGCTGTGGGCTTGCTGGCAGGGTGACCAAAAGAGCCAGCATTTGGGCAGTGAGGACAAAGTGGGCAGGGAACCTCCTTGCTCACTCCTACCAGGCCTTGCAGTAAGCTGGTGTGGGCAGTTCTGCCATCTGGTCAACCAGACTTATTCAGAGAATGAAATCCACTTTATCCAAAGAATCCAGCAGTCCGTCTTTACTACCAAGTAAATTAAAGACCTTATACAAATGGGAAGACTCACCACTGAATATACTTGTATTTTAAGTTGCATCTGTATTGTAGAGAAACTTGAGTATGCCACAAAGTATGTGGTCCTTAGGGGCAGAAATTTTCCTCTTGAGCTTCAGTTTCCCCATTTCTCTAGGGTGATTTCTGAGCAACATATAATTTTGTTTTGGAGTGAGGATCCTAATTTGGGGGGACAACTCCCCTTCTGTCCTTCATGTTTCCTAGGGAAGTGTCCGACAGGGTGGCACCACTATGAAGGCACAGCCAGCTGCTACAGGGTCTACCTGAGTGGAGAGAACTACTGGGACGCTGCACAGACCTGCCAGCGCGTCAATGGCTCCCTTGCCACCTTCTCCACTGACCAGGAGCTGCGTTTCGTCCTGTCCCAAGAATGGGACCAGCCAGAGCGGAGTTTCGCTTGGCAGGACCAGCACAAGTGAGTACTGGGTGGGCCAGGGGCCAGAGTTCAGGCCAGTGCCCACCAAGCACATGGCCTCTTGGCCACTGTGGCAGTCCTAAGGCATAGCCAGCAGCTGGCATTTTTGGGAAGAGCAGCTCCACCCACTGGAAATGGAGATTCAGTGGTTTAAAATGGTTATTGAGATGGAGTGGGGGACCTTAGAAGGGCAGAGTTGGGCTGCCACCTTGGGCCAGTCTCTTTTGTTGGTCCTCTGTAGGTTCAGCTGCATCTGCTGACCTGTTAGGGGACCCAGCCTGTGTCAGGAGGGGCTGCTCAGTGTGGGCTTTTCTAGGCCCAGCACAAGGGGTGCACAGGTGGGTGGTAGTTCCTTCCAAGAAAACGGGCTTTGCCAGGCCCGCTGCTCAGTGCTTTCAATGGGCTCGATCACTCAGTCCTCCCAGAAACCACAGGAGACCAGTGGGCAAGAAGACTGAGGCCCAGGTGGACAAGCATGTGACCACAGGCACACACTAGCTGTGGGGTGTGTCTGGGTTCCAGCCCATGCAGTCTAACTCCAGAACCTGGCTCCTGACCCCAGGCTCTGTAGCACTGAGGAGAAAGTGTGGGAACTGGCCAACTGCCAGCATCTCCCAGGCCCCTGGGTTGTGGGGGCAGGCGTGTGCTATGACCTGTGATGTGTGGCCTCATGCTGCCCCATCCACACTGCTGGGGGCAAGAGTGTGAATTGCAGAGCTTGCCAGACTGCCAGTACTCCCTCCCAGCAATGGCACAAGCTGCCATATTAACAAAAGGACCATGTCAAGTGGACAGAGAGCCTTTATTCTAAGACCTGAGATGGGTTTTGGGCTCTACCATCATATCCCATGACATTGGCAAATCATGATACCATGCTGTTTTTTCTTCTGCAGCTACCAAGTGAGAAAAATAATTCCTAGTTCACAGGGTGGTTGTAAGTTCATGGAAAAGCGAGAGGGCTCAGCCCAGTAGGTAGGGAAGCACCCTGTCTCCTTCAGGTGGGCATGTGCATGGCAGTAGGCTGGAGGGGCAGAGTGGCACAATGCCATGGCTCCCCCAGTGGTGGGACTTGCGGAAGGCATCTCCAGGGCTGGACTGGAAGGCTTGGATGAGGGGCACACACTCAACAGGTGGCTGTGGCAGTCGACCAGGTTCATGTGCACCGCCCCCTCAGTGCTGTGACTTGTGTTCTGGGCAGGCCTGGGCGAGCTGGCTCTGAGCACGTGACCAAGCTGGAGGCCGTGAGCATGCTTTTACCCACCCATGCAGTGTATACTTACTGGTGTTTGGTTTTTATTGAGATTAATTCACATGCCATAAAATTCACTCCTTTAAAGTACTGTTCTGTGCCTGGTGGTCTGTGAGGTCTGAAAGGTTGGCGACCGCTGCTTTAGTGTATTCACAGGGCTCTGTGTCCATCGCAGATAAGGTTGGTCTTGCTTAGAATTTGAAAGGCTTTTTGTGTTTTTGTTTTGTTTTTAATATATTTTTTATTGATTTCAGAGAGGAAGAGAGAGGGAGAGAGAGATAGAAGCATCAGTGATGAGAGAGAATCATTGATTGGCTGCCTCCTGCACCCACCCAACACCGGGGCATGACTCTGACTGGGAATCAAACTGTGTCCACTGGTTTATAGGTCAACGCTCAACCACTGAGCCACACTGGCCGGACTGAAAGCTTTCTTGGATCAATAAGACAGTCTTGGAAGGAGTCACTCAAGATAAAACTTTTTCTGACCTGTGAATTTATTCTTTAGAATTTTAATGTATTTTATTAAAAGTAAGTATTTAAAAACTTTAAAAAGTCATTAGCATTTTAGAGGCTCAGTACTTTAATGGTCAGTGTAACTATTAAAATACACTCATGCACAATCAATGGCTGCTTTCCTGCTGCCATGCTAAGGTTCCTTGCATTTCTGCCCTCTCGCAGGTTGTGGGTTGGCTACCAGTATGTCGTCACCAGCCGGAACAGCTCCTTAGAAGGCCACTGGGAGGTAGCATTCAAAGGTAAACCTTTCTGGCCCCTGGCCGGGTAGTTCAGTTGGTTAGAGTGTTGTCCCAAAATGCCAAGGTTGCAGGTCTGGTCCTCAATCAAGACATAAGTATCAACCAGTGAATCCATAAATAAGTAGAATAATTTGATGTTTCTCTCCCTTTTTCTCTCTAAAAATCAGTAAATTTAAATAAAAAGGAAAAAGGGTAAGCCTCTTCTGAAAAGAGTTGTTGAGTATGAAATGGAGCTATACCATCCTGAACAGGTATATTACTAGGATCTCCTCTCCTTCCCCCACCCCCTGTCATCAATGGTGCCTAGCCTGTTAGGGGTACCTAATACAGGGGACATGAAGAGGAATGGGCCCAGGGAGGGCTCTGGTGACCAGCAGGCCCTCTTCCAGGCTGGGTCTTTTCTGGAACACATGGTTGCTTCTTACTTGGCCAGATTTTTAGACTCACCGTCCTCCTTTTACAAGTAAGGACTTTAATTAGGGCATAAAAATGAGAATACAAAGTGTGCAGCTGGCATGAGTCAGGGAGGGAAGTTCAAGCTTTCTAGGACAGAGAAGTTCGGAAATCCAAAACTTGAAGGAAAGCTGTCAGGCAGATAGAATTAAATAGAGGAGTTTGCTGGAGCCAGAGACATAGGGATCCTCTCTGACTCCTCTCATACTTCACCCCCTTTCAAACGTGTCCAAAATCTCATCACTTGTCAGATTGCAGCCACCAGATCTGCCATTAGTGACCTAAATTACTGCAGCCACCGCTGCCAGCCTGGTCTCGTTGCTCCCACCTCCACCCAGCCCAGTCTCCTCACATGGTTGTGCGATAGTCCTCTACTCCTCTGCCCCAGCTGTTTATGACTCTGCTTCCGCAAAGACACTGTCCTCACTGAGGCCTGGAGTGCCCTTTCCCTCTGCCATCCCCTTCCACCACTCTCCTGGCCCTCCTTTTCAGCCACAGGGATGCCTGCTCTTCTCACCTTCTCTTCCCTTGGGTCACCCTTGTTCCCATTGAAGCCCTCCCCGGGCCACTGCTTCCTGGCTCAGGCTTATGCCAGTATAAGGCAAGAGAAGGCAGTGTAGCCAGGCTGGCCCTGGCTAGTGTCTGGGACCGGCTTGGGGATTAAACGGAGCCTGCTGTGCCAGGCTGCCTAGATGGCACAAATAGGGATTTACGGTGAACACCTGCTTCCCTGGCAAGTCTGGAATTGCGGTGGACCGGAGGTCAGCACCCAGGCTTTTCTTAGCAGAAATGTATTGCAGGGCTGCTGGCAGTGGCCCACTCCATGGCACCTTCCTGCTCAGAGGATGAGGAAGCCTGGCCTGGATTATTCCAGACTCCACCTGAACTGTCCCTCCCTTGCTGCTGGTGTATCTTGTTGCATCGCTGTAATAAATCTTAGCCATGACTATGGCTAGATGCAGGGTCCTTTGAGTCCCAGCAAAACAGTGAGCCTGTGGGTGGCGAGAGACCCACTGAACCCAAGCAGTCAGAAATGTCAGTGTAGTCCTCTTCCTCCATTCTCTGTTCTGAGGCTTGCCTTCACCTCTGTGCTGCAACTTTCTTTTTGCTATAGCAGCCATGACCTTCCAACATGTGTACTTCACTTATTCTGTTGTTCAGAATCTGTCTTCATTGTTTACTACCCACCCCCTCAAATGTCAAAAAGGCAAGTTGTTGTTGCACAGTATCACCTGAGTGCCTGTTTACAGGAGTAGGGCTTGCTAATATTTGTTATATCTGAGGGAGAATGATCAGGAGACTGTGCTAGATTCATGGGACTTAGAAAAGAGGCTTAGAGGTTCATGGCACCCTCCCCCAACACCCTTGCACCCCCACCCTGGGGTGCAGTGGTAGCGTGGTTTTTGATCGCCTGATTTCCAACTTGAAATGTAATAGCTGAGTGGATTACAGACAGTCTCTCTGGAGCTGGGAGTGGGTCCAAGGGAGCCTTCCAGGAGTTCACCAGGCCAACTGGTGCTCCTAGTGGGTATAGGGGCCACGTTTCTGCCTAAATTATGCATTCATGGCAGAAGCAATGGGCTCCTTCTTGAGTCCTCTATTTATCAGTTAAAACTCTATTGTAAAGGAGAACTTTCCCCTCCCCTATTTATTTGTTCATTTTATCCATATGAACTTACACATTTTCATTATTGTGTTACAACACTCTTCATGTTGTTGTTCTGCCTTTAAACATCCCCATCTTAGTATGGTCCTCCTCTGGCGCTCAGCCCAGTAGGGTTTATTCGTGTGCTTGCCTCCCTGGCCTAAGGAGCATGGCCCCCATCGCCCAGTGCTGAAACCTGCTCTCCGTGGAGCTAAGGGAGGTTGTGAATTAATGCCATAACTGCAGCACAGCTCCATTTGGTGGTTCATGAGCTCTTTGATCGATGGTCCACTTTAGGGCAGACCTCGGCCCCTGTGAAGACTGCACATGGTTGGGATGTGACATTGTTGACATTATGTTGTAATGGCCAGCCCTCCCTTTTGTCTCCCTATAGGTTCCTCAGAGGTTTTCCTGCCTCCAGACCCCATCTTCGCCTCGGCCATGTCTGAAAGTGACAATGTGTTCTGCGCCCAGCTGCAATGCTTCCACTTCCCCACTCTCCGCAACCATGACCTGCACAGCTGGCACGCGGAGAACTGCTACGAGAAGTCTTCGTTTCTCTGTAAAAGAAGTAAGCCACCTGGAATTTGACTCCTTTAGTGAGCTGGAAAGAATGCGCTTCTTGTGAGAATGTGGCTTTCTAATTTCTGGACCTTGATTGATGTCAACTTTGAGTGGAATTACCCATTTTATAGTAGGCAGCAGGCACGCTGTGCCTGCCTCACACCTTACTCTGAAGGAGCACAGGTGCCTTGGGGGTGAGGGCTAGAGCCTAGGCTGGGACCCAGGGCTGATATGAGCCTGACTGGCCTGCTACTTAGTTCTGTGACCTTGGCAGCAATGGCCATTTCTGGCCCTCGTTTCTCTTTTCCCAGGATAGAGGTGATAAATCCTCCCCTCCCCACCTGGATGTTAGTTAACTAAATGAGAATGGTGACAGGACTTGCCAGATACTGTGGTGTCTAGGTGCCTCTGACTCCTTTGCTCACCTCCCTCTCCTCTCCTGGGGTCTTTGTGAGACCCCTCACTCTGCTTCTCTGTCCTGTCTGGACCGCTTCCCCTCTTCAGCTGGTCCCTATGCCAGTTCTCTCACCCACATTCCACATCAAGGTCCAAATATTTTCCAGCTTTGGGGGTTAGCAGTGTGGTTGTGCTGACCGAAGGCAGGGCTCCCTTGCCTCACCCAGTCCCCTCTGCCATGAATGGAGGATGGAATCGTGCCCAGATGCAACCTGGGAGGCAAGGGCAGGTCATCATTCAGTTTCCGTCTGCTTAGAGATTTTCCTGTTATTGATTTCTAGTTTGATTCCATTATGGTCAGAGAATAACTTCTATGTGATAAGTTATTTAAATTTGTTGAGATATATTTTATGCCTCCAGGTTACTGTCTGTCTTGGTGAATGTTCCATGGATGCTTCAGAAAAATGTGACTTCTGCTGTTGGGTGGGGAGTGAAAGAGTGAGAGCAAGTGTGTGTGTGTGTGTGTGTGTGTGTGTGTGTGTGTATTAGATTCTATTGATTGACTATGGTGTTCAAATATTCTATATCTTTGCCAACATTCTGTCTAGGAGTTCTATCAATTGTTGAGAGGGAGGTGTTGAAGTCCACAAGTAGAATTGTGAAATTGTCTATTTCTCCTTTGAGTTCTATTGGTTTTTATTTCACAAGCTGTCCTTTTGACACGTTCCTATCATTCAGGTTAATTTTGTACTCTGTGGAATTAGCCTTTTCTCCAAGGGAAGGATCTATGCACTAATTATGCTCATTGCTTTTACATCTCAGTGGACAGACCTAAGATGTGTGTGTGTGCATGCATGCGTGTGCACGTGTGTGTATACATATGTCTTGGGTACATATTTTTCATATTGATTTAGTTCCTTTAATGATTAAAGAAATCATTTAAATGTATTCAAGTGTTCTAGTTATATTTTAGTTTGTTTTGGTAAATCATATTCATCTAGGGCAGTGGTTCTCAACCTTCTGGCCCTTTATAGTTCCTCATGTTGTGACCCAACCATAAAATTATTTTCGTTACTACTTCATAACTGTAATATTGCTACTGTTATGAATCGTAATGTAAATATCTGATAGGCAGAATGGTCTTAGGCGACTCCTGTGAAAGGGTCGTTAGACTGCCAAAGGGGTCGCGACCCACAGGTTGAGAACCGCTGATCTAGGGCCTTGCCCATGCAATATAAAATTTCTGACTCATTGCTACAAACTTATGTTAGCATTCTCTTTGCATTTTTGAGGCATTTATATGCCTGTTATTATGACCTTTTGACTTATTATTTATACTTCCGTATTGCTCAGTCTTTTTTTTTTTTTAAATATATTTTATTGAATTTTTCAGAGAGGAAGGGAGAGGGATAGACAGTTAGAAACATCGATGCAAGAGAAACATCGATCAGCTGCCTCCTGCACACTCCCTACTGGGGATATGCCCGCAACCAAGGTATATTCTCTTGACCGGAATCGAACCTTGGACCCTTCAGTCCGCAGGGTGATGCTCTATCCACTGAGCCAAACCAGCTAGGGCTTAGGTATTGTAAAAGCAGACACTTCCATGGGCTTTCCCCTGGAATCTGGCACTCTCCTCTGTTCTAGCTGTCTAGGTTTGCAGCTAGGTGTGCCCTGGCCAGGTGTGCTTTGTCCTAACAGAGTGCTGTAGTGACCTATTTTTTTTTTATTTTTTAATATATTTTATTGATTTTTTACAGAGAGGAAGGGAGAGGGATAGAGAGTTAGAAACATCGATCGGCTGCCTTCTACACACCCCCTACTGGGGATGTGCCCGCAACCAGGGTACATGCCCTTGACCAGAATCGAACCTGAGACCCTTCAGTCTCCAGGCCGACGCTCTATCCACTGAGCCAAACCAGTCAGGGCTGTAGTGACCTCTCTTGAACAGTACTCACAGGAAGTGGTTCTCAGGTTGATCTTGCCAACTCCTCTGTTGTTGTTTGTGGGGAGACTCGGAGCTGGTTCTGCTGGTAACATACATTTGCGTTTGTGTGTGTCTGTTGCAGGTCAGACATGTGTTGACATCAAGGACAATGTGGTGGATGAAGGGCTCTACTTCACCCCCAAAGGAAATGACCCGTGCCTGAGCTGCACCTGCCACGGAGGGGAGCCAGAGATGTGCGTGGCTGCCCTCTGCGAACGGCCCCAGGGCTGTCAGCAGTACCGCAAGGACCCCAAGGAGTGCTGCAAGTTCATGTGTCTGGACCCAGGTGAGACTGATGCTGGGTCACAAGTCAGCTTCCCCATTCAAGCTCACAAGTCAGCTTCCCCATTCAAGGCCAGAGGCTACATGGCCCGCTGCTTCCTCAGTGGCAGGGTCTTGTGAGAGGTGAGAGTCCACAGCACATGGCATAGCAGCGATGGCAGCATTTGCCCACAGAGTTGTCTCACAGGCTTTGATGGGCAAATACTCTAATGAACATGTGTGTCTCACACAACCTGGCCTCCTCTAACTGCTATCTCTCAGGTTGGCTCATTTTAGCTCTTGGGTTACAAGTATTCACTGAAGAACTTGAACTTGAGTGTGGCTGTATGTTCACAAATCAACTGTAATTGATGACTTCAGAACTATCTTTCTCCTCTCCTTTTAAGACTAAGAGCAAGACTTCCAACTTATATCCCAGTTTGAGCTCTTCCTGTTTTCTGACTGTGGTGATGTGGTGGGTAGTGACAGTTTTCATTACTTAACAGTAATCAATTTTTGCTGTTAGAATCTTTAAGAAAAAGATTAAATATAAAACTCCTCACTAGGTGGCGCTTTGCAGGTGGACACTATGCAACCCTGTGATCTCTGGGTGATATTTCTTCCACTTTAAAAAAAGACCAGCAGGTGGGGCTCCTGCTCTGTAAGACCATAAGACACACATTAAAGTTCATATAATATACTGGATGGTTCACCACACCAGTGCAGTTGAAATCGGTATGAATTCACAATCTCAGGAGAAATGTAAACAGAAAGCATAAATTTGTTTTCTGTCTTGGCTGCCACAGTACGAAAGTGACGTGGGCAGAGACTTGTAAAAGGACCTGGACTCAGAGGCCCTGCAGAAAAGCAGCTTGGTGGGCGCGGTAGCTCTCCATCCCCTGGGCCCCCATGGATGAAAGGCTGGTTCGCCTAGTGCTAGTGGGAACTGGAGCTGGCACATGAGAGCCACAACAGCAAGTGTTCCAGAGAGCTGTCTGTGTTGCAGAGAGTTGTCAGGAAGGCTGCTGGCAAGAGGGCAGATCACTGTCAAGCTACTTAAGGCCCAGCAAAAGGGGCTACTGTGGCCCGTATCCCATCAAAGGTGCACAGTTGGCTGTGGAGAATGCAGACACCATGTATGACCAGTTGTAGATATACAAGAATGACCAGTCTGTGGGCTGAGTGGCTTGTGAAGCCCGCCCAGCCCTGAAGACTTCTCAGGAGACCAGGGCCCTCAGGACATCTAGGTAGTCCCAGAGCTACTGCAGGCCACTCCTGTGTAGCCAGAACAGCATAGCCAGGGCCTTTCCCTGCCCCTTGCCTCAGCCTTGCTTCTGCAGGCTCCTGACAGCCTTCCAGGTCAAGTGCCTTCTCCTGGGAAGTGTCCACACTTCCCCAAGGATAGAAGTACTGCCACCAAAACTGGAGATGCTTGGAAAGTGTCCCTTTTAACAAGGCAAGAGTGTCTGCTCTCACTACTCTGTTTAGGGTTGTATAGGGTATCAGGGCACATGCCCAGTTGTGGGCTTGATCCCCAGTAGGGGATGTGTAGAACGCAGCTGATCAGTGATTCTCTCTCATCACTGATGTTTCTTTCTCTATCTCTCCCTTCCTCTCTAAAAACAATTAAAAAATATATTTTTAAATAAAATACATACTTAGAATAATAATAATAATAATAATGCTAGGCTGGCCTGGTCAGTGTGGCTTAGTTGGTTGAGTGTCGTACCATGCACCCAGGAGTTGGGGACCGGGCATTGGCAGTCGTGGGGATAGGGCTGGCACAGAGCCAACGGCTGGGCTGTAAAGACATGAGCACATGTGGTAAGCAAAGAGACATCACCGTGGCATTCTCTCATGTTCTGAGGCAGCTTTGTGGCGTAGGAAGCAAGCATTGGCTTGGTGATGTTGGGCCAGTTACCTGAGTGTGTTCCTCTCAGGGCTGTGCAACAAAGAAGGGATTGCAGGAGCCTTGCCCATTGCCTGGCCTGCCCCTGCCTCAGTTCCCATTCAGGGCACATACCTGGGTTGCTGGCTAGATCCCCAATATGGGAGGTGCAGGAGACAGCCAAACGATATTTCTCTCTCATCGATGTTTCTGTCTCACTCTCACTCTCCTTCCCTCTCTCTCTGAAGTTAGTAAAAACAAATTTTTTAAAAAGAATGCTAGGATGGAGGGTGAGGCCTGCGCCCTCCACGGAGATGTTGCCTGGGCCCTGAGACCCCACTGCCTCTGCCCAAAGATTTTGGGTACAGTCCAGACTCCAGCTCTGCTGAAACTGTTGTGAAACACCAGGTCCTCCATCATGGAGCTGGCGAACAGCAGGGACATGACCTCAGCCTCGCTTAAGCAGGGACTATGGCCCAAGGTAGAGATGATCAGGGTGAGCAGATCAGCCGCTCATCTCAGGTTTATCCCTGTGTGAGGACTTGCTCCCAGTGTGTCTCTCCTTCCTGTCCTCTAGATCAGTGGTCGCCAACTGGTGGTCCGTGAGGTCTGAAAGATGGGCAACCGCTGTTTTAAGGAAACCTTCGGAGCAGTGGTCGCCAACTGGTGGTCCACCGACCACTGGTGGTCCATGAGGTCCGAAAGGTTGGCGACTGCTGCTCTAGATCATGAGTGCCAAAATCGAGCCTTTGGCACTGCTGAACACACTTTGATATATCCAGGGTTCCCCACCAACAGAGAGGGTTAGTAGAAGTAGGGTATGGGGAGGTCAAGAATTAGAACAGCCACTGATGGACAAGAGAAGGGGAGGGGCTGTAAACAGGGATTCTGAGGGCCCAGTAGAGGCCACATCCTCACTCTCCTCCCTGATCACGGGCCTCCACGTCGAGCACTGCTGAGTATTGGGGAGGAGCAAAGAACTCTGGGAGCACCCTGAGGGGCTGGAGCCCAGGTCTGAACTGGGGCCAGGCACATTGCCCCACTGAGCCTCAGTTCCCTCTGTATAGGGACATTTCTCCTCTTCTGTAGGGTTGTGAGAAATGAGGGAGGTGCTGGGTGCTGCGGTTTCCTGCCCTTGCTCTCTGAAGCAGTCTGGCTTAGACCATGAGTGTGGGCCTCCAGCTAGGAGAAGGAATCAGCAAATGCCCGTGGACATAAGGCAACTTAGAGAGTGCAGCTCACCCTCAGTCCAATTTGCCTGCAGTCCTGTTCTGTTTGGCACCTCCTATCAAGCTCCTGTGTGGCTTCCAGGAGCTCACACCCAGCAATACAGATGAGTGGGCACGCGGGCCTCTGGGGAAGACTGAGGGAGGGACAAGCCCCCTCTCCTGACCAGGGAGATGGGCTCCCGTGACACCTGATGCAAGCGGGGGGAGGGGGGGCGGGTTGCATTGCCCATCTCATATGAAAAAACTTTTCTTGGTCATGAGCTGCTTCTCTCCTGTGGTGTTATTATAGTACTAGTGACCCAGTGCACGGATTCATGCACATTGAAATGGTATTAATTAGAAGGTGGCTGGTGGGGTGGGACTGGGTGAGACAGGCTGGACACGCCCTGGAGCCAACGTCCCGCGGTCCCTCCCCAGCGTCTGCGGAGTAAGTGGGGTCCCTCTGACAGGTGGGGTCCCTCGGCCTGGCCTGTAGGGATCAGGCTGAAACCGGCTCTCCAACATCCCCCAAGGGGTCCCAGAGTGCGAGAGGGCACTCTGCAAAGCTGTTGTGCCAACAGTGCCTCAGCAACAACATAACCCACGGCCGAAGGTGGAATCACACGGCCCCACGAGGAATCAGGTTCCCTCCTTTCTGGTTTCGGGGTGCGTCACCCAAGAACCGCCGCTGCCAAGTCACTGCAGCTTGGCAGCTCCTGCATTGAGTGTCTGCCCCCTGGTGGTCATTGTGTGTCATAGCAATGGGTTGGATGGTCGGGCACTTAGCATATTAGCCTTTTCTAGTATATATATAGATTCTTGATTTTCAGCTTTCTTGTTTCTATCATCATAAGATTGCATCGAGAAGTAAGTTGCCTTTTCCACATAGTTGTGTGGTGGAGGGCCATGGCCTTCTCATAGCACTGAGCATCTGGGATCAGGACCTCCTTTTCTGAGAGCAGCGGGGTTTTTCCCTTCTCCTCTAACAGATGGGAATAGCCTGTTCGACTCCATGGCCAGTGGGATGCGTCTCATTGTTAGCTGTATCTCCTCCTTTCTCATCCTGTCCCTGCTGCTTTTCATGGTCCACCGGCTACGCCAGAGGCGCCGGGAGCGCATTGAGTCCCTGATTGGAGCAAACCGTGAGTGCCCCAGCCCCTGCCTATGATGACTACAGTGCAGGCCTGCCCTTGGCTGTGTCCCCAGGGAGAATGGGGACATAGGAAGCAGGAAGGTGCATGGAGGAAGTGAAGGACATGATGGAGGGTGCCGAAAGGCATTCCTGTCCCACCCACCCACCCGCTCCTGGGCTGAGTGCACACCTGGGGCACTAGAGCTCTTTGCAGAACCCGAAATCACAGTTCATAGGCACATGGAAGAAGGGCGACCTCCAATGCCCGCTGACTCTGCGCTTCCCTGCCCTTGCTCTCTGAAGCAGTCTGGCCCAGACCATGAGTGCGGGCCTCCTGCTAGGAGAAGGAATCAGCAAATGCCCATGGACATAAGGCAACTTAGAGAGTGCAGCTCACCCTCAGCCCAATTTGCCTGCAGTGGCCTGTGCCCCCAGTAGAGCTGAAATCATCCCTTGTGTCAGCGAACAAGCCAGGGCTCCCCAGTCCTGGGTGGGGCAGGACAAGACTGGTGCAGGCAGGCAGGAGAGGATTCAGAATCAAAGTGGCAAGAATGCTGAAGGCCCTCACTAGCTTCCATTAGGGGCCTTGGTGTCCCTGGGGAGCCCAGGTCAGGTCTGAAGTGTGGACCAACCAAGTTTTCCACCTGCCTCAGTTCTCACTGAATTGCAGGGTGGGCAAAACTTCAAGGCCATCATGGGCTAGACACCCAGAAACATTTTAGAGCTGGAGGTGTGTGGTGAGGGCTGGAGCACAGCAGGCAAACCTCTTGCATGTGAGTGACGAGCGGGGATGTACCGACCGGGGAAGGAGGCACTGGGCAAGTGTCAGGACTGGTGGGCAGTTAGGCACAAAAGTGTGATAGTCGGAATGTCTGGCCTGGGCGGGGGCAGGGCCTGGGCCTGGGGGAGGCAGGGCTCAGGAGCTGAGTGGTGCATCTTCCAGTGACATGACCCTGTTGCTTGTTTCTCACTTCCATTGCCCAGTGCACCACTTCAACCTTGGCCGGAGGATCCCCGGCTTTGATTATGGCCCAGACGGGTTCGGCACAGGCCTCACGCCGCTACACCTTTCTGATGATGGAGAAGGAGGGACTTTCCACTTCCATGATCCTCCGCCCCCCTACACTGCGTACAAGTACCCAGACATTGACCAGCCTGATGACCCACCGCCACCCTATGAGGCCTCCATCAACCCTGACAGCGTGTTCTACGACCCTGCAGGTGCTTCCCCCGCAGGGAGAGGGAGCACCCTGTCACCAACCACCTGGTCTGCAGGGCCAGCGTCTCAGGGGTCCTCCCCAGCGCACAGGGCTGTGAACTCTGCTTCCTCCCAGCCCGCTGTTGCTGTCTCTGGTTTTCCTTTTAAAGTGGAACTGCCACTTGTGGGTTGTCAGGCTCTTCCCAGGGGTGCAGGTGCAGATGACTGCTGACAGTTATGAGCAAGCCGCCTGCACCTTGCACCATGACAGCTGCGACTGTGGCAGGGGTGAGGGGTGAGCACAGCAGAGCCAGGTCACCCTGCCTCTTACCACTGTCACCCTGCCTCTTACCGCCACCTGGGAGCACATATTAGCAAGCAGCCCTCGGACACCCAATCCTAGCTCTATGGAGAGCTGGGGACCGGGCATTGGCAGTCGTGGGGATAGGGCTGGCACAGAGCCAACGGCTGGGCTGTAAAGACATGTGCACATGTGGTAAGCGAAGAGACACCACCGTGGCATTCTCTCATGTTCTGAGGCAGCTTTGTGGCGTGGGAAGCAAGCATTGGCTTGGTGATGTTGGGCCAGTTACCTGAGTGTGTTCCTCCCAGGGCTGTGCAACAAAGAAGGTATTGCAGGAGCCTCGCCCATTGCCTGGCCTGCCCTTGTCCCTGGTGTGTAGTGCAGATGTCCCACTCTTTTCCCTGTGTGTTACCCTGTAACACACACATACCCCCACCATACATTGCAGGCAGTGCCCCACCCCAGGGCTGCTGGCTCTTTGCATACCCACACAGCACAGCAGGATGGCGTGAGGCCAGCACTGCTGTGATCTGTGTGCTGTTGGTTCATTTGGTCGGCTAGTACCTCTCCCGGTCTGTGTGGGCAGGAGAAGCTTGGATTTAACCCCAGCCCTCGGGACGGGTTGTCGCCATCTGCTCTCAGGGGACCAGGGTAGAGCAAGCTTCCTGCCAGGGATGCTGCTGGGGACCCAGCGCCTTCATGGACCAGGCTGCAGGGGAGCAAATGGTCCCAGAGCAGGGCAGCAGGACTGCTGGGCCCATGGGGAGCCAGGAGAGGGACACAGACTGGGCCCCGTGCCATGTCTGAGCTGAAAGAGAGCCTGTGGTGATGAGGAGCAGGCACGCCAAAAAGAATGGGCTTCTGTAGAGCGGCTGTCAGACCAGAGCTGTCTGCAGGCCTCTGCATAGTTTACTGGGCTGCCTGCCCGGGCCCCATCTCATGCTCTCATGCTCTTGTTCCCATATTCCAGCTGCAGCTTCTGGTCTGGGGGCTGTGAGCACTGTTCCACCTGCCCACCTACAGCCCAGTAATGCCCTAATGTCACGTGGGTCCTGGTTCAACCCCCACTGAATCTGAAAGGGTTTCCTCGTCCCCTACCTTGATTCTCCTAACTCTGTCAAAGTGTGTACCAGCCACACACTGGGGCTTGCTCATAACTGTCCGCCTGCACCTTGCACCATGACAGCTGCGACTGTGGCAGGGGTGAGGGGTGAGCACAGCAGAGCCACAGCTTCAGTGGGAACATTCAGGCAAGAGAAGTGTCCCCCAGTTCTGTCTCCCTCCCCTCTTGCCTCGTGCCAGGCCCATCCACCACCCTGCTGACACCCCTCTGTCTCCTCCTATAGATGACGATGCTTTTGAGCCAGCAGAGGCCAGCCCGCCAACCCCAGGGGATGGTGACAGTGAAGGTGTGTCACCCCGGTGCCTGGAGCAGCCTCTGCCCTCTGCAGGGGTCACCCTGGCAGACCTGGAAGACTCAGCTGACAGCAGCAGCATCCTGCTCGTACCCCCCGACCCTGCCCAGAGTGGGACGCCCCCAGCCACAGAAGCACTGCCAGGAGTTGGCCGCCACAGCCGCAGTTCCCTCAACACCGTGGTGTAGCGGATGCCCAGCCCATGGCCCCAAGGGGCATGGAGCACCTGTTTGCTGTCAAGGAAACTCTGATTCCCATGGAGACTTGAAGGGCCCTATGTGAGCCTGGACTCGGCTGCACTGCTGCACACACTCCCCTGTAGGTGTGCCCGTGCGTGTAGAGACTGCGCCAGCCTCCCAAGGGAGTGAGCACCTGCCCCGAGTCTCCTTGAGGGCTGCAAACACATGCATAGCTTTGGGTCACTGTCTTTTTCTTTTCAAATGACAGAAGAATGGCAGTTTGTTCATGCCACACGTTTCAGAAGTAGGGAACAAAGAAGGTACTGCGGGCCTGGGTAGAGCCCAAACCACACCAGACTGGTGGGCTTGCTCGTGGCAGCACGTTGTTCAGAGGAGCATGCTGCCCAGCCACCAAGCCCCAGAGCTGCCACAGTGTGCCTCTCTGGCCGCTGCCCAGGAAGTACTTCCGGCACCAGTGTTTGTGGACTGTCAGTACTGTCTGGGCAGCCTTGAGAGTTGCTCCAGTGGCTGCTCTGAGGATGGCCCCTCACGTGTTTAGCTTGAACATCGAGGGTGACCCTGTCTAGCTCTGGTGCCCAAACCCTAAGAAGGGGAGCTTGGAAGGAGGTTGAACTCTACTCTGTCTTTCCAGCGGGGCTCTGCAAAGCCCAGTTCTGGGCCAGAAACCCCTATCCCTAGTCTGTTGGATTTCTCTCTAACATTACCATGCATGGCCCCCCAGGAGGCAGCTCTGGAGCTGGGCTGAGGCCCTTAGCCATGCATGAGTGTCCTGGCCCTGGACCCTTCACTGGGCTTGAGGGCTAAGCCAGCTCCTGTTACCCTTTGGAGCCCCCTCCTATTGAATTTGCCCCTGGACCTGGCCTGCCCCACCCCCTCTTTTGTGCCATAAAGGTTTATTTGGGGGGAGGGGTGGCTGAAATTAACATCCTGGGCTGTGTCCACCTCCTGAAAGTCAGTCCACTTCTTGCACATCACCACCACCACTAGAGCTGAGTGCCTGGTGGCTGCATGCCACCTTCCTGTCCTTAGCACAGGGTGCTGGGTGCCCTGCTCAGGGGCCTTTTGACTGAGGGACCCTGTTGCCTACTCCTGAGTAGTGGTCTTGTCTCCTGACACCAGGCTTTTAGCATTTCTGAGGTTTGGAGATTAAGCGGGTTCTGTGCGATTTTTTAGCACATCCATATCTTTTCTACGTTGAATGTCTAGATCTTTTTTGCGTGTGTCTGAATGTGTGTGTATGTGTGTGTGTGTGTGCGTGTACGTATATGTTCAAGTGTTTGCAGGTGGTGATGGTACACAGGAACTCAATCTTCAATTTCCTGGGCCAACATGGCCTCTTGGGTGGCACTGAGACAGGGTCGGGTCTGTGCCTCTTCTGAGGCAGGTTCTCATGCTCATCTTCCTAACCCAGCCGCCCAGCTCCTGGTCCTCCTCTCAGCCTTTCTGTACCCGCATCCAGCAAGGGAGAGCTGGCTTTCAGTGGGAGCTTCCATGGTGGTCTGACGACAGACCTCACAGGCTCAGCCCAGTTCTAGGCACATTCTCATACTTTGGTTGGAAACCAGTTTTGTTCTTGAGTTGTCCCACAAGGCTGACCAGAGATGTGAGTTTTGTCACTGAACTGCCTGTCCTTGGGCTCGGCCCGCAGAAGCCAGAGTGTGTGCTCCCCTTGCCAGAGGGCTGCTATTTGGAGAAGGGCATCCTGGGCACATGTGCCCAGGCTGGCTCCTGAAAACAAAGCAGGAAGTGGGTGGTGCCTCCAATGTGTGCTGGGCACAGGGCTGCCAATTTCCAGAGCAGCAGTCACAGCCTTGTGGGTTAGGGTCCTGAGTGGGCCTACTTTGAAATGATCACCCCAACGGAATCTTGTAGGATCTGGCCCCCACAGCACCGGGTCCCCTTATTCCAGTGTCTCTGGCCCAGGCTTCAGCTGTGTGTACAGGGCAGTGGTTGGCACTAGATGTGTGGGACTGGGGAACTTGGGGACCGAAAGATTGCTGGGGACTGGCATGCAGGAGGAACTAAGGAGAGGGCCCTGAATCAGATCATGGGGCTGCAGAGGGTGGGCCCAGAGTGTTCAGCCTACTGGCATTCTTGGGCCGGACAGAAGGCTGCCTGCTGCCCACTGAGACTCCCAGAGCTGAACTCGGCTTGAAGGTGGTTGTGAGGGCATCGGGGAAAGCTGTGGTCTGTCCAGTCACCACCCTTTGTAAGATCTGATTGTGCTCCAGGTCCAGCCCTGGCTGAGACTCTTGTGTTCCTGTGAGAGGAGGACTCCCCACCTGATGCACACGGGCCTCCAGAGGGACAGGCTAAGGTCTCGGGAGGGCCTCCTCCCCCAGGACCTGACCTGCCTATGGAGGTGGGAGTCGAATCTGTACATTGTCTCAATGCCTGTTTTTTATGTTTTCCTTTCACTAAGGGTTTTTAGTTTGGGTTTATTTTTGGTTAGGTTGGCACTAATCCTTAAGATGCTGTGAGAACCATTTCATCCAAATGCCAAATAAATTCGTGTTCTGGAAGAGGCATAGTCAGTCCTTGGTGTGACTCATGTTGGGAGTGGGAGGCTCTGGCCAAGATGGAGCCAAGGCACAGGTGCAGAGATGGGGTAAGGGGCAGGCTTGGGGCTCTGAGACCCCTCTGTCCCTTCTTTTCTCAGTGGTCCTTTCAATAATTTCCTAGTACGTGATGTGGGACAAGAGGGCACCCAGGGCACTCAACCTTTGGCAGGTCTTCGTGCTCATCTTCCTAACCCAGCCTCCTGGCCAGACCAGTGAGTCCCTTGGAGGGGATAGGAGCTTCAAGGAGGTGGCCCCTCGTTCCTGAACACATCTGTGGGATGGCAGGCTGTCCTGGGCACCCTGGGAGCTGTCAGCGCCGAGGACAGTTTGATAGGTACCCTAAAATGGGAAGAGCCCAGCCCTCTGGGGATTGGAAAGAGTCGCAGGGTGCAGACCTATCCCCCACCTCACACACACACACAGTCATGTTCACACCTGTGGGCACACTGAGCTCTTTCCAGAAAGTGTTGCCTTCTCTCCTGGTCACCCTGAAAGGAGAAATCAGAGCCTCACTTTCCAGGAGAGTGAACTGTGGCTCAGGCCCCAGCCTGGGGTCCTCTCCACAACTGAAGAAGCCCAGTCCCCTCATTGACCTGGGCTGGTCAAAGGGGGCCAGCTGTGGCTTCCTGGAGACCTGTTTTGGGGGTGGTGGTCCAAACGAGGTAGAGTGAAGCCAAGCTCCATCACACATGGGTCAGTGGGGGAGCTGGTCAGAGGACATCTGGTCTTGGGGTATCCTAGGCTGCTCCAGTGTGGGAGACCCTCCTATGCCCTCCTCATTCCAGCCCCTCAAGTCAAGGCCACTAGGATCCAGGTGCCTTCTCCCTTGGGTTTCCATCTTGGTGGCCTTGCCTTGTCACTCTTGGTCCCTCATTCCAGCCCCATCCAGAACCCCCAGGTCACTTGGAGGGAGAAGCACCCCCACTCCCAACCTACACACTGTCTGAATCCCTGGTCAGATGAAAGGAGAAGAAACGTTAGCAGGTTCCAAACATACCACTTGCCCTGGCCAGGTGGCTCGGCTAGCTGGAGCATCATCCTGTGCACCAAAAGGTTGTGGGTTCAATTCCCTGTCAGGGCACATAGGTTGTGGGTTCTATCCCCAGTTGGGGCACATACAGAAAGCAACCAGATCGATATTTCTCTCCCTCCTCCTTCCTCTCTAAACATCAATAAAAACATGTCTTCAGGTAAGGAATGAATGAATAAATAGATTAAAACACCAACACCTGCTAAAGCCTAAGATTACGCATTTTATTTCAAAAATGAGCAGGCACTGACCCCAGGCCGCAGTGAGCGGTTAAAGGAAGACTCCAGGTAACGTTCCCTGGAGGGCAGGAGGGGAGAAGCGCTGGTTCCATGTTCTACTGCAGGGCTGCCCTGGCTGGGTGGGTCCTGGTGACAGGGACGGCTGCACCCAGACGACACTGGGGGCTTAGCCTGTGGAGTCTGCATGTACATGACAGTTTCTGAAGAGACACCGGCGTCCAGGTGTCTGCCTGTGGGAGGCCAATGAAGGGGTAAGGGTCCTAGGTGTCGCTGTCCAAAGCAAAGCTGTGAGTGCCGTGTGGCTGCTGACCAGCTGCCTCTGAACAGCCGCGCTGTCCTGTGGGAGGCCGGTTTGGTGGTCAGTAGAGTGAAGCTGGCCAGTCAGGCCGCTGTGCAGTTGGTGCCTGTGGAATGTGGCTGTATATCTAGGTGACACTGATCTCAGTGGCACTGTGTCCCCGGTGTCTGCTGCTGGGTGTGTGGTCACACTCCATGTCCCAGTCATGGAGGCCCGGCCTTTTCCCAAACCCTTAAAGGAAAAAAAACCCCTGCAACCCGTCCTCCTAGCCCGAGGGGTCCCACCTGCTGCAAGCCCTCGGCTCTCCCTGGAAGCTGACATGCCCCAGGACCAAATATTCCCCAGCTCAGAGGCCAAAAGGGGCTCCAGGCCTCCTCCAGCCCGGACTCGGTCTCCAGAAGTTATCGCTGGCTGCACTGAGCCAGGTTCACGAGGGGACAGATCTGTCCGTTCACCCCTCCACCAGTGGGGCCTCTAGCACTGCGCCTAGCTCACCCTCCGTGGGGCCACCCTCAATCCCCACCACCCGGCGGGGCCCCGGGGGGCACCGGCGTCTTCTTGAGGTTCTTCCGGGCAGGGGCCTGGTTCGCGGGGGGGGCCGTTCGCGGGGCCGTCAGAGGCGTCGTCCGTGGGCCTGGTGACCGCGGCCAGGGCGTTCACGGTGCCGAGCGCCCGCAGCAGGGCCGGGCCGCGAGGCACGGCGCGGGGCTCGCGGCGGGCGGGTGGCGGTGGCGGCAGCAGCGCGCGCAGGGCTTCCAGTTCCGCCCGGAGCTCCGTGCGCAGCGCCTCGAGCCCCGCTCCCAGCTCCGCACGCACGGCCGCCAGGCCCTCCTGCAGCCGCCGCTCGCTCACCTCCAGGACGCCGGCCGGGTAGGTGGCCCCGCCGCGTGGTTCCCCGCACACCGAGCACACAGAGCCTCTGCTGCGCGCGTCCGCCCGCTCCCCGGCAGCCTCGTCTTTGGCCCCTGCCGCTGCCCCCGCGCGCTCCACCAGCCGCAGCAGCCGGGGGGCGTTGGCCCGCGCCTCCGTCTCAGCCCGGAGCTGGCCGCGCAGGCGAGCCAGGCGCCCTGGGGCGCGGGCTTCTTCAGGGCCCGGCCCATTGGGCTGGGGTCCGGGGGCCCGCCGGCGGTCCACGCCGCGCCGCAGGGCCTCGCTTGCACCGTACGCTCTGCGAGCCTGGGCCCACGAGCGCCCCGATTCCGCCGCCATCCGCACTGTAGCCGCCAGCGCCAGCGACACCAGCGCTCAGCTTCGCCGGAGCCCCAGTGCGCAGCCTAGCAACCGTGGGGCCCGAGCAACACACGGTGGAGAGGGCCCCCGGGACCGCGGTGGGGACATCCGAGGCCTCAAGGGATCCTGCCTGGGGCCGGGAGAACCCCGGCCGACACCCGTGTGGTGTGGCAGAGCCCCAGGGGGCTTTGGCGGGGGGGGGGGCGCACAGCGCTGGCTTCGTGTGTTGTAATTGTGCACCCTCCCGCCCCCCACAACGCGCTGTCACTGGGTCCCAACCAAGGGCTTGGCCCAGCCTCTGGGCAGAGGTGACAGGGCTTGGAGCAAGAGTTGCAGAAGCCCAGGTGCTGAGACCAGAGTCAGGATCCGAGCTCACAACCTCTACATCACAGTCAGGGGAAAGCAGGTGTGGTCATGGACCCAACAGCCCGCCTCACTGGCTAGAGTCACCTCCTTCCATAGCATAGTCCAGGCCACTATTGTCTCCCTACTCTGCCCCCTACAGCCCACACACAGCTGCAGCAATCCATCCTTGACATGGACACTTCCAGTCAAACTCCAGGAGGTGCTGGAGGTCCCAGCCCATCTCACACTGTTTATGTTCAGCCACACTTTTTAAAGCTCCTCTAACCCAATAACCTTCACCCCTCTGGGCCTTTGCTTGGGCCAGTTCTCCTGGCAGGAATGTCCTCCCACCCCCACGTGCCTGGCCAATCTCATTCATCTCACTTCTGCCTGGCAGCCTTCTTTAACCACCTCACACCAACCAGGTAGTTCAGGCCCCTCCCCCACAGCATCTCTCACAGTCAGTTTAACTGGCTTTCTGTTCTCAGTCCACCTGGAGCCACAGAAGGGTCCCTGAGCACAGGTCTGGATCACGTGGTACTCACTGATGCTAATCATGCTGAATGTTGGATGGAGGAGTAGCTGGGAGAAGGAGCCTAGGGCTGAGGGTCCCCTATGGGGTGGACTTCCTCCCCCTTCCCTCACCCACCCAGGGCAGCCAGTGTACCTCCTCTACCTGGCACTTGAGGCCCTTATGGCCATCCCTGCTGCCTTTCCTGTCTCTGCCATCTTCTATGGGAGCCCTTCACCACTGCACCCTGAACCACTTTCTCACCCCGGTGCCTGGTGTCTTCACACGTGCAATGCTGCCTATTGCAGGGCCATGGACAGTGCGCTGTGGGCCCCCCTGGTGGGCAGTATCCCCACCCAGTATGTTGTTCTCACTGCACCCTAGGGGCTAGTTAGGACTTTGCGTGCCATGGGGCCTCCCCTGCAAATTGTGGAGAGGGAGGGCCTGGCATAGATCCAGCTCGACTGGGATCTCAGGGCCTACAGGGGCCTAGCCTCTATGCAGCTCCGTGTGTGTGTGTGTGTGTGTGTGTGTGTGTGTGTGCGCGCGCGCGCGGCGGGGGAGGGGGGGGATGTAGGTGGGGGGGATGTGCTGTGTGGATCCTGTTCATTGGCAGACCTGCCTGGCCCCAACCACTGTAAGAGGCCTGGGTCCCCTCTGTTTATTAGTTCATTCATTCACTCATTTGTTCATTGCAGCCTGTCTCTCTGGAAGGTGCAGAGGAGGTGAGAACTTGGCCCTCTGTCAACCCCTCAGGTGGCCCCATTCCTCCTGAGTCACCTGGCCTGCTGGGCCCTCCAGCATCTGGCTCAGCTGATCCCTTGAGTCTCATTAACCATCCCCTGCCCTCTGCCCCAGTAATTAAAATACTGCTGACAGCCGAAACCGGTTTGGCTCAGTGGATAGAGCGTCGGCCTGGAGACTGAAAGGTCCCGGGTTCGATTCCGGTCAAGGGCATGTACCTGGGTTGCGGGCACATTCCCAGTGGGAGATGTGCAGGAGGCGGCTGATCGATGTTTCTCTGTCATCGATGTTTCTAACTCTCTATCTCTCTCCCTTCCTCTCTGTAAAAAATCAATAAAATATATTAAAAAAAAAATACTGCTGACAAAAGTCCTGGATTCCCTCCTAAGCCTGTGAGATCCAGGCTGTGCAACCTGTAGGCACTGCCCTCTCTGAGCTCAAATTAAGTTCTGTTCTGTGAAATGAAGGAGACCCCTAAGGTCCCCAGGAGGGACCGACAAGGAGGCCAGGAGTGTGGGGAGAGGGCTCGGTAGAGACTCCGGATTTGCTGACAGCAGATGTGGCTATGAGAGCCAGGAGAGGCAAGGGTGGACATCGATGGGACCTTGGAGGGGACCCCTTTAATGTTACATCATCAATAAAGCTTTCCACGAAACCCCATCCTCCATGGGAGCCTCAGGAAACTTATTTCCCCGAGGAACCCAAAGAACTCCATTTCCTCCATTACACACCTGTTAGGTTGTTAGGCTGGCTGAGCCTTTGGAGGGTGAGCGAATGAGGCCGGCGTGGGTAGGGCCTGGACCCTGGGCATTGGACTCTTAGGAAGGGAAGGCACCCTCACCGGTTTTGCTCAGTGGATAGAACCTCTGACTGTGGACTGAAGAGTCCCGGGTTCAATTCTGGTCAAGGGCACATGACGGGGTTGTGGGCTTGATCCCCAGTAGTGTGTGTGCAGGAGGCAGCTGATCAATGATTCTCTCATTACTCTCATTACTGATGTTTCTATAACTCTCTCCCTCTCCTTTCCTCTCTGAAATCAATAATATATATATATATATATATATAGAAGGGAAGGCTACTGTGTCCTTTGGGTTCCCAAAGTACAGGCCATATAGCAAGGCCTCAGCTGACTAAGCCAGAAGGTCTTGCTTGAGCCATTACTCAGGATATAGTTCTGGGTTAGTCCTTCCTATCTCACCTCTTGCAACCCCTGTTGCCTCGCCTGTGTTCCCCCCTCTCAGATCCCAGAATGAGACTGCTGGCCAGGAGACGGTAAGGGCAGTAGAGGTGACAGAGGCTGAGAGGACATGCAGTGGCAGGGGGAGGCCTGTGACCTAACGAGCAGGTCTATCTGTTCTGGAATGCTCTGCTGTCTGGACCCTGAATTGCAGATGGCCTGTCTTTTAAATGTTTATTTATTGATGAGAGAGAGAGAGAGAGAGAGAGAGCGGGAGCCCTCCGAGGCACCTGGTCTGAGAGAAGAGCTGGAGCTTTAACTCCTCCTCCCCCTGTACCTCCCCCCATAGGGGATTCCAAAGTACCTCTCTCCAGAATGGGCAGGGTCCCTAGGCAGGCCCCTGGAAAACACCATTGACAGCCCCACTCACCACCTCTAGCCTGCTAAGGGGGGACCTGAGACTTTCCTGCAGAGATGGAGGTAGGGCCTGCATGCCTATCAATCACACAGATAGGAAAGCCATACACCTAAAGGACAATTCCACGTTCAGGGCACCTTTCTCTAGGAACGCCTCCAATTGGGGGCGGGACCAGAGCTCAAGGTTTCCGATACCGAAACTACATCTCCCAGAAGGCTCTACGGGGTCGAGACGTCAGAGCAGCTCTGGTACTCCAACGCCCTCTGGGAAATGGAGTCGGCCGAGAGCGAAGCGCAAAGGCTCCCGGGGGCAGTAGTTTGCGTCGGGTCTGTGCCGGCACATTTTTCCGTGGCGACGCCGCCCTGCTCCTTTGTGGCTGTTGCTTTTGTGCGAAGCAGTCCGTTCGGTCTGTTCGTCCGCCCCGGGGCCTCACTCCTGGCCGCTCTCCACGCCCGCTGGCTCCAGGTGGCTGAGCCATAGGCCCGGCGCTTGGTGCACAAGAGGAGTGTGCGACGGGATGTCAGCACAGTCTGTGGTGCGGGGCTCGGCGGAGCGCAGCGCCAGTGTGTCAGTGCAGCCGGGAGTGCGTGTGCGACCCCGCGGGCTTTCCCTGCAGGGTGCTGTTCCTAAGCCCCAGGAGCAGGACCCGCTCCTCTGGGTCTGGCCTGGGGCCCAGGTGGTTACAGATCTGCCCATGCCTCCGGGGAACACAAAAAACGGCCAATGGAGGGCGGTGAGTGGGGCGGGGCCGGGGCGCATAGTTTCAGGCCCCGGAACTACATTGCCCAGAAGGCTGTGCTACACACTCGGAGGGCGGACGTCAGGGCTACTCTAGTGCCCCGACGCCCTCTGGGAAATGGAGTGCGCTGTCTGCGTGGTACGAAGGTTCTGGGGAACTGTAGTTCGCGTCCGGTCCGCGCAGGCGCACTTTCCCACGGCGGACGCCAGGCTGCTCCTTTGTGGTGGTCGTTGTCCTTTTGTGGGAGGCCGGTTGGCTCTCTCGCGTGTCCGTCCGTCGGTCAGTCTGTCCATCTGCCCCGGGGTCCGTTTGCCGGCCCCGCTCCGCGCCCACTGTCTCCAGGTGGCTGAGCCCCAGGCCTTCCTGGCCCCGCGCGCGGTGCCGGGAGGAGTGCGGCGCGGCGATGGGGTGTGAGCGTAGCCTGGGGTGCGACGCTTCTGCTAAGCCTGCCTGGCCCCGACCGCGGCGGAGCGCAGGGCCTGTGTGAAAGTGCAGCCGGGAGTGCGTGCGCGACCCCGCGGGGCTCCCCTACGGGCCGCTGTCCCTGAGCCCCAGGAGCAGGACCCGCTCCTCTGGGCCTGGCCGGGGGCCCAGGTGGCTGCAGAGCTGCTCACGCCTCCGGGGGACGCTGCCAAGGGCCACCATGGAGACCCCTGCCCCGAAGCCCCCGGAGACAGGTACAATCGGCTGTTTCGGTCAGTGGGCCTGTGGGTTTGCATTGAGGAGACTGACAGGTCAGGCTGGTTTCCCAGAGCACCAGCCGAGTCGGGCTGCTGCCTCCACCGCGCCCAGCCATGTGTTCCCACTGTCGAGCGTGCTGATGAGTGGAAGGAAATGGCAGTGTTTTCCTTCTTAACTCCAGCGTCTGAGGCTGAGTGGCAGAATTAACCCCCGATTCTGTATCAGGTTATGCCACGTACCGGGGCTCAATCCCCACCCCACCTGCGGGGGTGGCTCCTGAGCCTCTGATTGTCCTGGGCGCCAGGTGTGGAGTGGTTTTTAGCGCCGTCAGTGCACCCGGGGGCTGTGACTGAACAGCCCGTTACTCATTTCTCCTTCCCAGCTCTGTCCTCTCGGGACCTTGTTCTTCTCAAAGATAATCCAGAGGATAAATGGGGTCAGGGTCTCCTGGAAGCCAGGTCTGAGGTGAGTGGCTGTCTTTTCTTACTTCTGAACATCTTGGTTGGTTTGTTTGTTTTTCAATATATTTTTATTGATCTCAGAGAGGAAGAGAGCGGGAGAGATAGAAACAGTAATGATGAGAATCATTGATCGGCTGCCTCCTGCATGCCCCACACTGGGGATCGAGCCCACAACCCTGGCATGTGCCCTTGACCGGAATCAAACTGGGACCCTTCACTCCGCAGGCCCATGCTCTATTCATTGAGCCAAACTAACTAAGGCTGGTGATTTTGTTTTTGTTTTGGCTTTTTAACATCTTGTTCTTTATGAAGAGGGTTGGCAGGCTTCTTCAGGAAGCTCTGGGCTTGGGAACAGTTCCAGGTGATGCCCCAGGGGTGTCCAATGGGGGGGTCCGTTGCCCAGGACCCGCACACCCACACTGTGCCAGGAGCTCCAAAGAGTGGATTTAGCAGAGCTCCAGCAAGCAGGTCACATGAGATCACTTTGCTCACCTCCACATGAAGACCCAGGCGATGGTGGTGGTGGTTGGACCTGCTTGGGGGAGTTTTCTGGTATAAAATCTGGTGTGGGACAGCTAAAGGAAGGGCTGTGTTGCAGTGCTGGGGTAAGAGTGATGGTAGGGGGTGTGTCCCTGCGTGCTTTTCCTCGTACTGGGCCCTTGACATGGGGCCTCATGTAAAACCTGGATTTTAGAGGATCTGGGGGCTCAGCAAGGAATTGGCTCTGGGGCCACTTCTGCAGCTAAGCAGGACCCAGGTCCTTCTTTAGAGACCGGGTTTTGTTCTACCACCTACACTACCCCTACCCATCATAGTATTTAGAAGGATATGGTTGATAAGGAGAGTGGGGGGGAGTGAAAAGGTCTAGAACAGTGGTTCTCAACCTTGGCTGCACATTAGAATCACCTGGGATGAGTCCCAGAAACCAGGATTTTAAAAAGATTCCCAGGTGATTCTAATGTGCAGCCAAGGTTGAGAACCACTGCTCTAGAGCTGTGGTCAGCAAACTGCGGCTCGCGAGCTACATGCAGCTCTTTGGCCCCTTGAGTGTGGCTCTTCCACAAAATACCACGTGCGGGCGCGCATGTACAGTGCAATTGGAAACTTCATGGCCCGTGCACAGAAGTCGGTATTTTGTGGAAGAGCCACACTCAAGGGTCCAAGAGCCGCATGTGACTCGCGAGCCGCAGTTTGCTGACCACTGCTCTAGAAGATTGACTTCTTTAGGATTTTGTGATTCTGTTAACCTCCCACTTGAAAGAGGTGAGGTCTGATTACAGACAGGTAGAAATAGCTATCAAACACATATTGTGAGATGTGCCCAGCTTCTGTAATGTGTTGGAATGTTCTGTAATTCTGTAAAATACTCAAGAGACATGACAATCAAATGCAATACATGATTCTCAATGCCTCACAGATCCAAAAATTCCATCAAAGGCAGTTTGGGACAGTTGAGGAAATTTGGAAATGGATTGATTGTATCTTAGGTCATATTGTATCAATATTAATTTTTTGGGGTGTGATGTTGGCACTGTGATTGTGTAATAGAATATCCTTAGGAGATGCCAGACTGATGTGGCTCAGTGGTTAAGCGTTAACCCATGAACTAAGAAGTCACTGGTTCAGTTCCGGGTCAGGGCACATGCCTGGGTTGCAGGCTCAGTCCCATTGGGGGGGGGGGGGGGGGTAGTACAGGAGGTAGCGAATTGATGATGTTTCTCTCTCTCTCCATCCCTCTCTTTTCCTCTCTAAAAATCAATAAAGAGCCCTGACCGGTTTGGCTCAGTGGGTAGAGCGTGGGCCTGTGGACTGAAGGGTTCCGGGTTCGATTCCGGTCAAGGGCATGTACCTTGGCTGCGAGCGCATCCCCAGTGGGGGGTGTGCAGGAGGCAGCTGACCCATGTTTCTCTCTCATCAATGTTTCTAACTCTCTATCCCTCTCCCTTCCTCTCTGTAAAAAAATCAATAAAATATATATATTAAAAAAAAAAAATCAATAAAGGGGGAAATTTTTTTTTAAGAGAAGTTACTGGTTAGGGCAGTATGCTGATTTCTTAAGGTTGAATCTTGGATATTGATTTGACACTCTTCTCTCTGCATACAGCATTCATTGCTAGAAATTTCCCTCTAAGCACTACCTTAGGTACATCCCACAAATTTTATGTTGCATTTTTATTTTTAGTTCAAAATAGTTGTGATTTCTTCTTCAGCGGTGCATTTTTTAGTAGCATATTGTTTAGTTTCCAAACATTTGGGGGATTTTCCGATGTCTTTCTATGATGGATTTCTCATTTCATTCTGTGTTAGTCAGAAAAGGAACTTTGCATAATTTGAATTCTTTCAAATGTACTAAGACCTATTTTATTGCCCAGAATGTGGTTTATCTTGGTAAATGTTCTGTGTGCACTTGAATATGTTATTCTGCCCTGGCTGTGAAGCTCATTGGTTAGAGCATCATCCTGATCCATCAAGGTTGTGGATTCAATCCCTGTCAGGGCACCTACAAGAAAGCAGCCAACGAATGTGAAAATAAGTGGAACAACAAACCAATATTTCTCTCTTTCTCCCCCCCCCCCCATCACCTCTCTCTAAAATCAACAAATAAAGTAAAAAGTATAAGCCACTTTTATTTTTTTTACTTTTATTTTTTAAATATATTTTTATTGATTTCAGAGAGGAAGGGAGAGGGAGAGAGAGAGAAAAACATCAATGATGAGAGAGAACCATGGATCAGCTGACTCCTGCACGCCCCACACGGGATGGAGCCTGCAACCCAGGCATGTGCCCTGACCGGGAATCAAACCCGGGACCCTTCAGTCCGCAGGCCGACGCTTTATCCACTGAGCCAAACAGGCCAGGGCTTTAAGCCATTTTTAGAACTAAAGGTCAAACCACTGTGGCCCCAGAGGGGTCCCCACTTTTGCTGACTACCTGGTAAGCTCCTGGTAGGCGTGAGGCCTCTTCTCAAGGCTGACAGTCTGCGCCCCTCGCCTGACTTGGGTGCTGATGTGGATCCAGAGCTTCTCGGGGAGTCTGGTGCCCCCCCCTCACCCCCCCGGAGCTTGGCCCCACACCAGACACTCCCCAGCAAATGCTTAAAGGTGGGAACCAGACTTCCCTCCTTGATTTATTCTTCACTCTTATGTTTAACGTAACTACATCCCACATACACAGTAAGCCAGGCGGCCATGGCACCAGCATCTTGAAAAAGAGCAGTTAGTCTGCTGCCTGAGGGCAGAGCTGTGGCGGCTTTGAGAGCTTATTGTCTGACCCGGTGGGATGGGGGCGTGGAGCATGAGTGTGGAGACTGTTAGGGGCCACAGCTGGAGGCTCAGGGCGGATGAGGAGCCCCGGGTGGTAGAAGCCTAGGATTTGAGGGCTCGAGTACTGGTGGAGTCATTAGGGGCATTTGTGACACTTGGAACCTGAGTGACCGGCTTTGGAGGAGAGATGGGCCAGGACTCGGGCCTGGGAGGGCAGGGAGCAGAGGTCAATGGGAAGGAGGGAGGGGCAGGCAGGGCGGACATGGAATGGCTCCTTTGGTCTCAGGCTCGGAACTTGCTGATAAGCACAGGGTTTGCTTCCTTAGGGTCAGGGCCTTTGGCAGCGTGAGATTTGCACGGGGTTCTGGCTTCTTTGTGTTATTCTTTCAAGTTCTCTGAGTTTGACATTCTTACCCAGAACTCCTCACAGCAGCTTTCTGTCCGTCGTGGCAGGCACAGGGGCTGCCCAGTTAGCCGGGCCCTTCGGGTCCAGAAAGCTGGGTCCAGATGGCGATTCCTGGCCCAGCTGTGGTGTGTACGTGGGACTGTATGACAGATGGCGTCTAAGCACAACCTTCCAGGCTTGGGAGAGGGTCACCAAGGTTAACCCTAATTCCCTTGGAAGCAGGAACCCAGTCGGAATCCCTCCCGCCCTGGGTGACTGAGAATGTGTGTCATCCCAGGAATCGGTGACTTTCAGGGATGTGGCCGTAGACTTCACCCAGGAGGAGTGGGGGCAGCTGGACTCTCCTCAGAGGGCCCTGTACCGGGACGTGATGCTGGAGAACTACCAGAACCTTCTCGCCCTGGGTAAGAGGCTCCCGAGGCTCGGAGCCTGTGGTCTGGGCACACACCTCAGGTACTACTGAGTCCCCTTCCGCACCAGCCTGGCGTGGGGGGTGGGCTCTGTGGCCAACTGGCACCCATGCCTGGAGGTGTGGCTGGACACAGGCGAGCCAGAACGAGAGGGAGAGGGAGAGGGAGAGGGAGGATAGGGTCCTGGAAGCCCAACCTGCCCTGGACTTTCCAAGGGAGACAGGGATCGGGGGGATACCCATGGGTTCCTCAGAATGCATGCCTCAACTTGGGTTCCCATTCTGCGACCCCCATCCTCGGGGACAGCCATAGCTCTCAGTGCCAGCTCGTGCTGTTCGGGGGCTCTCCTGTCCTATCGCTGGTTCTGGAGAGAGAGCTGCAGCCCACATGCCGCTTCCCCCCCACAAGCAGGGCCTCCGGTCTGTAAGCCAGAAGTGATCTCCCATCTGGAACGAGGCGAAGAGCCATGGCAGGTGCCCAGAGAAGTCCCGGGAGGGGCTCTTCCAGGTGAGAGGGGGTGCAATGGAAGGATGTGGAGCCCCTGCCCCCAGCACCTCTCCTACCCCCTGATGTGGCCCTTCCATCACAGCCCTTTTCCTTCCACACACACATTGAGCACTGGCTGTGTGCCAGACACGGTGCTGGGAATATAGCAAGAAAACGGGCAAAGACATCTGTCTTCTGTTGGCAGGAAATAGCAGTAATTTTTTTTAAAATATATTTTATTGATTTCTTACAGAGAGGAAGGGAGAGGGATAGAGAGTTAGAAACATCGATGAGAAAGAAACATCGATCAGCTGCCTCCTGCACACCCCCCACTGGGGATGTGCCCGCAACCAAGGTACATGCCCTTGACCAGAATCGAACCTGGGACCCTTGAGTCCACAGGCCGACGCTCTATCCACTGAGCCAAACCAGTTAGGCAGTAATTTTTTTTTTTTTTTTTAATATATTTGTATTGATTTCAGAGAGGGAGTGGTGGGGGAGTTCTTTTTCTCCTCTGAAACAAGGGACATTTAAATTTTTCTTTTTTTTTTAGGGTATGAAGTAAGTGAGTCTCTTTTTTTAATTTATTAACTTGAGAAACATCAATTTATTGTTCCACCAATTTTTTTAATATATGTATTTTTATTGATTTCAGAGAGGAAGGGAGAGGGAGAGATAGAAATATCAATGATGAGAGAGAATTATTGGATCGGCTGCCTCCTGTACACCCCACACTGGGGATTGAGCCTGCAACCTGGGCATGTGCCCTGACCGGGAATTGAACCATGACCCCTGGTTCATAGGTCAACACTCAACCACTGAGCCACGCCAGCCAGGCTGTTGTTCCACTTATTGATGGATTCATTGCTTCTTGTAGGTGCCTGACCAGAATCGAACCCACAACCTTGGCATATTGGGACAAGACTCTAACCAACCAGCCAGGACGGGACATTTTAAATTTATGGTTTTTGGACTTGTATTTACCCCAGCCAGCACTGACCTGGTTCTGACACACAACAGTCTCTCAGTAGATGTTTCAATAAGTGAATCATAGCCCTAGCTGGTTGGCTCAGTGGATGGAGCATCAGCCTGTGGACTGAAGGGTCCCCGGTTTGATTCTGGTCAAGGGCACATGCCCGGGTTGTGGGCTTGATCCCTAGTGGCGGGTGTGCAGGAGGCGACCGATCAATGATTCTCTCTCATCACTGATGTTTCTATCTCGCTCTCCCTTCCTCTCTGAAATCAACAAAAAAATATATTTTTTAAAAAGTGAATCATAGCCAAGACCGGTTTGGCTCAGTGGATAAAGCGTCGGACTGCGGACTGAAGGGTCCCGGGTTCGATTCCGGTCAAGGGCATGTACCTGGGTTGCGGGCATGTCCCCCGTGGGAGATGTGCAGGAGGCAGCTGGTCGATGTTTCTCTCCCATCGATGTTTCTAACTGTCTGTCTCTCTCCCTTCCTCTCTGTAAAAAATCAATAAAATATATATATTAAAAAAAAAAAAAAAAAAGTGAATCATATCCATGACCCTTGACCCCCTGGCTCTTTTTGGAATTTCCTTTGGGGTCTCCTTTCCCTGTTTCTCCTCTGCCCGTCTCACCAACTAGTCTGCCTGTCTCACCCTGCATGTGCCCCTCCCACCTGTGCTCTTGAGCGCCCTCTGTCGGCCTCTGCTCTTTTCTATGCTTCTCTGCGCCTCCAGGCCCCAGTGCCAGTGCCACTCCTCGCCTGCTTACAGAAAACTGCGTTTCTGCTTCTTGCAGAGCGGGAGCCCCGGCCTGAGGTGAAGGAGCTGTGTCAGCAGCAGGGTAGCCACAAGGAAGAGCCAGCATGGGAGTCGGTGGTGGAGGGGCCGCTGAGGTCCTGTCTCCACAGCCTCGGCCCAGGCGATGGGTGGGCCTGGGAGGGCCCGGCGGCTGCTCTGTCGAGAGGTGAGGCTGTGCTCTGGAGGTTCGGGCCCCCCGGCTGTGGGGAGAGTTCCACAGAGGAGCAGCGGCAGGGACACGGGGCGTCTGCGGGGGCTTTGCCCCTCGGGTGCCCCCTCTCCACCCAGCAGAGCACAGGGACTCTCATTCCTGCAGAGCGAGGGTCTCCTCACAGACGCACCGAGAATCGCCAGTCCCAGGAGGCTGTCTCCCAGCACCCGAGGCTGTCACCGGGCACGGGGAGAAACGGCTGCCAGGCCAGTGAACACAGGAAGCCCCCAGCCCACAGGCCTCCGAGCGCGGGGGCCGGGGAGGGTCTCTTCGCGTGTGGCCAGTGCGGGAAGGCCTTCCACCAGCGCTCGTCCCTCAGCCTGCACCAGCGCTGGCACGCCCGGGAGAAGGCCTACAGGTGTAGTGAGTGCAGCAAGGCCTTCACCTGGAGGACCAACCTCCTCGAGCACCAGAGGATCCACACCGGCGAGAAGCCCTTCCTGTGCGGCGAGTGCGGCAAGGCCTTCAGCTGCCACTCGTCGCTGAACGTGCACCACCGGACACACACCGGCGAGCGGCCCTACAAGTGCACGGGCTGCGAGAAGGCCTTTAGCTGCAGCTCGCTGCTCAGCATGCACCGCAGGGTGCACACCGGGGAGAAGCCCTACAAGTGCGGCGAGTGCGGGAAGGCCTTCAACCAGAGGACGCACCTGACCCGGCACCACCGGATCCACACGGGGGAGAAGCCGTACAAGTGCGGCGAGTGCGGGAAGGCCTTCACGTGCCACTCGTCCCTGACCGTGCACGAGAAAATCCACAACGGCGACAAGCCCTTCAAATGCAGCGACTGCGCGAAGGCCTTCAATAACCGCTCGCGCCTCACCCTCCACCAGAGGATCCACACGGGCGAGAAGCCCTTCAAGTGCGGGGACTGCGGGAAGGGCTTCATCTGCCACTCCTACCTGGTCGTGCACCAGCGGATCCACAGCGGGGAGAAGCCCTTCAAGTGCAACGAGTGTGGGAAAGCCTTCAGCTCCCACTCCTACCTCATCGTGCACCAGCGGGTCCACACAGGCGAGAAGCCGTTCGACTGCAGTCGGTGCTGGAAGGCCTTCAGCTGCCAGTCGTCCCTCATCGTGCACCAGCGGATCCACACGGGCGAGAAGCCCTATAAGTGCGGCCAGTGCGGCCGGGCATTCAGCCAGAATCACTGTCTCATTAAACACCAGAAAACCCACTCTGGGGAGAAGCCGTTTAAATGTAACGAATGTGGCGAAGCTTTCAGCTGGAGCACCCACCTCGCTGAGCACCAGAGGACACACCGAGAAGAGAAGCCCTTTGCCATCCAGCTCAACAAGCATCTGCTGAGCACGTACTGTGTTCCCAGCGGCCTGCTGGGTGCCGGCGGCGTGGGTGTGAGCGGCTTGGACCCTGTAAACTCACTGGACGTGGCAGAGCTCCTGTGTGTGGTTCAGCCCTCCGCCAGCAGGAACTTGCCCCTGGGCAGCAAACCTGGGAAGTAACCTGTTGTGCTTGTCACCTGGCCGCTTCCCCGGGGAACGGGGAGCACGGGGACTCCTGTATGTGCCGCAGCAGACACGCTCCCAGGAGCGGCCTCCCTCCCGGAGAAGGGATGCTCTGTGGGAGTGGGGTCGATGTCCCAGGGTCCTGCTTCCTCTGGTGGGTTTGGGAGTCACTGACCAGGGATTAGATCTTTCCTGCAGATAAAAGGTCTGTCAATCATGTCCTCAGGCTCCTGGCATGACTTAGATCAAGAATTTCATCTGTGGACTGATATTTAGAATAACAGGAAGAATTTTTTAAGCCAGAATTATGAACAGTAGTGCCTCCAAGCAAACATTATTGTATTGCTGGCGAGGAGGATACTCTTGGAGGCGGGAGTCTGGGGAAAAGCGGGTTTCCTGGACTCACCTCACAAGTGGCTCCACCCAGAGTCCTTCGTTAGAGGCCGCACCCACGTCCCCGAAGCACAGTCAGCTTCAGACGTGCCGGCCCCGCACCTGGGCACCGGGTCCACAGTGGCAGGCGGAGCCCGTGGGTCAGGGAGGGTGGGTGCAGTGTCCGGATAGAGGGGCCTATAAGTGCACCTTCCCGCCAGGCTGGGGCTGCCTGCGCGGCCTCCCCTCACACCACGAGGCTCAGCTCACCAGTGCCACCCCGAGGGAGAAGCCCCTCCCCGGAGACCATCCCCACATTCCCTGCAGGGACAGGAGGACGGTGTTCATCTGGAATTAACGTTCTTTCTACTCAGTTCTCAGCAAGTACAAGAGGCCTTCTCCGTGATAATACTTGACATTTGTGTAGAGCACTCTAGTTTATGAAATGCTTTTTCTTATACTTTCTAAATTATGGAGGCAAGATAACCACATTTCAGAGAATGTGGAATAAATGAGAGAAAACACCCATAATTCTTAATAAAGCTGCATTTCGCACTTTGATACATTATTTCTGTTTTCATCACTTTAAATGTAGTAGATATGTCATTTTAATCCCCCCCCTCCACCCCCGCTTAGCTGCATAGAATTTTTTTCCAAGTGACTGCACTGTCTGTGGAGTCAGAATTCTAAGTGGAAGCATAGTATTCTATTAGATATTCTTTTGTTGGCTGTTGAGGTTATTTCTATTTTTTTCACTATTATAAATCATTCTTCATGGAGCATTTTTGGGTTATACTTTAGCATTTTTGTAGAGTAGATTTCTAGAAGTGAAATTTTTTAGATAAAGGAAATGTGTAGCTTAAGGAATCATCTCAGGATGTTTTTGGTTGTGTGTTTGCGAAGTAATACGTTTCCTTACCAAGGATCCAATCAGTAGGAACGTCCTTGCCCATCATCTGGACGCAGGCACTGGTCAAAGTGGACGCCCGGACGGTCTTTGTTCAGGGCACAGTGACGACACAGCGATGAACCTGGGCACCTGTGCGCCATCGCCTGCCTCCGAGTGTCTGTGAGCTGGCCTGGCGTCGTGCGGTCCCCGGGGACACCTGGCAGTCAGGGGCCCTTCTCCGAGACAAATAGGAAAAGTTCTACATCACATCTGCATCCGGAAAACACAAATAACAGTCTAGGCTTGATTCATGATTATCATCCTAATTTTTCTCTTTCTCTTTAAAAGAAACAAAACCTTCTTCATGGGTCGTGGGCCCTGTGTCTACTGGGTGCCCTGAAGTGCCAGTTGTTCAGTATATGGGCACCATAGCAAGCGCACGATCGCCTCACTTGTCGTATTTGGCATTTTGATACATTACAATGTTATTCATTTTTTTCTACCTTCTCCCCCTTTCATATGAATTGTTTATTCCTATCTTTTGTCCACTATCCCATTCTTTGTTTTTTAATATATAAATATATACACACTCGTATAGTATATATCACCTTAGCACATACATTTTCTATCTTTGTTACTGCATTTTTTTATGTACAGAGGTTTTAAAATTCTGTGTAGATTTTTTTCCTTTCTGTTTCTCTTTGGCTCTTAGAAAGCCTCTTAAGTCTATTTTTGGTTCAGTATTTTATATTTAGCTTCTAACCCTCTGTCTATTTGGGATATAAAATTTAAGGTCCCTGCATCGTTGTTGAATTGCATTCCTCACCGTTCATAGGCCTGTCTTTCCTTTGATTGTAGCTCCATGCTTCACTTGAACATCCACATCTTCAGCAGCTTTTAAAAGATCTTGTTTTCTCTGTTCCTCCAGGTGAGCCAGGTATCATTTTCTCAGAACTTAACTTCTTCATTCCCCTGCATATGTCATTGGGATTTTGATTAGAATTGACTAGTTTGTGAAAAATGAAGTTCCATGTAATACGGTCTCCACATACAAGAATGTGGTAGATCACGTCATTCAGATCTACCTCTAACCATCAGAGATTTTACAGTTTTCTACAGAAGTGTTCTCACATTTATTCTTAAGTTCATTCTGATTTTGTGGGGTTTGTAAATTAGGTATTTTTGTTATAAGATATATAGGACCACTGTTGATTATATATATCTTATTGTGTATTTATTTTATACGTAACAACTTTACTGAGTTACCCTAAGGCAGCGGTTCTCAACCTGTGGGTTGCGACCCCTTTGGCGGCCTAACGACCCTTTCACAGGGGTCGCCTAAGACCATCCTGCATATCAGATATTTACATGACAATTCACAACAGTAGCAACATTACAGTTATGAAGTAGCAACGAAAATAATTTTATGCTTGGGTCACAACATGAGGAACTGTATTTAAAGGGCCAGAAGGTTGAGAACCACTGCTCTAAGGTCTCTAACAGCTTCTCAGTTTATTGGGTTTTCTAGGTTAACAGTCGTATCAGTTGGAAATAAAAAGCTTGCCTCTCCTTTCCATATAGGGAGCCTTTTATTTCATTTTTTCTTAAAACCCACATTGGGCTGGGGCTGGGTGGCTCAGTTGGTTAGAGCGTCGTCCCAATACACCAAGGTTGTGGGTTCCATCCCTGGTCAGGGCTCATACAAGAATCGAACAATAAATGCATAAAAAAGTGGAACAACAAATGCTGTTTCTCTATCAAATCAATTTTAAGAATACAAAAAACTGCCCTAACCGGTTTGGCTCAGTGGATAGCGCATCGGTCTGCGGACTGAAGGGTCCCAGGTTCGATTCCAGTCAAGGGCATGTACCTTGGTTGCGGACACATCCCCAGTAGGGGGTGTGCAGGAGGCAGCTGATCGATGTTTCTCTCTCATCAATGTTTCTGACTCTATATCACTCTCCTTCTCTGTAAAAAATCAATAAAATATATATTTTTAAAAAACTTGAAGAAAAAACACACGCACATTGGCCAGCACTTCCAGAGCATCACTGTGTTGGGGACAGTGGTCATCTGAGGTAGATGTGCGTCCATCAGAACATCTGGCCTCTAAGACGCAGCTGTAGCTGGGGTGGGCGCACGGCCCCGTTCTGTCCCATGAGGCTCCAGTGGAGGTCTGCCAGGGATGAAGAAAAAGCCTCTGCTTTCCTGATAGAAATATTATTCCTTCCTCCCTCCTGCCTGGAACCTGGATGCAGTGCCCAGAGGTGTGGTAGTCATTTTGCAACCATGAGACGATAGAAGCCACACGTGGTGAAATGGAAAACTAACAGGATCCTAGGCCTTGGATGAAATTTTTGAGCAACTGTTTCAGCACCGACATTCAGCTCCCTGAGCTCTTGCCGCGTAAGAAAAAGAAACGGCCTCAGTCAGCACAGCTGCTGCCCTCCTCACTGGCACAGCACCCGGTGTTCATTCTGACCTGAGGGAAACAGAGCTAGTATTTCACTATTCGGAGAATGCCAGCCCCTGGCCCTGACTGTTTACATTAGTGAATTACCTTTATAGGCCCCGTTTGCTAAAACAATTTTAAAAATATATATATATTTCCAGCCCTGACCGGTTTGGCTCAGTGGATAGAGCATCGGCCTGTGGACTGAGGGGTCCCGGGTTCGATTCCGGTTAAGGGCATGTACCTTGATTGCGGGCACATCCCCAGTGGGGGGTGTGCAGGAGGCAGCTGGTCGATGTTTCTAACTCTCTATCCCTCTCCCTTCCTCTCGGTAAAAGATCAATTAAAATATATATATATATATATATATATATATATATATATATATATATATGTATGTATATATATATATCTGTATTGATTTCAGAAAGGAAGGGAGAGGGAGAGAGAGAGAGAAACATCAATGATGAGAGAGAATCATTGATTGGCTGCTTCCTGCACACCCCGCACTGGGGATTGAGCCCACAACCCGGGCATGTGCCCTTGGCCAGCATTGAACCTGGGACCCTTCAGTCTGCAGGCTGACGCTCTATCCACTGAGCCAAACCAGCTAGGGCTAAAATGATTTTTAATTATTGATTTGAAAGAGAGGGAGAGAAAGAGAAACATCGATTTGTTGTTCCATTTATACTTTCATGGTTCCCTGACCAGACATTGAACCTGCAGCCTTGGCGTATCAGGACGATGCTCTAACCCACTGAGCTACCTGGCCAGGGCTGTTAAGGCTTTGAGAAATCAGCATTCGATGCTGAATTTGACCAAACCTTGGCATTTCTCAGAAATGATTATATGGGTTTCCTTCCGTGTTATGGAAACACAGTTGAATTTATAGAGATTTTCTAACCATCTTTGTATTATTAGAATAAACCCCACTTAGCGACGGTGCATTGTTTACTACGTGTGGACTCGCTTTTCTAGAACTTGGGGTGCAACACGCAGAATTGCCCAACAGTGAGCCCAATATTTCACTCCAAGTTTGGCCTGGAAATAAACCACCTGTGACCGTTCCCAGGAGGAGGGGTCACGCCAGCTCCTCAGTGGCTTCATGCATGGGATTTGTCCTCCCCCTTGTTAAAAAAATAGCTCAGGCCAGTGTGCTCAGTGGTTAGAGCGTCGGCCAACAGACCAAAAGGTCACAAGTTTGATTCCTGGTCAAGAGCACATACCTGGGTTGTGGGTTCGCTCCCTGCCCCTGGTTGGGGTGCTTGCAGGAGGCAACCAATGGATGTGTTTCCCTCACATGGATGTTGGCCTTTTTCTCTCTCCTCCCCCCTCCCTTCCACTCTCAGAAAAGCAGTGGAAAAAATGTCCTCACGCCCTAACCAGTTTTGCTCAGTGGGTAGAGCATCAGCCTGCAGACTGAAGGGTCCCAGGTTCGATTCCGGTCAAGGGCATGTACCTTGGTTGCGGCCACACCCCCAGTAGGGGTGTGCAGGAGGCAGCTGATCAATGTTTCTAACTATCCCTCTCCCTTCCTCTCTATATAAAATCAATAAAATATATTTTAAAAATATATCCTCAGGTGAGGATTAAACAATAGAAATAAATAGGTAAATAAAAATAAATGTGGGGGTGGGGTGGGGGCCTCCCCCAGACCATGGCATGGTGGCTGGGAAGACTGCCTGATATGGGCATCAGCTAGGAGATGCACCAGGTGCTGTCGCTTTCTAGGTGGTGGGTTAGAACGGACTTGTCATCTCTGAATCATTGAGACGACAAGTACAGTGGGGCCTTGACTTACGAGTGTCCCAACTAACGAGTGTTTTGAGATACCAGCTGTCTCTCGTCCGATTTTTTGCATTGAGTTGACAGAGTAATTTGAGTTAACGAGCTCCTTAACGAGCTCGGTCTCGGAACGAATTAAACTCGTAAGTCAAGGCCCCACTGTACTTCTCTCTTGCAATCAGTACAATGAACAGTTTCTACTTTGCACAGTAACGTACGGTCCACCACTCTCCCTAGGAAACTGCTCCAGATGACACTTGCCTGTCCTGACCAAAGCTGTGACTGACCAGCAGGGGGGCGAGCACACGTACTGTCCCAGCCAGGCCCCCCAGATTCTGGGGTTTGGCAACAAACCACGTTTCCTGCCAGTTTGCCTCCAGGTGCCAGGGGCAGCCACAGACAGACTGCCACTGGTTGCCTCTCTCGCTTCCCTTCCCCAAGCACCACAGGGGCCTTCCGGAGGTCAAAGCGTCTGTGTGCTCCTTAGGATGAGGGTTAGGGTTGGGGGTGGGGTTTGGGTTAGGTTTTGGGGGGATAGGAAAGAGGACGCTGCCTAGGGTGTTTAGAGGGTGGGTGTGGTAGGAGTTAGGGTTGGAAGAGGGTGGGCTTTTAAAAATATATTTTTATTTGTTTCAGAGAGGAAGGGAGAGAGAGCGAGAAACATCAATGATGAGAGAGAATCATTGATTGGCTGCCTCCTGCACACCCTACACTGGGGATCGAGCCTGCCACCTGGGCATGTGCCCTGACTGGGAATTGGACCAACCACTGAGCCACGCTGGCCAGGCAGGTGGGCTACTTTTCATGCCTTGAGCACCTGCTGGAGCGAGAATAAAGACGGGCACCACCCCCTGTGAGTGCAGGGGCAGGCGGACACTGCACATCCGCTTCCCTACGCCCAGCGGCCCTGGGATGACTTATTTGAGGATCACAGATATACAGACCAAACTGCACCTCTCAACAGAAGTTCAGGCTAATTCAGAGCCAAGATCACTTAGGCACAAAACCAACTAGCACCCTTTTCATAGTCTAATTGCATCAGTTCTCCCAATAAAATTTTGACTTTCCGATTGAGTCAGAGAAGTCTGTTTCTGGCTTGGTTTCCTCCCCTTGTGGAATTCTTTTGGGGGTGGTTTTGGAGTTGGCTCCAGGGCGTCCTCTCCCACTGCTCACAGTAGCACACATCTTCCTGCAGGGCGTCCAGTCAATACCATCGGGATTAGGTCGCACAGACTTCATGGGGATTATTACTACTACTAAAACTCCGGTGCACAAAATTTGTGCACTGGGGGTGGGGGGGGGGGGGGGAATCCCTCAGCCCGGCCTGCGCCTTCTGGCAGTCTGGTAGCCCTCGGCAGATGTCTGCCTGCAGGGAGCGGGCATAAGCTGGTAGTTGGACATCCCTCTCGCAGTCTGGGACCCCTCGCTCCTTACTGCCTGCCTGCTCACTGCTCCTTACCACTTGGCTCGCTGCTCCTTAGCACTGCCACGGAGACGGGAGAGGCTCCCGCCACTGCCACTGCGCTGGCCAGCTGTGAGCCCAGCTTCCGGCTGAGGGGCATTCCCCCTGTGGGAGTGCACTGACCACGAGGGGGGCAGCTCCGGCATTGAGCGTCTGCCCCCTGGTGGTCCATGCTCATCATAGCCGTAGCGGTCACTTAGGCTCTTATTATATAGACTAGAGGCCCAATGCATGAAATTCATGCAAAAGTAGGCCTTCCCCCAGCTGCCGGGACCAACTTCCCTCTGGTACCCGGGACCCGGGCTTCCCTGGCAGCCCCGGCTTTGTCCGGAAGGTTGCCTGGAAGGACTTTCAGGCTAATTAGCATATTATGCTTTTATTATTTGATGGCTTTAGGAGCCCTGGACTGAGGCTGGGAGCAGAGACTCCCTTTAGCATGTTTATCTGCAGCAGCTCCGAAGAGGACCCATAGTCACTGTTGGAATGTTTTATAGTGATCCCATCCGCTTATAGTGTGTCAGGGTCCCCAGACCACCTCAGGCTTGATGATTCACTAGGACTCACAGGACTCTGAGACAGCTATAGTTTGTTACCATGAAAGGATACAGATTCCAATCTGCAAAGGCCTCAGGCACACAAAGCTGTAGAATAGTCCAGAGGCTCAGCGGTAACTTGAAAACAGGCCTGTCTTGGGATGTGTGGGTTTGAGCAACCCAGGCCTACGGAGTCATTTCCTGCCCACGTGTCCTCTGCCCTCTAGGAGGGCCCAGTGGGAAACATTTGGGCCATTTTCCTAAGTTTTGGTGCCCCCGGACACCTCGCGCATTTTCACTTATGCTGAGAATTACGACCTGGAAATAGCAGAGGTATGGGCGGGGAAGGCAGCGGCAAAGGCATGTAGGCCTAGGAGGGTCCCAATGAGCCATCTGTTCTTAAGAGTATGGACCAGAGCCCTGGCCCATTTGGCTCAGTGGATAGAGTGTTGGCCTGCAGACTGAAGGGTCCTGGGTTCGATTCTGGTCAAGAGCACATGCCTGGGTTGTGGGCTTGGTCCCCAATAGGGGGTGTGCAGGAGGTGGCCGATGAATGATTCTCTCTCATCGTTGATGTTTCTCTCTCTCTCCCTCTCCCTTCCTCTCTGAAATCAATAAAAATATATTTTAAAAAAAGAGTATGGGCCCTGACCAGTTTGGCTCAGTGGATAGAGTGTCGGCCTGCGGACTGAGAGGTCCCGGGTTCGATTCCGGTCAAGGGCATGTACCTTGGTTGTAGCCACATCCCCAGTAGGAGGTGTGCAGGAGGCAGCTGATCGATGTTTCTCTCTCATCATTGATGTTTCTATCTCTCTCTCCCTCTTCCTTCCTCTCTGAAATCAATAAAAATATATTTTTTAAAAAGAGTATGGACCAGCATGTCACCTGGCTACTGGTGGTCATCACACTACACAGCCACCACCCAGGGGTCCCGGGTGGCACCGGGTACCAGTTTTCCTGAGTGCCCTATAGAATGGGCATCACTCCCGGTTGAGACACACAACCAACACAGAGTAAGAGACTTTCCCTGACCCCTTATGCTGATAAGGGGGCCCTAACCTTGTACTCTTACCCCAGAGTGACTCAGGTCATCTATAATAATAAAAGCATAATATGCTAATTGGGCTGGATGTCCTTCCAGACGACCTTCCAGACGAAGCAGGGGCTGCAAGGGAAGCCCGGGTCCCGGGTGCCAGAGGGAAGCTGGGGAAAGGAAGGCCTAATCTTGAATGAATTTCGTGCATTGGGCCTCTAGTAAATACATAACAGGCTCAGGAGGGACCAGCAAGTAGAACACAGCTCAACGCAACAGGCAAGCTCATCCAGGAAGTGGGGAACCAATTCACTCACCACAAGCTCATCCAGGAAGTGGGGAACCAATTCACTCCGTGACCAAGAGCAAGAGAAGAAAGACCTCAGGCCCAGTTGATGTGGTCAGTGGTTGAGCATCGACCTATGAACCAGGGCACATGCCCAGGTGTGGGCTCGATCCGCAGTAAGAGGGCACACAGGAGGCAGCTGATCAATGATTCTCTCTCATCATGGATGTTTCTATCTCTCTCTCCCTGTCCCTTCCTCTTGGAAATCAATAAAAATGTATAAAAAAAAAAAAAAAAAAGAGCCGAAACCGGTTTGGCTCAGTGGATAGAGCGTCGGCCTGCAGACTGGAGGGTCCCAGGTTCGATTCCGGTCAAGGGCATGTACGTTGGTTGCGGGCACACCCCCAGTGAGAGATGTGCAGGAGGCAGCTGGTCGATGTTTCTCTCTCATCGATGTTTCTAACTCTCTATCCCTCTCTCTTCCTCTCTGTAAAAAATCAATAAAATATATTAAAAAAAAAAAAAAAAGATCTCAGAAGTTGGCAGTCCCAGCCTGGACCATGCCAAGTGTTCAGCAGTTATTCTGTGGTCACTCCATGAAAATGCGATGGACTCGCTTCCAATTAATAGGTCAGCTGTCGAGGCTGATGACATTTCACACAACAGGAATATTTGAAAGAAGCTTCTTTTAATTATTTGTATTTTTTAATATATATTTTATTGATTTCTTACAGAGAAGAAGGGAGAGGGATAGAGAGTTAGAAACATCGATGAGAGAGAAGCATCAATCAGCTGCCTCCTGCACACCCCCTACTGGGGATGTGCCTGCAACCAAGGTACATGCCCTTGACCAGAATCGAACCTGGGACCCTTCAGTCCGCAGGCCGATGCTTTATCCAGTGAGCCGAACCAGCTAGAGCCCCGTTGGAATGTTTTATAGTGATCCCATCCGCTTATAGTGTGTCAGGGTCCCCAAACCACCTCAGGCTTGATGATTCACTAGGACTCACAGGACTCGGAAACAGCTATAGTTTGTTACCATGAAAGGATACAGATTCCAGTCTGCAAAGGCCTCAGGCACACAAAGCTGTAGAATAGTCCAGAGGCTCAGCGGTAACTTGAAAACAGGCCTGTCTTGGGAATGTGTGGGTTTGAGCAACCCAGGCCTGCGGAGTCATTTCCTGCCCACGTGTCCTCTGCCCTCTAGGAGGGCCCAGTGGGAAACATTTGGGCCATTTTCCTAAGTTGTTTTTTTTTTTTAATATATTTTATTGATTTTCTACAGAGAGGAAGGGAGAGGAATAGAGTTAGAAACATCGATGAGTGAGAAACATTGATCAGCTGCCTCCTGCACACCCCCTACTGGGGATGTGGCCACAACCAAGGTACATGCCCTTGACTGGAATCGAACCTGGGACCCTTCAATCTGCAGGCCGACGCTCTATCCACTGAGCCAAACTGGCTAGGGCAGTGGTCGGCAAACCGCGGCTCTCGAGCCACATGCGGCTCTTTGGCCCCTTGACTGTGGCTCTTCCACAAAATACTGACTTCTGGGCATGAGCCATGAAGTTTCAGTCGGTATTTTGTGGAACAGCCACAGTCAAGGGGCCAAAGAGCCGCATGTGGCTCGCGAGCCGAGGTTTGCTGACCACGGGGCTAGGGCCGAAAGAAGCTTCTTAATCACGCAAGGGACTCAGTGGAGAGCAGGTGGGCACAAGCGGCTCCTGCCAAGTGTGCGTCAGGCCGTCAGCCCAGCCTGGGGTGGGATTAGGGCAAGTTCTCGGTGGGGGCCGGGGCCCCCGTCTGCAGTTCCACAGGCGCCGTGGGCGTGCCTGTGGGGCAGAAGGAAAGGAGGACTTGACCATTGTTAGCGGTCAAACATCAAAAACAAAATCTGACAGTGCCCTCGGCGGTCCCGACTCTGTCTCCTGCTTCAACAGTGTTTGGACGGAACAGACCCAGGGACACCCCTCCTTCCAGCCTCCGACCACCCTCCAGCGTCTCATCCAGTCACCACCTTCAGAACCGCCTTCGAGACCAGCCAACACACCGGGTTTTTATCTACCTTAACTCCAATTTCCCAACAACCATGAGCTCCCAAATTTGTCAGAATTATTCCACCGGGGTGGAGGCCACGGCCAACCGCCTGGCCAGCCTGCCTCTGCGGGCCCCCCACACCTACCTCTCCGGGGGCTGCTGTTTCCACCGCGACCATGTAGCTCTCGAGGGCGTGGGCACTGCTTCCGAGCGATGGCGGAGAAGAGGCGCGAGGGCTCGGAGCGTCTCTTGAATTTGCAAAACCAGCGAGGCGGCCGCGTTCTCTTCCAGGACCTGCTGAGGCCTTCCCAGGATGAGTGGCCAAAACTCAGGACGCCATGGCCTTGGAGAGGAACCTGACCAGGCCCTTGTGGAGCTGCAGGCCCTGGTTCTGCCCGCACAACCCTCAGCTCTGTGACTTCCGGGAGAACCGCTTCCTGGGTGAGCAGGTGAAGCTCATCAAGAAGATGGGCAACACCTGTCTCAGCTCTGCAGGCGGCCAACCCCCAGGCTGGGCTGGGCGAGTGTCTCTCCGGAAGGCTCACCCCCAAGCACGGCCAGGAGCCTGTGGAGCCCAGAGGCCTTTGAGGGGCCCCTCTGCACCCCCCTGGTGTCTGGCTTTTGCCTGAGCCTCTCCCTGAAACTACTAGCCGTTCTTTTAACCGCCCTGAAGCCCACTCCCATGCATTGGACCGAATGGAAACAACACAGCTTTTTGCAGCAAAAACACACACAAAACAAAATCTGACTTTATTTCAATTCACCCCTGATTGTGACACTGTGATTTTTTAAAAATATTTTATTGATTTTTTACAGAGAGGAAGGGAGAGAGATAGAGAGTTAGAAACATCGATGAGAGAGAAACATCGATCAGCTGCCTCCTGCACATCTCCTACTGGGGATGTGCCCGCAACCCAGGTACATGCCCTTGACCGGAATCGAACCTGGGACCTTTCAGTCCGCAGGCCGACGCTCTATCCACTGAGCCGAACCGGTTTCGGCGACACTGTGATTTTTAATAAGAAGTATGTATTTGGTCTTTGCTCTCTTTCCGGCAAAGTGCTCCTAAAACCCCTGAAATTTGCAATTTGCTAAGTGATAAGGTGGGAAGGAAACAATCTCTCTCTCTTTTTCTCTCTCCCCCTCCCTCTCTCTCCCTCCTCCTTCCCCCCCTGCTCTCTCTGAAATCCATAAACATATACTTGGGTGAGGATTAAAAGAAAAAAAGAATGCTCATTTATTGCTGTTTGCAAAATTGTTCAGCCACTTTGGAAGACAATTTGACAGTTTCTTGCAAAACTAAACATTCTTTCTTACTCTACAGCCCAACAATCCTGCTCCTTGGTATTTACCCAAAGGAGTTGAAAACTCATGTCCATAAAAAAAACCTGCACGTGGATATTTATAGCAGCTTTATTCATAATTGCAAAAACTTGGAAGCTGCCCAGAGGCCTGTCAGTAGGTGAATGGATAAACTGTGGTACATCCAGACAATGCAGTAGTATTTATTTTTATTGTTATTTTTATACAAGACGACACATTTATTTTCAGAAAAGACTGAGTACCTTGATTACTGTAAATCTTGATGCTGGGACCAGAAACATACTTTTCAACAGATAGCAAACCCAGGTATTTAAAAACTGAAACACCTTCCTTCATTTTTCCACAAAATGAAGATCGCTCTAGAGCCGGGCTAGCGACTGCTTTGTTACAGCTGCCTTCCATTAAGAGATCATGAAATCTTTTTTTAAGAAAACTTTTGGGCCCTAACCAGTTTGGCTCAGTGAATAGAACATTGGCCTGCACACTGAAGGGTCCCAGGTTTGATTCTGGTCAGGGGCACATGCCCCTGTTGCAGGCTTGATCCCCAGTGGGGGGTGTGCAGGAGGCAGCTGACCGATGATTCTCTCTCATCATTGATGTTTCTATCTCTCTTCCTCTCTCTGAAATCAACAAAAATATATTTAAAATAATAAAAAATAATAAAATGATGTACCCCAGGTGCTATAACCAGGAGACCTTCTTTTCAAAAAGAAAAAAATAAACTTCTGGTGGAGGGAATACAAAGATTGTTGTGTTTTTCTTTTGGCTTTTTAGTGATTTCCAAATGCCCACTGACGTGGTATGTGGAGAGTCACAGCTGAAACTTGTGTAGTGAAATGAGAGGTGGTTCCCCCCTGGAAAGTTCAGCAGCAGAGTGTTATAATTTCCCTCAGTAACACTTCCAGGTGAGAGTTCCTGTTATCTTCAGACCAAATTTTTTTTAAAAAATATATTTTATTAATTTTTTTTGTTGTTTTTTACAGAGAGGAAGGGAGAGGGATAGAGAGTTAGAAACATCGATGGGAGAGAAACATCGATCAGCTGCCTTCTGCACACCTCCTACTGGGGATGTGCCCGCAACCAAGGTACATGCCCTTGACCGGAATCGAACCTGGGACCTTTCAGTCCGCAGGCCGACGCTCTATCCACTGAGCCAAACCGGTTACGACTTCAGACCAATTTTTAAATAAACCCGCAACTCCCCCAACCTTCACCAGGTGCTGTCTGGTGAAGGGGTATCGCAGTGAAAAGAATCTACGGTAGAAAGACATCGCTGCTCTCTCACCAAAAACACGAATTGCGGTAGAGCTGTGACCACCTCTACCCAGACCTGCAATCGTATTTAGCACTAAAAAGAAATGGGCTATCAAGCCAGAGACAGACATGGAGGAAACTTAAATGCATGAAGCAAAACTATGAAGAAAGTAAAAAAGATCAGGGGTTAGCGGTGAGGAAGGGATGAGTAGGTAAAGCGCAGAGTGTTTTTAGGGCAGTTAAAAGATAGGGTCAACATAGTATGATACTGTCATGGTGGGCTTGTCATTATACATTTGTCCAAACCCATATAATGGACACCACCAAAAGTGAGCCCTGCCCTGGCCAGTTTGGCTCAGTGGATAGAGCGTCGGCCTCTGCACTCAAGGGTCCTGGGTTCGATTCTGATCAAGGGCACATGCCCGGGTTATGGGCTCGATCCCCAGTAGGGGGCGTGCAGGAGGCAGCCGATCAATGATTCTCTCTCATCATTGATGTTTTTATCTCTCTCTCCCTCTCCCTTCCTCTCTGAAACCAATGAAAACATATATTTTTTAAAAAGTGAGCCCTAATGTTAACTCTGTACATTAGTGATAATGACGTGTCACCGTAGATTCATCAGTTGTAACAAATGTCACTCTGTAGGTAGAGATCGTGGGGGAGGCTATAGGAACCTCTACTTGTTGCTCAACTTTGCTGTGAATCTAAAACTGCTCTAAAGAAATAAATTATATTAAAAACACACACACACAACAAAAAACTTTGACCTAAGTGTCTTACCTTGAGGCCTTCCTAAAGGGCCTGATGATGGGAATCACCGCAAAACGAACCAAAGTTCAGCGGTTCTGCTAAAGGTGACCCCTGCTCCCAGCTTTGTGTGGGCCTCTAGGTTCATTGATGTTGTAGCCTGTGGCTGAGTTTCCTCCCTTCCTGTGGCCGACCACATGCATTTGTGATGCTGGGACCAGAAGGGGCACAACACTCATTACTTGACTGCCCACAGGTAGCACATTCCTGGGGAGATTCAGCGGTCACTTTTGCACAGAATGTGGAGAGGCGATGGGCTATGGTGAGGTACAGGGGCTCTGTGCCTCAGTGAGATGCTTACATAGCAACTGGTCCACACTACACCGTGTCAGATGGGGGCCCCATCTGACAGCCGGGGAGCTGCATCACAGCTGTCCTGTCGCCAGACTTATTTGGGCTCTTCACTGTGCTGCCACAGCCAACCGCTAGATGGCACCATCGTTCCATTTCCACCTGGTGGGCAACCGGTTCTACAGTGTTGGGAGGCAGTCCTATTGGCTGTTCTAAATAGACTCCGGGAGTCCAGCCCACAGAAGGCAGCACATGTATCAGGAATGTCCATTGTAAGGTCTCTTGACCTACGCTTGCACCTCTCCTCTCAAAAATGCATGTCAGACCATTAATAAAAAAACCACTGGAGCCCTGGCTGGTTTGTCGCAGTGGATAGAGCATCACCTGCGGACCGAAGGCTCCCAGGTTCGATTATAGTCAAGGGCACATGCGAAGGTTGCCAGCTCCACCCCCAGTAGGGGGCGTGCAGGAAGCAGCCAATCAATGATTCTCTCTCATCATTGATGTTTCTATCTCTCTCTCCCCCTCCCTTCCTCTCTGAAATCAATAAAAATATTTTTTTTTAAAAACCCACTGGAGGTAACCAAGATGTCCTTCAGTAGGTGGATGGATAGTAATCTGGTACATCAAGACAATGGAATAGGAATTATTTCTTTTTGCTAAAAAGAAATAAGCTATCGGAGAACCAAGATGGTGGCATAGGTAAATGCCTCCCACAACCACATCAAAATTACAACTAAAATACAGAACCTTCATTCAGAACCGCCTGAAAGCTGGCCGAATGGAAGTCCTACAACTAGAGAAGTAAAGAAGAAAGCACAGCGAGACTGATAGGAGGGGCAGAGGCGCGGAATGGGCTGGTCTGGCACCTGCGTGTGGTGTTTTTTGTTGTTTTTTCTAAAAATATTTTTATTGATTTCAGAGTGGAAGAGAGAGGGATAGAGAGACAGAAACATCAATGATGACAGGGTATCATTGATCGGCTGCCTCCTGCATACCCCCCACTGGGGGTCAAGCCCGAAACCCAGGCAGGTGCCCCTGGCCAGAATTGAACCTGGACCCTTCAGTCCGAAGGCTGACGCTCCATCCACTGAGCCAAACCGGCTAGGGCTGTGGCATTTTTTTTAAATCAGGAGGGAGATCATCCCTGTCCCTGCCTGTGAGGAGCAAGGGGTCCCAGGCCCACACCAGCCCTCCAGCCCAGGGTTCCAGAGCTGGGAAGAGAAGTCCCTATAACTTCAGGCTGTAAAAACCGGCAGGGATGTGGCTGAGTGACACGGAGGCTGCTGGAGTCCCAGTGTTCCTCTTAAAGGGCCGGAGCACAAACTTACACCGTCTCGCTTCTTCCGAGCTCCAGCATTGGGTGGCCCTGGGAGACCCAGACACACATATGGGGAGGAATGGGATTGTCTGGCATCTGGGGGACCCAGACACATGCAGGAGGAACTAGATTTTCTGGGCTCTTCAGAGCTGAGCTGAGCCCAGAAGAGCCGAGCCTACGTCTCTACTCCTATAAGTAATCAAATGAAGTAAAACATCCCTTAACCGAGCACCAGCTCTGGGGACATAGGGTCCACCCTTCAGGACTGGGCTCGGCCCTTAGGGACTAAGGTTCACCTCTGAGGGTCTTAGCTCTGCCCTTTGGGTCTGGGCTCAACTCTTCCAGGCTAGTAGGGCTCTTCGGGGCTAGGGTCACCGCTGGGGACTAGCTTTACCTCTTCAGGCCCCGACTGCACTCCTTGGAGCTACGCTAGGCACTTAGGGGCTAGGCTAGCCATGGGCAAACTACGGCCCGCGGGCCGGATCCGGCCCGTTTGAAATGAATAAAACTAAAAAAAAAAAAAAAAAAAAAAAAAAAAAAAAAGACCGTACTCTTTTATGTAATGATGTTTACTTTGAATTTATATTAGTTCACACAAACACTCCATCCATGCTTTTGTTCCGGCCCTCCGGTCCAGTTTAAGAACCCATTGTGGCCCTCGAGTCAAAAAGTTTGCCCACCCCTGGGCTAGGCTCTGACCTTCTGGACTGGGCTCAGCTGTTCTGGGTTAGATTCGGCTCTTTGGAGCTAAGCCCAGCTTTTGGGACTAGGCTGAGCTCTTTGGGGCTTGGCACGGTTCTTAGGAACTAGGGTCATCCCTTGGGGACTAGCTTCAGCTCTTAGGGCTAGGCTCGGCCCTTTGGGGCTTGGCTCAGCTCTTTGAGGTTAGCTTGGTTCTTTGGGGTTAGCTCGGCTTTTTGGGGCTATGCTTGGCTCTTCATGGCTAGGCTCAGGAACACGGGTGGGGCGACTTTCTCCCAGACAGGGGTGCTGCAGGGGTCATTGTTCCTATGCTGGGACCTCCCCTGTCACAGGGCTGACTGGCAGCCATATCTGAGTCTCAACCAGCTTGGAGCACACTATTTACTCTGCCCTGGGGATTCCCTGAATCCTGCCCCATCCAATTTGCAGCCCCACCCAAGCTATTTGCAGCAGCTTTTCCATATGAATGGTCTGTCCTTGCTCAGGCTTCAGACTTTGCTAAAATCTCTCAAACAAGCTGCAGCTGGTGACAGCATGCTCCAAACCTATTAATAAAAGGCTCACAACCGGCACTAGCACAAGCCTTCCTTGCTTCACAGCTGGGCATCTCCTGGGCAACTCCAAGCCCAATACAAATAGCAAATAGGCCCCCCCCCCACACACACCAACCTCCTACTGGGGATCAAATCCACAACCTGGGCATGTGCCCTGACTGGGAATTGAATCAGTGACCTGTTGGTGCATTGGTCGACATTCAACCACTGGACCACACTGGCCAGGCACTAACCAACTTCTTGACTAAACCAAGTGACCTCAGCCCTGCACTGGACCTCACTAGAAGATGGACTGTCCCTGATGATGATCCCAGGTGCAATCATCCCTGATCCACACCCCACTGTACCCCATCAGATGTCACCTCCACCTAGACTTCCTTTTCCTCTCCCACTTACCCTCCTCTCCCTCCTCGTGGGCCCCAACCTCACCTGTCTTTCAAGTCTGTCTCTCTGCTTCCCAGACCTCTGCTCTCCTAACCCCAGCCATATACTACTGTCCTCAAAGGAGGCATTGCCAAGCATCTGGGTGAGTCTCACCAAAGTGTACCAATCGTTGGGCATGTCAAAAGCACCCACTCACTCACCCATTCATCTTATAGCCTCTCTGCTAGAGCTCAAGGAAACTTTTGTGGCAGCACAACTCTTTCCATACACTGGCCACATCTCCAACTCGTCTTCCCAGTGGGTATATAAACTCTTCATTGATTCAAGCTCAAAACAGACAAACACACAAACAGATAAGACTAACAGAGGAAAGACCACGCGGTCAGATCATGAAATTGAAAGGATCTGGTACCAGAAATCAGCAAGTCCTCAAAAAAGAATGAAAATCCACTTCTAACTGTGTAACATCGAACAAGAGCCCAGAGCACAGGACCAGAGTGGGACTGCCCGGGGACGGGAGGTCCAGGCTGGCCAGTCAGGAGTGGCACACAAGGCCTCCAAGAGGCCCACTACCTGGAGGGAATGAACGGGGACCCAGAGGCAAGGTTCAAGCCATACCAAGTCCAGGCTCCAGAACTGTGGGGGGAACGCAGCAGACACTCAGGGAGAGGATTTTATTCAGGCTACGGCAACAGGAAGAACATTCATTAATGAGGAACATCTGCAAGGAAAGGAGGGGCTTGGGTTTCTCTGGCAGGTAAACAAGGAGTCACAAGGAAGAGTGAGGGCAAAGTGGTCCTTTAGGCCCAGCCATTTCTCAGAGCACAGAAGAATGGGGGCATCTCCCAGCCATCGCTGCTTTTCCTGCACCCCAATATATGCGTGGGGCTCAGGAAAATCTCAATATGGTCAGTTCCTGAGTGCTTGGTGGATGGTGTGTTTCCACTGCGCGTGTCTGGAGGCATGCTGTGCACGTGCAGAACTCATCTCTTTGTTTCCATCAGCCGTGCGTGTGTGTTTCAGAGCGAGGGCCCGTCTCAGCCTTTAGTTGGGTCTGGTGGGCTGTGTGGCTGTTGCAGGCTGGCTATCTGCTCCTGTGTTTCTGTTTGTTGTGGGCTGTGTATGTTTCTTGGTGTGGCTGTCTCTATGTATCTCTGTGTCAGGTAGTGTGTGTGTTTATAAGGTGTCTCATGGTTCTATGGATCTGGTGGTGTGTATATGTGTTGCACGGAGATTCTGTTTGTCTTGTGGCATGTGTGTAGGTGACTCAGCATGTCCATCCGGGTGTCTCTGGTGGAGGGTGTATGTGACTGCAAAGTGAGTGCCTCTTGGTGCTTCTGTGAGTCTGAGCTGTGTGTGTGTGTGTGCTGCAAGGTTGTGCCTGTGTTGTGGTTTCCCTGTGGCCCATGGTGTGTGTGTGTGTGTGTGTGTGTGTGTGTGTGCCTGTGCTGTGGTTTCCCTGTGGCCCATGGTGTGTGTGTGTGTGTGTGTGTGTGCCTGTGCTGTGGTTTCCCTGTGGCCCATGGTGTGTGTGTGTGTGTATGTGTGTGTGTGTGCACTGCAGGCTTGTGCCTGTGCTGTGGTTTCCCTGTGGCCCATGGTGTGTGTGTGTATGTGTGTGTGTGCACTGCAGGCTTGTGCCTGTGCTGTGGTTTCCCTGTGGCCCATGGTGTGTGTGTGTGTGTGTGTGTGCTGCAGGGTTGTGCCTGTGCTGTGGTTTCCCTGTGGCCCATGGTGTGTGTGTGTGTGTGTGTGTGTGTGCACTGCAGCAAGCATCTCTCCTGGTGTTCCTGTATCTGCAAAACATAGTGTGCATCGTGGAGGGAGTCTTTTCTGTTCTGCGTATCATCTGGACTGTGGTGTGTCTTGCGGGGTGATGATGCCTCCTTGTGTTGCTGTGGGCAGGTCGTACATGTATGCTCGTTGCAGTGCATGTCTGTCCCAGTGCTTGATTCATTTTGTGTGTCTGTGCAGAGTTGCATGATGTGTTTCTGTGTGTGGTAGGTTGTGTGTTTGTGTTGGCAAGGGAGTATTTCTTTGAGTCTCGTTGTATGTGTGGGTATGTTTCAGTGCGTGAGTCAGCCTCAGTGTTTTTGTGGGTCTGGTGGTGTGTTTTGTGTTGTGGGTGTCTCAGCATTTCTGAGCCTGGCATTGTGTGTGTGTGTGTAACTCTGTGTGTGTCTGCGTTCCTGTTTGGAACTGGCTGGGCCCAGGCCTTCTCCAGTCCCACATTCCTCCCGCTCCTTTGTGCTCTGTGCTACAAAAAATATTTGCGTTTTCCACGACTCATAATTTTTCCTCCTCAATCGCTACCAGATGTGGGCCCTGTGGTCCTGGTCCCCATGGCAACGGAGGTTCCAGCAGCCGCGGTTCCTTTTGTGGCGCCTGCCCTGGGAGCTGGCACTGCTGCAGGCCCGAGGGGGTGGGGAGGGAGTGCATGACGGACAGGGGGGTTTTGAAGGGTCCCAGCAGCTCCTTCCCCAGATGGCCACCTAGGTCATCCTGTGTGGGGGGAGCTTCTCGGCCTAGGTCCTGCCTGGCCTACAGGCCACAGCATCTGACCAGCAGGGAGGCAAGTGGCAAGGGTTGGAAGCCGGAAGTTCAGGAAGCGCCCCTCCACAGAGGGGTTCCTGCAGGTTGGGGTCTGGAACACCTGGAAGTCTCCCAGGGCAGGGGGAGGAGAGACCCCAGGAAAGGCCTGGTTGATGTGAGCACTACTGGTCCAGGCAGCAGGGGGAGAGGGAGAGATGGCGCTAACTAGGCGTGAGGGGGTTACAGCGAGAGTGTGGCTTGAGCCACTGCACTGTCCACCCCCACCCCCTCAGTCACTGCCCTGCCCTCGGGTTCCGCTGGTCATCTGCTCCTCCCGGCAGACTTTGGACCTGTGTTCTCAACCCCAGCAGCCAGCATGGCCTGGTGCCCAAATGGATCAGAGGCCAGCCAGCCGCAGGGCCAGAGCGGGGAGGATACCCAGCTGGCTCGAGGGAAGCAGCGCGTCCTGGAGATACGGAGCCCGCGTGCTGCCTCGTCAGGCCAGATGCAGAGACTGACTGAGTTGACGCCAGCCCTGCCAGATGTCCCCCCGTGGCATGAGGCTATCTCCACTCAGGTGGCTGGGTCCCTGTATGGGTCCCTGAAGTTGACCTCAATGTGGTATCCAGCCAGAGAGTTGCCAGGTGAGATCTCTGAGGTGCCAGCATTGGTCAGACTCCTGTGGTGCTGTGATCCACAGGGCGGGGGTGGGAGGTGGTTGGAGAATCCTGGCAGAATCTCCTGATCCAAATTGCTGGGAAAGAGGCCCAATAGGCAGAGGCAGGGAGATAGAAGTCCAGGTAGATGGAGGACAGTGGGCACCACAGAGAAATAAGGCTCTGTAGCTGTGCAAGGGCCCTTGGGAGGCCAAATCAGTGAAGACGCTGTGAGACAAATGGCAAGATAGAAGGTCAGGCCAGAGTGTGTGTGGGGAGAAGTGGGGGGAGAGGGGAGGACTGCCTTTGAGGCCAGCCAGGGCTCTGGGCCAGGCCCACTTTCCTCCCTCTACCCCCAACACCCTCAGACCGGCGGGGTAGGTGGTGAGAATTTCCGGCTGAGGACAAGGAGCCCATTGAGGCGGACAGCGGGGCTCTGTGCAGTGCCCGGCTGCCTTGTTTGTGCCAGATGAGGCCAGGCTGGAGGCTGTGCCCGTGGCCCACTGCCCCCCTGGCCCCAGCCTCTGACCTGACCTAGCCACACCAAACAGCTCAGAGCCCCCAAGTGTAACAACAGTGGCCAGAGGGGAAAGCACAGGTCAAATGCAGCCCCACACACCCACGCCTTATCCTCAAGGGGCTCCGCCTGATTTGTTCTGACCCACTGGTCATCCTGGGAGGATGGGGAGGGCCAAGGTGGGTGGGAAATTAACTTGACAAATGAATGATGGGCAGATGGACACAACTGGCTTCCAACGTGGTCCCGGGAGACCCATCCCTGGACTCCGAGGCTCTGCTTAGGTTAGGGGTCCTGGGGGTGTGAGTTGCCAGCTTGGCGACATCCTTGTCCTCGGCTCAGCAGATAGGAAGCAGTCAGAACAAGAGGGGAAAAGAAGGCACTTTATTAAGAAAGCTTTGGCCAAGCCCCTGCCGGGAGGAGCCCTTCCTGGGGCACCCGGATGAGGCGGGAGCAGCCCTGCTGGGGGGCTATAAATATGTCTCCTCAGGTTACTGGAGTGCCCCTGGGGTTCCCACCAGTGTGTGGCGTGGTGGGAGGCCATCAAAACCAGCTGATGGCTGAGGGGCCAGGGCTGGGAAGGCTGGGGCAGCGGGAGCAGGAAAGGGGAGGGTGGGGAGGATTGAGCCCTGGGTGCTGAGCCTCTTGGGGAGCAGAGGCCAGCCCTCCTCCCCAGGCTCCGGTCAACCAGAGACCCTGATGCCCCGCCAGGGGAAAGGGCCTGGGGCTGCGGGAAGGCAAGGAGGCTCCAGCCAGAGGCGCCAGGCCCTGGCCATGAGAGGCAGACGGGGCAGAAGTGCTTCTGGCCTCAGGCAATGAGAAGGCAGGCCCAGTCAAGTGCACACGAGGCCAGTAAGAGGTGGTCTCCGGGCAGAACCCTCCGTCCTGGCCTTTTGGAGACCCGGGCTGGCCTGAGCCCTACATAACTCGGCCAATGCAAAGGGAGCCGTCAGCTAAGCGCCGGTCAGGCCTTGACCAATGGGAGCTGCCGCTGGGGCCTGAGCCAGTGAGACCCAGGATCCCTCCGGACCCATGACTTCGGCGCCCCCGCGAGGCCGCGGCGCCCAGCGGGCTCGGAGCAGGGGGTGGCAAGCAGCGCTGCGAAGCCGGTGGAGCTGCGGGCCGCCCGCTACAGGGTGGGCGCACCCACCCTGCCCAGCTCGCCCGCTGCTTCCCGGCTCTTCTTGCGCGGTGGCTTCTGGATGGGGGTCTTCTTCCGGGGGGTGTCGGGCAGGGGTGCGCCAGCCACCGCCTTCTCGGGACCCGGGGCCTCGGGCGCGGCGGGCGTGAGCGCCGGCGAGGCCGGCAGCACCGAGCGCTTGGCCTTCTGCGGCGGCGCCGGCTTCTCCCGGGGGCTGTGTGCGCCCGGGGTCCCCTCGGCGCGGCCCAGGCTGCGAGTCTTGTCGCGCAGCTCGGCGGCCAGCATGGAAGCGGCCTCGGGCGCGCTGCGCGGGGGGCCGCTAGCGTCCGTGGGCTCCGGGAGGCCAAGGCCGCGGCCCCGCGCCCGAGCCCGGGGCGGGGAGGGCGCGGCCAGGGCTGGCTCTTCTTCGGCCAGCCCCGGGGGCCGTGGCGTCGGGTCCTGGGTCCGGGAGCTGCCGGCCTCTTCCGGCCGCGCCGAGGTGTCGCTGGGTGTCCGTTTCCTCTTGCTGGGGCTGGGCGCCACCTCGAGGCCCGGGGGAGGTGGTGAAGGCGCACGGGCCGCGCCGGCAGCGCCTTGCTTGCCGTGAATCCAAGACACCTTGGGCTTGGTGGCGGGGTCGGGTGGCGGCGGCTTCCTGCGCTCCGGCGACGGTGAAAGCGACAGGCCTCCAGCCTCTCCCCGCGCCCGGGCCGGCCGGGCCTCGCGCCGGGCCACGCACGCGTACAGCGCCCCGCCAGGCCCCTCCACACTGGACGCTGACCGCTCGCTGTCGGAGGATGCGGGGAGGGGCGTCGCCTCCTCCGACGGCGCCGGGGTGGCCACGGGCGCGGGGGCCGGCGCCTGCGCCTCCGCTGGGGCGGTGGGGACCTCCCGGTCTCGGCTCTCGGTTGCCGCCTCTGACAGAGAATGAACGGGGCGGTCACCGCAAGCAGAAAGTGTGCCCGAGCCATCCAGCCTCCAGGCTCAAACCTTCGCCTTCTCTTAGGCCCTCGCTGGTGCTTCGTCCTGGCACCCAAAGCGCTAACCACAAATCTAGTTCTTAGCCCCCGAGCTGTGGCTGAGTGCTGGGGGGTGAAAGCACGTTCCCAGCTAAAGCTCCATCCAACCTCAGCCTGGCCTCGGCCTCGCCCGCTCCCCTCCCCCCACATCCCCAGCCTGGAGGACACCCACCATCATCAAATGGAACCCTTTAACACCTGCAAGGGGGATTACATCTCCTTTAACAGATAAGGCCTCTAAGGCTCAGGTTAGTCGCCTGCCCAAGGTCACCCAGGTGGATGGTCAGGGTAGGAAAGAAGCCAGAATCTCAGCCAGGCAGGCTCCTCCCTGCTGCTTATGGGCCAAGGTGTGTGCCCATATTTTGTAGACCTCTGCTCCTGTCAACTCCTACTTGGGCCCAGAACCTTCTCTCTACCTGGTCTCTCCCCCAGAAATGAACCTGGGCTGTGGTTAGAGAAAAGAGAGCCCACCCATCTCCCCAGACCCCACCTCAGTTCAACGCAGGGCAGCACAGAACGCCGCCCTGCAGCCTCAGCTGTGAGCCCAACGCCCGTTAACAGCATCCCCACACCATCCCTCTCCATGATCCTGTACCCCCGAGCACAGAGATCTTTTAAGCTGGAGCATTTCCCTGGGCCGGAGTGAGGCTAAAGCAGAGTGTGCTCACCCTCGTGGGGCACGCAGTACACAGGGCCTTCGTCAGTGGTGTCGAAGGAGGAGAATGAGGCCCGGGAAGACCAGGATGGTGAGGGCTGCTCCAGCCCCGATGGTGGCTCCAGGAAGCTGCAGTTGAGTGTGTTATCCAGGTCGTGATGGGCCACTAGGAGAAGAGGGAGGCACGGCTGCCAGGGGGCCTGCCCTGCCTCAGAGCCTGTGCCCTCCATAGCCCTCCTGCCACAAATGATGGCGCACCAGCCCTACCCTGCCTGTGGGTGGCACAGGCAATTCAATAGGCAGTGTGACAACAGAAGCAGAACCCCTCACCCAGGGCCCTTTGGTAGGGTGGAGGGCTCCAGAAAGGACCCAGGGCACTGCAGGGGATCCAGGCAGAACCCCCCTCCTGCCAACTGGTGCCAGCAATTCCCTTGCACAGGTGCCACAACTCCAGGAGAACACACCAACATATACTCCTACAAACTGGGGAGTGGGGGGGCTGTCTGACCCAGATGTCCACACACCCTCATGGCACCCCAGATGCAAGCACTCACAGAGTCAGAGCCCAAAGCCTCCCACACCTGCCTGCACACCTAGGCCCCCTACCCTCCTACCGTTCTCCCTGGGCTCGCGCACATTATCATCCCCTTTTTCCTTCTCTTCCGTCGCACCACCCCCACGCCCACCCACATCAACATTCAGAGCATTATCCCACACCGATACCTTCACACCCATTTCCCAGCAGCCTCTTGCGGAAGAAGGTGTCCCCCCACAGACCCTGTGCGGGTATCTTTACCTACGACCTTGGGTAGCTTCTGCCTGCGGAGTGGGATCCGGGGCAGCTTCATGCTGATGCGGCTGAAGCGTCCGCACAGTCGTTGTGGCTGCTTCTTCCTCCCAAGTGAGAGCTCCCTGCGGGGCGGGGGCGGGGCCTGAGCGAATGGGGCGGGGCTGGGGGCGGGGCCGAGAGGGAGGTTCGTTCTCCGAGGGAGCGGAAACAGAAAGGGAGGGGCCTGAGCTAAAGAGAGGGCGGGGCCAGGACCGGGCCGAGACAGGTCCCGCAGCGCGACTGACAGGGTGCGTCTGGAGCCCAGGAGAGCCGGGCCGCGTGGGGCCTCACCTGTGCGCGGGGTCCTTGCCACGGCAGGCGCAGCAACAGCCGAGTAGCGAGAGCAGCAGACCCAGGAGCAGGGCGAGCAGCGCGCCCGCGCCCATCACACCCTTGCGCTGGTTGGTCTCTGTCGGGTATTAGGATCAGGGAGGGTGCCAGCAACCTCCCTACCCCGCCCCCCGCCAGCGCACCAACTCACCCAGGCGGCAGGCACCCGTGACTGGGTCGCACGAGTCCTCATGGCAGCTGCAGGCCTGGGCGCAATCCACACCGTGGAGCCCGGGCGGGCACGTCAGGTTACAGCTACGATGGAGACGCAGGTTCAGGGAGGGCCACAGCGACCCTCCGCGATGCCTCCCGCCCTGGCTCCTGCGGCCGGCTAACCCCTGTCCTGGAGCTCTATTCTCTAAGGACTGATGCCCACCTCCACTTCCGGGCCCATACTCTGCGATCCGTGTTTTAGAAATGAATGTGTGTGCACAGCAGTGGGAAGGGGCCTGGGGGACCGGCCAGTGGCCACTGGGCCGCAGTGCCCATCCCTGAGACTGACTCTTGTGTGGATGGGAAAGGGGCTGCCCGATCAGGCCCTTGGCTGTAAGTGGAGGTCCCTGCTCGATCTACACCAGCTCAGGTGCACTTCAGGAGCCCACTGACCACAGGCTGAACTGGACGTCGGATCCAGCTCAAAGTGCCGGCTCCAAAGAGTCTGTTGTCATTCCTTAGCTAAGGTAAGGCGGCCAACGTTGAAGGGTCAGGCCTTGGTCCCACCCACATAGAAGACCTGGGCGTCTGACTGGAGCCCTGTGTCGGGTTCATACCCCCGCCCCCTTTAGGCCCCGGGCACTCACTGGGGCCCATGGACACCAGGGCTGCACAGGCATCGCCCGGATTGGAAGTCGCAGTGGCCGTTGCCGCAGTCGACGCACACAAACGCGCAGTCCTCGCCGTAAGTGCCATTGCTGCACTTGGTCTCGCACCTCGAAACGCGGGAGGAGGGTTAGTGGAAATGGGGGCAAACGAACCCAAGCCCACAAAGCCCTCCACCAAGGGCATCAGGGGCGGTGGGGCGGCGGGCCTGGGACGGATTATGGCACAGGTTCCTCACCGGTCGCCGATCCAGCCTGCGTTGCAGCGCGTGCACTTGCCAGTGACGTGGTTGCAGGCGTGCCCGTCGCGACACGGCGGGCAGCGGTGGCTGCAGCCCTCGCCGTAGAAGCCAGTGGCGCAAGGCTGGTCGCACTTGGTGCCGTTCCAGCCGGGCTCGCAGGTCACACAGCGGCCCTCCGTCACCGTGCATGGCTGCTGGCCCTTGCACTGACCGCATCTAGGGAAGGAAGGGGCGGGAGGCTAGGCGGGGCGCGGAACCACCTAACCCCCGCCTCCTTTGGCTGCCTGCCCTTCTTCCTCCCCGCCCCCCTCCCCCACCCGGGCCGGGGCCCGCGCCCACCTGCGGCGACAGCCCAGGCCGTAGAAGCCGGCGGGGCACGTCTCCCGGCAGTACTTGCCGCGGAAGCCCGGCTCACAGGCGCACGTGCCGTCCACCGGGTGGCAGCGGCCGCGGAAGCACTGACAGTAGCGCTCGCAGCGCGCGCCGAACGTTCGCTCCCGGCACTGGCAGCGGCCGCTCTGTTGCTCGCAGGGTGACGTGTTGCAGGCGCACTGATTGTTGCAGCTGCGGCCCCACCAGCCTGCGTGGCACAGGCACGCGCCCGTCTGTGGGTCGCAGCGCGACGTGGCACTGCAGTAGCACGCGCTGGAGCACTGCGCGCCCCACCAGCCCGGCTCGCAGCGGCACGCGCCGCTCCGCGGGTGGCACGCGCCGTGCTGGCACTGGCACGCGTGCTCGCAGCGTGCTCCCCAGCGCCGCGCGTGACACGTACACTGGCCGGTCACATCCTCGCACTGCCCATGCGGGTGACAGATGCACAGCTCCTTGCAGTCGGGCCCCCAGAACTGGCGCGGGCACTCTGCAGGGATGAGCGGAGAGAGTGGCAGGCCCGGGCACTCTGGAGGGAGCCTGGGGCCCACCCTGAACCGGCCAGAGTCCCCACCCACTCCCCACCCCGGCTTCGGGGAACGGGCTCTCACGCTGGATCGGGTTCCCGGATCAGACCCCGCCCCTCTCACAGACCACGCCCATCTCTCTAGAATCCAGCCCCACTGCCCAGCGCTCACTGGTGTCGCAGTTGGCACCGAAGTAGCCATGGCGGCAGCGGCACTCGCCAGGCCGCACGCACACCTCGTTCTCCGAACACGTGGAGTTGCCTTCGCACACCGCTGCGGACAAGACGGGACCTGAGCTGCCCTGCGTCCAGCCCCCACACCATCCCCCTACTCCATACCCCCACCCACTGCCCTCACCCCCACTGCCCAGGTCCCCAGGATGTCCCACTCACCGATCCCACACTCGTCCCCCTGCTGCTTCCAGCCGGCACAGCACATGGGCTCCTGGGAGCTACAGGAGAGAGAGGAGCCTGAGCCCCAATCCCCCTCCTGGCAGGGGCTTCCTGCAACCTGCACTCTGCCTTGGGGGAGTGGTTATCGTGGCCCTGTTGTGTATGAGGGCCAGGAACTATTGTAGGTTTGGGAGAGTAGTAGCAAATGAGACACACATTCCAGCCCTCCAGCGTATGACACCGGGAGGTGCAGAGGGCAGACCACCAATAGACCTAACTTCTAAGAACTTCCCAGTTCTCTCTACAGGGTCTCCCCATCCCACCTAACTCTCTGGACCCTCCTCCCCCAGCCACTAGGCCTGAGAAAGGTGTCCCAGGAGGGGCAGAAGTGCAATAGGGGCTGGGGAGAGGTCCCTGGATCTCCAGGACCTGCTCAAGTGTGGCATTCTGAAGTGCCAAGGCAGACAGATGTGCAGCCTCTGGGTGAGGCGGGTAGACACAGTGAGGCATCCACTCAGTGGAGGTGCCTCCTAGAGGGGCAGGGCACACCTGGGGAGTTCTCCACAAGCGTAAGGGAGGTAAAACTGGGAGGTCTCCAGGGCAAGAGTTGAGGTGTAGGAAGGAGATATTAAAGCACCTACTTATATGTTTTTAAAATCTTGTTTAATTTTATTTGGCTTTACAAGGTACAAGTCACCTCAGTAGGAGGCATATCATTTAGAACTGTCACATTTCAGGGTAGTACAGCGCCCAGAACTCTGGGCTGATGGGATGTGTGGGCATGAAGGTTTGGAGGCCCCGCACAAGGGCTGAAATGCGGGGTGCCCACATTTGGGGGGCAAAGGAGGCTGAGAAAGAACAGACGCTCAGACGCAGGTTCATAGGTCCCATCAAACCTAGAAGAATTTCATCCGAATCCTAAAGGCACAGAGCAGCCATTCACATTTTAGAGAAAAGGAGTGGGCTTCTCCAAAGGAGAGGGACCTGGATGGGAAGAGGTTGGGAGGGGGCCTAAGGACCCTGGGTGAGTGGTCCAGGCTGGGAAGGGAAAGGCTGCCCCCCATCACCCCCTCAGAAGATGCCCCACGTCCCCAGGATGTTCCAGGACATCAGCACACCCTGGACGGGGCCTTGGGGCCTCACCCCACAAAATAACTCCATTCTCCCTCAGGCCCAAGACGTGGGACCTGGGAACAGGACCCATAAAATCCTCAAAGGGCAGGAATGGGGCTCAGCTGATTTTCCACAAATTGAACTGGATGCCTGACACAGGGAACACAAAGGTCTGGCTTCTCCTGCCCCCCATGACCTGCACCCCCCCCCCCCCGGCCTGCCCCAGGGCTCCCGGTGCCCATCTACAAGTAGGGCCTTCACCCTCGGCCTTTTCTGCCAGTTCTGAACCCAAGTCCCTGGGAGGAGAGCCCCGGCAGGTGTCCTCCTGCTGGAATGGTCCTGGAAGCAGGACCGCCTCCTGCCTGGCCACGTGATTCTGTGGGCGAGAGCCTGTTGTAGGGCCCCAGGAAGCTGGATTTGATGCCTGCCTCTGCCCCTTGCTATGTGACCTTAGGCGCAGAACTTAACCTCTCTGAGCTATAGGCTCCTTCTCTGTAGAATGGAGCCCATGGGTTTGGCAGGAAGATTAAACCAAGATGTCTCCAGCATTTGGCACAAACGAAGAGCTCAGCCAGCCCACACTTAACAGGCTTCAGGCTCCCATACCAGTTGCCTCTCCTCTGCCCCCGTGGACACCCCTCCTCAGGCTTCCCCACCCCCAGGCTCTCTCCTCTCTGGAAGCTCACTGGTCCCATCAACATGCTGACAATCCAAGCCTGGGAGCCCTCCAGGGGGCTCTCCTTCCAACACTGAACGCCTAGTTGCCGCCTGTCACAGGGAAGCCCGGTCCTTGCAGGCTGGGAGGCCGAATGCCCAGAGCTGTCCCTGACTCAGTGCACACATCACATCCATTGGCTCTACTGCTCAGAGTGGATCTAGGATGGGACAGGCCACTTCTCCCCTGCTCTACCCCAGCCTGGAAGAGCCACCCTGGCCCTCTCTGATTTTTCCTGATCCCCCAACTGGCCCCACATTCTGCCCCCCTGCCCCTCGTTCCTCTGCCACCTGAGAGTCAACCCTTGTCAGACGCCAGCCCTCCTCTGCACAAAGCCCCCGGGGAGTTCCCATGGCCCTCAAAAAACTCAAGTCCTTAGAGCACTGGGCAGACCCCACTGTGGTTGGCCACCCTTACTCTGGCCTCTCCACCACCATCCCCCCTCCCAGGCTCTGGCCAGCCCCCAGGTCCTTCCCCAGGCCCTCTGTACTCAGAGCCTCACCCTGGACACCACAAGGCACTGCCTCCTCTTCCCTGGACCTCTGCCCACTTATCACCTCGCAGTGGGTCTCCCAGATCACCCTAGGGAAGCAGCACCCCCCACTGAACACCTCTAGCACTTGCTGGATGGCAGATGATTTGCTGTAAGTTTCCTCCACCACCCGGGCAGGGGTGTTTGTCTCCCCTGTTGTGCCCCCTGCACCAACCACAGGCCTGGCACACGTGAGATACATGGGTTTTAGTGGCTGTCGCTCCCCTCCCCTGGTCCTCCCACCTCTGGGGAAAGGGAACTGCTGGGGGGAGCCTTGGGAGAGTATCAAAAAAGAGCAGCTGTCCTTCCCATTAATCAGCTCCACCCATGATTGAAGTCACCCCCTCCACTGCATGAGGGAGGCCCAGAGAGGTGAAGCGATTCGCCCAGGGCCACACAGCGGGGAGAGCGGCAGCAACAGAATTTGAAACCCAAGCTCTTGGCGAGTAGAAAAGGCCGCCTCATGGGGAGGTCTCAGGGCTGCGGGGAGTGGGAGCGAAGGGCTCAGGCTTCCGACAGCTCCAGCCTGCCACCCACCGGATCCCCAGCACCGACCTCGAGGGGAGGAACAGCTGAGGCTGAGCGGCAGGGCCCGCAGCGATCGCGCCCTCCCCCTCTCCAGGCAGGGCCCCGCCCGCTACCGCCGCTGCATTCCTGGGGCCGGGAAGGCCCGGGAGGCTGTGTCGGCGTCGATGCGAAGCAGATGGCGGGCCTGGCCGGCCCCCGCCCCAGAGGCGGGGCTCGCAGCGGGGAGGGGTCTGCGCGCCTCGGGATCCAAGCTCGGAAACCCCGCGCGGCCCCCTCGCAGCCCCTTGTCTAGGGCGACGGCCGAGCCCCCGGACGCGGCCTCCCGGAGCTCAGCGGCCCGGGGCGCCCCGACGGGACCCCGCTGGGTGCCCCGCGGCAGCCTCTCCAGCTTCCCGCTCGCGCCGCTCCTCCCCACACGCCGGCTCCTTGCCCCCGAGTGGAAATGTCCCGACCTCGCCGTGGCCTCCGACTGGCCGACCAGGTCCTCCAGCTCCTGCGCCCTCTGATGTTCGCCCCCCGCCCCCGGCAGGCCTGTCGCGTGCCGGTCCCACACTGGCTTCCCCACCGGGAGTTTCACGTACTCCGAGCCGGTGCACGTCATTGTCCTTTCCGTTCCCGCTTCTGGTTCACTCTGAGCACCCGCTCCTCGGTGCCCACCTCTACCACCGCCCGTCTCCCAACCGCGCCCGCGCTTTCTAAGAAACTCATCGGATCGATCCTTCGAGTCTCACTGCCCCGGACCTCCCGGCTCCCGCCTCCCCACCGCACAGCTCCATCCCCCCCTGACCCTCACCGTCCTCTGAGCTGGAGTCACACTCACGCCGCGGGCCTTTGCACATACCATTCCATCTGTCTGGAATGCCCTTCCCCGACCTCTTCCTACAGCCTGCACAACCCCGCCCAAGGCTCCCTTTTTCCAGGTCTGAAATCTCGGGCCCCGTGTGTCACCCCTCCCGGCGCCCACTGCACCCCGTCTCCCCTCTGCTGACTTCTCGCCCGGGGTACCCTCGGATGCTCCGTCGTGGCCCGGCGCCCAGTCTCGGCCTGGAGCGGAGCCGGCGTCAGCGAGGGTGGCTGAAGGGGCCGGCGCTTTGGGCGCAGGGAGGTCCCGGATGCCACCCTCCCCCATGCCGGGTCTCCCCTCTCCCCGGCCCCGAGCGTCCTCCTCGGCCTCCCTCCCCCAGCCAGGCCGGGCTCCTACCCGGACGCACGGCACACGTTGCGGCCGCGCGGGTTCAGCTCCTCGGGCGCCCCGGGGCTGGGCAGCAGCCAGAGCAGCAGCAGCAGCGGCGACAGCAGCGGCGGCAGCGGCCCCCCGGCTCCCCGGCGCCGCGCCGGCCCGGCCCCCCGGGGCCCTGCGCCCTCCATGCGGCGCGGGGCAGGCGCGGGGCAGGCGCGGGGCGGGCGCGGACGCGGGTGCGGCCGCAGCAAGAGCGGCCGGAAGCGGAGTGCGTGGCCGGGCGGGGGGCGGCAGGAGGGGCGCCGGGCCGGGCAGGAAATTCCACATCGGCTCCCTGATCCCGGGCCAGCCGCGGCCGGCCAGGCGGCAGCGCCCGCCCCGCGCGCCAGACCCCACCCTCCGGCCGCGCCCCCGCCCCTCCGCGCGGCCCCCGCCCCCACGCGGCAGCTCTCAAACTTGGGGCGAACTTGGAGGCGGCCAGCCAAGCGTCGGGGGAGGGCGGGGCCACGGGGGCCCATCCGAGGAATCTTCGGTCCCCCGATATTTCCCTTCCCTCCCCAGACCTTGTGGAAAAGCCACCCCTGCGAACTCACTGTGCGGCCAGGCCCAGGGCAGGAAGGGAGCTGGGGGACAAGAGCGCGACGCACCAAAGTCCCTCTTGTCCCCAGCGCCTCGGAATCGGCCATGGGAGGGTGTCCCACAGACAACCCGGGTCAAGGCCGCCTCTGCTGCACTGCCCCCCTCACTTCCCGAAGCCCTGTGGTGCCCAGCTGGGTGGCCAGCCTCTTCTGCACACTCAGTGCACAGCCTGCAGTGGACGGAGCAGGATGCTTGAGGCCTGTGGATGGACTCGGTCTGGACCAGAGGCCTGGGGTGAGGGGGTTCTCGGGAATGAATTGGAGAGATGGCAGGGAGATAGAATGGCCCGGCCATGGCCCCGGCACAGCCCCCCCCCACCCCCCCCACCCCGAATGTGGTGGTAAAGGCAGAGGAAGCAGGTGGAAGAGCTCCGGGACAGAGACCCTGCAATCCTTGTCAGGGGTTGAAAGGGTCTAGGGAACCTGCTTGAGAAGGCTGCTGGATCAGAGGGAAAAGTGCAGAGGGCGGAGCCCGGGCTGGAGAGGGCTCCTGCAGCCGGAGAGCAGAGGTGACAGCATAGAGCAGAGCAGGCGCAGCAAGTAAGGAGGAAGGGGAACAAGATTAAGAGGAACAGGGCCCTAGGGGGACTGCCAGGAAGAGAAACTGGGTCTGGGAAGTAGAGGGGTGCCTGCTGCTTTGGGGGATGACAGGTCCACGCCCAGGACCCATGGAGCAGGGTAGGCAGGCAGGTCTGGGAGGGAGCAAGGAGAGCAGCCAGGTCCCGGTAAAGATGACCATGTGTTTTGAGGACTTAAGAGTTGGCAGGAGGCCCTGAGCAGGGAGAGGGTAGCTGCCTTCTCTTGGGACGCAGGCTGATGCAGACCCCCTGAGGGAGGAGTGGCGTCTTTCCTGAGCTATGTGGAGGCCTCTCAAGGTGGAAGGTAGGACTGAAGGAGGAGGAGGCTTGGAACAAGGGCCACCGAAAGGCCCAAGCCTGAGGACACCAGGCTGGCTGAGCCAGGGGCCTGTCCAGGGCAGGCTGGCAGAGGGTGGGATGGAAAGCAGCAGGTAGGGGCTTCTGAGGTTGGTTAGGGCCCCTCACTCAGTCATGTTGATAACAGCTGGGTGGACTGGAAGGGCAAGTCCACTGTGATCACAAATGCAAACACTTCTTGGAGACAAGTACACTGGCCAAACCAGTTCTGGGCAGTTCCTCCTGGACATGACCCTCACCTCAGCAGTGTCCTCCCAGTACCAGGGCCCCTCCCAGGGAGGCCCCAATTGGCTGCCACCAACAGAGGCCAGCGGAGGGCCATGTGGTGGTAGTGACGCCCAGCAGCCTATGGCAGCCCTGCTCCCTTCCCAGCTTTAGAGGCACAGACGCCAGGGCTGGAAGCACTCACCCCAGCTGGACTGAATTCATGAACAGGCACCTCAGACTCCATCACCTTCTTCCCCTTCCCCCACAATGGCTCCTTGCCCCCAAACTCCCACCTGCGAACACCACTGGACAATGCCTCCACTCCTGAACGTCTCAGATCTCTACTCACCCCATCTCTATACCAACCAGTGTAGTTTTCCTAATCTCATATCTGGCTGCCCCCCAATGCCTGCAGGACACGGACCATCCCAGCCTTGTCTCATTCAAACCTACAGCCCCCTGCATGTGTGCCATCGCGGCGAGATCTGGTGTTGAAGGCAGGGTCCATATCTGTCCCAGACACCACCACACCGCTATCTGAGAATGAGAAGTGCGGGTGGAATGAATGATGGTCCATGTGCCTGGCCTGGTGCCAGGTGAATATCAGGATGAGGAAGTTGTGGTACCCTGGTACCCCCAGACCATCACACAGGCAAACTGTGTGAGCCTAGAGCCCAAGCTGACAGGTTCTGGTCAGGATGGCTTCCTGAAGGAGGTCTACTTTGAAGGATGAGGATTTTATAGGCAGAAATGGGATGAACAACAAGCCAAATGAAGGCATGAATGTAGGGCCCGTGAGCCTGGGCTGCTGAGGCCCATGGGCAGGAGGTGGGAGAAGTGTTGCCACAAATGCCAGGCTGGACCCCAAGGCTGCAGTGGCAGGGCCAGGTTGCTGCCCAGCTTTCAGGATCCCTTACCCCAGCCCATGTTCACAGCGTCAAAGACCTCCCTCTCATCCCCTGAGACCAGAGGTCACTTGTAAAGTTATGGCCAGGCCTTGGTGGCTCTGGGTGGGGAGACAGCACCAAGCTTGGGACATACTGAAGATAAGGGGTGGGGAAAGCATTTCTGGGACTCTCCTTCCCAGAAACCTCTGGGGTCTGCAGAAACTGCTAGCCTGGCCTATAAGGTGGTGGCAGACAGGATGTGCTGGGTCCTTACTCTGATCCCATGTTCTCATATTCACCCTCAGGAACAGGGGAGAAGACACTGGAGAACGTGGCCAGCCTGTCCCATTGGAAGTGACCTGCCAGGGTCACACGGAGCTTGCCACCCTGAAGTGGGGGTGTATGAGGTCACGTTGGGGTTAGGGAGTGGGGGCATGTTTCCTCAGGAGTACCCAGCCCCCAAGAAACAGCAAGGAAGGTCATATGCATAGCCCTGAGGAGCAAGCAGCAACCCCCACATCCCAAAGTCCTTAAGGAATCAAAAAGAAGAACCTAAAGCAGCTGATTCCCTGTCCCTCTCCACATGCCTTCCTCCCATTAAGTAGCTCACACTGCCTCTCTGCTCCCCTCCCATCCATGACACGGTGCTAGTCGCAGCAGGCTCTGGGCAAGGCACCAAGTAACAGAGAAGGCTCAGTGGTCTCTATGGCTGGGAGAGGACAGAGCCCTAGGAGGACAGATCCCGGGGGCGGTGCAGGTTTGCTGGTGCAGAGCCTGTGGCAGGCAGGAGGAGCTCGTTCAGGTGGAAGCTCTGATGTGCAGAGAGGTCCCATCCACTGCACCAGGGGGCCGATGTGCTAAGAAGTTAACTCACCTGGCGAACCTGTAGGAAGTGCAGCTTCCCACTCCCGCCACACATTGGGATCCAGGAAGTGGGAAGGAGCCCATCCTGACAGGGCTTCCCTCCCCAGGCACTGGAGCCCCCTTCCTGAACCTCAGGATGAGCTTTATTTGGGGCCCAAGTATTGCCAACTGTTCAAAGAGCTACTCCTCAGAGAAGGCACTCCAGCAGACAGGGGGCCACCTGTCACCGACTAGGGCGGGTCTCTAGGTGGCACCCTTCTAGCTGGTGAGTGTACTGTGCTCTTGCCTTTGAGACAGGATTTTGGCCTCCCACTGCCAAATCCCACACCAGAGCGGTATTCCCACCAGTAACTTTCACCCCAGAAGGGAACTGGAGCTTCCCAGTGCTGCAGCCTTGGACAGGTTGTGAAAGAAATTGAGGCCACAGCCACAAGAACAATTCATACCTTTTGTAAGATGATTTATTTCATTTATCAACAACATGGGGTCAGAAAAGCCCAGCTGTAGGGGATCCTCTTATCGCTAGAACAAGTCTCAAGCAACCTTATGCAACTCTGCTCCTTCTCCAGTCCTTGGGAGCTCTCAATTGCTCTCTTGGCTGCTGGGTAGGTGAGGGGTCCACCCTACCCCTGCCCACAGAAGGGGGCTCAATATACCTCAGCCGCCTCACCCGGGTGCCAGTGCCCAGATCCTTTGGGAGGACACCTTCTCAGCCCAGCAGGGAGCAGAACCAGGGAGGCCAAGACAGCTGGTGACGGCACACCCTGTGTGAGCTGAGGAGCAGCAGGCCTGGTAAACCCCTTCAGGGGACCAGAGCCTTCCTGAACACTTCCCCCTGCACGGTGATCCACAGCCGATCTACAGAGCCCCACAAAGACCTGCTGCAAGCTGGCAGATAGGCTGATGTGAAGGAAGGGTGGCAAGAGCCAGCCGGCTGGGGTGCAGAAGGAAGGGTCTCAATGCCCTGGGGTAAAGTGCTCTGGCCTGGGCTGCCGTCAGAGCTCCTGCCACCCTTCCCTTCCTGTTGACACCAGCCCCAGAGCCCTAATCTTCGCTGGAGTTGTCAAACTCCTCCCAGTCAGACACACTCATCACCTCCGAGCCGAAGTCCGGGTCGGCCTGGCGGTCAGGGGTCCCATAGGACGGCTCCAGGAGCAGGGAACGAGGCAGGGTGAGCACACAGGCCGCCAGGCCCGAGATGGAGTTGTCCAGCTGGGGCCCCTCCTCCCAGCAGTCCTTCTCCACGTCATAGATGTGCACGTAGCCCATGCGGCTGTTACGGTTGTGTGAGCGGCCACCCAGCACATAGATCCTGTTGTCCAGCACAGCAATGCCAGGCTCACCATGCCCCGCTGGGAGTGGGCAGACAGATGACCACTGCCCGGATGTGCAGCTGTAGCAGGCCACCTGCAAAGCCAAGGCCCGAGTAAAGCTGGGGCACCTGCTGGGACAGGGCTGCCAGCCTGGACTAGGCCAGCTGGGCAGGACAGCACTCTCGGCCAGGCCCTGGACTTGAACCAAGGCTGAGGGACATGCAGGGCTGTGAGAAAACCCTGACCCATGGAGGAAGGGCTTAGGGCCAATGTTTGAAACACTCTGTCCCATCTCCAGGGCCCTCAGTCAGCTTGTGGCCCCTAGTGTGTGGGTGTCTTCCAGTTGGCATGCTGTTATTTTCCATGGTCTGGTGGTACTGGTTCTCTTCTCTCCATAAGACTGAAGATGATTGAGGTCCCACGTTATATCTTTAGCCCCCGCCTTCAACCCTACCCCCACCGACAGCACCCCACACCAGGTGGAAGTGCAAATAAAATATGGAAATAGCTACTGCTAATGACCCTCGATGTTCTCTTTTCTCAAAATTACCCCAAACAGTAAACAAATACATGGGAAAATGTTCAACCTACTAGTAACTCTAAAAATGCAAAATAGAAGGAACTCTTACCATTTGCAATGGCATGGATGGAGCTGGAGAGCATTATGCTAAGTGAAATAAGCCAGTCAATGAAGGAAAAATACCACATGATCTCACTCATTCATGGATAACAGAGACCATTATAAACTTTTGAACAATAATAGATACAGAGGCAGAGCTGCCTCACACAGATTGTCAAACTGCAGCGGGAAGGCCAGGGAGGGTTGTGGGGCAGGAGGGATGGGGGTAAGAGATCAACCGAAGGACTTGTATGCATGCATATGAGCATAACCAATGGACATAAGACACTGGGGGGTAGGGGAAGCCAGGGGATTGTCAAGGGTGGGGGGAAAAAAGGACACATATGTAATACCCTTTGTAATACTTTAAGCAATAAAAAAAAAAAATGTAAAAAAAAAAAATGCAAAATAGCCTGGTTGACGTGGCTCAGTGGTTGAGAGTTGACCCATGAACCAGGAGGTCAGGGTTTGATTCCCATATGCCCGGGTTGCAAGCTCGAGCCCCAGTGTGGGGTGTGCAGGAGGCAGCCGACCAATGATTCTCTCTCATCATTGATGCTTCTCTTTCTCCCTCTTCCTTCCTCTCTGAAATCAATAAAAATATATTTTTTAAAAATGTAAAATAAATGGTCAGGAAAAATTGTCAACTGTTAACCAGCAACCATAACCAAAACCCATAAAACCAAATGCTGGTGAAGATGTAGTGAAGCTATACTGCTATGCACTTGTCTGACAAGCCAGGAAAAAAGCAATTTGGCAATATGTATTAAGAGCCATACAAATCTTACCTTTTTAACTTAATAATCAGCTTTGGGTCTCCAGCTAGAATATGCAGAATACTGGCCCTCCAAAGGCCATGTCCTAATTCCTAGAACCTGTGTTACTTAATGCAGCAGAAGGGATGTGATTACGGGTGTGTACATGGAGAAGGGAGGTTATCCTGGTGGAACCACTTAGTTTCACAAGCCCTTGAAAGTGGAAGGGAAGGTGTGACAGGAGAGATGAGAAGAAGGACAACCTGCCGTTGTTGGCTTGGACGATGAAGTGGCCCCATGCCAGGGAACGCAGAGGTCTCCAGAAGCCGTAAAGGGCCTTTAGCTGACAGCCCGAAAGGAAACAGGGACCTCAGTCCTACAACCACAAAGAACTGAATCTGCCAAAACCCTGAGCAAACAAGGATATGGAAAATAGGTATGTTGCTTTAAGTTGTGAAATTTGTAGTGCATTGTCATGGCAGCAATAGGAAACAAATACACTAGAGTCCAGTTGGTCTCACCACTGGGGGAAGGAGGTTGTTTAAAAAGAGATTGCTGAGCCCACCTCCAGAGCTTCCTCAGCGCATCTTGGGTGGGGCCTGAGAATCTGCATTTCTAGTGCATTCTAATATAATGTTAATGCTACTGGTCTGGGAACCATACTTTGAGAACCACTGCTCTAGCCTAAGGAAATAATCCAATATACTGGAAAAGCTCTATAAAGCAAATATTACTTATTATGTTATTGGAACAGTTAAAACTTAGACCAACCCAAATGATACACTAGTCTGAAAGAATTCTGCACAGCCAGCGAGATAGGGGTAAGTAGTGGCTATGGAGATCAAATAGTAACTGGAAGACATCCTCGATGAACTTCAGCCAGAAGTAGAATGGGAGGTTCTTTAACTATAATTGGGTGTAAACCATGCATAGGTAGAAGGACAAAAAAATAGTGGCATGGGGCTGGATTATGCGTGTTTTTCTTCACCCTTCTCCATTATTTAAAGGTTCTGCAATGTGGTTATATTAACTTTACAATTAAGGTTTTTAATAATAATAAAAATAAGTGAAACTATTCCATATGATTATAATGGTAGGCACATGTCATTAGACATTTGTCCAAACACACAGAGTGTACACCACCAAGAGTGAACCCTGACGTAAACTGTGGATTCTGGATGATAATGATGGCACTGTGGGTTCATCAACTGTAACAAATGTCCCACTCTTGTAGGGGATGTCGACAGTGTGTGTGTGTGTGTGTGTGGGAACGGGGCTAATATGGAAAATCTCTGTACTTTCTGTTAATTAAAAAAAAATTTTTTAGAGTAGTTTTAGGTTTATAACAAAATTAAGAAGGTATAGAGATTTTCCGTATATGCCCTGCTCCCACACATGCACAGCTTCCCTCAATATCAACAACCCCTACATGGGACACATTTGTTACAACTGATGAATCTATACTGACATATAATCACCCAAAATCCATAGTTAGGGCTCACTCTTTTTTTTTTTTTTAATATATTTTATTGATGTCTTACAGAGAGGAAGAAAGAGGGATAGAGAGTTAGAAACATTGATGAGAGAGAAACGTTGATCAGCTGCCTCCTGCACACTCCCTACTGGGTATGTGCCTGCAACCAAGGTACATGCCCTTGACCGGAATCGAACCTGGGACCCTTGAGTCTGCAGGTCGACGCTCTATCCATTGAGCCAAACCGGTTAGGGCAGGGCTCACTCTTGGTGGTGTACATTCTATGGGTCTGGACAAATGTCTAATAACATGTACCCATCATTATAATATCTTACAAAGTATTTTCATACTTTCAAAAATCCTCTGTGCTCTATCTAGTTTCTGTTCAAATTTGCTATGAACCAAACTGAAAAATAAAATCATTAAAAATTTTTTTGCTGGAACCTGTAACTGCTTAAAAAAAAAACAACACCCCCAAAAAACAGCCCTAGCTGGTTTGTCTCAGTGGGTAGAGCGTCAGTCTGTGGACTGAAGGGTCTCGGGTTTGATTCTGGTCAGAGCACATGCCCGGGTTGCGGGCTCAATCCCCAGTTGGGGGCTTGCAGGAGGCAGCCGATCAATAATTCTCATCACTGATGTTTCTATCTCTCTCTTCCTCTCTGAAATCAATAAAAATATAAAAAAATAAAAAGGAGGCACATGTTACAAATAATTTTTCATCCATAACAATTGGAAGGGGCAGAATAACAACAGCTGCACTTACCTGGTGCACATCCCTCCTGGTGCCAGCATCATTGTTGCTGCCCCCGATCACATACAGCTTGTCCAGGAGGGTGGCCATGCCATGCCAGGCCCGCCGCACAGGCCCATCCGCCAGAGTTTGCCAGGTGTTGCTGTCTGGGTCATAGCAGTGGGTCTCCCTTAGGTAGTCCTCCCCTCTGCGGCCGCAGGTAATGTACATCTTCCCCTCCAGTGTGGCGCCAGCATGGGCATACACCTACATGGGCCACCAAGAGAACAGGGGCAGATGGGGAGGGGCCAAGAGAGCAGTGAGGGAGGGCAGCCAGCGGCCTTTGCCAAGGCTGCTCCTACCCCTCAACTGCCTGACACTTCCTGGCTTCACTGATTTCCTCTTCACATTCAGATGAGAAAGCTCCCTGGATTTTTGCTGGACATACTGTCTAGTCACCCACCCATATCCTTTTCCTAATGGGGAATGATTCTACAGAGCCTGAGCTTCCACAGGGGAAGAACGGAATCTGTCAGTTCTGGGAACCCCTGACCCACCCTTTGTTGCCTACCTCCACCTCTCTCCATTCCCAATGGCCAGCCAATCCTCCAGACCTGCTTTCAAAATATTTACTTGCAAATAATGGCTGGTACAGTGAGGGGAAAAATGAGATGCAAAAGTCAAAAAATCAAACACCAAGCCCTGGCAGTGCGGCTGAGTTGGTTGGAACATCGTCCTGTATACTGAAAGGCTGTGGGTCGAATTCCCAGTCAGGGCACATACCTAGGTTGTAGGTTTGATCCCCGGTGGGGCTCGTACAAAAGGCAACCAATCTATGTTCTCTCTCATATTGATGTTTTTCTCTCTCTTCCCCTCTAAAATCAATAAGTATACCCTCAGGTGAGTATTAAAAATAATAATAAGAACACCAAGAGTAATTTTTAGCCTAGCCAGTGTGGGTTAGTGGTTGAGCATTGACCCATGCACCAGGAGGTTGCTGGTTCGATTCCTGGTCGGGGTACATGCCTGGTTTGCAGGCTCATTCCCCAGTGAGGGGCGTGCAGGAGGCAGCTGATGGATGTTTCTCTCATCGATGTTTCTTTCTCCCTTCCCCTCTAAGTATCAATGAAAAAAAATTTTTTATGTTAATTTTAAGTTATGGGATTGTGTGTGGGAAGAGAATACACCACCCTGCCTTTAATTTTGGCCCTCCACCTTTCATGTGCTTTCCATTGAGCCCAGCCAGCCCCCACCACAGGCACTCGTGCTCACGCTAGTCACTCCTGCCCAAGGACCTCCTATCTCATAGCTACCACATGTAAGGCCCTCCTGCTGTACCAGTGGGTCTCAAGGCAGGGCACTGTGTGTTTTGGGGGAGAGGAGCCCCATGAGGTGTGGAGGTTGCAGGGTTTGGTCCAGGGAGAGTCACTATGCAGGGTGGCATAGAGAGTGGAGAGCAAGGGACAGAGCAGTGGGCATGTCTTCGCCCATCAATGGTGGAGAACTAGGGAGATTTTTTTTTTTTTAAGTTAACTCCATTTTGATGTAAGTGTAGATTTGCATGTAGTTCTAAGAAATAATTAAGGCCCCATGTATCCTTCACTCAGAGTCCCCAGTGGTAAGAGCTTATATAAGTACAACACAACCAGGATGCTGGTGTTGGCACAGTTAAGAACACAGGACATTTCCATCTTCACTAGGATCCCTCCTGTTGCCTGTTCATAGTCACACCTACTGCCTTCCTGCCCTGAATCCCCTTAGTAACCCTTGGCAACCACTAATCTGTGTTCTCCACTTTGTCATTTGTTGTCACTATTTTTAATTCTAGCCATTTTGAGAGGTGGTTTTCTCACTGTGGCTTTAATATACATTTCCCTAATAATTAATGACGTGTTTGTTTGCCATCTGTATATCCTCCTCAATAAAAGTCTTCTGCCTTCTTTTTAATGGATCTATTTGTGTGTATGTTTTACTGGTGAGTTTTGAGAGTTCTTTATATATGTTAAGTAGTCCTTTGTCAGATATGTGATTTGCAAATATTTCTCCCATTCTGCAACTTGTCATTTTAAAAAAATGTTTTCATTGGTTTTTATAGAGAGGAAGGGAGTGGAAGAAACATCAATGTGAGAAACAGATTGGCTGTCTCCTGGATGCCCCCTACTGGGGATCGAGCCAACCACCCAGGCATGTGCCCTGGCTGGGACCTCTTGGTTCATGGGTTGATGCTTAACCATTCACTAAGCCACAACAGCCAGGCTTACTTTGCTTTTATTTTTTATTTGTTTATTTTTTTAATATATTTTATTGATTTTTTACAAAGAGGAAGGGAGAGAGATAGAGAGTTAGAAACATCGATGAGAAACATTGATCAGCCGCCTCCTGCACATCTCCCACTAGGGATGTGCCTGCAACCCAAGTACATGCCCTTGACCGGAATCGAACTCGGGACCCTTCAGTCCGCAGGCTGACGCTCTATCCACTGAGCCAAACCGGTTTCGGCCTTACTTTGCTTTTAAAAAAGATTTTTAGCCTGGTCAGCATGGCTCAGTGGTTGAGCATCGATCTATTAACCAGGAGATCACTGTGCAATTCTGGTTGCAGGCTTGTTCCCTAGTAGGGGGTGTAGGAGGCAGCCGATCAATGATTCTCTCTTATCATTGATGTTTCTATCTATCCCTCTCCCTTCTTTTTTTTTTTTTTTTAAAATATATTCCATTGATTTCCTCACAGAGGGGAAGGGAGAGGGACAGAGAGCCAGAAACATCGATGAGAGAGAAACATCGATCAGCCGCCCCCTGCACACCCCCCACTGGATATGTGCCCGCAACCCAGGCACATGCCCCTGACCGGAATCGAACCTGGAACCCTCCAGTCCGCAGGCCGACGCTCCATCCACTGAGCCAAACCGGTTTCGGCCCCTCTCCCTTCTTGTCTGAAATCAATAAAAATATATTTTTAAAAAATGTGCCCAGCTGGCATGGCTCAGTGGTTGAGCATCAACCTATGAACCAAGAGGTCACAGTTCAATTCCCAGTCAGGGCACATACCCAGGTTGCGGTTCTATCCCCACTGTGGGGCATGCAGGAGGCAACCAATCAATGTCTCTCTCTTGTTGGTGTTTCTCTCTCTCTCTCTCTCTCCCCCCTCCCATTCACTCTCTCTAAAAAAATCAATGGGAAAAATATCCTCAGGTGAGGATTATATTTTAAAAAGACTTTTAATTGATTTTTAGAAAGATGAAGGGAGAGGGAAACATCAATGTGACAGCGAAACCTTGATAGGCTGCCTCCTGCACACCCCCTACCAGGGATTAAGCCCACAAGCTGGGCATGTGCCCTGACTGGGAATCAAACTGGCAACCTTTTGATGCATAGGACGATGTCCAACTGAGCCACACCAGCCAGGGCTATTTCTTACTCTTCAATTTGCATGCCTTTATTTTCTTTTGTTGCCCATTTCACTGGCGAGAACTTCCAGGACTATACTGAATTAAGAGCGGTGAGAGCAGATATCTTACCCTGTTCCCCACCGTAGGGGAAAAGCATTCAAATCAGTCTTTTACCATTAAGTCTGTTGGTAATAGGATAACTATTGTGAAATGTGTTTTTCTTCATTGTCTGATATGACCATATGATTTCAATATGGTGAATTACACTGACGGACTTTCAAATACGAAACTAGCCTCCATCCCTTTAATCAACCACATTTGGCAATGGTGTGGTGGTTTGTTTTGTTGGTTTTTGAGTTCTATTTGCCACTATTTTATTAAGGATATTCATATGTACATTTATAAGAGATCTGTCCCCCTTTTTGGTACTGTTTTTGTCAGTTTTGGTATCAGGGTAATATTAACTTTATAAGATGAACTGGGAAGTATTCTCTCCTCCTCTTTTCTGGGGGGAAAATCACGCAGAACTGGTGTCAACTTTTCTTTAAATGTTTGAGAGAATAAGAATTCTCCAGTGAAATCACCTGGGCCTATAGTTCACATTCCTCAACAATAGTATAAAGCTATTCAATTTATCTGTTTTATGCTGAGCAATTTGTGGAGATGGTAGTTTTTTTGAGGAATTGGTCCATTTCATCTAAGTTGTCAAATTTACATGTGTAGAGTTGTTTGTATTATTCCCTTTTGACATCTGCAGGATTTGCAGGAATGCCCAATTTCATTCTTGATATTTTTAATTCTGTCTTCTCTCTTTTTTTTTTTGTCAGTCTTTTTTAGAAGTTTGTCAATTTTATTGATCTTGTGGGGGGGAAAACACACAGTTCTTTGATTTTCTCTACTGTTTATCTGCTTTTAATTTCATTGGTTTCTGCTCTTTTTATTACTTCCTTTCTTCTGTTTGATTTGGATATACTTTGCTCTTCTTTTTTCATGTCTTTGAGGTAGGAGTTTAGATTATTGATTTGAGACACACACCCCTCTAATGTATGCTCTTAGTGCTACAAAATTTCCTGGTGGAACAACTTTAGCTAGGTACAATAAATATTGACACATTGTCGTTTCATTTCATTCAGTTCAAGGTATTTTTATTATTCCCCCTTGAACTATGGATTACTTAGAAGTGTGTTGCTTATTAGTTTCCAACAGTCTGGTCAGTTTACCTCCAAACTATACCTCAAACCCGTCCATCTTCTTCCTTCTTCAATAGCCTCCACCCTAGCACAGAACTTCTGTCCTTGCTCCTGCTCCTCTAACTCCTCTTCTCTTCACAAGCACTTTCCCTTTCTCAGAATAAACTATGAAGTCCCCTCCTGGCCTACAAGGTCCTTCCTCCCTCAGTCTGACATGTCGTCAAGTGGACCCTCCCCAAATAGTCTATCTAGATTTGTCCTGCCAAAGCCCCCCCCCGCCCAACTCCCCACCCCAAGCCCTGTTTAGCACAACCTCCTCTTAATTTCCTCATCGCACTTACCACAATTGGGAATTGTTTTACAGATTTGTTTAGTGGTTAGGCTGTAAACACCATGGGGGAACCTTTGTCATTTCTTGTCCTCATTGCATCCCCAGGTATTAGAAAAAGGGTAGGTGAAAAATAAAAAAAGAAAAAAAAAAGAAAAAGGGTAGGTGCTTAATAAATAGTTGCTGAATAAATGAATGTATAAAGTAAGGAACACTGGCAGTCAGGAAGAAGTTAACTAAACTGGTGGTCCGTGAGGTCCAAAAGGTTGGCGACCGCTGGACTAAAGGCTAAGGGTGCCCCTCTGTGGCCAGACTGGATAACGGCAGCTTCCCAGACAAAGATCCCTCAGGCTCCTCCCACACACATCTCTCACTCCCATCTAGCACCCTTGTAGAGAGGAATTCAGTTCATCCTCATCCACCAGGTCTCAAGGAGTCCTGATATTTCCCATGCAAAATCTGCTCCTTTCTCCAGAATGGGGTAGAGAGTATCCTTCTAGAGGGGCTCCCTTCCCCAAAGAAGCTGAGGAGCGAGGAGCATGCCAGCTTTCCCTGCCTGAAAGGAATCATGGTAGGAGACCCTGAACTTGGAGAGGAGCTGGACTCACCAGGGAGTCCCCTAGCTCCCAAGAGTCAGTCTCAGGCCCTTGGGGACTGGGGAAGGGTGAGAGATAAAGAGGGGATGTGTGGAAAGAGGTTCAGGAAGGCAGGAGCTCCTTTCTGCCAAGGTCCCAGAGCTAGTTCAGTAGAGCCCAAGGCAGAGCCCCATTCATCCCCCCATGCCATCCCCTGCTTCTGAGGTGCTCAGGGATCCCCAAAGGTGTATAACAGATGCTCTGAAAATTACAATGCTGGTACCAACAGGGTGCATACCCTGCCCTCGGAGGCTGAAACCTGGGACTTGGGGGATCAGCTAGTCCCGTGGTCGGCAAACTGCGGCTCGAGAGCCACATGCAGCTCTTTGGCCCCTTGAGTGTGGCTCTTCCTAAGCCTTAGGAGTACCCTAATTAAGTTAATAACAATGTACCTACCTATATAGTTTCAGTTTAAAAAATTTGGCTCTCAAAAGAAATTTCAGTCGTTGTACTGTTGATATTTGGCTCTGTTGACTAATGAGTTTGCCGACCACTGAGCTAGCCTCTTCCTTGCCCTGGGATCTCATGTCTGGTTTTGGGGCCAGGATCCAAGTACCCCAAAACAATAGGACAAAAGAGGGACCTCCCTAAAGTAAACATCTCCAAATTGGAACAAACCAAGGTTCTGTGTAGGAGGCACATGATCTAAAAAAAACAATTAAAAAAAAAACCAACTTAAAAAATAAAAATTCTCACGTGATTTTGGCGTTTTAAAGGCCCCACCCTCCAGGGGACCTTTAGAGAAGTGTGAGGCTTCTGAGCCTTCACCTCTCTTGTCTAACATCTCTGGACACATCCTATCTCATCTCAGCTGTGCTAAAGGACTTCATTTGAACTTCAGGATTAAAGTAGCTTCCCAGGGCCAAGGTGGCAAGACAAGAAGGGGTGAAATTCTGGGGAATGCGGTCTGGGTGCTTGCTGAGGGTCTCCCCAGGTAGCTGGCAGAACCTCAGGGGTCCCCCTCCTGCTCTCAGTGCAGGGTCTTTGGAGGGATGTGGACTCAGCTCACTGGCCCTGACTCCCTGGCCGGGTATTTGGCTCATTCTACACACCCCAGAAAGGAGCGGGTGGGAAAAACCCCTCTTGGAAGGGCTTCTTTACCTCCCTCTTGAGCGGGGCCACATAGGCCCAGGTGTTGGTGGCAGGGTCATAGCGCTCCACAGCATTCAGGTCAGTGTGGTAGTCCCGGCCCGCCACTGCGTAGATGTACCCGCCCACGACACACACACACAGGTCGGCGTGCTCCTGCTGCAGGGACTGGATCTGGAACCAGCGGTTGTGCCGCGGGTCATACCTTTTGAGGGGACATGAGGACAGCACATCACTGACAAGTGAGACAGCACCTCCTGTTCTGCCCATGTCCCCTAAACCCTCCCATCATCTGCTTCCACACACTAGCACACACCCACTCACAGCCATGGCAGCAGGCTGATGCACACCTGGGAGGTGTGGCAGAAGCCTCCTGGGTTTCTGCCCACGAAGCTGGTCCCTTCCAGGTATAACCTCTGGTATGGTTCTTAGCCCACTCTACTATCCACCCCAGGCTGACCGAGGGCTGTTCTTACAGCCACCTCCATCTCACCCCATGGCCCCCATAGCCCTGCCCCCATTCATTCAGGATGACCATGAATTGTGGATGGACACAACAGCCTCCTAGCCTCTAGCTAACACCAACACTCCCTGGTGGGTGGCCTGCTCGAGCCTGCCATGTGCACAGTGCCCACATGTGCTCATCACAACCCACCTCTTCATCTCTTCATGCACCTCATGCTTTCCCAAGCTCCCCAACTGGAGGGCCCTCTTCACTTCTCAAGGTCTCCCTCTCTGTGAGAGTCAAGGTGCTATCTCCCACACTGGACTGTGAGTATCAAGAGGGTGGAGTCCTCTGGGATTCCAGGTCCTCCCTTGAAGCTGGAGGAGTCAGCCTGGCCTGCAGGAGCACTGCTGGGCCTACTGGGAGGAAAGGTGACCTCTACTGAGTTACTGTGAGCCCCAGCACCATGTGAGCAGGTAACTGTTACCATAAGTTGCTCTCCTGACATGGAGGCCACTTTCACACCTTTTCACTGGAGATGCAGTTGTCCCCAAGTCACAGCCCTTCATGCTCCTTCCTTCTCATCAACCTTTATCAAAAAGTCTAGTCCCCAAGCAGCTTCATCCTGCACTCCCATCCCTCTTGTACCTTCAAAGGGCTTCGAATTCTCAACCCAGGTGATCTCTGACACTCCAGACCAACTAACTATAATCCTTGCTTTCTCCTGCACTTTGGACCTACACTGCGACTGCCTCCCACCCATCTCCAACTGGCTACTCACTTGTCCTAAATGGAACCCCATGCTTCCTCTATCCATTGATCCTATCCTCACCAGCAAAGCTCCTGGTCCCACTCCAAAATCCTAACACTGTAGCTCAGGCCCTTCAAAACCCAAGTCCATACCCAACTTTCCAGCCCCCACAGCCTGCCCCAGGCTTGCCCCACTTCCAGGGGGCCTCCTATTGCCTCTACCCCTTCTTTCCGTGCCCCAGACCTGGTGCTCTACAGGGCCTATGTGGTGTGTTGTTTGGGTGAACACAGATGATCACAAAGCCTAAAGGGCCCAGGGCCCTGGAAGCCTGTGGCCCAAAGCCCACTCTTTCCCTGACTGGCATCTGGCCCTTTTCCCTGGGCATCCATCCACCCATGTGCCTGCACTTGAGCTCCTGCCTCTGGAGCCTCCTTGCTCAACAGCCAATGCATAGATATAGCATCTTTCAGATAAGTGTTTTTATTTCTACACAGGAAGATGAACTCCAAAGAGAATAAGTCAAACTTCAAGTTCTGAAGAGAGTGAATAAAGTTTTCTTTGGCCTGTGTCATATGCTATTTGGTGAGGAAATCAGATGCATCCTTTGCCCTAAAGCACAAGTTAGGCACGTTCTGCAGCTGATTCTTCCTACTCTGCCATCCAGGAATTCCAGGAAACAAGCTGTCTCAGGAGTAAGGGCTACAGGAGACAGAACATGCATCTGGGTCACACACAGATGCAGGTCTGAATCCCAGTTCTGCCCATTTACTTGGGTGCATCTGGGCATCAGTTTTACTCTAGACATTCACTCAGTCTCTGCACCTGTCCATCTCTTCATGCACCTCATGCTTTCCCAACCTCCCCAACTGGAGGGCCCTCTTCACTTCTCAAGGTCTCCCTCTCTGTGAGAGTCAAGGTGCTATCTCCCACACTGGACTGTGAGTATCAAAAGGGTGGAGTCCTCTGGGATTCCAGGTCCTCCCTTGAAGCTGGAGGAGTCAGCCTGGCCTGCAGGAGCCAGTTTTATTTATTTATTTACTTTTCCTCTTCAACTGAGCGCACAGCTTCTGGAGGGATGCACATGGAGCAGTGAGGGAGGAAGGGGACATCTGCCTAGAAAAGCTATCATGAAGGATCATAAAGGACAACATACATAAAAAGGGTCCTTGTTAACCTGAGGGAAGTTTGTAAAGGACCAAGGTTCACATCTGTATTCCTAGACCTCAGCGTAGCACCTGATCAAGGTACATCATGCACTGTCTGCTGAATAAATTAACGAAGGAGTAAGATTACTAGCAGTGAAATCATTCCTTCTCTCTACAAATATGCACTGGCCACCCAACATGGATCAGGCAGTGCTCAGTGCTGGGGATCCAGAGGGAAACTCAAGACAAGGGCCCTGCTTTCCATCAGAGTGGGAAACAAGCTGAAGAGAACAGAGTGAACAAGTGCTCAGTATAATGCGGGTACCACAAATATGATGATGATGATGATGATGATGATGATGATGTAAGGAAAGTGATCCACCTGGCAGCAAGGTCTGGGGAGAGCAAAGCTCTCAAGAGAAGGGCCTCCTGAGAAGGTGACGTTTGAGACATGAATGACCAGAGGCACAGCCAGGTGAAGGTTAGGCGGGAAACAGGTAGCCAGTTCAGTCCAGAGTGCACCATCCAGAGGCCATCAACTAGCTAGGATGGTGCCTTCTACTGCCTTTCCTGTGCATGACACTCATTCATGTACATGTCTCTTTTTCCCTGTTTCAAAAAATTTATTTATTTATTTACTTCTCCTCTTCAACTGAGCGCACAGCTTCTGGAGGGATGCACAAGGAGCAGTGAGGGAGGAAGGGGACACCAGCCAGATCAGCCAAGACAATCCTAGAGATCAAGGAGGTGACAGATGTCACAGCCAGATCGCCCTCACATCCTCTTCTTCCCTATTCTGAGCCAAGCATAAGTCAGCATCTCCCACTAGAGTGACACAATACCTTCTAGATGCTTCCGCTTACTTCCTTCTGGTCTCCTGCCCTCACAGCTTCCTAGGCAGAGTTCACTTGGATTTGTGGCTTCAGATTTAAGGACACACACACACACACACACACACACACACACACCACATCAATAATTTAAAGGCACCAAAGAAAAAGTCTACTAAATTTAACAAGAACCAGTTTCACTGCTTTCTTATCTCTCCACTGTGTCCTAAATTCTACATTTTCCTCTTTATTGGATTAATATTCCATGTTGTTAGAATAAATCCCCAAGTAATATTCTTTTTATAATAAAAAATAAGCTTTATTATTGTATATAAGGATATAATCAGTTTTAATCACTTTAATGCAGATTGTGGATCATCCAACTGCAAACTCAGAAGTGAAATCTAGAGTTAGTACAAATATGTTCGGGAGAAACCAAGATGGCGGCATAGGTTAACGCTGGAGTTTGCTGCCTCGAACAACCACTTCAAAAATACAACTAAAAGACAGAACGGACATCATCCAGAACCACAGGAAGGCTGGCTGAGTGGAAGTTCTACAACTAGGAGGAACCGATTATCAGAGGAGGCGTAGTGCTGAAGTAAAATACTAAGGTGCGGAGTGCGCGTGGCGTGGGCTGGTGGCTGAGGGCCCGGTTGTCTGTTTCAATCCGGAGGGAGCCTCAGACTCTGAGCTCCAGATCCAGGCGAGTCTCTAGGGACCCAGACTCAAACGGGAGAAGCGGGACTGTCTGGCTTCGGTCCCTCCGAGGTTTGCAGCAGTTGCTGGCACAGAGAGGCAGAGCCCCTGGGGACAGACTGAGAGCAGCCATAACTGCTCCCTCCTCCGCCCTGTTGATCCCGTGGGACTGCCCCGCCCAAGCCCTGCACAGAGCCATTTGCCAGACAGCCCCAGGCAAAGGCTAGATTAGCACCTCCCTACAGGACAGAAGTTCTCTCACTGCAGACACAGCTGATTCTCACAGCCAGTTGGCCTGGAGGTCAAGTAGTAATTACCTACAACAATCAAGGCTTAACTACAACAAGACTTTGCACAAAGACCACAAGGGGGTGCACCAAGAGAGTCTACCTCAGGTAATTGGGACACTTAACATGGAAAGCCACTCTAGCGACACAGCGAAGCATAAAAAAATGCCCAGACAAAGAAACAGGCCACAAAGGACAGAACCGGAGGAAAGCAGGCTACTGGATATAGAATTCAAAACCACACTTTTGAGGTCTCTCAAGAGGCTTCTAGAGTCTGTCAATAAACTTGATGAGATGTACAGGAAATCTAATGAGACCCTCGATGGTGTGATAAAGGACCAACTAGAAAGTAAGCATACACGGACTGAAATAAAGTATATTATACAGACTCCCAACAGCAGACCAGAGGAGCGCAAAAACCAAGTCAAAGATTTGAAATGCGAAGAAGCAAAAAACACCCAACCGGAAAAGCAAAATGAAAAAAGAATCCGAAAATATGAAGATAGTATAAGGAGCCTCTGGGACAGCTTCAAGCGTACCAACATCCGAATTATAGGGGTGGCAGAAGATGAGAGAGAGCAAGATATTGAAAACCTATTTGAAGAAATAATTACAGAAAACTTCCCCTACCTGGTGAAAGAAATAGACTTACAAGTCCAGGAAGTACAGAGAACCCCAAACAAAAGGAATCCAAAGAGGACCACACCAAGACACATCATAATTAAAATGCCAAGAGCAAAAGACAAAGAGAGAATCTTAAAAGCAGCAAGAGAAAGACAGTCAGTTACCTACAAGGGAATACCCATACGACTGTCAGCTGATTTCTCAACAGAAACTTTGCAGGCCAGAAGGGAGTGGCAAGAAATATTCAAAGTGATGAATACCAAGAACCTACAACCAAGAGTACTTCATCCAGCAAAGCTATCATTCAGAATTGAAGGTCAGATAAAGAGCTTCACAGATAAGGAAAAGCTAAAGGAGTTCATCACCACCAAACCAGTATTATATGAAATGCTGAAAGGTATCCTTTAAGAAGAGGAAGAAGAAAAAGGTAAAGATACAAATTATGAACAACAAATACGCATCTATCAACAAGTGAATCTAAGAATCAAGTGAATAAATAATCTGATGAACAGAATGAACTGGTGATTATAATAGAATCAGGGACATAGAAAGGGAATGGACTGACTATTCTTGGGGGGTGAAGGGGTGTGGGAGATGCGGGAAGAGACTGGACAAAAATCATGCACCTATGGATGAGGACAGTGGGTGGGGAGTGAGGGCGGAGGGTGGGATGGGAACTGGGAGGCGAGAGGTTATGGGGGGGGGGAAAGAGGAACAAATGTAATAATCTGAACAATAAAGATTTAATTATTTAAAAAAAAATATGTTCTGGGGCTCTTGTTAAATTTAGTAGACTTTTTCTTCAGTATTTCCATGACTTAAGCATTTCCATAACTAGTAATGAAGTTTATTACAATTAAAACATTATTTGAATTATACTATAAGTCATGGGAATACCTAAGGAAAAAAATTATTATTCTAAGTAGGGTCAGAACATGTGGCAACGTGAGACCAGCTACTACCAGGTAAGTCATGCAGTCAGTTTTCAGAAGCCCAGAGCTATGGGAAAGGTACAAACGTAGAAGGTCGATACTAAGATGCAATCAAAGAAAGAAAACAGTGGTATCTTGGAGGCAAATACAGTTTGCTCCAAAAGAGGTAACTTTTTATATAGTTTCTGCACCAATGCTTTAAGATATAACCTGGGAAGTCCCTAGCTCCTTAAAGTGCAAACCCTAATTTACTGCAAAATCTTGTTTTCTTATATTCTGAGAGCCTATAGGTTCAAAGGCTGGTGAAATAATGGAAGGGGGAAGGGGAGAGAACCAAACTCTTAGATCAAGTTAAGATCCATCTTCCATCTAGCAGCTTTAAGAATCCACTGGGAGAGCCCTAGCCAGTTTGGCTCAGTGGATAGAGCATTGGCCTGAGAACTGAAGGGTCCCAGGTTCGGGTCAAGCGCACAAGCCTGAGTTGCGGGCTCAATCCCCAGTAGGGGGCATGCAGGAGGCAGCCAATCAATGATTCTCATTATTGATGTTTCTATCTTTCTCTCCTTCTCCCTTCCTCTCTGAAATCAATAAAAATATATTTTAAAAAAATCCACTGGGAGATCAGGGAAACATTTGCTCTGTAGCGATGACAGACCCCAGGACCCTCCCAACACCTTGCCAGATGCTCTGAACCCCAGCCCCTGTGTTGACTACTCCCACTAGGCAGGTCTCACAACCCCACCTGTCACAGTGATCCACTTCCTGAGTGAAGTTTGAGGCTGTAGTTATCAATCACAGGACTGATATTAGCATTTTCCAGAGTCCAGCTTGGGTCTCATAGCACATGTTCAAGAAAGGGGAATTTAGACCAATCTTGTGTGAAACTGCATGTAACAGGACAGACTATGGGTTAGCAGCATCCCTGCAGGCACACAACCACCCTACCATGAGCTGAGGGCTAGAGACTATGATTTACAGGTCTGTGGGTTGCTCAGCAGGGAGGTCTGACCTTGGCTCTCCAAATGGGAAGCTGAGCGCCCTAAAAAACAAACTTCAAGGCTTGGCTAGAGGGAGGCTAGAACCTGGTGCTGCCACACCCACTGGGGACGGCATTTGGTATGAGTGAAAGTATTGCTTCCTGGCTTTGGGTCTCATCAGTCTAACAAAGGTAATCACTTCCAAGCCCAGGAGATCAGAAGTGGCTAAGGAATGGTCACCTCCACCTCAGTCCTGGTCACCATGCTTCTGAGAGGCATAGCCAGGCCAGACTCCACACCTCCCTCACCCCAGAAGGTAAAATCATGGACACGAACTTGGTCCGCACCCAGCTCACAGATGCAAGGAGCAGCTGGAACTCTTGTTCTCCCTCTGCAGCACCATCTTTCAGTTTGTGCAGGTGGAAACTTCCCACAGGCATCAAATCCCAAGAAATCAAACCAAAGTATAGTGGACGGGACCTGAAAACCTAATGGCAGCTGAGGCAGTGAGATTTAAATAAATTTGTGGAATCACAGCCTCATAGACTGACAGAGCTAAAGCCTCCTACAGACCATGGCAATCCACAAAACCCTCCTCAGAAAACTGCCTTTTCCGGAGACCACTCTGCTGATGACAGGGCAGAGGGTAGGGGTAGGGGTAGGGATTTGGCAAGAGGCTCAGCGATGCCTGTTGCCTTTCCTGCATCCCTGAGCTGAGGACTGCACACTCAGGGGAGCAGTAGCAACAGGAAGTCATGCTCCACTACTGGCTTGTGGTCAGAAGAGCAAAGCAGATAGGCAAAGGGAAGCTGGGACGAGTTGTGTCAAAATTCAAGAGAGGGCAAAATGGAAGGAGCAACTGCCTGTCCATGCTCCCAGCTCCTAAATCCCCTCCTTCTGAGGCCTAACCACCCTTCCTGCCATGGGCTTTCCTCCCCTGCACTCAGCCAAGTGCAGAGTCACAACTTAGCCCCTCACCGACAAGACAGCAGGGTGTGATCTAGGGTGAGTGTGCTCCTGAGAAGGGGACAAGAGCGAAAGAAAGCAATCCAGGTCCCCTTTTCCTATGTCACCGCCATCTACATTCTCCAAATTAACCTGAAATGTGTTCCGCAAAACAGGGATACCCCAGCAAGCACAAGATCAATATAAAAGGCTGATCACCTTGGTCCATGGTGATGTGCCCATGCAGAACCCCTCCCTAACCAGCCCTCTGAGCTAGTGATTCCTACACTACAGCATCACCCGCAGAAATATGGCCCAGGGTCCCTTCTTACCTCCAGCATCGGGACTCAGCGCGGAATCCCTGGACATTGTTGTCCCCTCCAATCAGATACACAAAGTTGTTGAGCACTGCGATGCCCTGGTTGGACATCCGGGGGGCCAGGGAGGCAGTGAAGTGCTTCCACTCTCCCAGCAGGGGGTTCAGGTATTTGGCCTGGTCACTGAGGACCGTGGATGGTGTGGAGTGAATGCCCCCAAAACCCACAACACACTGGAAGTCTGACCGCAGCTCCGTCTGTGGGCTCTGTAGGCTGGGCTGCAGGCTCTCGTTTTGGTGGTACATGAGAGCACTGGCCACTGTGTCCCTCAGTGGGCTGGGGTCCAGCTTGTCATGCAGCCGCTGGAGGACCTCGGGTTCCATTAGGGGAAATCGCACTGTCTCAAGGAGCTTGGGGGGCTCTTGCAATGAGATCTGGTCTGCTTGCACCTCCTCCAGGGTGTAATGGTAGAGCAGGGCACCCTCATACACCTCGGTCTCGCAGGAGACCTCCAGGCGGTTGCTGCTGAGGAGGGAGTAGACCTTCTCCAGAGGAAGCTGGCGGTACTTGTCAGTCCTTGAGAAGGACACAAAGTTTTTGAGGATGTAGGTGTCCAGCTGCTTGGTCAGACGGCTCAAGTCAAATAGCTCTGCCAGCCGGTAGACATCAAGGATGTTCTCCTCATCCACCCAGGACACGAGGAAATCACAGCAGAAGTGGATGATTTCTGGGATCTGTGAAGACAAGACTCATTCAAGCCTGGGAAACAGTGTCTGGGCGCAGAAGACAGTGACAGTAGTTACATGCCTTACGTGGCTGTCCTCTGAAGCAGGTTCCTGCTCCCCCTGGCCCTCTCACCACCCCCAACCTTTCCTGGAGCAGAGGCTGGTGCAGCCACTTTTCCCAACACTAGAGACAAATGGGGTTCACTGCAGATGGACTGGGTTTAAATCCTGGCTCAGAAGTGATCTGTAGAATGCTCTGAACCTCGCTGAGCCTGTTTGCTTATCTATAAAACTAGAGGCCTGGTGCATGAAATTCGTGCATGGGTAGGGTCCCTAGGCCTGGCCAGTGATCAGGGCTGATCTGGTTCCCTGCTTCCTCCTTCCCTCACTCCTTCAGCACCCGCTGCTCCACTGGCCATGTTCTGTGTCACCCGCTGGAGCAATTGAACTCCTGGTCTCCCAGTCAAACTCCCAAGGGGACAATTTGCATATTAGCCTTTTATTATATAGGATAGGGATAAAGTAGAAAGGAATAATTTCAAATGACATCATGCCTAGGAACTCCCTGGCACAGAATGGACCCCTGATATATGTCAGTTGCTTTTTAGATCAAAAGTACTGGATCTCCAGAAAAGCTGGAAGCTGCACAATGGCCATGATGTCCACTGTCCCTGGTTTGGAATGCACATGGGACCTCCACCCCAACCCCCAGCTCCTTTCTGCTACAAGCCCCACAACTGGAGGCCCAGCCAAAGCTTCAGGCTCAGAAATCTGCCCACTCCCCCAAGAGAAAGGCCCCAAGCTACCCACATACTAAGAACCACCCACAGGCCCTGGCTGATATGGCTCAGTTGGTTGGGTGTCATCCTGTGCACTGAAAGGTTTCATTTCCTGGGCCGGGCACATGACCGAGTTATAGACTTGATTCCAAATAGGGGCATGCAGGAGGCAGCTGATCGATGTTATACTCTCACATCAATGTTTCTCTCTCTCTTTCCCTTCCTCTCTCTAAAAAATTAATAAAAAACCACCAGCAGGGCATTCCCAAATACCCACCCAGCACTCAACCTGACCCAGAGTTCTTGAAAGGCTGAAAGCCTTCCTGCAGGATAGAGGACGGCTCAACTCATCATCAAGGAGGTTCCCAGGTGGCCTGCACTTTCCCTTTCCCAACTGTTCAGAAGACCCAGTGGGTTGGAAGGAGGGCAAGAGAAAGGATGACACTAAGGTGGGAGCTGAGAATTGGGCCACAGGGTTAAAGGACACCAAACCCTTTAACCAAAGGGTGATTAGATAACCAATGCATGACAGAATAAAGGAGACAGAGAGAAGGGCTCTAGGAAAAGCTGCCCAGGTATTGCTAAATTCTTTAGGAAAATAGGATTTGGGAATTTCTCTAAAAACAGGATCACCTCACTTTTTCAGCATCATTAACAAATTGACCAGTGCACATAGAGCAATTCTGCTGGCATCTGAAGCTTAAACATTTATAATGGTTTTACTTTTATTTTCCAGGTGATATGTTAAAGGGCTGAATGAAAACCTGCCAAGTTCCAGGCACGTATTTCCCCAAATGGAATGTCCCCAGAGTGCTTTGCTGGGTCATTACTCAACCACAGTTCCTCTCTTAGCCTGAACTTCCGCTTTGCTTCTTCTTCCTAAAATACTACTTCTGATTTGTCATGAGCAGGACACCAAGGACCTGGGTAGAAGGTGAAAGCAAACTGCCCTCAGTGGGTCTGGAGAACCAAACCCTCCTACATAAGGATTGTGTTGCCTTCTCATTGTCAGAGAAGTGGGCCCTCTGCCGGATGGAATCTCACAGAGGAGTCACCTCAGGTCCACCCCATGAAGGAGCCCCACAAGGGGCTCAGAGGAGGAAACTCATTTGCCAGGGGTGACTCAGTGGCGGTGGTCTTGCTGGAATTCACACACAGGGCACAGCATGTGGGGGGTGGGGACAAATCACCAACAGCTAGTGGCTACACGAACAAACATGATCTGATGGGCCTATGGACTTGGAACTGTTATGCCAAGTAAAACTTGCTTTAAAAACATCATTGCACAGCCCTACCTGACTTGGCTCAGTGGATAGAGCATCAGCCTGAAGACTGAAGGGTCCTGGGTTGAATTCCAGTCAAGGGCACATGCCTGGGTTGCGGGCTCAATCCCCAGTAGGGGGCACGCAGGAAACAGCCGATCAATGATTCTCTCTCATCATTGATGTTTCTATCTTTCTCCCCCTCTCCCTTCCTCTCTGAAACCAATAAAAATATATTAAGCCCTAGCCAGCTTGGCTTCGTAGATAGGGCATTGGCCTGTGGACTGAAGGGTCCTGGGCTCGATTCCGGTCAAGGGCACATGCCCAGGTTGCAGACTCAGTCCCCAGTAAGGGGCATGCAGGAGGTGGCCGATCAATGATTCTTTCTCACCATTGATGTTTCTATCTCTCTCTCCTTCTCCCTTCCTCTCTGAAATCAATAAAAATATATTTAAAAAAAATTAAAAACAACAACAACAAAAAACATCATTGTATAGAAGCCCAATACATTAAAAATAAAACAAAACAAAGCTGGGCGGCTCAAGATGAAGTGGGGGCTCTCTCTCCCCTACCATCCCCCAGAATGGCCCAGAGGTATCAAGGAGCACTGGCCAAACCTCTGTCATAGTGACCTAGGGAAACGGCAGATCTCTGAGCTGATGGGTGGGAGAGGGAAAGCGGCATTTTGGAAGATGGTTTGGTATTGGTGTGCATGAGGGATTCAAAGAGAAGGCAGGGACCAGCTGGAAGGTATAAATGGAGAGGTGAAGGCCAGGACAAAGATGAGGACGTGGAAACAGAGAACAGAGATAGCTAGCTACAGGTAATATTTACAAGGATGATTTGTCCAAACATGGACACAGGGAATGAAGATGGAAGAGCTCAAGGAGCCATGGAGGCTCTGGCAGAATGGTCATGGGACACAGACTGGGACGTGGGGAGAAGAGTATGCAGTGAGGAGGAGACAATTCTGACAGTGAGTCCCTGGGGAGAGAGCTGAATATGTGACTTAGGTGTTGTAAGAACTGGATGAGAGTTCCCAAAGCAACAATGACCAGGATGTAGGAACAGAAGAGATCTCTGAATAAAAGAAGCTGGGGAGCCCTAGCTGATTTTGGTCGGTGGATAGAGCAATGGCCTGAGGACTAAAGGGCAGGTTCGATTCTGGTCAAGAGCACATGCCAGGGTTGGGCTCAATCCCCAGGAGGGGGAACATAGGAGGCAGCTGATTAATGATTCTCTCTCATCGTTGATGTTTCTATCTCTCTCCCTTCCTCTCTGAAATAAAAAACAAAACAAAACAAAAAAACAGGTAAGGAAATTCTTCTGCCACCTGCCGCTCTGAGGATAATGGCACAAGGAGCTATTGCTCCAATGAAGTGAGCCTCACCAGATGCCCTGAGCAGGTTGGTTTTCCTATGACTTGAGTTTTTTCTGACTGCCCCAAATATGCTCTGACCTGAAAAAAGGTGAGGATTAGTGGGCCAGTGTGGTTCAGTGGTTGAGTGTTGACCTATGAACCAGGAGGTCATAGTTTGATTCCTGGTCAGGGCACATGCCCAATGTGGGCGTGCAGGAGGCAGCTAATCAATTCTCTCATTATTGACTCTCTCTCATCATTGACATTTCTATCTTTCTCTAACTCTCCCTTCCTCTCTGAAATCAATTTAAAAAATATTTTTTAAAAGCTGAGGATAATGAATTTAGTGTAGCATTTCACTTCACTTTCAAGAAATATGGGAAGAGATGTCTCTCAAGCCCAATCAGGCTGCCTGATGGACAGCTCTTCATAAGAGCAAAGGCATGTGCAGGCCCAGCCTGTGTACATGCACCAACATTGCCAAGAGTCAATGCAGTTTTCTAAAATGTGTATTAGACTGTCAAGGCCTCAGGAGACTTTTTTTAATTCTGTAGGAAAATAAGTATTTAAAGTTCAATAACAAAGGGGAAAGCAGTGTCAGAGATCAACGAGACCAAGTAGAGAGGATGGGCAGAAAGGGCCTAAGCTGCAACACTGGGGGAAACTCGGCTTCGCCAGATGCCAGCATCCACAGGATGTCACAGGTTCGGCTTCGGCCATTTATTTACGTGCAGGACCTTTTCAGGGGCAGGGAGACCCAGGAAGACGTAAAGGAACCAGCAGAAAAGCAGAGGACAAGCGCAGAGGAGGAACCTGGACCTGGCGACCTTTAGAGCAGCTCTGCTTCAGTGTCCAGAGCTGGCCAAGCCAAGCACTACCCGGGGCTTCCACCCCACTCCACTCCACTCTCTCTTACCGCCTCGTGTCCTCACCTGCCTGACCCACCCTCATGCCTGTGCCTGGCAGGCAGCCAGGGAAACCACACCTATGTATGGGTGTCTGCCTTGCTCCAATGAAGTGAGCCTCACCTGAAGCTGGCAGGCGGCAACCAGCGTCTCCTGGACATTGCTCAGGCTGAGCTCCAGCTCGGAAGTGTATATGAAATGCAGGATTTGGCACATGGCATTGTAGGACACACCGTGGATTAGAACCTCTTCCTGTTCCATTTCCTTCAATCCCCCAGCAAACATTCCTCTGCAAAGCAAAGACACAAGACAGTGGAGTTATACTAATTGGGCCACCAGCCCAGGCTGCAAAGAGCATGAGCAGCAGGACCAAGGAGCAGATTGACCCAGCATCACTGTGCGACAGGACACTGGCTCAATCTGAGCACTGAGTCATCCCACAAAAGGCATCCACAAGTTCCTGGCCAAGTTTGAGCAACCATCCTAAAAACTGCCCTGTGTCCCCTTTCATGGGCCCTAGGGAGTTATACATGAGCCTCCTGGGGGCACAGACCATGACTGGCTTACTTTCTGCTGCATCCACTAAGTATACTTCCTGAATCATAGCAGCAGCCCAGAACATGTTAGGAAGAATGACAACAAAAGAACAAGGTATTTCAGATTGTGGGAATGCTGGGAAGAAACTCAACAGGACATATGATTGAGGAGAGCATGACTGGGAGAGTAGAGCAGGTGGAGAACAATGGGGGCAAGAAAGGCCCACTCTGAGGAACTGAAATGAGACGAGGCAGTACCTCCCCAACCGGGGTACAGTGTTCTAGGTGGAAATGAACACCCTTGGGTGGGGCAAGGACAAGCTTGGCACACAGGCAGCCAGGGCAAAGAGGAAGTGAGCTGGAGGTAAGACACGGGCCAGGTCCTGCTACCCCCAGGGCAGGGTAGAGTCTAGATTTAAATCCAAGCATAATGAGATGCTGTCAAGGAATTTTATGCAGGAAAATGGCATGAGCTGACTGACTCTTCAAGCTCAGGTGCTGTTGGCCAGAGTGGAAGGGCTAGAGGAGAGGTGGGAAGGTTCCACCAGGCCTGGCAAGGGCCACATGGCTGGAGAGCTATAGCTGAAACTACCCTGGAAAGGATTGGAGAGAACATGCTGACAGAATGGATCTAGCAGAGCACAGGAAGAATCAGGCCTTTGACTGGGGTCATGGTGCAGCCAGCTGGGCAGATGGGGACTTGAGAGGAACAGGGTCAGAGAAGGCAGTGGGAGTCCTATTGTGGCACCATCAGTGTGATATGCTCATGAGGCATCCCAGTGGAGAGTCGATTCAGAGGGAAGGGGCTGGTGGTCAGGGGAGGCATCAGGACTAAAATATGACAACAACATAAAGATGATAGAGTAGCTATTTTTACATTTTTAAAATTTTTCACCTAGGTTAGTACACATACATAGTACAAGATTTAAAATATATGGAAGGGTGACAGCCTCTCTCTCCTCTGCTCTAGGCCATTAGGTCCCCTCCCCAGGGCAGCACTAGTACTAGAGGCAGTCCACATATCTACACTGTTTTGAGTCAATATACCTTGGAAATGGATTCTAATTGGTATATAAGGTTATCATAATTGATTTAACCCATTCCTGCTGGGGTGCACTTGGTTTACTTCTAATCTCCCATTTTTTTCATTCAATGGAGGCCCTATTGCCACATTTTGCACATGTGACTGTAGGATTAATTCCTACAGAAGCAATTGTTGGGACAAAGGCTTTATATATATTTACACGTTGATAGGACTACCCATATGCTATCAATTTTATAAGGAAAAAACCTTATAACTAATGAGACAGGTAATCTCACCAAATGTTTAAGAGATGTGGCACTGAAAGACTGAGACATAAACTGTCACAATGTCTTTTAAAAAGTGTGTGTGGCCCTAGCTGGTTTGGCTCAGTGAATAGAGCGTCGGCTTACAGATTGAAGTGTCCCGGGTTCAATTCCGGTCAAGGGCACATGCCCAGGTTGCCGGCTCAATCCCCAGTAGGGGGAGTTCAGGTGGCAGCCGATCAATGATTCTCTCTCATCATTGATGTTTGAATCTCTCTCTCCTTCTCTCTTCCTCTCTGAAATCAATAAAAATATATATTTTTAAAAAGCGTGTGTATGTGCATGCAAAGAGAAAGCAAATATGGCAAAATGTTAACAACTGGTATTCAAGTGTTCATAATAATATTCTTTCAACTTTCCCACAGATTGGAAATTTTTCAAAATGAAATGTTGGGAAGCCAGAGTAAAGTAGAAGGAAAATCTGTTTTATAGCAAGATACGGTACTTAGAGAAGAAAATTAATTTTATAAAGTGTAATATTACAAGTAAAACCAAACTTATCAAGCATATCATCTTCAAAAGAAAAGAGAACATACCTTAGAGACAGATGAACAGCTGAAAGAAAAATAAGCCCTAAGACCCCTTCTGTCTCTCCTGCTGTTGACCAAGTCACCAAACAAGCAGTAAGAGCAGCTAAGGGTGAAGAGGGTGCCTGCCAGCTTCTGGCTGGCCCCTCAGGCCCAGTCATGTCAGTGCCAACACATCTGCCCAGTGGAGCCCAGATTACCTATTATTTTACTTATGAGAATAGGTGTATGAAACTCACCTGAAGTAATCACAGGATGCAGCCAGCAGGATGCGATGGGCTTCGATGTGTTTCCCCTCCACCACCAGGACTACATCGAAGAGGATGCCACTGTCCCGAAGAGCCAGTAGCCCCCGGAGCAGGGCCTGGGAATGCTGTGCGCTTCGGTAGGTGTTGTTGACACAGTGTGTGTGTGAGGGCTGCGTGGGCAACTTGCACAGCTGGGTGAACTCCTGCTCCTCTGCCATTCTGACCACCACAGCAGACCTTACCACCTTGGCCGTCAGCTGACAAGAGAGAGGGGATCGGGAATGAGTAAGGGAGGCAACACCACACCATATACGAACTGGCCAGCTCTGCTCCCAGCAGCACCTGTTTCTCCCTCCAGCTTACCTGTGCTTTCCCTGTGGTCTCAAACACTCTAATTCACTCTCCCTTCCCACCACTTGTCCAAACTTAGGACTTCTTTCTGATAACCTGTGTCCCTTCATTGCCAAGAGTCTTTATTCCACTCTGTCTCCTTCAGTATCACTGTAAAACAAGGGTTCTGGAGACATGAAATGAAACTCCCACCCACCCTGGACCCACCGTATCATCAACCTGAGTCTCAGGTTCCTCAACTGAAAAAAGGGAAAGAGACTGGCTGGCGTGGCTCAGTGGTTGAGCGTTGACCTATAAACTAGGGCAGTGATGGCGAACCTTTTGAGCTCGGCGTGTCAGCATTTTGAAAAACCCTAACTTAACTCTGGTGCCGTGTCACATATAGAAATTTTTTGATATTTGCAACCATAGCAAAACAAAGATTTATATTTTTGATATTTATTTTATATATTTAAGTGCCATTTAACAAAGAAAAATCAACCAAAAAAATGAGTTTGCGTGTCACCTCTGACACGCGTGTCATAGGTTCGCCATCACTGAACTAGGAGTTCATGGTTCAGTTCCCGGTCAGGGTACATGCCTGGGTTGCAGGCTCGATCCCCTGTGTGGGGTGTGCAGGAGGCAGCCAATCAATGATTCTCATCATTGATGTTTGTATCTCTCTCTCCCTTCTTCTCTGAAATCAATTTAAAAAATTAAAAAAAAAAAAAAGGGAAATAGTAAAAGAGGAACAGAAAGCATCAGCACAGACGAGGTTCTCAAGAGCCCTTTCTCTCCCCTGAGAAAGAACAAAACAGGGGTTCTCCACGCAAGAATGAATGCGTAAGAATTACAACAGGCACTTGGTTCTCTAGTGAGGCACTCTCTCTAAATTTTTCCCAGGACCATTCAAGTGGCTAATATCACCTTTAATGAGTGGGGTCTTTGCCAAGAATAGCTAATGTGACTGACTGCTCTGTCTTTTCTAGTAATCCTGGGAACATAAAGGTAGTTACTGTCACATAAATCTCTCTCACAATCTGCTTACTAAGTATGTCGCCTCAGATAAGTGACTTCTTTTTAAGCCTATCTGCACTTCTAGAAAATGGGGATAACCATAGCATCTACCTAATTGAGATGTTATATGGAGGTGGATTATATAAAACACTCATGTACAAGGCCTTAGCTTCAATGTTTCGCTTTCTGTCTCTCCCCCTCCCCTCCACTCTAAGTATCAATGGAAAAATATTCTTGGGTGAGGATTAACACACACACACACACACACACACACACAAGACACAAAACAGGCCTGAGTGATCCAGGAACTGCCTTTTTTACAGAGATTCAGAGATTCAAGATCATCTGCATCATGTTTTAAATTTAAGGTTACTGCTAGGCTGGTGTGGTTCACTGGTTGAGCATAGACCTATGAACCAGGAGGTCATGCTTCAATTCCTGGTCAGGGCACATGCCCAGGTTGCGAGCTTGATCCCCAGTAGGGGGCATGCAGAAGGCAGCCTATCAATGATTCTTTCTCATCACTAATGTTTCTATCTCTCTCCTCTCCCTTCTACTGAAATCAATAAAGATATTTAAAAATATAGCTGGTTTGGCTCAGTGGATAGAGCGTTGGCCTGGGGACTGAAGGGTTCTGGGTTCGATTCCAGTCAAGGGCACATGCCCAGGTTGTGGGCTCGATCCCCCGTAGGGGGCGTGCAGGAAGCAGCCGATCAATGATTCTCTCTCATCATTGATGTTTCCATTTCTCCCTTCCTCTCTGAAATCAATAAAAGTATGTATTTTAAAATAAATAAATAAATAAATAAAGTCAAGGTTATCTTCTAATACTTGAGTCAGTATGTTTTAAAAAACTGATTTGAGTGGGGAAAAAAGGTTTGAACAGGAGGCTCAAAAACTAATCAGTAAAACAAACCTACTGCAAACACACTGGCCACACACTCCAAACCAACCAGAAGTGACCATGGACAGCCAGCTGCTCCGGATCAGGGGGCGGCCAGTCCTGCCCCACACCATGTAGTCAAGCTTCACACTCTCCAGAGCAGCGGTCGCCAACAGGTGGTCTGTGAGGTCCGAAAGGTTGGCGACTGCTGCTCCAGAGCACAGCCAGCCAGTTGTCGGCGCAGAGGGGCCACCTGCCACAGGGCCTTGAACATCTACCTGCCTTCCCCACCTCTAGCTACTACACGATCCCCTCCTGTAAATGTTTCTTCTCCAGTTCCCTACTGTATCTTTACAAGAGAAAATGGAAAACAGATTCTACGACAAAACTTGCCTCTGACTACTACTGGGGCTCAGGGGCACCACTGCCTCCTCCTCCTCTCCCAGGACCTGCTTCCTTTGGACCCTCCATTGCTTCCCATCAAACATGCTCTCCTCTGTGCTGGCCCCTTGGTAGACCTCTGCCCACCCACTCCTTCTTCCCCACCCTCATGTGGAGCCACGGCATATCCCCATGCTGACCAACCTCTCTTGGCTGGAAACTCTGCCCTATGACAATTCTCTCTTTTCTGACTTCTTCCCTTCAGCCAGCACACACCTGCCCAAGCCCACCCTTCTTTCCAAAGAGCCTTCCCTGCATTCCCAATCACACCTCCAACTAGATTCCTAATCCAGCCAGAAGCCTTCCCAATTGGTCTAGTTTTGTTACTGATACAACCACCATTTCCATGTCAGAAACCTCATGATCTCAATGGCCTCTTTTCCTGTCTATTAGACTCACTAATGCCATTCCACCATCTCAGATGACCACCCCCTTATTCCTCCACAGCCACCACTTCGGATCAGACCGCAGCAGTAACATCCCAACTGGTTTCCTACCAACTGTCACATCCTCCAAAGCTCCCCAAAACGCCCCATGAGTGCGCCACCTGACTTCTCAAATGCTGGCTCCATACTGCCTCCAACGGGGGCTCCGGTGATGTGGCTCAAAACACTCCTTCCCTGTACTCTGTCACCAGCTGTGATTCCACACAACACTAGACAACCGAGAAAATGAGCAAACTAGAACTCAAGCAAGTCAACGTGGAGAAATCTCAAAGCTACACAGAAAAAGAACAGCCCATTGCAGAATACGTGTAGTATAATTTTCTTTACAAAAACTTTGAAAACAGACAAAACAATACTGTCCAATACTTCTTACAGACAGGTGTTATGGTATAAAATAATATAAACACATGGGAATTCAGAGTCATGATTATCTCCAGGAAGAAAAAAGGGAATGTTTTTCTTTAAAAACAAAACAAAACACAAAACAACAAAATATTAGGATCTGATAGGGAGAAGTGGTATGTTATTCTCTGTACTTTTTCTGTCACTGTGAAATAGTTAATAATTGAATTCTCAAACTTTTATTTGAATATGTAATACATTCACTTGATTCATATTCAAAACGCACAAACAGGCACATTATACTGAAACCTAAATCTCCTTCCCATCTATAGCCCAACCAGAAGAAAGTACAATTATTTCCCCAACACCCTTCCAGGTGGTACCTTTGGAGTCACAGGAGAATCTCTCAATGTACATCCTCCCCCCTTTTTACTAGTTTTGGATATAATTTCATGTTCCTCCCACAGCCCATTATATGGACAACCATTCTTTACTGAACATCTGGGATTCCTCCATTTGCTATTGCAAACAATTTTGCACTGAAAATCATTATGATGTGCCATATATATGCCGCGGTCATCGAAGGAAAATTTCCTAGCTACAGAACTGAATCATTTCAATTTTAGTGTATGTCACTTAAATGGACATTGCCAAATTGCCCTCCAGTGAGATTGTACCGATTTATTTTCCCACCAGCAAAAGCATTAACAACCTGATTCCAACCGCTGACTAGATCACAACAGTGTTTCTTTTTTATCTTTGCTGACTTAGTTGAAAAACAGTATCTGACAGTGTAACTACTTCTGGCAATTGACAAAATCATTAAAACTGGCAGGTGTTGCTCAGCGGTTAGAGTGCGCCCCAGACAGCCAGGGGTCCAGACTGGAATCCTGGTCAAGAAGAGCAGGTACCTGGGTTGCAGATTCGATCCCCCGCCCCAGTTGGGGCTTGTGTGGGAGGCAACCAATCCATGTGTCTCTTTCATATCCATTGTTTTTTTTCTCTCTCCTCCCCCGCCCCCCCCCCCTTCAGTCTCTCTAAAAAGCAATGGAAAACTATCTAAATAAATAAATGCGCCTAAAAACAAAAGTCGAATGCAGTACATCCTTTGTGATTCCTTCCCCGTGCCTGTTTTTTTCTGAAATAAAGAATGTTCTTAGGAGCTCACCGGGTGGCACCCTCCCTTCTCCTGCTCATTGTACAGGGGTTACGCTATCACGAAGCCCTTCCCTAGATGAAGTGCCTCGGTCCCCATAACATTCATCTCGAGCAAGGCCCCTCCACTCCGTGCTGCTCGGAGCCGCAGGAGAGAACAGGAAGCTTTATGTCCCAAGTAGGTACAAACCCAAGGGCATGCAACAAAGTTTCACGAGCTCGTGCATGACAAGCGTCAGAGCGCTTTTGATGAATTTTCAACTCAAACCAACTATTAACTAGGCACCTACAGCTCTGCGGAGCCCCTCAAGGAACCTCAGTCCTTGGCAGCATGAAGCCAGGTCAGCAACAAAGGGAAAGGGGCAGCCCCGGGGGAGGAGGAGAGGGGGAAGGGGGTCCTGATTTCCAGGCGGGGAAGCCCCGTAGGGGTGCCCACTCGGCGGCACCCTGGAGCGAGCCTCCCAGGAAGCGGAGCTGGAGCATCGCTGCGCGCCAACCCTGCGGCCCCAGCCGGCCCCGCGGAGGCCCGGCGCGAGGGGGGCGAGAGGGGCCTGGGGGCGGAGCCGCAGGAGGGGGGGGCGGCCCCCGGGGCCGGCGCGCTCGGGGCTGGAAGTAGAACCGGCGGCCGCAGCTTCAGGACCGGAGATGGGGCACTGACAGCGCGATCCCTGGCTCCTCGCAGGAAGCCGCGCGGGCTGGCGAGGCGGGGCTCTCCTGGCTGCAGCCCCCGGGACCCAGACCCTCCGCCCGGGCACGCGGCGGAGGAAACTGAGGCCCGCAGGCCGGGGTCCAAGGTCACAGCCGGGGCGGCAGCCCAGCCCGGACCCGCCCGCCTGTTGCAGGACCCGCACGCGCAGCGCCGAGGGTCGCAGCCGGGAAGGCCGCGCTCAGACCCGCCGCGGGGAACCGGGTCGGCAGGCGGCCAGGAGGCCCGAGGGCCCTACAGCCCCGCGGTGGCCCCGGACCGCAGCGAGCGCCCGCTCACGGCCCGGCCGCAGCCGGGGGTCCCGCCCGCTGTGCCCCCGCCACGTCAGGCCCCTGGCCCGCCTCAGGCCGCCGACCCGCGCCTCCCGCCGGCACCTGCCCCCGCGTCGCCGGGTCCCCCAGGCTGCTCGCCCGGGCCCCGCGCCCTCGCCCTGAGCCAGCCCTTCTGCCGCCCGCGCTCCCCGCCGCCCGGCCCGCCCTGCCCACCGGGCCCGCGCCTCGCAGCTCACCTGGAGCTGCCTGGAGCCGAGGCCGCACTCGCGAGAGGCGGGGGCGGGCGGGCGGGCGCGGGGCGGGGCCTCGGGGCGTCACGTGGTCGGGGCTGCGCAGGCGCGGGGCTGGCGGGGAACTGAGGCCGGAGGGCGGGAGGGGGCTGGTCCGCTGAGGGCCGCGGGCCCGGGTGCTCCGTGCGGCCCCGGGCGAGGGGAGGGGCGCCGAGAGGAGAAGGGTGACCGTTGGCCCGTGCGTCTCCTCGCCTCGCACAGCCCCAGGCACCCGGCTGGGCTGGACGAATGCCTTCAGGCGGGGGTCGCCCCCTGCGCATGCATCCCTCGTTCCCTCCCTCATTCTCTCCCTCCTTTCCCACTGATCACCTCCTTATTCCCTCCCTCCCTCCCTCCTTCCCTTCTGTCATTCACGCATTCACTCACCCATTCATTCATTCACTCATTCATTCATTCCTCCCTCTCATTCTCTCTCTCACTGGCACGTTCATTCTCTACTTCCCTTCCTTTTTCCCTCCCTCTGAGTCCCTTCAAGTCAGCTGTGCTTGCCGGTGGCCTGCCCTCTGCTGGACGTAGAGCAGAGGCGCTCAAGGCCGCCAGTGTGAACAGGTGTTTTCCTGTTTACTGAGGTTCTGGAGTAAATCCAATTCCCAGGCCAAAAGCTTGGTCCCAGCCGTCTGCCCGGAGGCTCTTGGCATTCCTTTTCCCCTGCCTGAACTCTAGGAGGATCCCGTCCTGCCAGGCTCATCCGTCATGGGCGTGTCCGGAGGTTAGAGCCAGCAGATCCTCCTGATAGATAGGGTCAAAGTGTCCTGCTCTGCCGGATGGGCTGTGGTTTAAAAAAAAAAAGTCGGGCCGAAACCGGTTTGGCTCAGTGGATAGAGCGTCGGCCTGCGGACTGAAAGGTTCCAGGTTCGATTCCGGTCAAGGGCATGTACCTAGGTTGCGGGCACATCCCCAGTAGGAGATGTGCAGGAAGCAGCTGATCGATGTCTCTCTCCCATCATGTTTCTAACTATCCATCTCTTTCCCTTCCTCTCTGTAAAAAATCAATAAAATATATTTTTAAAAAAATGTCGGGAGGACTGTAGAAGAGGAAGGCAATAGATGAAAGAGAGGCACTGTCCTGGCCGAGGCTGGACAACGGCCTGAGGGTCTGGACAAGGGCCAGAAGAGTAGGGTCGGCCTCCAGGAGCCGAGGTTCCCAGTGGGAGTGGGCCCCTATGAAGGCTCTCTGGACAAGGTGATGCCCTCACCCAGGGTGGTGTAACAGATGAGGACTTTGGGGAAGTGGGAAAGACACTCCAGGGATGGGACCATGTCAGGAAGGTCACGGAGGTGAGAGTGAGTGGTCGGGAGGCTGCCAGCAGTTTCTACGTCCAGAAGGCAATTTGAGGACCAGACCCTGCCTTCTGGAGGTGGCTGTGGCCCTGAGAGCAGCCTTCAGCCAGGGCAGGCCGATGCCTCGGTGGGTTGCAGAGCCTGGAGCGTGGGAGGAAGCACAGCAAGGGTGCAGCCGGGAAGCTGTCGCCTCAGGGGAGCAGGGAGTGAGGACAGAGGGTAATGCTGGTTGGAGATCTAGAAAGGGGGCAGGTTCCTCAGTACACAGGAGTGATGGATGAGGAGGGATGAGCCCAAGAGATGGAGTGAGACAGTAGGACTACCCCCATCACAAGGAGGCTGTAGCAAGAGCAGGTTTAAGGGACGACAAGGCTCACCTTGGCCCCAGGCAGGGTAAGGAGTGTGCAGATGTCCATTGAAGGGCCTTTCTGGGGGAGTCAGGCTAGAGGTGAGGTTATGGGCTGGAGAAGGTGCACCAAGCCAAAACAAGTATGGAGAAAAGGAGAGTAGGCTGAGGGCAGAGTAAAAGGCACACTGGTTATATATATATATATATATGTATATATATATATTTATTGTGGAAGTATTACATTTGTCCCCTTACACACTGGTTTTCCAAGGGGCACCCAGAGAGCAGGAACCCAGAGAGGGAATGGGAGGATCAACCTCAAAGGCCCAATGGGGTCAGTTGTGAGGGTGGCCTCAGAGGGTAGAGGAGGCAAAGTCCTGCAACAGGGAGGATTTTAATGTGTTCACCGGAGCCCTTTAATGGAGTCGCAGAAGCCAGCCTACTGTGCCTGTTGTGAATCGAGGTGAAGACAGGAAGACTGCAGGGGGGTGCCTGGTCTCTGAGATGTGGACAGACGAGACCACTGTTGTAGGGGGGAGTACCTTCAGGGGAGCAGGGAGAAGCTAGTGGGTGGAGAGAGCAAGGATGGGTGAGGGGGAGGAGGCCCAAAGTGGTAAGTTCAGTGGTTTTAAATACATTTTTTTCTTGTATTTATTAAATTGATTGGAGTGACATTGGCCAACATGAACATATAGGTTTCAGGTGTGGGTTTCTGTGTTAACAAGATCTCTATCCTGCACCGTGTGCCCTCCACCCAAAGTCAAATCTTCTCCCGTCACCTTATATTAGGGCCCTGTTCTCCCCCGACCCCCTTTCCTCTGACAATCACCACTCTGCTGTTTGTGTTCACGAGTTTCAGTTTCATGCCCCACATGTGACTGAAGTCACATAGTTCTTAGCTTTTTCTGGCTGACTTATTTCACAAACATAATGTTCTCAAGGTCCATCATGTTGTGGCAAATAGCGCTATTTCATGCTTTCTCGTGGCTGAGTCGTCTTCCACTGTGTATATGGACCACATCTTCCTTATCCAGTCCTCTATCTCTAGACTCCTTGGTTGTCTCCATGTCATAGCCACTGTGAATAATGCTGCAATCAACACAGGGGTGCATATACCTGTTCGAATACCTGATTGAGTTTTTCAGGTATCAGAGCTTCTGTCTTGCTCCGTCTGCAGGAAGTGAGCCACCCTGTCATGGAGACACTAAAGCAGCCCTAAGGAGAGGACTCCATGGTACTGAGATCTCTGTCAAAACCAGCACCAACTTGTCAGTCGTGTGTGAGCTGTCTTAGAAGCAGATCCTCCAGCCCCAGTCAGGCCTTCAGAGGACTGTAGTCTTCTGAAGTCCAACATCTGCTTGGAACCTTAAGAGAGACTGAGCCTGAACCTGGCTAAATCTCTCCTAAATTCTTAACCCACAGAAACTGTGAAAGATAATATATGTTTTTATTGTTTTTAACTGCTTGTCTGTGGCACTTTTGTTTTCTGTGGTTTCAGTTACCTATGGTTAAACTGTAGTCCAAATATAGTACATGGAAAAATTTAGAAATAAACATTTCATAAGTTTCAAATTGTGCACCTTTTTAAAAATATATGTTTTTATTAATTTCAGAGAGGAAGGAAGAGGGAGAGAGAGATAGAAACATCAATGATGAGAGAGAATCATTGATTGGCTGCCTCCTGCATGCCCCCCGCCCCTCCACTGGGGATCCAGCCCACAACTCAGGCATGTGCCCTTGACCTGAATCGATCCCGGGACCCTTCAGTCCACAGTCCAACGCTCTATCCACTGAGCCAAATCGGCTCGGGCTTGTGCACCATTTTGAGTAGCAGAATGATACCTCCCACCTCTGGCTTCATCCCATCCAGGAAGTGAACCATCCATTTCTCTAGCATCTCCACACTGTATACGCTACCTGCCCATTAGTCACTCAATAGTTATCTTGGATATCAGATTAGATCAGTGGTTCTCAACCTTGGCTGCACATTAGAATCACCTGGGAATCTTTTTATTTTATTTATTTATTTATTTTTTAATAATTAAATCTTTATTGTTCAGATTATTACATTTGTTCCTCTTTCCCCTCCGCATAACTCCCCTCCTCCCAGTTCCCACCCCATCCTCCGCCCTCACTCCCCACCCACTGTCCTCATCCATAGGTGCATGATTTTTGTCCAGTCTCTTCCTGCATCTCCCACACCCCTTTCCCCCCAAGCATAGTCAGTCCATTCCCTTTCTATATCCCTGATTCTATTATAATCACCAGTTCATTCTGTTCCTCAGATTATTTATTCACTTGATTTTTAGATTCGCTTGTTGATAGATGTGTATTTGTTGTTCATAATTTGTATCTTTACCTTTTTCTTCTTCTTCCTCTTCTTCTTTTTTTTTTTAAAATATATTTTATTGATTTTTTACAGAGAGGAAGGGAGAGAGATAGAGAGTTAGAAACATTGATGAGAGAGAAACATCGATCAACTGCCTCCTGCACACCTCCAACCGGGGATGTGCGCGCAACCCAGGTACATGCCCCTGACCAGAATCGAACCTGGGACCTTTCAGTCCGCAGGCCGACGCTCTATCCACTGAGCCAAACCAGTTCCGGCATTCTTCCTCTTCTTAAAGGATACCTTTCAGCATTTCATATAATACTGGTTTGGTGGTGATGAACTCCTTTAGCTTTTCCTTATCTGTGAAGCTCTTTATCTGACCTTCAATTCTGAATGATAGCTTTGCTGGATGAAGTACTCTTGGTTGTAGGTTCTTGGTATTCATCACTTTGAATATTTCTTGCCATTCCCTTCTGGCCTGCAAAGTTTCTGTTGAGAAATCAGCTGACAGTCGTATGGGTATTCCCTTGTAGGTAACTGACTGTCTTTCTCTTGCTGCTTTTAAGATTCTCTCTTTGTCTTTTGCTCTTGGCATTTTAATTATGATGTGTCTTGGTGTGGTCCTCTTTGGATTCCTTTTGTTTGGAGTTTTCTGCGCTTCCTGGACTTGTAAGTCTATTTCTTTCACCAGGTAGGGGAAGTTTTCTGTCATTATTTCTTCAAATAGGTTTTCAATATCTTGCTCTCTCTCATCTTCTGGCACCCCTATAATTCTGATATTTGTACGCTTGAAGCTGTCCCAGGAGCTCCTTACACTATCTTCGCACTTTCGGATTATTTTTTCATTTTGCTTTTCCAGTTGGGTGTTTTTTGCTTCCTCACATTTCAAATCTTTGACTTGATCCTTGTGCTCCTCTGGTCTGCTGTTGGGAGTCTATATAATATTCTTTATTTCAGTCAGTGTATGCTTACTTTCTAGTTGGTCCTTTATCACACCATCGAGGGTCTCATTAGATTTCCTGTACATCTCATCAAGTTTATCGACAGTCTCTAGAAGCCTCTTGAGAGACCTCAAAAGTGTGGTTTTGAATTCTATATCCAGTAGCGTGCTTTCCTCCGGTTCTGTCCTTTGTGGCCTGTTTCTTTGTCTCGGCATTTTTTTATGCTTCGCTGTGTCGCTAGAGTGGCTTTCCGTGTTAAGTGTCCCAATTACCTGAGGTAGACACTCTTTTTTTTTTTTTTTTTTTTTAAATATATTTTATTGATTTTTTTACAGAGAGGAAGGGATAGGGATAGAGAGTTAGAAATATCGATGAGAGAGAAACATCGATCAGCTGCTTCCTGCACACCCCCTACCAGGGATGTGCCCGCAACCAAGGTACATGCCCTTGACCGGAATCGAACCTGGGACCCTTTGGTCTGCAGGCCGACGCTCTATCCACTGAGCCAAACCAGTCAGGGCGAGGTAGACACTCTTGGTGCACCCCCTTGTGGTCTTTGTGCGCAGTCTTGTTGTAGTTAAGCCTTGATTGTTGTAGGTAATTACTGCTTGACCTCCAGGCCAACTGGCTGTGAGAATCAGCTATGTCTGCAGTGGGAGAACTTCTGTCCTCTAGGGAGGTGCTAATCTAGCCTTTGCCTGGGCTGTCTGGCAAATGGCTCTGTGCAGGGCTTTGGCGGGGTGGGTCCCATGGGATCAACAGGGCGGAGGAGGGAGCAGTTATGACTGCTCTCAGTCTGTCCCCAGGGGCTCTGCCTCTCTGTGCCAGCAACAGCTGCAAACCTCGGAGGGACCGAAGCCAGACAGTCCCGCTTCTCCCGTTTGAGTCTGGGTCCCTAGAGACTCGCCCGGATCTGGAGCACAGAGTCTAAGGCTCCCTCTGGATTGAAACAGACAACTGCGCCCTCAGCCACCAGCCCACGCTGCCCGCACTCCACACCTTAGTATTTTACTTCAGCACTGTGCCTCCTCTGATTCTCGGTTCCTCCTAGTTGTAGAACTTCCACTCAGCCAGCCTTCCTGTGGTTCTGGATGATGTCCATTCCGTCTTTTAGTTGTATTTTTGAAGTGGTTGTTCGAGGCAGCAAACTCCGGCATTAACCTATGCCGCCATCTTGGTTTCTCCGGAATCTTTTTAAAATCCTCATTCCAGAGGATGAGGCCCAAAAATCAGGATTTTAAAAAGATTCCTAGGTGATTCTAATGTGCAACCAAGGTTGAGAACCACTGGATTAGATTGATCAGTTCAACTGTGGTGGTACTACAGTGCTTGCATTCAAGCAACCCTTATTTTATCTAATGATGGCCTCAAAGTCATTCACATAACTTTTATTACAGTATATTGTTATAATTGTTTCTATTTCATTATTATTTTGTTAATCTCTTACTGTGCCTAATTTATAAATTAAACTGTAGTATAGGTATGTATAGGAAAAAACATAGTAGCAAACTATACTTTATTAGTAATTTAAAAATATATATAGTGTTACCAGACCAAAGTCTGTGTGCATGATGCTTCAAAAGGCCAAACTCAAAACAGCAGAGTTTGAAGTAAAGAAATGTTTGCTGCCCTAGCCAATTTGGCTCAGCTGATAGAGAATTGGCCTGTGTACTGAAAGGTCCCGGCTTTGATTCTGGTCAAGGGCACATGCCTGGGTTGCTGGCTTGATCCCCAGTAGGGGGAATGCAAGAGGCAGCCAATCAATGATTCTCTATCATCATTGATGTTTCTATCTCTCTCTCCCTCTCCCTTCCTCTCTGAAATTAATAAAAATATTTTTTTTTAAAAAAAGGAAAGAGACAAACTTAAAAAAAAAGAAAGAAAGAAATGTTTACTGATCAAAGAAGGTCAACCTAGAAGATGGGAGACCTAGTAGTACCTCAAATCCATCTTAAGATAGTACAGAGTTCAGGCTTCTATTATGTCAAGGGAGGGAAGATGGGAGGGATGAGAGGTGATTGAGGACCTGCAGACATCTGGGTGCCAGCAGGGTCTAAGGAAGAGGAACACTGAGCGTAGTCTGTTGACCTGTTGACCCTCCTGGATGTGAGTTCCGTCAAGAGGTTCCTGCAATCATTGATGATGATGATTATTATTATTATTTTCTAAAAATATTTTTATTGATTTCAGAGAAGAAGAAAGAGACAGAAACATCAATGAAGAGAGAGAACCACCAATCCAGGACTGGCTGCCTCCCACAGGCACCCCACAGGGAACGGAGCCCACAGCCTGGGCATATGCCCTGACCAGGAATCCAAAATGCTCAACCACGGCTGGGCAACAATCATTATTTCTGTACATACTTTCTTTATCTCCTCTGGAGAGGGAGGCACCTTCTGGTAAGGCGCTGTTTTTGTAAAACTCAAGCCTCAAGCAGAATTCCTCTAATGATTAGCATGTTTATATGCAAGACTAAGCAGAAGCTATTAACCTGAAGGCCATGGGAACAAAGCATGATTGAACATGATGGAGTCAGAGGCTGGCCATTTTACTCCTTTACCGTAGTATGTACAGGGTTCAGTACTATCCCTGGTTTGGTTTCAGGCAGCCACTGATAAGGGGAACTACTGTCATTTGTTATGCAACAGCATTAGATAACGAATACCTACAATTGGCAGTAGCTATTTCCATTTAAATAAAGTGCAAAGTGGCTCTAAAAACAATTCTACTCTGGGTATCTATTTTTTTTTTATTCAAAAAGAGCTGTCAGCACTTGAGTATCTATATTGAAGAAAAAACCCCAGATGGAATCAAACCAGGATAGCAGAGGATACATATTATAATGTTAATGTAAAAAACAACAACATTGAAACCTGTAAGAATTTTTGTGAGTTTATTTGAGCCAAACTGTCGACATATGCCAGGAAGCAGAACTTCAAGGAATTGAAGTAATGCTCTAGAGAATGGCGGGTTACATTTGTATTTATACATTGCAATCAAAGGAAAGGGAAGTTGGTGAGTTATGTGAAATCCATTGGTGATAAACTAAAACTAGAGAGGCGTGCTGTAACCGGTTTGGCTCAGTGGATAGAGCGTTGGCCTGCGGACTGAGGGGGTCCCAGGTTCGATTCCGGTCAAGGGCATGTACCTTGGCTGCGGGCACATCCCCAGTCGGGGGTGTGCAGGAGGCAGCTGATGGATGTTTCTCGCTCATCGATGTTTCTAACTCTCTATCCCTCTCCCTTCCTCTCTGTAAAAAAATCAATAAAATATATTTAAAACTAGAGAGGCGGGAGAAAACAAAGTAGGGAAACTCCTGGGATTGGATAAAAAGTCAAATGATAGACACATCAGGATCAATTAACATGATAATGAAGGCATTTGTGGTATCTGTCCTGGCACCCAGCGCATTAGGTTGTGCCCAAGGGGTCCAGAAAAAGGGAAGTTACAAGTTACCCAGACATTTCAAAGGGTATGTTATTATAGATGCAAAAAGACAGATAGGCTCCGTTAAGGTAAAGGTTGACCTTGTCAGTGAAGATACCAATCTAGGATGTAACTACCCACCATAATTACTTTTAGTTAAAGTTTAATTTTAGACCATCCTTTGTGGTTACTTTAGGTCTCTGAGTTTGCAAGACTGCCATGCAGGCCTTCCCTGACCTTGTCAGGTTAGCATGTGGCCCCTTTTATCCACAACAGCATGTTTTCAACTCTGAAAAAGTGAATGTCCATAAACTATAGTGCATTGCTTCTGTGGAAGGACCTGCAGTGGGTGATCTAGGGGCTGTGATGTAGCAATAACTCTTAAAAAATATATTTTTTTACTAACCTCAGAGAGAGAAAGGGAGAGGGAGAGAGGGATAGAAGCATCAATGATGAGAGAAAATCATTGATCTGCTGTCTCTTGCATGCCCTCCTGGGGATTGAGCCCACAACCCAGGCATATGCACTGACCAGAAATCAAACCATGACCTACCAGTTCATGGGTGGCTACTCAACCACTGAGCCACACTGGCTGAAATAACTCTTATTAAGTGACAAGGACAGCCCTGGCCAGTCCAGTGTTGTTTAGTAGTTAGACCAGCCGTGGGCAAACTACGGCCCGCGGGCCGGATCCGGCCCATTTGAAATGAATAAAACTAAAAAAAAAAAAAAAAAAAAAAAAAAAAAAGACCGTACCCTTTTATGTAATGATGTTTACTTTGAATTTATATTAGTTCACACAAACACTCCATCCATGCTTTTGTTCCGGCCCTCCGGTCCAGTTTAAGAACCCATTGTGGCCCTTGAGTCAAAAAGTTTGCCCACCCCTGAGTTAGAGGGTCAGCTGGTGCACTAAAGAATCGTGGGTTTGATTCCTGGTCAAAGGCACATACCTGGATTGCAGGTTTTATCCTCAGCCCTGGTTCAGCATGTGCAGATATGTCTCTCTCTCTCTCCCCCTACCCCCTCCCTCTCTTCTTTCCACTCTCTCTGAAAAATCAATGGAAAAAATGTGCTTGGGAGAGGATTAACACACAAAATAAAAAAAGTGACAAGATACATAGTGAAAGGATACATAGTATTTATGTAAGAAACAACCAGAGCTTTTAGTATTGAAACCATCCATAGCCTTCAGCTCACTGTCTCCATCAAGATGATTTCTTATGATGCCATGCTGTTCCAACAGGACTTTATTTGGGAGGATAAACTTGCAAATAACTGTATTGTTTCTTTTAAGAACTTTCCAGAGAGAATCTATTTATCTGAACAATAGGCTACTCAACTAGTCACTGTCAGAGGGATAGTCTCATCACAGAACAACAGAGGTCAATTGAACACGTTCAGGGTCTGTTTTCTCTTCAGGGGTTTCCAATCCTTCAGTTAGAGGTGTCCTTCATTCCTGAAGTGTTCTATCAGGAGCACTGCCCCGTAATAATCAATTTCCAATATTGAAAGACCCACACCAAAAGCCTTATAAATAAAGGGTGAGGCAAAAGTAGGTTTACAGTTGTTTCTGTGGAAAATTATATATATAAAAGGCTAATATGCAAAGTGTCCCCTTGGGAGTTTGACCAGGAGTTCGACCACTCGCTATGATATGCACTGACCACCAGGGGGCAGTGTGGAACGAAGGAAGGCCCCGGTCAGTAGCTGGGGGAAGGAAGGCCCTGGCTGGCAGCCAGAAGGCCCCAATCGGCCCTGATCACCAGCCAGGCTTAGGGACCCTACCTGTGCACGAATTTCGTCCACCAGGCCTCTAGTTAATAAATAATAATACAAGAATTAACTCTGTGTTTTGTGTACTCACAATTGTAAACCTACTTTTGACCCACCCTGTATAAACATCCGGCTTTTGACTCCTGCTTCCCATTCAATTCCATTTTCACACACACAAAATTAACAATAATTTCTTAATATCACCTAATAGTCAATCACATTTCCCAATTATCATGTACATGTCCTTCTTTGCTGCTTTTTGAAGTTTATTTGAATTAAGATCTAAACCAGGATCTCACATTGCAGTTATGGGATGCCTCTAAAGTCTCTTTTAATCTTTGGGTTCTCCTACGTGTTGTATTTCTCTTCTTGTTGAAGAAACTGGGCCCTTTGTTCTGTAGCTTCACCCGGGCTAAATTTCAGCTTATAATGTGACTACAGGCCCGGTGAATGAATTCCTGCACATGTGGGGTCTGACCGGCCTGCCCCCTGGTCGAATTGGGGTGGGGGAGAGCTGACTGGGGGTGGGGCCGGCTGGGAGGGGGACCACAGGCGGTTGGTGGGCTGGCCCCGTCCCCTGGTCGAACTCTGGTTTAAGTTCCAGTCGAGGGACAATTTGCATATTACCCTTTTATTATAATACTAGAGGCTCAGTGTACGAATTCGTGCACCAGTGGGGTCTCTTGGCTTGGCCTGCAGGATTGGGCCAAAACTGGCTCTCTGACATCCCCTGAGGGGTCCTGGATTCCGAGAGGGCGCAGGCCAGGCCGAGGGACCCCACCAGTGCATGATTGGGGCCAGGGAGGGACATGGGATGTTGGCCAGCAGGGAGGGCTCCAGGGCGTGTCCGGCCCATCTTGCTCAGTCCCAATCCGCTGGACCCTGGTGGTCAGTGCACGTCATAGCGAGCAATTGAGTGACCTTAGCATATCATTAGCATAGTACACTTTAATTGGTTGAACGACCAAGTGGTCGACCGGACACTTAGCATATTAGGCTTTTATTATATAGGATGATGATGATGATGATGATGATGATGATAACCGCTGGTGGGTATGCAAACTGCTCTCTCTGAATGACAGGATTTATAATGTTCTGTTCTTATGTTTCTATCATGTATTGCCTGTTTTTGTTGTTATTGTTGTGCTGTTAATCCTCCCCCAAGGCTAGTTTTCCCACCGATTTTTAGAGAGAGTGGAGGGGGAGAGACAGAGAAACACATACATGCCCTTGACCGCCATTGAACCTGGGACCATTCAGTCCGCAGGCGAAACCAGCTAGGGCCCCAAGATACAGAGTTTTAAAAAATTATTTTTGGGAGAACGAGAGCAAAAAAAGTTTGAAGATGTGAACAGATCTCCTAGTAACATGAGACCTGAAACCTAGTAGGCAAGAGGGGCACTGGGAGAGGTGCAAGTCCTTTGAGCGACCCTGGAGGCGCCCAGGACGCCCTCATGTGGCCGGAACTCCATTTCCCATAGGCCCGCACGTGCAACTCCATTTCCCACAATTCCCGCTCCGCTTCCGGCGTGGCCGAGGCGCTGTGGACGGCTTCCGGGTTTGGGCCTGGCGCTACGCTTGTGGCGGCGGCGGCGGCGGCGGCGGCCGAGTGGGGGACACGGGAGGTGGGAGCAGGGGGGCCGGAATGGACGTTTCGGGGCAGGAGGCGGACTGGCGGAGCGCCGCCTTCCGGCAGAAGTTGGTCAGTCAAATGTGAGTAGGGGCCGGGGCAGCGGACGGGATCACCCGACCTTCCCCCCACCCCCCGCAACCCTCCCCGCGCCGCGCGGCGGGCGAGGCCCGGGCTCGACCCCGGGAGACTTAGGGCACCGGGACCCGCGGGGGCTCGAGGGCGCTGGGAGACCGAAAGCGTCGGGGGCCCGCGTGTGTCCGAGGGCGCGGCCCTCCTCCGGCGGTCCTCTGTGTTCTCGGCCGACACGGACTGCTTGTTAGCTTTCCTGGGGCCGAACTATGAAAACCACCGAGCCTTGGCTTATGAGTCATCGTCCTGAGCTTTCTTATTCGTCATTTGTGTGCTTTGGGTGCAGACTTTCCCCTGCTTTGAATCACACTGAATAAGAAAAGGAGGCGGGACAGCCCACAGCGGCTTTAGCAGGTCTGGGTGCTTTGCGATTTCTCTTCCAGAAAAGCGTATCAGGATGAGAGAAAGATTGGAGGGAGGTGGGTGGAAGGTGAGGTTGGGAGGCTAGCTACTTGCGCTGCGGGCGGTGGGCTGCGGGCCCTCCCCCATCTCACTCCCCTTCTGCCCCCCAGAATGGACCTTCGGGAAGGGTGACAGGAAGAAGCTGCCAGGAAGCTAGCGCGGGTTGGGAGGAGGGAGTGAAGAGCTGGGGTTAGTGCCTTCTGCTCAGTCTCAGTTGTTGAACCCCCGCAGTGCATGGGCTGCCAGGGCACCCTAGGCTTCACCCTAGTGGAACCCCAGCCCCGCACCACCCACAGCTTGTTTCGTTTAGCAGTCTTTTACTGAGCTCACTGGCATGTTGTGCTAGCCACAGATTTGCCTGAGACAGCCCCCTGCGTTCAGGGAACGTACTGCACTACCGTAAAGGAACAGTTACAGTGCAGCCCTTCTCCTAGAGCAGCGGTTCTCAACCTGTGGGTCGAGACCCCTTTGGGGGTCGAACGACCCTTTCACAGGGGTCGCCTGAGACCAGCGGAAAACACATATATAATTACATATTGTTTTTGTGATTAATCACAATGCTTTAATTATGTTCAATTTGTAACAATGAAAATACATCCTGCATATCAGATATTTATTTACATTAGGATTCATAACAGTAGCAACATTACAGTTATGAAGTAGCAACGAAAATAATTTTATGGTTGGGGGTCAACACAACATGAGGAACTGTATTAAAGGGTCTCGGCATTAGGAAGATTGAGAACCACTGTCCTAGAGGAAGAATTGACAGTTGGCTTGAACAGGCTAGGGGCAGCTGAATACACTGAGTTCTAAAAAGACAAGTAGGAGTGTGATGGGCCATCATTTCAAGCTAAGGAGTGTGGAAGTGTGATATTTGCTGTAGGCTGAGAGTTGTGGGGTTTGAGGAATCAGGCGGTTCGGGAGATGATAATGGAATGAGAGTGAGCAGGTGCTGACATGTTAATGCAGCGCTAAGGAATTGAGCCTGTATTGGCATGTGGCCTGCTTTGAAGTGTAGTGAAAAGCCAGAGTTGGAAAGAGCCCCTGAGTCCCAGGAGATGGATCAGGAACAGAGGAGAGAGGCTAGTTAGGCCATTATGAGAGTTTTGAGCTCTTGGGATTTGGGGATCTGCTATTTTTCATCCTTGCATTTCCATTGTTTGATCACAGCCTGTCACATTGCTCCAAAAAAATGGTTGTGCAATGACCTAGTCAGGATAGGGATTATAAAGGTTTGCATTATACACTGGTAGAAACAGAAAGAGGAAGATGTTTCCAGAGAAAGGGGAGAGTGAGCATTGACAGCCGTCCTTGATGACTAACTGGATGGAAGGGGTGGGTGCAGCCATGTGGAAGGAAGGAAGTGGGGCGGAATGCTGGAAACCTGTCAGTACAGTGGAAGGAGTGGGCATTGTAGAGGTAGTGGCTCTGGGCACTGCTGTGGAATGGTTTGGGACAAATTTGCAGGTATTGAGGAATCAGTGGACATTGTTTTTTGATGCACTGGAGTTATCTATAAGGTGAAATCTTGAGGGATGGCCCACTTGAGGGCTCTAGCCAGAAACCCACCTCCCAACCCCGGGGGAAAGATTCCTTTTTGGAGAGTCTAGAATTTAAGAACAGGAAGAATGAGCTGCAACCAAAGAAAATGGGGAAGGTGGGGGAAGGTCAGACGGCTGGGAGGGCAATTGAAGAGTTTCTGGGTGTCAGGGACTGACTGGATACCTCATAATTCAGCTTCCTTTTGCTTCCAGGGAAACTAGGTTCCTTTTTCTTTCCTTTTTTGCCAGATTGCTGCTTGTGTATTTGTTTTCTATTGCTGCTGTAACAATTTACTGCAAATATCCTATATAATAAAAGCCTAATATGCAAATTGTCCCCTCGGGCTTTCTATCTGGAGACCGGGAGTTTGACTGCTCGCTATGATGTGTGCTGACCACCAGGGGGTGGTGCAGAACATGGTTGGCGCCAGTGACACCTTAAGCTGCGACCTCTCGCCAGTTACCTGGGGGCGGTGGTGACAGGGATGGAGGTTCGGTGAGAATTCGGGGTGTCCTCGGAGCTTGCTCTCTCTTTTTTTTTTTTTTTTTAATATTTTAATAATTCTTATTTCTTAAAGTATTACAAAGAGTATTACATATGTCTCCTTTTTCCCCCCCCTTGACATTCCCCCGGCCCCTACCCCCCGCCCCCCCCCCCCCCCCCGCCCCGTGTCTTGTGTCCATTGGTTAATCTTATATGCATGCATATAAGTCCTTCAGTTGGTCTCTTAATCCCCCCCCCCCCCCAACCCTCCCCAGGCTTCCCACTGTAGTTTAACATTCTGTTCAATGTTGCTCTGCTTCTGTAGCTACCCCTGTTCATCAGTCCATACTGGTCCCCTTTATTTGTCCCAACCTCACTGGAGTAGTCTCAACCTCACCAGGGCCGTCTGAGCCTCACCAGGGCCGTTTCAACCTCACCGGGGCCGTCCCTACCTCACGGGGGCCGTTTCAACCTCACCGGGGTCGTCCCTACCTCACAGGGGCCGTTTCAACCTGACCGGGGTTGTCCCTACCACACCGGGGCCGTTTCGACCTGACAGGGTCGTCCCTACCTCACGGGGGACGTTTCAACCTCACCGGGGTCATCCCTACCACACCGGGGCCGTTTCGACCTGACCGGGGTCGTCCCTACCTCACGGGGGCCGTTTCAACCTCACCGGGGTCGTCCCTACCTCACGGGGGCCGTTTCAACCTCACCGGGGTCGTCGGAGCTTGCTCTCACTCCCTCAGCTACCCTCCCCCGGGATACCAGGGCTGTGTGCTGGGGCACTCAGGTACCTGCATGGCCTCTTTCTGGTGAGCTGGGCCGCAGCTGCAGGGACTGCAGAAGCCTGTCGGGCTCCCCTTGGTTTCGAGCAGGAGTTGGTCTGCGAGGCCAGCTGGGAGAGAGCACACTGCCCGCCCCAGACCCAGAGGCCCATGTTGCGCTCCTGACCATGGCGTCCAGCCGCACTCAGCACATCTCCGCATGGGGACTCGGCCACTGTGACTCAGGCTGCACTCAGCGCATCTCCATGTGGGGACTTGGACACCGTGACTCAGGCGGAGGGGGGTGCATGGGGAACCTGGGGCCCAGGTGCTGCCCAGGGCCCAGAGGTCAGCTGGGACCTGCCCTTCCACACCAGACGCTCGCGTTTCCATCACTGGCCAGGCCTAGGGACCGCACCGGGCAGGAATTTCGTGCATGGGGCCTCTAGTAGTGTCATAAAACAACTTAAATTTATCTTATAGTTTCTCTAGATCAGAGTTGTAGGTAGGCTCAGCTGAGTCGTCTGCTTAGGGTCTTACGGGGCTGAAATCAAGATGGTGGCACAGGTGCATTTCTTCCTGGAGGCTTGGGGTAGAATTTGCTTTTAAGCTCATTTGGATTGAGGAAGTTCACTTCCATGCAGTTGTCATACTGAGGTGTTCTCATTCCTTGCTGTTAGCCAGGGGTCAGTCTTTGTTCCTAGTGGCTGCCTGCATTCCTTAACTTTTATGTAGCCCCCTCCAGCAAGGGCGGGTTCTTCTGCCACATCCCTCTGACTTTAGCCAGAGAAAATTCTCTACTAAGGACTCAAATAGATTGGGCCCTCTGGGGTAAATCAGGATGATATCCCTGTTTTGAAGTCTGTATCCTTAATTGCATCTGGAAAAGTCCCTTCTGCCATATACTGTAGCATATTCATAGGTTCCTGGGACTAGACATGGACATCTTTGGGGAATCCTTCTGCTTACGACTGCTGGCATGAGCAGTTTCAGAGGTTGTCTTCCTACCCTGATGTGGGTGTCCTCAGTTCTCAGATTTGTGTTCTCTCCAGGGTTCACTTTGAAAGTTGTGATTCTTGATGCCTTAATTTATTGTGTTCACAAGGTTAAAAATGAGGATTTGGGTTAGGATAGTTGACATATTAATTATAATTTTCTTTGGTGTTTATGCTGTTGTTTAAAAGTTGGCCATCTTGGGAAATGCTTTGAACCCAAGTAATTTATATTAAGAGTGAGGGAATTAAGAGTGAGGGAATTAAGAGTGAGTAATTAAGAGTGAGGGAATAACGAAAGCACAATGAAGAACTGAGAAGTTTCAATGGACGGGAAAGCATCTGTAGCTGGTTCACTGTCTCTGCCTAGCTCTTGAGCATCTACCAAGAGAACAATGCTTCAGAGTGTGGGCTAAATAGCTCCCACTGAGAAAAGCCCCAGTGCCCCTGATGGCAACCAGGAAGTGACTGTTGAGACACTGATTTCAGAGTCCTGACCCTTGGCTTTCTACTGCCTCTAGACTAGGAGTGAGTGACCTGAGGGATGAAAGTCCTCAGTCAACCAGCTGCTCAGGAGTCTGGGGCTTTCTCAGCAGCAACAACAACAGCACCTGCCATGTAATGGACGTGCTGTGCCAAGCCCTGGTGCAGGAATTGACATGTTAGCTCAGTGATTCTTCCTGCTTGCCCTTCCAGTGGATGTACTTACTTCTATCATTTTTAAGATGAGGAAACAGGCATAGAAGAGAGGCCACTGCTGCTTGTAAAAGTTATACTCTGCATGTTATACTAGTAAATGAATGCTTGCTGAACTGTAGCAGGACAGGAGAGGCTAACTGCTTTTTAACCTTTGAAAGAGAGGTCCCACCTTTTGGGGGTAGAGGGGCAATGGCAGCTGGAAGTTAACCTGAGCCCAGTGCCTTGGAAGAGCTGGCTAGAGAAACCTGCTGCAGGTGGGCCTCCTGTTGGCAATTGTAGCAACTCCCCCTTGGGTTGGACTTCAAATAGTGACTGGCCCCTCTGTAACTGTTTGGCACAGCACTGTTGGCACAGCACAGTCAGCCCCTACAGATATTTGGTCTCTGCAGCGGCTGCAGCCAGTCCCAAACCCCACCAGCTTCCTTTTGTAGGTGACCCAACCCACCGACCACAGCTGCAGCCCTTACATCTATTTCTGACTGTTTCTGCCATTCCTGATGAGGTGGCTGTGGCTAGTCCAGGACCCATGTTCTGTGATGGGAAGGACTATGACCACATTATTATCTGTCACAAAGGACAAGGGGGGGGGGGGGTACCTGCTCTCTTTAAAGCATTCCTCTAGGCAATAATATTGGTTACATACCCAGAATGTACATTTTAAAAGGAATTCCAGTGACTTTAAAAATTCAAACTGGAAAATTCAAACTCCTAAAACCAAGTAGTATGGTTAAAGACCCTGTGCCCGTGTACCCACCACTCAGCTTCAGATGGTCAACTCTTGCTAATAGATTCTGCCACCTGCCCCCTATTATTTTGATACTTGGAGTGTTTGGCCGCCCAGTGCCTGTGGATTCAACTCTGAGCCTGGCTCCTTTCTCCTGGCTCTGCACCTGCCCGTCCATCCCACCATACTGTCCATCCCATGGAGCCTCACAGGAGCCCAGCTCTTTGTCACCCTAGCTGCTCTGTATCCTGGTTTGTTTCCCTGCTTGAGACACCCTTCTTCTTGTGGCTGAGCACAGCAGTCCCATCCTACTCACCTTCCCAGGACACTGGGCCTCCAGTTGCCCTCTGCTTTTTAGTCTGAATCTCTCAGGCCCTGAGCATTTGTGAATCAGAGTTGATCCCTGCCCACCAGGAGTGCTGTGGCCCTGTTTAGACTGTGGTGATAGTGGGCTAACCTGAAGGGCATTCACCTTAGAGTTGAAGAAAGTGATAGCAGCCTTGACCAGTTTGGCTCAGTGGATAGAGCGTCGGCCTATGGACTGAAGGGTCCCAGGTTCGATTCCAGTCAAGGGCATGTACCTTGGTGGCGGGCACATCCCCAGTGGGCGGTGTGCAGGAGGCAGCTGATCAATGTTTCTCTCTCATCGATGTTTCTAATTCTCTATCCCTCTCCCTTCCTCTCTGTAAAAAAATCAATAAAATATATTTAAAAAAAAAAAGAAAGTGATAGCAGCACACATGTGATGACACAGGCATCCTCACAAGCTACTGCTGGGGCACATAAATGAGGTCATTTTTCTGGAAGGTTGTTTGGCAATCTGTTGATTCCAGTAACCTTAAAATGTTCCTTTCCGTAGGTATTTCCTCTAAGGCTATAAGCCGGAGAGTGTTCAAAAAGTCTGGTGGTGATGAGGCTTGTCTCCACATCATGTCAGGAGTGGGACAGGAGAGACAAGTCAGGAGTGGGAGCTGGGTTAGATTTGTTATTGTAGCTGCAGATGGCAGGCTTGGTGCTGCTGTTAAAACCTACGTGGGAGATACTCCATAACACGTTGCTACCGAGAAGAGCAGGTTAGCAAGCAGCACACCATGGTACAGGCTGAGTTTTTTAAATAGATCTCCTTAGCTGATTGAGTGATTTTAATTTTCTTTGTAATTTTTAGTGCATATATGTATGTGTGTTTTTCTGTTAACAATAAACATACATCCTTTGTAATCAAAAATCCTTTGAATATGAGGTAGACCTGTCTGCCAGTGAGGAGGAGGTGGCTGTGTCACAGACTGCTACCAAAAGGCAGAAAGTCACCGTGTGCTCTGCCTGCAGGGTAGTATCCTCTCTCACCTGGGCCCTGAGTGCTAGCACAGCCTTCTTAAGATGATTCTATCCTTTCCACCTCTGCTAAAAAGCATTCCCCTTTCTGTCTGAAACTGCCCTTCCAGCTGACACTCCCTCTGTGCTGGTGTGAGAGCCCCAGCCAGAATGCTCCCTCCTCCATGCATTGCCCTCTGGTCACCATCATGACTGGCTCTTCCTCTGTCATTCTTTCTCTTCCCTATTGGAGGTTTGGCATGCCCTTTACCCTCTTCATGGGGTGATGGCTCAGCCCACTGCAGTTCTTACTTCCTCTTCAGTGTGTAGAGCCTTCATTGGCTGCATCCTGGCATGAAATGAACAGATGAACTCTTTTCTGCTATCATTATTATTGTTATTATTTTGGTTTGCAAACAACATTATAAATTCCTTGAATATAGGGGCTGTTTTATACCTCCGCATCTCATTTAACTCCTAATGCCTTGGCTCAGACAAGAGGTGCGCACAGTAATTGAAGATAGGGTTGTGGAAAGCAGTGCTGTCTTCTATTCTTGCAGCCTGCCAGGATTTTCTCCATTAGTGCTACCTAAACACTGAACCAACCGCTTCTCCTTCTGAGCCTTTCTTTTTTTTTTTTTTTTAATTGAGACATTTATTTCAAGACAAAGGGGAGAGCAGACTGCTACTAGATGGTTCTGTTTAGTAGATAAGCAGATGAGTACCCAGAGAACAAAGAGGGATGCACTAGGACCTAGGCGGAATCATCTGGAAACCCACCATGAGGGAGACAGTTCTCTCCACTTTAATAATGAACTTCTTCCTAACCTAGGTGGGGGGGGGCCTGGTAATAAAAGTCTGGGATTTAATGAGTTAAATATCTCGTAGTGGATTTAGGGTATTGTCTTCCTGGTGCTCATGCTTGATGAATGGCAGCCGAGTCCTGTCTCGCTCCTTTCTCCTGGACACTTTGGCCCCACAGGCTCTTTGCATGGGAATCTGCTAGAGGGATGGGAGCAGGTGGGAATGGGTGAGGTGTGATCTGGCTGCTGGTCAGCCTTTGAGCTGAGCAACTACGTCCAGTTTGGGAGAGGGACAGCAAGGCAGGTGAGTGGCATCGGCCAAGGGTCCTGGACCAGAAAGGCTCCCAGCCTCTGGGGCTCCTGCACTTCCCAGCCTGTGTACCCCCTACTTCTTCCTGTACAAGTTCCAGTGGGCGTGGGAAGGCCATGCTTATTGGTTAAGAAATGGCTTATTCCTGTCCCCACTGTCCTGTTCTGCTCTCCCTTTTTCAACTTCTTTTCAGCCCTCACCAGAGGTGATGTTAGAAGAAGTTATCTGGCTGCTGTACTGTATATGGGATGGGGCTCCTGTTATAAAAGTAGAAAGAATGCTGGACTTACCCTTAGAATCCCTGGTGGATCACCATAGGTCTGATTTGAGTCATGCCAGGGTGGACTCACGCCTGTGCAAGTGCTGCAGAATCTCTGCCAGGTGCTCTGTAATAGGAATTCAAGCTTGAGGCCATTCAAGTCCAAACCCAAGGATGGGGCATGGGCAGGATCCTGGGGCCAGGGCTCAAGAGCTCTTGCTTATCTCACAAGTAATTCTTACTTATTTTTAAAATATGCTTTTATTGATTTCAAAGAGAGGAAGGGAGAGGAAGAGAGAGATAGAAGCATCAGTGAGAGGAACATCAATCAGCCACCTCCTGAGCGTGCCCCGACCCCCTCCCCCACCGGGAATTGAGCCCACAACCTGGGCATGTGCCCCTGTAACCTCGTGGTGCATGGGTCAATGCTCAACCACTGAGCTACACCCACCAGGCCCACAAGTATTTCTTTTATATTAAACTAGAGGCCCGGTGCACGAATTCATGCACCAGTGGGATCCCTCAGCCTGGCCTGCGGGATCAGGCTGAAACCGGCTCTTCAGCATCCTCTACTAGTGCAAGATTGGGGCTGGAGAGGGACACGAGAGGTTGGCTAGCCAGGGAGGGACTGAGGGAGGACTCCAGGGCGTGTCTGGCCTGTCTTGCTCAGTCCCTATCGGCCGGACCCCAGCAGCAAGCTAACCTACTATTAGCGTCTGCCCCCTGGTGATCAGTGCATGTCATAGTGACTGGTCGACTGTCTGCCCCCTGGTGGTCAGTGCATGTCATATCAAGCGGTTGAGCGGCCTTAGCATATCATTAGGATATTGTGCTTTGGTTGGTTGAATGGACTACCAGACATTTAGCATTTAGGCTTTTATTATATAGGATACTAGTGGCCTGGTGCACGGATTTGTGCACATTGAAAGGAAATTAATTAGAAGAAATATTTTAATATCACTATCCACCCTTTCTTTATAGCAGAAGTGTCAACCAAATTCATGATTGACAATGACAGATTGAAACACACGCGTGTGATTGGAGCTTTATATGTATTGCTCATGCGTGAGTCAACTTAGCCTTTTATAGTTATAGAATAAACTTGCTTAATTAGACCTGCTTTCTGATGTAGCTAAACTTTTTCCAGCCCAGTGAAGCACTCCAACTTCTCTTTTAGGTCATTGTCAGCAACACAGCAGTAAATATCAACACAAACCAGATTACTATTGTAGATCAGGTAGGGAGAACAAAGGGTAAAACATTTAACTGCAGCAGTGTTTGACTATATTCTGTGCAGTGAGAAAACCTGAGGTCATTTTAAAGGTCCACCATTTCTTCTTTTCAGTCGGGTTGTTTCTAAACTTTCTAAATCTCCATTTTCTGGCTAATGAAAAGAAAATAAGATTCCACCGAGTCTCCTATCTACCGACTCCAGGACTTCTGTGAGGATCAAATAAGATGAGGCATGGGAAATGCTTCACAGAAATTTGGTTAAAGTGTGAAATGTTTGTTTTTCTTTTCGTGTTTTTTTTTTTTTTTTTTTTTTTTTAAGTGTGAAATGTTTGCACCTGGCTGTAAAGCAAGTTGTGTTCCTGGGCTGAAGAAACTGCAAGGAGGCTAGTTGTTGCTAGGAAGAGGAAGCTGGGCGTTGCTATGTGATGTCATTACCTGGATAGACACTTAGCATATTAGCCTTTTATATATATAGACTAGAGGCCCAATGCATGAAATTTGTGCAAGAATAGGCCTTCCTTCCCCTGGCTACCGGCACCGGCTTCCCTCTGGCACCTGGGACCCGGGTTTCCCTCGCAGTCCTGGCTTCGTCCAGAAGGTTGTCCGGGAGGATGTCCAGAAGAATGTCTGGTCTGATTAGCATATTCTGCTTTTATTATTATAGATAACAAATCTACAGTGAATGATGTAAGGACATGTACCTTGAGCATGATGCCACCAGATGATTGTTCACACATGTAAATTTCCCCAATACCTGCATCTTGAACAGGTTTAGCACCCAGTAGGCTTCTTCCTGTGCTTCAGCCAGTGCAGACTCTGCCCCACTCCTCTGACTTCCCCAACCATGGAGACATTTGTCCTTAAACTTCCTGTCATTGGAATCATACTCCATGCAATTTTGAATCTGCCTTCTTTCATTAAGCATCATGTCTGTGAACTTTATCCTTGTAGGTAGCAGTTCTTATTTATCCCTTGTGTCATTCCATTGCATGACTCTACCCCAGATGACTTTTCTGTCCTACTCTTAATGGACTTCAGGGTTACTTCCAGTAGTTGGCTCTGTGTATACAGTTTTGGATCATGTTTTCTGATGGGTACATGTGCTTACTCTCTGGGGTGTGCACCCAGGGCTGGGTCCAGGGGTGAGGCCTTTACCTGCAGCATGGTCTGCCAAACAATTTTCTCAGGGGTACCAATTTATGTTCCCACAAGCCATGTAGGGGAGTTCAGCTTTAGACATCCTTGCTAACACCTGGCATTGTCAGGGAACCTGTCTTCATAACTAGCACCCTGTTGATTTTAAATGCACACTCAAATTTGATACCCACTCTGCAAGTGACAACAGGAATGGGAAGAATGATTTTGGAGGAGTGAAACTATAAGGAAAGAAGCTGTAGAATTTAGTGACTGTGTGTGTGTTTAAATTCTTTATTATTGAAAGTATTACATATATCTCCTTTTTCTCCCATTGACCTCTCCCCGCCCACTCCTGCTCCCAGCAGATGCCCTTACCCGCCTTGTGTGTGTGTGTGTGTGTGTGTTGTTTGTACATACATGCAGGAAAAGGGAGGAGAAAGACACATCCTTACCTGAGGATATTTTTCCATTGGTTTTATTATTTTTTTTTTAATGCTCACCTGAGGATATTTTTCCATTGATTTTTAGAGAGAGGGAAAGACAGAGAGAAATATCGATGTGGATGGGAGAGAAACACATTGATTGGTTGCCTCCTGCACATGCCCTGAACAGGGCCCTGGCCAGGAAGAGCCTGCAAGCGAGCCTGCCCTTGACCAGAATCGAACCCAGGACCTTTCAGTCCACAGGCTGATGCTCTTTCCATTGAGCCAAACCTGCTAGGGCCCGAGGATTTTTTTCTTTTTTTTAAAAATTGATTTAAGAGAGAGAGGAAGGGAGAGAGAGAGATGTGAGAAAGAAGCATCAATTAGTTGCCTCCCATACTTGCCCTGACTGGGGATCGAACTCACAACCTAGGTATGTGCTCTGACCAGGAGTCAAACCCACAACCTTTTGGTGTTCAGGACAATGCTCCAACCCACTGAACCGCCCAGCCAGGGTGACTGGGGAGCACTCTTGGAGATAAGCCTCCTCTAGTCTCCTCTTCACAGTCATCCTGCGTGTTTGACGTGAGCATTTTACTTATTGTTAAAAGCTCCATTACGTACTTTTCCAAACATTCACAGCAGTAGAGATAATACAAAAATGTCTCCCAGTTACTTCCAGAGTTAACAACACATGGTCATTGTTTTACCTATCCCTCCCCACCCCTTCCTGGACTGTTTGAAATAACATCCCAGACACTGTATGATTTCACATGCCAATACTTGAGTGCAGATCTTTAAAAGATAGGGCTTTCTCTCTACTCCCAAATACCACAAAATCATGTGAGATAAGCATTTTAATAAATTCTTGGGTTGGCAGAGAGTGCCAACCATTCTATGTGGTTGCCTGATAGTAATTGGGACATGCTTGGGCCTGGGACTGGGGGAGCCAGAGTGGTTCCAGGCCTGGAGCCCAGAGGCCAGTGCCTGGACAGGGATCAAGAGGCCTCCTGGTTCTTTTGAGGCCAAACCTTAGAGAAGTTTGGGTAGTCTTCTGAACTAGCTCAATCAAGTAACAACATGCCCTTTTAAGGCCAGTGGTGTCTTCCACGTTTTTTTTGTTTGTTTGTTTGTATTTTAAAATTATTTTAGAGAGAGGGGAAGGGAGAGGGCTAGAGAGATAGAAACATCGACTGGCTACCTCCTGCATGCCTCCTACTGGGGATCGAGCCCACAACCTAGGCGGGAATCGAACCGGTGTGCTTTTGGTTCATGGGTCGATGCTCCAGCCAGGCAGACTGTGTTGTCTTCTTTAGGAGTAGTTCTTTTTTTAAAAATATATTTTATTGATTTTTTACAGAGAGGAAGGGAGAGGGATAGAGAGTTAGGAACATCGATGAGAGAGAAACATCGATCAGCTGCCTCTTGCACACCCCCTACTGGGGATGTGCCCCCAACCAAGGTACATGCCCTTGACTGGAATCGAACCTGGGACTCTTCAGCCCGGGGCAATGCTCTGTCCACTGAGCCAAACCGGTTAGGGCAGTAGTTCTTTCATTGATACAGTTCATTGGGAATTGAGAAATCTTGAGAGCAGAAATTGGAGCACTCAGTCAAACAAAACGAAAGTAATTGTGAAGAGAAAATGTTTTAATTGTGAAGAAAAAATGTTTTAAGTTTCTTGTGTTTATATGATTAAAAAGTTTATTTTTACAAAACTAAATAACCCTTTTCTACATGTAGGTAGGTGGTTAACTTCTGAAATACATATTTTTATCTTGTTAAAAAAACACTTTTGCCCAGGTTGGATGGCTCAGTTGGTTGGAGCATCATCCGTATACCAAAATGGTTGAGGGTTCAATTCCCAGTCTGGCACATACCTAGTCCTGATGCATACAGAAGGCAACTGATTGATGTTTCCCTCTTTCACTTTGATATTTCTCTCTCGCCCCTCCCTCCCTTTTCCTCTCTAAGATGAATTTAAAAAGCCCTGGCCAGTGTGGAGTGTTGTCCCATCAACTAAAAGGTGGCAATTTCAATCTCTGGTTGGGGGGCGGGTGTGCTAGAGGCAACCAATCGATGTTTCTCTCTCACATTGATGTTTCTCTTTGTCTCTCCCCTAGCCAATAAATAAATAAAAGCAATTTTTTAGAAACCCATATTCTTGGGTGGGAATAAAAACAAAACAAAACACTTTTATGGTTCTTTAAGAAGTCAGAGAACCAGATACAGAAGTGTGCTAGCAAAGAAAAGGAAGACGTTACAGTCTGGGCTGTAGTTTGGCCAACATGTTTCCAGCTACCTGTGAGGTCTAGAAGGGCTCCCTCCCTGTCGGGGCCAGATGTTTGCTTTGGTTACTGCTGGTGACTGTGTCTCATTTTTTCCTGCCTCCAAGATGAAACCACTTGGGCCTTGGTGCACTAAATCACTGTCTGTTGCAAAATGGGAGAAGAACAACAGAGGTGCAAGGAGGCTGCTCTGTAGCTATCTGTGGACCTGGTCAAGGTTGCTTTACCAGCCTGAAAGGTCTTGCACTGGTGGAGGACAAGGAAGGGGCTTTTCCAACTGTGGGTATGGTGAGGTACCTCCCAGGTGTGTGGGGATGGTGGGAAGATTGCTTTGCCAGTACCTCTCTGACTGTACTCAGACTAAGCGGCCCACTGGGAGAACTGTGAAATGAATGTGTGGTAGTCTTTTTAGGACACTCCTGGAAGTCAAAATTGCTGATGAAATGGAAGCTTCCGCCCTGACCGGTTTGGCTCAGTGGATAGAGCGTTGGCCTCTGGACCGAAGGGTCCCAGGTTCGATTCCGGTCAAGGGCATGTACCTTGGTTGCAGGCACGTCCCCAGTATGAGGCGTGCAGGAGGCAGCTGATCGATGTTTTTCTCTCATCGATGTTTCTAACTCTCTATCCCTCTCCCTTCTTCTATGTAAAAAACCAATAAAATATATTTTAAAAAAAGAAAAAGAAATGGAAGCTTCCAGTCTCCATGTTGACAGAGTAATGAAGTTTAAATGGGTGAGGGAGACATTTTTTTTCCTATCTTTTCTTTTTTTATTGCTTTGAGAGAGAGAAAGGAACATCGATTTGTTGTTCCACTTATTCATGCATTCATTGGTTGCTTCTTATATGTGCCCTGACTGGGGATGGAACCCTCATCTCTCTCATATTAGGACAATGCTCTAAACAGTTGAGCTATCCGACCAGGACAGAGGGTAGCTGGGGTTCATTGAGTATTTCTCTATGGCAGTATTTCTTTGTGGCACACTTTTTAGGTGAATTTTATCATTTAACTTTTAATTACTTTCTATTTTAACAAAATGATATATGCACATAAATGTTAAAAGTCAAGGAATTGCCCAGCCAGTGTGGCTCAGTGGTTGAGCATCGGTCCATGCACCAAGAGATTGCTAGTTTGATTTCCGGTCAGGGCACATACCCGGATTGAGGACTCGATCCCCAATGGGGTGTGTGTAAGGAGGCAGCTGATCAATGTTGATGTTTCTCTCTCATTGATGTTTCTATCTCTCTTTTCCTCTCCTTTCCTCTCTCTCTAAAAAAAAAAAAAACAACTAAAAAAAATCATGGCCCGGCTGGTGTGGCTCAGCAGTTGAGTGTTGACTCAGGAACCAGGAGGTCACCAGTTTGATTCCCAGTCAGGGCACATGCCTGGGTTGTAGGCTCGATCGCCAGTATAGGGTGTGCAGGAGGCAGCTGATCAATGCTTCTCTCTCATTGATGTTTCTATCTCTCTATCCCTTCCCCTTCCTTTCTCTCTAAAAATCAATAAAAATATATTTTAAAATATCATGGTGGTTCCCTACTCAGGAAGTCCTCCCCTGTGACTCTTCTTTCTTCCCGTGTATTCCTGTGACTCTAAGTATGTGCATGTGCTGCTTGAGTCATCCCGTTTATGAGTTTTATGAATTATCTATTGACTTTCTGTATAGCTCCCATTACCCGGATGTTATCTCCTCCTCGCTCTTGGCCTGCTAGTGTTTTACCTTCTGGCTAAATGGGTAATGAATGTTTATGTTTTATGCTTACACAAATGATATTCACAGCTGATCATATTGGCATACTGTGATGTTTGTTTTTTTCTCCCAGAAAAAATTGCCTTCTTAAAATGTGCCTGGTTTTCTGTGTACCTGTGGTTAACTCTTCTCCTATCTTCTAGTTGTCTCTCGGTCAGTTACCCCTGTGCTCAGTGCTGGCAGGCTGTTAGTGCCAGCTTTTCCCCGGAACATCCCTGCTGGAGCCCTCACCGGCAGTGGCCAGAGGTGTGGTGAGGATGGCCCTCAGTGTGCTTGTGTCTCAAGTTGCATGGCTGCATGACTCTGGTGTTGGGTCTCCTTTTATGTGTCCTGTGCCTTGTTCTTTTCGGTTCACTCCTTTGTTCTGGAGAAAGTGCTCATGGGAATTCAGTTTCTGTAGGCTGTGGCAGTTTGCATGCACATGGAGTTCTAGGTTGGACGTACTTCCTCAAGGATTGAAAAGCATGTCCCATTCCACTGCTTTCTTGTTCCCAGTGCTGCTGTTGTGATGGCCAGTGCCTCTTGGTGACTTGCCTTGGAAGGTTCCTTTGAGTCATTTCATGGGAATCTAATTCCCTCCATTTCCTATGCTCACTCTTTCCAATGTTTGAATGAGTGTTTGAATGTTGGTCCTTTGGACTATGTTCTTTTTAAAATATGTTTTTATTGATTTCAGAGAGAAGGAGAGAGAGAAACATCAGTGATGAGCGAGATCATCGAACAGTTGTTTCCTGCATGTGCCCTGACTGGGAGTCACCTCCTGGTTCAGAGGTTGATACTCAACCACTGACCCATACTATCCAGAACCATTTTCTTTATTTCTCTCTCTCTCTCTTTTTTAAAAAATATATTTTATTGATTTTTTACAGAGAGGAAGGGAGAGAGATAGAGAGTTAGAAACATCGATGAGAGAGGAACATCGATCAGCCGCCTCCTGCACATCCCCTACTGGGAATGTGCCTGCAACCCAGGTACATGCCCTTGACCGGAATCGAACCCGGGACCCCTCAGTCCACAGGCCGACGCTCTATCCACTGAGCCAAACCGGTTTCGACTTCTCTCTCTTTTTTTAACCCTCACCCAAGGACATGCTTGAGAGAGAGAAACATCGATTGGTTGCCTGTGTATGTGTCCTGACCAGGGATTGAACCCGCAACCTGGGTATGTGCTTTGACCGGGAATTGAACCAGCAACCTTTCAGTGTACAGGACTACACTCAACCAACTGAGCCACTCCAGCCTGGCCCATTTTCTTGACTTTATATCCGCTGTTACCCATCTCTTTGTCTTTTAGTTCTGCTCTTTGGGAGATTGCCTCAATTTTATCTCTGACTTTTCACTGTAACATGTTTTTATTATAAGAATGCTTTGTTTTTTATAATCTGATTTTTTCTATTTTATGGCATCCTGTTCTTGTTCAGTAGATGTAATGTCTTTTCTATATGAATAATAAAGATAATTTCTTGACATTTTCTTCTTCCTGCTGAGTTTCTGATAGCTCCAAGTAACATTTCTCATGGGGTCTTTATCTGTCACATTGGGGTGTCCTGGAGCCCTTGGTTGGCTGCTCACTCCAAGAGAGGGGACACTGTGAAGGTGAGTGGACACTGCACATACTGGAGGCTCATGTAGCTTCAGGTTCTCTGAGTCTTTCTTATAGAATATGGTCTTCCAAATGCTGGGCTGAGATGAAGGCCTGGGTGCCAGCATGCTGGGCGCTGCACGGGAGGAGGCTGCAGGCAGGTGGGCAGGTGAGTGGGTGGGTCTCAGCAGTTAGTGTGGATCTAGTCATTCGGATGGGCATGCAGCCCACTTCTTTCATTATCCCCCCGTGCCTTCTCCACTGGTGGGTTGACCCTCTAGTCCAAGGATTTTCCATTTTATGCTTTTTCGGAGAATACCTCTCTAGTGGTTTCTTGATGTGAGGGTGGTAACCTAACAGTGTAAGTGGGGGAGGAAATATGGGGGTGTCTTTCACGCAGGAATCCTTCCATTCATCCTTGGTCCTGAGCCATGCGAATATCCGGGCTGTCACCTGGTTGTTTCTCAGTCCTGCTTTCTTGGTTGGCTTGCTGTGTCCATCACCACTTGGCCATCGACTAGCTTTTCAGTCCCAAAACTGTTGGGGCCACCACTCCATTCTTCCCATCTTTGTGAGTTTGTGTTAGGGAAAAATGAAATTATTTTTTTCTGGGTTTTTAGTGGTGTTTTGGGGTAGAACAAAACTAGATGTGTGGGTTCAGTTCCTCATTTGTTGTGGGGAATATATTTATTGGATCGTGACTTAAGCTAGCTTAATTTAAGTCAAGTACCTCACCCCTCATATGGCTTTGTTCTTTTGCAGATAAGAGTTCCTCTTTTCAGGAAGCCAGACATTACATTTGGAACTATGTATTTTTCATTGTGACTGGTCCTTTATCATTCTGCTCTCAAAATAAATTTCTGATTTCAAAAAAATTTGGCCTCTAAGAGAGTATAATATTTGGGGGGAACAAACCAAAACAGAAAAAAATATTTTTTTTTTTCTTTCTGTTTTGTTTTGTTAAGCCTCGTCTGAGGATATTTTTCTATTGATTTTTAGGGAGAGTGGAAGAGAGAGGGAAAGACAGAAAAACATCGATGTGAGAGACATCGGTTGGTTGCCTCCTGTATGCTCCCTGACCAGGGCCTCAGTTGGGGAGGAGCCTGCAACCAAGGTACAAGCCCTTGACTGGAATCAAACCCGGGATCCTTTGGTCCGTAGGCTGATGCTCTATCCACTGAGCCAGACTGGCTAGGGCAAAATTACAGTGAAAAACAGATCCTTTCTAAATTGAAAATGAGAAGTCAGTGGGTTGATGGATATTGTGGTTCTCAAATCAGGAGAGGTTTCCTCTGGGCAGAATGAAAGTCTGTCACATGGATGGATGGGCAGAAGGTGTCCTGTGCACCTGAGGTCAGGAGGTTGAGTCTGTGACTCAGGGAGGAAAGAAACTGCTTTAGACACTAGCAGGAGACCAGAGGAGCTCACTCTCCTGGGAACTCAAGCATTCATTCAGCAATCAGAAAAGAAGTTTGACCCCAGAAAGAGGGCAGCGTTGAAGAGAGTGACCTCGTGAGAGGTGAGAGGGCCTGTGCATGTGAACCAGGACCGTCAGGAGTGGAGTGTGGGCGGGGGAGAGTCTCTTAAGAAATGGGCAGCCCACAGGGGCCACAGAGCTGGGCACCCAAAGGGCACATTTCCAGGTGGTTCAAGGTTCCAGTGGGAACAGCTCTGCCTGAGGGAGCTGCACACGCTCACTGCTGTCATGTAGGAAGGAGGAGACACACATGTCATCGCTATTGGAGGTTTTTTGAGATGTAGTCTTACTGTGAAGTGCGGTGGACTATTCTCTGACTGATTTATTCAGCACACATTCGTGCTTCTTGTGTGCCAAGTGCCGGATGATGTTAACTTTTGTAATCCTCAGAACAGCCCTGTGAGGTGGCACTGTCACCATCTTCTCTCTGCATGAGGAACGCAGGCTCTACAAGTTGGTGCCTTATCCAGGGTCACCAGCTGGGGGGAGGGCTTGTGAGGGGCGGACTGGGGCATTAGCACACTTCGAGCATATGTTCATGCATACCTTCCCAAGCACACGCAGTTTGCTGGTTTTTTGCATTATCCTGCACTGATTCAGATTACAAGGACTAGGACTGTTTCAGTTGAGTTTTCCAATTTGGAGTCACGGGAAAGGTGAGGAAGAGCAGGACGTGCTGAGGCTGGGCCTGCCCCCACATCCTGGCCCCTTCTGTCCACTATCCTGGCCACAGTCCCTCAGAGTGCTCCTTTACGGAGGGGACGCACTTGGGGGATGGAGTGACTCTCCGAAGACCTAGAGCTGGCCAGTGGCCAGGTTGGAATTTGAGCCCTGATCTGTATATTTCCGTAGCTCAGGCCCTCCCTCCTCTTTCTACTTCCTGCCAGGTCCAGCTGGCCAGCACTTCCGCCTGCCCTAGCATACGCTTTCTCCAGGCCACCCTGGCCTCTGCAGCCTGGATGTGCTTGTTCGAGGTCTGGTTTCCGTAGTGCCTGCCACACTGAATCTCAGCTTCTGCACATCATGCTTCATCAAAATACACACTGTTAACCACTCCTTATGTTACAAATAGCTGATTTTTGTCCGACACTGATTACTGCCTGTTAATACAGAGGTGGCTGCCACAGCCTCTACACTCAAGGTGTTCATAGGACAGGGGGGCTGACAGGAAGCTAGCAGTTCCCACAGAGGAGGTGCCACGGGTGTGGCTGAAGTGACCACCATGAAGTAGGGAGTGAGGATACTCCAGCGGGAGAAACTACAGGTCCAGCACACACAGCTGGTGGCATAGTTGGGCAGTGCACTAGGCAGCAGGGCCTCGGGATATTGAGCAGAGTGGGCGAGGAAGCAGACTCCTAAACTGATGGGCTGCCTGCCTTGAGGTAGGCGTGGACATAGCCTGAGTTGCTCCCCACACATACTGCCATTCTAGTGGCTTGGAGAGGTGGCAGGAGGGGAGGGGAGAATAGGACCTGGAGACAGCCTTGTGCGGGGGGACCATCACAGGTTCAGGGAACTGAAGAGGGGGTTCCCAGGTTTCTGGTCTGGGCGATTCTAAGATTGCAGGGTGTTTTCTTGGTGTGTCACTGCCTTCTGCTCCGGCAGGATCTAGACAGTAAGGGCCTCCTCCTGTCCCCGTGTGATGGATCTAGTCCTCCCTCAGCAGGCTCTGGTTTAAACCAGATACCAGTGGAACCCTGACTGGGCAGACAGGTAGAGCTGTGGTAACCAGGAGGAAGCTAGACCGAGGGAGCTTGTGGAGCCCAGGTTGCAGCAGGAGGCTGTGTGCTCTTAGCTGGTGTCAGTCCTCCATTTTTAAAAACATATATATTTTATTGATTTTTTTACAGAGACGAAGGGAGAGGGATAGAGAGTTAGAAACATCGATCAGCTGCCTCCTGCACACTCCCTACTGGGGATGTGCCCGCAACCAAGGTACATGCCCTTGACCAGAATTGAATCTGGGCCCTTCAGTCCGAAGGCTGGCACTCTATCCACGGAGCCAAACCGGTTAGGGCAGTCCTCCATTCATTTTACTTTTTGTTGTTGTTGTTAATCCTAACCCAAGGATATTTTTACCAATGATTTTTTTAGAGAGAGTGGAAAGGAGGGGGAGAGAGAGAAAAACATAGATGTGAAAGAGACACATCGATTGGTTGCTCCTGCATGCGGTCAGAGCGCAGGATCAAGCCTGCAACTGAGGTACATGCCCTTGACTGGAATTGAACCCACGACCCTTCAGTCCACGGGCTGACACTCTATTCATTGAGCCATATCAGCTAGAGCAGTGGTTCTCAACCTTCTGGCCCTTTAAATACAGTTCTTCATGTTGTGACCCAACCATAAAATTATTTTCGTTGCTACTTCATAACTGTAATGTTGCTACTGTTATGAATCGTAATGTAAATATCTGATATGCAGGATGGTCTTAGGCGACCCCTGTGAAAGGGTCGTTCGACTGCCAAAGGGGTCGCGACCCACAGGTTGAGAACCACTGGGCTAGAGAGAGTCCTCCATTCATTTTAGAGGGCTGGCTAGGCCCAGGCACCAGCCACCAGACAGAGCCCTTCTGTTACAGTGCTAATGCCTCTCTGGCAGCTTTGGGTTTGGTGGTGGCTGCTTTGGTATTGGGATGTGACAGGACGGCCATTTAGGGCCTGTCCTTGTGAACTGACACCTGTTTTGCTCCTGACTTGCCCCAGCTGGGTGGCATAGATCTGGGGCTTGCTTGTGTGGGGCAGAGCTCACCTTGACCTGTTGGTTCTTTTCAGTTGAGTTCCTGAGGCTGAACCTCCACTCCGCTCCTTGTTTGGGGCCATCTCCTTGCTGTATGGTAGTTCACCTTCGTTTAGAGACGGTCCCTGGAAGGGCTTTGTTTTTTGGAGGTGGAGACTGAGGCGTGGCCGTTCAGGCCCAGCTACTCCGCCAGGCCTTCTGGGACAGCAGCAAAGCCGAGATTGGGGAGGCTAAAGGGGCTTCGGCAAGCAGCTGGTTCTGCCCCTGTGCAGGGCTCCTCCCAGCGTGGGACTGGGTCCCAATGACCGCCTCATACGGTGGCCACGTTAGGTCCTGAGTGCAGTGGAGGGACACCACACCTAAGCACAGGTATGAAATGTGGTGAGACATGCAGTTAAAACCCACATAATGGACAGGTGCCTCAGACACAATGTTGAGGTGACTGAATAGGAAAGGACAGGCCGTCTCCTTGGGGGGAATGGAAGATACTAACAGAGAGTATAACCGCCTGGTTTATTTTTTGCCTTATCTTCTGTGTTATGGAGCATGATCTGCAGGCTAGAAACAGGAGCAAACACATTTTTTAAATTATGGTTTGCATAACTGAAAACAGTGCTCAGGGCACCTGTTTATTTCTTCAGCCACCAAACACGCTCAGCCTGTTTGGGCAGGCTCTGCGTGTAACAGTGGAGGGGACAAGTGTATGACACGGGCATGGTGCTGCCTCGCAGGGCCCTGGTGCCGGCCAAGGAGCAGCCTTTCTCCTCCACTCTGTACTGACACAGCCGCTTTCATGGTTCATGGGCAGAACTGGACATTTATCCAGTTTCATTTCCTATTGTTAAGATGTGTGTTCCAGCTTGTCAAGATATGCCTGTTTCTGGCCTCCCATATTGTCAGTGCTCCTCAGTCTCTAAGTCATGGATAGCCGGTGCTCATGCTGTCCATGTCATCTGTGATGTTGCCCTAACCAGGACAGGATAGGGCTCCTCTAGCAGATCCCTGGCATCTGGTGCCTTTGGGCCTGGTGAGGTTCCCCCACCTAAAGGCTACTACAGTAAGCTGGCATCCGTGTCTTATTTCTGTGGACGTGCCAGGTTCTTTGCTGCAGTTAAGATGCACGATGTCGGTAGGCCTGTGAGTCTGCTGACCCTATAAAAGACGGCCAGCCAGCGGTTCAGGAGGACAGCTTTTCGCCAGCCAGGAGCCTGGCTAAGCCCTCGGGGATAGCTGCTTTGGGGCACTGAGCCCATTTGTGTAACCAGTCTCATCTTCAGAGACCTCAGCACCCCTCTCTGCCTCTCTGCGCTTACACCGTGGCTCCTGCCTTCACTTTCTACCCAAAGCCTCCCCACTCCGTACCCAGTCAGCTGACCAGCAAATGCCCCTTTGCTGTGTCCACTGCTCTGCTCTGGGTCACCTTGTTAGTTCCAGGCTCTGTGGCAGGGCTTGCCACACACTGTTGTCGGAAGGTGGCAAGGGGAACACGTTCTGTCCTGGGGGGTGCAGGTGAGGCGCCCTTCTGAAGACAGGTCTGCCCAGTCACTTCTCTTGTTGGAAATGCTCAGTGACTTAGAGCCTAATGCCAGGTGACATCTCAGCACGTGGGTGCCGGGTCCTCCTGGCCTGCCAGCCTCACTTCCCTATGAGTTGGATCTTGTGTTGTCCTCCTGCATTATTTTTCTCACCCTTTTCTTGTGGTCCTGGTCTTATATTCCCTGTGCGTGCATCTGCTCCACCTTGGGTGCTTTGTGGCAGGAACCTTTTGCTGCCTCCTATGCAGGCTTAATGAAGCAGATGGGGCACAGAACCCAGACTCACACGTGTTGAATAAATTATCCAGTGGTATGGTTGATCAGCGTCATTTTATCTTTCTTTATGCATTAATACAGACTTGTCCCTCTCTTAGCATTTAGCCTCTTTTCTAGGATTTCTTTAAGGAACATAAATCTGATTCTGCAGCCCCATGTGCACACTCTTTCAGTAGCCTGGGGTTTCTTTGTTTGGAATGGTCAGAAAGCTTCCTTGCACCAGCTGGACTGGGCTTGTTTAGTGCACTTGGGTGAGGCAGCAGAGCCCTGACATGTTTGTTCATTTGTTTATCAGTAGGTCCAGTGCTGGGGAGATAGGCAGGGAGACCTCTCCTGCAGGGAAGAAGGCAGTCTGTGAGCAGAGGGGCCAGGCCTCGGAACTCAAGCCTGACATGCCCCTTCCTTTCTAACAAATGCACATGTGTTCGTGTGTGTGTGTGTGTGTGTGTGAATGTTTCCATCCAAAGGGAGCGTAAGCTTAGCTAATGGTCATAGCTCTGTCCCAGCAGAGTATTGGCCTGATAAAAATGTGCGATAGGATCTCATCTTTTATTACATATATTGGCAAATGTGCTTTTAAGATGTTTTCCTTGTGTGTGTAGTCTCTTCCTATCCCCAGCTAGAAGCTGTTGGAAGTTGGGGCTTATCTCCGGGGTCCCACCTGGGGAACCTGCACATCTCACATAGGGACCTTTGCCTTGGGAGGGACTGGAAGATGTTTTGTTGTGGCCCCTTTGTTTTACAGAGGAGAGTGGAGCTGGGATCCCACAAATCTTTTTTTTTTTAATATATTTTATTGATTTTTTACAGAGAGGAAGGGAGAGAGATAGTTAGAAACATCGATGAGAGAGAAACATCGATCAGCTGCCTCCTGCACATCTCCCACTGGGAGTGTGCCCGCAACCCAGGTACATGCCCTTGACCAGAATCGAACCTGGGACCTTTCAGTCCGCAGGCTGACGCTCTATCCACTGAGCCAAACCAGTTTCGGCGATCCCACAAATCTTAATGCCAGAGTTAGGTGGGGACCCAGGCCATTCAGAAGGCAGGAAATGGAGGCTGGCTGGCCACTCACCCTTCCCATGTGCACTTTATTTTGTGCTGATTGTGAGTGTTCCCTGGGGCCTGGCCCCTCTGCTCCCTCGTTCCAGGGGTGCCTATTTTGTTTGTGGTGACCACCTTTCCTGTTCTTTCCTTCTTATTCCCCTGCCCTCTTACTCCCTTTCTCAGCTGCCATTCATTGCTCTGCTGAGCACACCTCCCTTGTTGCCTTTCCTGGACCTCAGTGAGGCTGGTGTGCTGGGGGACAGGTCCCATCCACTCAGGGGCAGTTGCTGTGCAGGGCTTCTGGCCAGGAACCCTGCAGCAGCAGACTCATAGGATGTTAACATCTCTTCTTTTTTTTGTCTTTCAGTGAGGATGCCATGAGAAAAGCTGGTGTGGCCCACAGTAAATCCAGCAAGGATATGGAAAGCCATGTATTCCTGAAGGCCAAGACCCGGGTAAGGCCCAGGTGGGCGGAGCCCACAGTGGAGAAGCTCTGGAAGGAGTGGGTGTGATGCAGACTCTGGAAGCTCCTCTGCCTGGGGAGTGGAAAAGGGGTGGCTACTCACCGATTGATCCCATGTGTCTATGGTATAGGTACAGGGAGGTTCCTGGGTGGACTCCCAGTATGCAGTCCCAGAGTCTGACCCTAGACCTCACTACCAGCATCCTCCATTTGTGGTTAGCACCTATGAATCCTGTAGGGCCTTCACTCAGGCCCCAGCTTCTCAGTGTCAGCCCTTGCCTAAGCCCCACATGGTCCTGACATGGGGGCCCAGAAGAGTTTCTGTCCCCTTTTGTTAAGTGATGAAGGTGGTGCTAGTGGAGATTGAGGCCTTGATCGAGGAACCAAGCATAGGAATATTACTGGTGGGGTAGTTGGGGAGGATTTCCAATTTGTGAGCTCTCATCCTGGGCTTCATGTGACTACCTCCTTCCATATGTGCACTCTCCCTGGGGCAGAGCTGTTTTAGTAAAAATGAAGCAGAATAGGCACAAAGAAGCCAAGCTGCTCGTCTAATGCTACCCAGTTTGTGCAAGGTGGGGCTGACGCCCAGGGCTTTTGTTCTGCATCACACCTGCCCTGTTCTCCTTATAGACTTGACCTCCAATCCCTCCTCTGACGCATTGGGTGTGCTCTGAGCGCCTTGTGCCTGAGTGCGGTGTTGGAGCTCTAAGACATGCTGTGTGTCACAAATTAAAAGCAGATGTTATGGCCCTTGACTGGATGCTGGTTTGATAAACCAACTGTCAAGACACCTAGAGCTCAATTGGGGAAATTTGAGCATGGTCTGAATGTTTAGATGAGGTGAACATTTTGTGAAATGGAAAGGTAAAGATGACTGGCTAGAAAAGGCAGGTTCCAGAACAAACACCATCTATATAGTTTGGTCTTAAAGGTCAGAGCACATGAGTGTGTGTTTGTGAGCACACATAAGTGTAAGAAAGAGCTCTTGAGGCAGGGAAGGGAGGGTTCTGTGCCCTGGGTATATGTGATAAGCATTTTCTTTTTTCTTTTTTATAATAACTTTATTGAGATCTTTATATACTATACAATTTACCATTTAAAGTGTACAACTCAGTGATCTTTAGGATATTTTTTTTTTTAATATATTTTATTGATTTTTTACAGAGAGGAAGGGAGAGAGATAGAGAGTTAGAAACATCGATGAGAGAGAAACATCGATCAGCTGCCTCCTGCACATCTCCTACTGGGGATGTGCCCGCAACCCAGGTACATGCCCTTGACCGGAATCGAACCTGGGACCTTTCAGTCCGCAGGCGGATGCTCTATCCACTGAGCCAAACCGGTTTTGGCGATCTTTAGGATATTCACAGAGTTGTTGCACCATCACCAGGATCTAAGTTTTATAACATTTTCTAAAAGAAACTCCATTTCCATTCTGTTACTCTCCATTTGCCCTTGATCTTTAGTCCTAGGCAGCCACTTTCTGCTTACCATTGCATGGATTTGTCTTTTTTCATGTAAATGCAACTATATATGTTTTTCATTAGCATAATATTTTCAAGGTTCATCCATCAACCATGTTGTAGCATGTACTTATTTCTTTTAATTGCCAAATAGTATTTCACTGTATCAGTTGATAGACATTGTTTTCACCTTTTGGCTATTATGAATGATGCTGCTATGAACATTTGTGTACAAATTTTTTAGTTATTTCTTTTGGATATATACACCTAGGAGTGGAATTGCTGGATCATGTGATAATTATGTTTAACCTTTTGAGAAATTGTCAGACTGTTTTCCAAAGCAGCTGCGTCATTTTTCATTTACATCAACAGTGTATATGGTTCCGATTTCTTCACTCCTCATCAACACTTGTTATTGGTTTTGATTTGCATTTCCCTGGTGACTAATGATTTGGGGCATCTATTCATGTAGTATTGGCCATTTGTATATTTTCTTTGGAAAAATGTTTATTCCAATCCTTTGCCTATTTTTAAATATATATATATATATTTTTTTTATTGATTTCAGAGAGGAAGGGTGAGGGAGAGAGAGAGACAGAGACAAAAACATCAATGATGAGAGAGAGTCATTGATATCATTGATTGGCTGCCTCCTGCACGCCCCACACTGGGAATCGAGCCCGCAACCCCGTCATGTGCCTTGACTGGGAATTAAACCATGACTTCCTGGTTCATAGATGGACACTCATCCACTGAGCTACACAGGCCAGTTCCTTTGCCCATTTTAAATTGGTTTCTTGGTCTTTTTATTGTTAGACTGTTAGAGCTCTTTATTTTAGATACAGTCTCTTATTAGATATATGATTTGCAAATATTTGGGGGATGGGGTGTTTTTATTGTTTTTAATTTGTATTATAATTAAAAGAGCTTTGTTGAGGGCTTATTGAACTATTTCAGATTTTGAAATGCAGAAGTTGCTGGTTCAGTATTTTTAATCTATTATTTCATACTGAACTACCCCCAAATTGGTGGCCTCCTAAACAGTGAGTTATTTCTCCTGATTCTGTGCGTCAGGAATTGGGGCAATTGGAATTGCCTGTCTGGCATTCTGCTGCTCTCATGTGTGACCTGTCATGTAGCTGCATCTAGCTGGCAGCTTTGCTGAGCCAGATGGTCCATAAGGCTTCACTCGCGTGTCTGCACGTTGGTTTTCCCTCCATGTAGTGGCTCTGGCAGCGTAGCCTGGGCTACTTACTGCATGGCAGCTGACTTCCATGAAGTAGGAAGTGGAAGCTGCCTGTCCTTGGAAGTCCTGGGACATTGCGTAGATAGAGCAGGCCCTGACTAAGGCCAGTGCAGGTTCAGGGAGTTGGAATTGCCTCCACCTTTTGATGTGAGCAGCAGCGTGTGTGTGTGTACAGGAAGGCCAGTGATTGTCAGCAGCCCTCTTGGAGACTACCACAGAGACTCACAGCAGCTGGGGAATAAGCTTCTGTCCCAAAGTGGGCATCTGGCAGGCAGCAGCCCCCTCACTGTCTTAGCCTTTGCCTTTCTGCAGCCCACATACCAAACCTTAACAGTTTCAGTCCCACATCTTCCTGGTTTGAGCGGGTTCTAAATCCCTAACTCTAAGACAAGGCCCTGTTTGGAAAAGAGATATTTATTAAAGGTGTCAGAAATTTCCTGTCTTTTTTTACAGAGTCAGACATACTGTTGTCTGGTTCCCAGCTTTTTACTACAGCTTAAGTTCCTCCTGGAACCACATACTGTCAGTGTGGCCCTTCCTCACCAGTGGGAACTGGGGGTGGGGTGGAGGGAGACTCTCTAGGTCAGATGGCACCCAGCATGTTTGTTACCTGTCTCTCCCACCTGCGACCCCATTAGAATGACTGTGAAAGAATTTAAAAGGTGAGAGGGACCTCAGAGGAGGGAAAAGGATGGGGAAGAGTGATTTCTCTGTTTTTCTGGAGTGGGAGGTGGAAGAGGCCAAAGAGAAGGGGTGACCTAACCTTGGAACCCTGGGGCAGTCCTGGAGAGGTTGGTGCCTTGTAGTAGAAGGCACCATGACTTATCCTGGATGGGGGCCGGGAATTCTCACACCTGGGAGGTTGGTCAGGACGTCAGTGCTCTGCAGATAGAGATTTAGGGATTGGAGATATGACAGCCCCAGCCTGGGAGAGATCGGAGGTGGAGTTTCAGATCCCGGGTCTCCTGTGGAAAAGAATGCTTGCAGCAGACCTGCAGCAAACCCCAGTGGTTCCTCAGTAACATGGCCTTTGCAAGAATTTTGGACACGTGTTTAACCCGTAAGAAAGCCCCTTGGCAGCAGTGACTTAACTGTGTCCTGTGCCCGCTTCTCCTGCCAAGTGGTCACATCCCTTCCTCTTTCCCTCTCAGGCCTCCTCACACTGGTCTAGTCTAGAGAGTCTCCACTCCACCGTGGAGCAGCCTCAGCCAGGAGCAGGCCATGCCGGTGCCCCTGCTCTGGGCCAGGGAATGGTGCTGGGAGTGCTGTGTGCTGGGATCTGCCCACTTGGCTCTGAGCCCTTGGTCCTGGTTCTATGTGAAGGGCTTTGGGGACATGCTCCTGAGCCCCACTTACTGTATATTATGTCTTAGTAAAAGACTCTGGTTGCTTTTTTTTTATTTTAATCCTCACCCAAGGGTATGTTTATTGATCTTAGAGGGGAAGAGGGGAGGAGAGAGAAAGAGAAACATCGATGTGAGAGAGAAATATCAATGTGCCCTCACTGGGCATCGAACCCGCAGCCTAGGTATGTGCTCTGACCAGGAATGGAGACCGCAACCTTTTTAAAGATATTGCTCACCTTGCCTGGCCAAGGTGGCTCAGTGGTGAGCATTGACCTATGAGCCAGGAGGTCACGGTTCCGTTCCTGGCCAGGGCACATGCCTGGGTTGCAGGCTTGGTCCCCAGCAGGGAGCTTGCAGGAAGCAGCTGATCAGTGATTCTCTCTCATCATTGATGTTTCTCTTTCCCTCTCACTTCCTCTAAAATCAATAAAAATATTTTTAAAAACTTTAAAAAAAAGATATCACCCCCCCTTGCCCTGGCTGGTTTTTCTCAGTGGTTAGAGCGTTGGCCCGTGGATGGAGGGGGTCTCAGGTTCGATTTCCAGTAAGGGCTCCTACCTGGTTGCAGGTTCAATCCCCAGGCCCTGTTGGGGGTATTTGTGGAGGCAACCAATCGAGATGTGTTTCTCTCATGTCAGTGATTTTCTCTCTCTCTCTCCCTCCCTCCTCCTTCCCTTCCATTCTCTCTAAAAATCAATGGACAAAATATCCTCGGGTGAGGATTAAAAACACACACGGATATTGCCCACCTAAAAGGTGGTCCAAGGTCCTAACGAGTCATCAGATATTGACCTGGCAAGCTCCCAGTCCTAGTCCTCTCCTATTTGGCCACCTTGTTTCCTGAGCTTCCTGTAGCCTCTTCCACACACACATCTTCACTGTTAGCCACGCCCCAAACTGCCCCCCTTCAAGGAGCAGCCTCAGTAGGTGGGGCACATGCAGGAGCCCTGACACCAGGGACCCCTTCACTCCCAGCACTTTGTCTTTCCTACCAGAAACTGGTAGTGTTGACAACCTCCTAAGTGCCCATTGCTCCAATAGAGACTCCCTCTTTCAGGACCTGCCTCCTTAGGTGTGCTTAGGACCACAGCTCAGCTTTTCCTCCCGGGCCTTCCCCCTCGTAGTTTCCTCTGTTGATTTCCCCTGGCTGAAAAAAGTGATGGGGTGAAGTTTGGAGATAGATGAAGGATAATAAAGATTTACAAAGTGTGATTATAGTTTTACATTCACCTTGAGACCACTTTTCATTTTTATTTCCTTTTCCCTGGAAATAGTCTTATAACAGGTTCACTGTCTGTCCCTTGGCTCACAGGTGTGTGTCCCCGGACAGTACCGCCACAGCGCTATGTCTGGGCCTAATTATCATCTCGCCAGTCTGCTGCCAAGGGGACGCTCACTCTCAGGGACTGAGGGGAGGAGGGTCATGTGAGCACCACAGGGCGTGGTGAAGGCTTTGCCCTTTTGGGGCTGCCTTGATGGAAGGATGGGCATTTTGAAAAGGGAAGGATGTACAGCTTATGTGAGATAAGATTTTAAGTCAGGCGTCCCCTTGTTCACTACAGGACAAACTCACATTAGTGATTTCCGCGGAACACCCGGTAGTGAGTGTCCTTGGTTGCAAAGAGTACAATTGGTGGAAGGCAGGCCCTGCTGAGCAGTTCCAGAAACACGCAGGGCAGCTGGGACAAAGAAGGCCCTCGGCCGTGGCCTTCACCTGCCCCCCTTGAGTGCCCTGTGTCCTCTCCCTGCCTGGGCAGTAAATTCAGATTAACAGGGATCTCCGCAAGCACAGCCAGGGGCAAACATCCAGATTTGCATGTAAGTGTGACGTCAGCAGTGAAAAAGCAACAGGCTGGGTATTAAAAGCGAAAGTACTTCGATACAAATAGTGCAGAGACAAAGGCGGCCCGCCCATGACTGCTTCTGAAATGCCTTGTGACCTTAGGACAGCCCCTCGTCCCCACTGGACCTACTCTGCCCGCTGTGGAAAGAGGGGTGCCTGAGCTGACGCTTGGCCCCCTCGGTTAGGTGTTTACAGCAAGGTGGAAGGAGCAGCAGTTTGAAGTCTTGTTTTTCTGTTTCTCGGTGCCTTTTGTTGCCTCCTGCAGCTGAGCACTGACAGCCGTCCTCTGAGAGCCAGATTCCAGAGGAGGCCCAGCTGGGCAGAGCGTGGGGTGGGCCTCAGCCCAGCAGCCTTTCAGGAAGAGCCCTCAGCTCCGTGGCTCAGGAGTGCAAGGGGGAGGGAAGGGAAGCACACGGCTTCACTTCTTCATCTGGGATTAAACTGCTTCCTGTTTTCACTTTTAGGAGGAATACCTTTCTCTTGTGGCCAGGCTCATTATCCATTTCCGAGACATTCGTAAGTAAAATTTTACATTTCTGGTTGTGATCGCTGTGAGAGGCTGACCCTGTCATGCGGTGGAAACTTACTTGGCCACAGTGCCTGAGTCAGAATGTCTGTGTAAAAGTGCCTGCTTTCTGGAAAGTTCTTCATTGCTTTGCATTTGATTCCATATTTCTCATCTCCCCAGAGACTCAGCCTGAAAAATGCTAATTTTGGCGTAATGGAGATGCCTCAAAGTGGTTTAAACTGAACTGCTGTTTTTGCTCGTCCATTTAATCTTTTTTTAAAAAGACTGTTGGCCGTGATCGGGTGGCTCAGTCGGTTGGAATGTTGTCCGGACACTGAAAGGTTGCGGGTTTGATTTCTGGTCAGGGCACATACCTAGGTTCTGGGTTCAATCCCAAAGTCTGGGTGTGTATGGGAAGTGGCCGATCAATCAATATCTCTCTCTCCCTCACCCCTCTCCCCCTCATTCCCCCTCCCTCCCTCTTCCCCTCTCCCTCTCTCCCTCCATCCCTCTCTTCTTCTCCCCCTCTCTCCCTTCCTCTCTCTAAAATCAATAAACATATCCTCGGGTGAGGTTTAAAAAAAGAAACAATTCTTTAAAAAAGAAAAGGACTGTTGCTTTTATCTCCAGGCAGCTCTTCTTAAATAAGCAGTTTACTGTGGAACAGAAACTTCTTTCCCTAATAGTTGGTTTTATTGACCCATGGAGGCCTGACCTAAATGTGTGTTCCTGTTAGGCTGGAAGCTTCTGAGGCCAACTTCCTGCCTCGAGCTCCCTGCCGTAGTGAGAGACACCCAGGTCCTGCCACATTCCACCTCCTGATTCCCAGGGTCCTGCTGTGGTTGTCAGCCAGGCCTAGCAGCAGCCATGGCGCTTCAGAAATGAGTGTCACTGCATCCCAGGGTCAGGGTTTTCTGTGTAGACACTGAGTGTTCCTGGATGGCTGTAATCTGTAAAGGAAACGGGCTGGGGGGGTGGGGGGGTCGGCGGCGGCGCCAGGGCACTCTGGTTCCAGCCAACAGCGCCTCTTGCCTGCCTGCAGTTGTGTTTCCACGGGAGATGGGCTCCTGACATAGCCTGTCCTTGGAGTGTGCACTTGGCAGTCCAGCCTCTGTTCCCCTGTGGTTGTAGAGGCAGCTACAGATTCAGTCTCAGTAATCCTGGGCTAAGGAAGAACCCCAGAGGTTTTGCTTCTTTCCACACGAACTAGCTTTTTACCAGGACAGCCAACAAGGTGAACTTCACTTGATTTCATTTTCTTGCTCTGTCTGGGAAGGTTCTATGGCTTCTAGAACAAGAGGAGATGGAAGTAGGAGCTTGGAGAACGAGCAGCCTGGATGAACCGTCCTGGTTTTTCCTGGCAAGGGACTCTGCTTGTCGGGGCTGGGCTGGGCTGTTCAGGAGGTGGCCCTGGCACGTTGGCACACACAGGCCTGTGGGCTAGGGTGTCCACAGCTGTCTCGCTGGCACCTCAGGAGAGGGTGGAACTGGTGCGGCAGTTCCCCGCCTGACCCTAGGGCAGTGATGGTGAACCTATGACACTCATTTTTTTGGTTGATTTTTCTTTGTTAAATGGCATTTAAATATATAAAATAAATATCAAAAATATAAGTCTTTGTTTTACTATGGTTGCAAATATCAAAAAATTTCTATATGTGACACAGCACCAGAGTTAAGTTAGGGTTTTTCAAAATGCTGACACGCCGAGCTCAAAAGGTTCGCCATCACTGCCCTAGGGCCAGTTAGATCTGACTTCCAGCCAGGTTTGGCCAGCCTCAGTTTCTCTAGAAAATAGAGATGCTGCCTCACCGGCGTAGGTTGAAAATGGAGGTGTCATGGAGTTCTCAGCACCATTCTGGGCCCATCATGGATCCTATAGCCTTCCTGTTTGTTGCTCAGGGTAGGAGCTGAGACTATGGCCCTAGGAAGGAAGGAGAGCTAGAGTAGGCCCAGAGTGAACCTCTGCCTGGGGCAGTTCTTTAAGGCCCCAGGTTGACCCTGGGGGGTTCTGCACCCTCTTCTCCCAGGCCCCCTTGTGTGTCAGCGCTGCCAGGAATGGGACAAATACACACATGTGTGAGTGCGTGTGCACACACACACAGACACACACAAACCTACACTGAAGCTCTGAGGTATGTTTTATCTAGTTTCTAGGCAGGGTGAGCTCAGTTTTAGCAAATGACCTCTGGGCAAATGCATATAAACTGACTTACTGTGAAAATATGTGGTTATATAAAACGTTATTTATTTTGTTTTTGTTTTTTTTAAATATAGATAACAAGAAATCTCAAGCTTCTGTCAGTGGTAAGAATTTTTCCTTTTTGAATTCAAATTCTTCCCACCCTTGGATATGGGGCAGCAGGAATGATATTGTGGATGCCCCGTTTGCCTGGGGCTAAGCTGTTACTAGAGGACAAAGTTCAGAGCGACCTCTGGCTGGTCACGAGAATTGTGGAGCTGTGCCCCATACTCCCCATCCTTCCTCTTCCTGTGCCCATAAGATGCTGCTGCCCCACTGCATTTCACTTGGATATAGTTTTTGCCCAGCAAAAAGATTATAAAAACTCACATAGTTATTGAGACATTATCTAAAATTTTGCTCTGGGAGAGAACTATTATTGTATATTTAGTATAACAGCATGTAGTAGTTCTCAGAGAGTAGCTGTGAATTATCTTTCTTAAGTTACAAAGTTTCTTTGTAAGTTAAAAATTATCATTATTTTTTATTTTTTAATTTCAAGGCTTTATCACATAAGGGAGACGCTGACTGACAATTCAGCCTTGATTGATTTCCCTGACCGAGCTGAGCTGCCAGTGAAGGAGTTGAGATCCAACATGGCCAACTAGACTCCCACCTGTCAGGAAGGGAGCTGGTCTCCCATGCTGTTTGTCTTACCGTAGGCCGCAGAGCTATAAATGCCAGATGCCCAGGCCTGCCTCAGATGAGCGAGCTGCACCTGTCCATGTGGGCCCTATCTCCCCTCGGAGTATCTCCATGTAGAGTGATTCTCAGCTAGCGGGGCGGTGGGATCAGAGGGCATGGCCAGGAGAACGGCTGGGCTCTTGGTATTGAAGCATAGGGCTCTGTGGCAGGGTGTCCAGGCCAGGCCACCCCTGTTTGCAGCTAGTCATCTGCCATAAGCCTACACTCATAAATGTGTGTGATGAGAGCTTCAGGCTCCTTGTCTTGCTTCAGCATTGTTCACCGAGCTGAGTCTGGAGACCTGGGGGCTTGGTGAGTGTCAGCAATGCTCCTTGGCGCTTTGTGGACCTTTCCCTCACTTAGCTTGGCCAAGTGATGGTGTGATGGCCCTGGGTATAGGAGTAGTGTCCTGAGAATGCTCCTCTGTGGGGGTTCTGGTATACAGGGAGCCGTGTAATATCCCTGGAGAGCATCTGCCTTCACCTTCCTCCCCTCCGCCTGAGGCTTTTCCGTGCGCCCCACCCCCACTCTTGTGCCCTTGTTTACTTGAAGAAAGGCCTGGTGTGCTCACCCAGCAGGAAAGGATTGTACAGCCAGGAGGGGTGGGGGCTGCTACCTTCCCTGAGGGCAAATTTGTCCTTCAATCTTAGGACCCTAGTACAGGCCTGACTAGGAGTGCTCCCTGCCCAGGAGGGCTCATGGTCCAGAGGCAATCATAAACACACAGGGCGCCCTGCCCCGGGCTGTGACCGGCAGTTAGGTCAGCATCTGGGAGGCTTCCAGGACTCTGACCAGTTGGGGCTTTGAGGCAGTAGAGCCTGGAGGTAGCAAGAAGTGGGTGCTCCATGAGGCCTCACAGCCTTCAGAGCCTCACCTGATTTCCGCTCCGCGGGCACTTCCTGAGATGCTGTGCCTTTGTGTTCCCACAGACCCTATGAATGCACTACAGAGCCTGACTGGCGGACCCGCTGCAGGAGCAGCCGGAATTGGCATGCCCTCTCGGGGCCCAGGACAGTCCCTAGGTGGGATGGGAGGCCTTGGTGCCATGGGGCAGCCGATGCCTCTCTCTGGACAGCCGCCCCCCGGCACCTCAGGGATGGCCCCTCATGGCATGGCTGTTGTGTCCACGGCAACTCCACAGAGTGAGTACCACAATTTTCAGAAAACCTGCCATTTTCTTCGGAAGCGGCATGCATTTTATTCCTTTGCTTAAGGTGGTTGGAGAAGCTCCAAGGAGCTCTGTCTTTTTATCTTTGTTGGTGTGATGAGAAAAGGCTCCAAGCCTTCTGTGGGCTACCAGGAGAGTTAAGTGACACTGAGGCCCTCTTCCTACCCCGGGGTGAGAGTGGAGGACTCGGAGGAGGTTGGAGTGATCTGGGGCTCCATCCAAGGACTTGTATTTTGTAGCTGTAAGAGAAACTGTTATGTCTCAGGAGTGTTCTTGGTCATGAACAAGTGCTGTTAGCATCTCACAATCCCTAGACTGCCCCGCTCTCGGGAGCCGTCTCTTCCAGTGCTGCCCTTGCCCTCTTTGCACTTCTCTGCAGCACACGGCCCCTTGTCTTCTGTACTCGGCTGCCCCTTCCAGGAGCTGGACTGTAGTGCAGGTCTTCTTTTCTTTCTAGGACCCCTCTTGATGGACCTTGGATAAACATTTACTTAGTACCTGGAATGTACTTCAGGACTTCAAAGTGCTTCGACACTATTTTTCCTTAATAGAATATTTTATTTTTAGAATACTTGAGTCACAGGAAGTTGCAGAGTAGTGCAGAGTTCCCATGTACCCTTCACCCAGCTTCCCCAATGATAATATCTTAGTACATCATCAAAGCTGAGAAATGAGCATGGGGACAGTGCTCAACTCAGGGAGACTATTCAGACGTCAGCAGTTCCTATATGCATTCTTGTGCATGCACTTACATGTGTGTAGTTCTATGAGATTTTATCATATGTGGAATTGAGTAACCATCAGCACTGTCAGCATGCAGAACTGTTCCATCACCACCAACAAGCTGTTGTATATCTCTTTTTTTCAATTATTTTTTTATTGATTTTTAGAGTGAGAGGAAGTGAGAGGGATAGAGCGATAGAAACTTCGATGAGAGAGACACAATCAGCTGCATCCTGCACACCCCCTACTGGGGATCAAGCACACAACCCTGGCATGTGCCCTGCCTGGGAATCAAACCGTGACTCCCTGGTTCATAGGTTGTCGCTTAACCTATGTCTCTCAGCTGGGCTATCGTATACCTTTTTTAAAAATATATTTTATTGATTTTAGAGAGGAAGGGAGAGGGAGAGAGAGATAAAAACATCAATGATGGGAGAGAATCATTGATTTGCTGCCTCCTGTATGCCCCCTACTGGGTATTGAGCCTACAACTTGGGCATGTGCCCTTGACCAGAATTGAACCCTGTACCCTTCAGTCTGCAGTCTGACACTCTATCTCAGTGATTCCCAAAGTGGGCGCTACCGCCCCCTGGTGGTCGCTGCAGCGATCCTGGGGGGTGGTGATGGCTACAGGTGCATTTGTTTTAACTTTTTTTGTATTACCTTTCTATTCTGAGTTCAATAAATAGTTTCATAATTTCAAACTTCAATGTTTCTAATTTACACCTTTCTTTACTATATTTTACGAAAAAGGTAGAAACATTAATACATATATCTTTCTGTTTAATTGCTATTAAAATTTAAAAAAAATTAATTTCCAGGGGGCGCTGAGTAATATTTTTTCTGGAAAGGGGGCGGTAGGCCAAATAAGTTTGGGAACCACTGCTCTATCTGCTGAGCCAACCTGGCTAGGGCTGTTGTATACCTTCTAATAATCACACATGCCCTCCAACCCTAAGCCCTGGCAGTCACTGATCTGTTCTCTATAATTGTGTCACTTTGCCAATGTTTTATCAGTGGCATCATATAATGTCTGACTTTTTGAGATTGGCTCTTTTTACTCAGCATAATGCCCTTGAGATCCTCCAAGTTGTATTAATCATTCACTCCTCTTCATTGCTGAGTAGTGTTCCATGAGTGTCCCACGGACTGACTGTGCTAAGTTTACTTATGCATTCACCCTAGAAGGACCTTTGGGTTGTTCCCAGTTTGGGGCGGTTATACATAAAGCTGCTGTGAACACTTGTGTGTGGGTTGTGGTGTTTCAATGTATTTTTGTCGTGTATCCCTCATAGTAACCTATGAAGAGGGCAGTGCCATTGCCTCTGCTTTCCCCAGAAGGTAGCATGACCTATAGCTGGGGTCAAACCCAGGCTGCCTGACCTGAGCGCCTTGTTCTTTGTTGGATTTACTGTATTAGCATTGCCTTGCTCTTCTCAGATGGCACGTGTGTTCTCATTCTCACCAATCCTGCATTGGAATCTTCCATCCCCAGCCATCCTCTTCCTCCTCGGGTCTTCATTCTCTTCTCCTTACTGATATCTTGCCATCAGACTCTTAGGCCTTCACTTGGTTCTTCATCTTTTTTTTTTTTTAATATATTTTATTGATTTTTTGCAGAGAGAAATGGAGAGGGATAGAGAGTTAGAAACATCGATGAGAGAGAAACATCGATCAGCTGCCTCCTGCACACTCCCCACTGGGGATATGCCCGCAACCAAGGTACATGCCCTTGACCGGAATCGAACCTGGGACCCTTGAGTCCTCAGGCCAACGCTCTATCCACTGAGCCAAACCGGTTAGGGCTGGTTCTTCATCTTGAGCTCCTTTGTCCCCCTTTGTCATACCAGCACACATGATACACACACGGGATAGCTTATGGAAGAATGTGTAAGAGAGGTACCGGCCCTGGCTCCTTTTTACGTTATACTCTGGTGTACTGGTTGAGGTTTTTTGTTTGTTTTTTTAAATCCCAAACTTATATTTTATAATAAAAAATAGTTTTAAAATGTGTGAGTTGAGAATGCTCCTATCTATGATTTGTCTTACAGTCTCACACCTAAGACTTTGTCAGAAGTTCAGTGGCAAAAGCTTTCGTATCTTCCCCAGTCTGACCTTGACCCACATCCTGTTTTCAGCTTCGGAAGGACCTGGTCTCCTGTGTGGCACTAGAGGAAGTTTGAAGTGGGCTCTCTACTTTCATGTCCTGCTGCTGCCTCTGGTAGAGACCTTCCCTCCCTACCTTTGACCTCTTGCCTGCCTGGTCTACCTGAAATATGTGTCATGGCCCAATGGGCATTTGCTCTCCCTTTCTAACATTTTTTCCAAATGCCACTGTGTGATTAAGGCCACTTCAAGCCATAATCCCAGAGGGCAGGGCCTTAGAGGTTTTGCCAGGGTTCTCAAAGGACAGTCTAGGGCACACTGTGATAGTCTCCAAGTGACCCAGGTTAGTCATAAGAAGCACAAATTCTGACTGTGGGTAAGGCTGTGGGCTGGGGTACAGGGTTTTAGCGAGACTTACTTGTCCCTCTGAACATTTTGTTCCTCAATGAATTTTCTATCATGTGCATGTAAAAACCGACTTTAAAAATCAGTCCTATTTCTGGCTGTTTGACAGACTGGGTGCTGAGGAACCCTCCTTCTTCTGGATAACTAGATCCTGGGTAGGCTGCATATTGGATTGCTTGGCTGGCAGAATTAGAGGATGCTCTTTCCCTTGCTGTGCCCTGGCTCACTGCAAGATAGGAAAAGCAAGCTTTGGGGTCCCTCCATCCAGCAGGATTTGTGCTAGGGTCCTTGGCATACCTAGCACCCCCAGAAGCAAGGGCAGATTGGAGGAGAATGCTTCCAAGATTAGTACTGTTGGAATTGCAGTTAAGGTCAAGCATTGAGCACACAGTCAAAGATCAGTAGGTATGAAAGGAAGCAAAGGCACCATGAGGAAGAACAGAAACAATAAACAGATGTGGAAATCCCCAGGGACCACACACATAGCAATTGTTAGGTATGGGCTTGGCATGCTAAAAGAATAAAGGATGGAATCCCAAATGAACAAGCACTGTGATACTCTCTGGAATGACCACGCAGATTTGAAAAGGAACCAAATAGAACTTTTAGAAGCTGAGAAATAAAATTCATGAAAGAAAAAGTATGGATGAATAAACAGTGCATTAGATATAGCTGAAGAAAGAATTTGTGAACTAGAGCTACATTTGAAGAAATTCTGTAGAATGTAGCCCAGAGAAGCAGACATGGAAAATAGGAGGGTAAGAAATGTAGAGGATAAAATCAGAAAGTCTAATATCTAATAAAAGGACCAAGTGGAGAGAATGGAAGCACAGTAGTATGTGAGGAGATGATGGCTTAGAAAAGCTCAGTACACCCACACCGGTTAAATAAAGCATCCATGTCTTAACCTGTTGTGAAACAGAATACCAAAGGCCAGAAGAATCTCTTAAAAATGGCCAGTTTCTGTAAGGAGCAAGAGGTCAACTCAGCAGACGCAGTGACGGAGTCAAGAAGATAGGAGGTGGTTAGAGTGCTGAGAATAGAGCTGCCAACCACAGTTATGTGCCAGTAAAACTTCCAAGGAATAGGAGGAAACAGACATTTTTAGGTAAATAAAGCCTAAGGAACCTTCATTAAAAGGTTTTTAAGGACATACTTTTATTTGCTCACCATTTCCTCTTCTCAGACCATCCTTCTCAACATGGCAGGTTTAAGATAGGAGAAGAAATATTTTTCATGTAAGGTAGTGAATCTAAACCATTAATTCTCAATGATTTTGCACCCTAGGGAACATTTGGCAATGTCTACAGACCATTTTGATGTCACAACTGTGAGGGTGCTATTGGCATCCAGTGGATAGAAGCCAGAGATGCTGCTAAACACCTTACATGCACAGGACAGCCCCCCCATAACACAGGATTATCTGGCCCAAATTTCAGTAAGGATAAGGTTGAGAATTCTTGGTGTAAACAGATATTACCTCTATAAAATAATAATATTCAGAGCTAACCTCCATATGGACCTGCTACATTCCAAGCACTATTTTGAGTATTCTACCTATAATAGGTTATTTATTAGTCCAGTGTAGGAAACTGAGGCATAGAACAGTGACAGAGTTGGGATTTGAGTCAGGGTAGTCTGGGTCAGAGGCTGTACCCCTAGTCATTATTCTATCCTGATTCTTATAAGTCTGCTGTGTGGCCATAAGTTGATAAACAAGGACCAAAATAAATGGAAGTCAGAGGGGGGAATATATCAAGGAAATCAGGTCTATTATGGGCACATAAAACCTACTTTAAAAAATAGGGTTTGCCCTGGCCAGTGTGATTCAGTTGGTTGGGCGGCATCCTGTGTACCAAAAGGCTGTTGCTTTGATTCCGGTCAGGGCACATGCCTGGGTTGTGGGCTCAATCCCCCGTAGGGGGCATGCAGGAGGCAGATGATCGCTGCCTCACTCACATCAATGTTTCTCTCTCTCCCTTTCCCTACCTCTCTTAAAAAAAAAAATAGAGAAGGTTCTCAGGTCCTTGTGTTTGGAAAAGAGATTAAACTATGCCTAAACTTTATACTTTATTTAAGTGTACATGAACAGCCCTGGCTGGGGAGTTCAGTTGGTGAGAGTGTCATCCCAAGACACCAAGGTTGCAGGTTCAGTTACCAGTCAAGGCATATACAAGAAGCAACCAATAAATGCATAAATAAGTGGAACAACTAATAGGTCTCCCTCCCTTCCTCCCTCCCTCCCTCCCTCCCTCTCCCTCTCCCTTTCTCCCTCCCTCCCTCCCTCTTTCTTTCTCTCTTTAAAGTCAATTTTAAAGTTGTTACAGCCTGGATGATATTCAGAGAATTATGCTGAATGAAAAAAACTAACCATACTGTATGGTCCCACTTATGTAACGTTTTTTAAATGGCAACATTTCAGAAATGGAGGACACCTTAGTTGTTGCCATGGGTGGAAGGATGGGGTTGCTGAAGCAGATGGCACTCCTAGGGATCCCTGTGGTGTTGGAATTGTTCAGTATTTTGACTGTAATCTACTCAGTTGAGAAAATTGTATAGAAGTTAATATTTACACCTGCACAGATGAGCACATATTCTGGCTGTGTTATTCTGTTATAATTTCACAAAATGGTTCCATAGGTAGAAGCTGGACAAAGTATACAATGGATCTCTCTCCATATTTTTTTTTAATTTTATAACAGCTTTATTTAGATATAATTCACATACCATATAGTTCTCCCATTTAAAGTGAAACCTTTGGTAGTTTTTAGTATATTCAGAGAGTTGTGCAACCAGCACTCCAATCAATTTTAGAACCTTTTCATTACTCCAAAAGAAACTGCTCCATAGAAAATCTTATAAATGATTGCTCATATCAGCATCATTATAATAGCCCCAAAGTGGAAACAACCCAAATGCCCATAGCTGATGCATGGATAAACCAAATGTGGGAAATCCGTATAGTGAAGTGGTTTCCAATCTTTTTTTGGCCATGCCCTACCTAAGCATCTCTAAAATACTGATGCCTCTCCCCCCACCCCCCTTAACATATAATTCTTATTCAAAAAATGAACTCCTATTCACGTGGAGGAAGCCTAAAAGGCCATTAACTTGGTCTAAACCATCTCCCAAAGAACATGACATCCATGAAAGAGAAAAATAAAAGAATGAAAGTTGAAGTACTGAGGAAGAAATCCCTAAGAAATAGTTAAAAAACTAGAGGCCTGGTGCATGAATTTGTGCACAGGTGAGGTCCAGCCAGCCCACCCGGTTTGGGCCGGCAGGGGGGAGGGGCTGTAGGTGGTTGACAGGCCGGCCCCACCCCCTGGTCGAACTCATGGTTGAACTTCTGGTCGAGGGGACAATTTGCATATTAGCCTTTTATTATATAGGATATAGGATAATAATAAGCCTGGCCAGCATGGCGCAGTGGTTGAGCGTTGACCTATGAACCAGGAGGTCATGGTTTGATTCCCAGTTGGGGCACATGCCCAGGTTGTGGAATTGATCCCCAGTGTGGGGCAGCCAGGAGGCAGCCAATCCATGATTCGTTCTCACCATTGATGTTTCTGGCTCTCTCTCCCTTTCACTCTCTGAAATCAATAAAAATCTTTTAAAAATAATAATAATATGAAGTGATATGAAAAAATAGCAAGTAAAGTTTCAAAACATAATAGAGAACTGAAATGCATAAATATGTCACAGTATATATTTATATACTGTATATGAGGCCCCTAGAACCATAAGAAATGCAAAAAAATTCACTGTTAATAACTCATTCTCGAATTGCGCCCCCTGTGGGGTATGTGCCCCACGTTGGGAACCACTAGTATAATGGAATCCTATTTGGCAATAAAAATAAATGAAATATTGATATGTGCTACATCATGGGTGAACCTTGTAAATATTATGCTAAGCGAAAGAAGCCCATCAAAAAAGACCACATATTGTGAGATTCCATTAATTTGAAATGTCCAGAATGGACGAAGCCATAAAGACAGGAAGTAGATTGGTAGTTACCAGAGGCTGGGCTTCTTGGCTATCCAAAAGACTTAGCTCTTTTCTTTTTTCTTTATTATTATAGAACAATTCATAATAGTAAGTTTCATAATCCACACAAATGTTGCTCCCATCACATATGTTCAATCCCAGCAGCAGGTGGGGCAGCAGATGGTCTTACCACCCTCCCTTTCTGCATAGCCCTGGGCAATGGGCTCTGCTGGCCTGGTACAGCTGGGCCTGATTCCGGGTCTGTCTCCAGCCCAGCTGCAGCTCCAGCAGGTGGCGTTGCAGCAGCAGCAACAGCAGCAGCAGCAGTTCCAGCAGCAGCAGGCGGCATTGCAGCAGCAGCAGCAGCAGCAGTTCCAGGCTCAGCAGAATGCCATGCAGCAGCAGTTCCAGGCAGTGGTGCAGCAGCAGCAGCAGCAGCTCCAGCAGCAGCAGCAGCAGCAGCAGCATCTGCTTAAATTGCACCATCAAAACCAGCAACAGGTACCAGGTGCTCTTGTTCCTGTACTTGGCCTCCCTCCTGTGGTGTTGGAGCTCTGGACACGCACCAGCCATTGTGATGGGTGTAGGGACTCAGAGCCAGTAGTGGATCCTCCTGACCCCTGGTGCCTCAGCTTCCTTCTTCATGAGCTTCCCACAGAACCTAGAACATGGAGGAAAAATAGGCCCTGACTTGCTAGGAGGTAATCTGATCTCACAAGACTGGCCTCTCTGCCAGACTTGGGTATCTAGCTGCAGACCTACTACGTGCTGGGGGCTGACTCAGTGGAGGCTCTGGGTGCAAGCGATTCATATAAGAGTTAATGAATCAAGAAGTGAGACGAACTCTCCAAGATGCATGAATGCTTGAGCCATCACGTGGGCTTGTTTGGTGCCTGAACACAGCACTAATCGACCTACATCTAGTGTCCTACAGGGTCATGGCAATGTCACATTAGAGCCCTGCTCCTAAGAAAACAGTCACCCCACCCCCCATGGTTTACAGTCAGCATCAGACATGTTAAGCATCTATTGTTAGGTCTGCTCTTGGCTGAGGGAGGGAATCCCTGAGGGGACCTTCACTTTTCTACCTCCTCCAGGCCTTAGCTCGCTGACTCCTTTTCTCAGTGGCCACCCTCTCAGAACCGACAGTGAGTCTTCAGTCCCACCTTTCATCTTCATCCTGAAAATCAGACATTGGCCATCTTCGTGAGGCTCGTACTATTGACCAGTGTAGGGACCTTGGAGATTTGAGTCACCTGAGCGTTTATCCCAGCCTCCATAGGACTGCATCCATATGTTACTCTTACTAAACTCTCCCAATATTTCCCTTGAATCTTCCATCCTCTCAGGTCTAGGGGTAGACCAGCCAGCGTCTGATGGCCAGGGCACAAGTGCACTCCTGGTGTTTCCTCAGTGTTCTCTGTGGGAAGTGCTCCCTCTGCCCCGTGTGAGGACAGCCCAGGCAGGCTTCCTGGGGCAAGGCTGGCACAGGGCCCAGAGGCCAATGGGGTGACGGAGTGCTACTTGTTCTGCCCCTAGATACAGCAGCAGCAGCAGCTGCAGAGGATGGCACAGTTGCAGCTGCAGCAACAGCAGCAGCAGCAGGCTTTGCAGGCCCAGCCGCCAATGCAGCAGCCACCAATGCAGCAGCCACAGCCTCCCCCCTCCCAGGCCCTGCCCCAGCAGCTGCAGCAGATGCATCACCCACAGCACCACCAGCCACAGCCACAGCCTCAGCAACCACCAGTGGCTCAGAACCAACCATCACAGCTCCCGCCACAGTCACAGACCCAGCCTTTGGTGTCGCAGGCTCCGGCCCTACCTGGACAGATGCTATACCCCCAACCTCCGCTGAAGCTTGTGAGTACCCATGACTTGTGGTAGGCCGTGGCTCTTCTCTGGTATCACATGAAGCTTGTGGCCATTAGCAGTTTCTGAAGCTCTTTGGCTATAGATGGCATGTCCTCTCTTCAAGCAATGGGACTCAGGTGACCCTTTCCCATGTTGACCTTCACGTCTGGCTCAGCGAGGGAGTGTGCATTCCAAGAGCTGCTGCAGCCTGCACTGGGGGTGCCTGCTGCAGGAGTAGCAGTTTGTCTTCCAAGCAGCATGGCTGATTGTGGTGGTGGCCGTGGCCATTTTAAAATTATGGATGATTTTAGGATTGTTGATGACTAGATAGGTGACAGCAAGTGCATTCTCACTGTGGGAAGGACCTGTCACCTCCATTAAGCATCCATGGTGGTTTGCTACTTGCTCAGAGTTTCTGATCAAATATCCCTGCCATTACCATATTTTTGAGGAGGGTATTAATATAAAATGTTACTTTCAGTCTTATTATGCATCTCTGTACAAAGCAAAAATCCAGTCAGTGACGTTTACACAGAGGACAGAATATTGCCACCAAGTTAGGAGTAGCTACATCAAAGGGCTATTTTTATGTGTGGGGTTTTTTTGCTCGTTTCCTTGGTTTTCATGACCTTTTCTATGTGTGACTCATTGAATGGAGTAAGGATAGACCATGCCTGAATTGAGTGGCAAGTGAATAGAAGGCTCACAGGAGCAGGCTGAAAGGCTGGGGATAGTTGGGAGAAGCAGGTATTAGTAGACCTGCCACCTAGGAGCCATCCTTCTGCTGGCTGGCCATCCACTCTGGTTTCTTTTGAGGCATCAGGGCTCTGAGTGGGACTCTTATAGACTGTCAGTGTGCTTGGGCCAAGGTTGAGAAGACTGGGCTGTGTGGTTGGAGCCATTGCTTTGTTTGCAGTGATAGATGGTGATGACATCTCAGTGGGAAAGCTGTACTTCTCACCAGAGTTAGAGAAAGTGGGACTCCACTGTGCAACTCAAAGACAGGCTGGTGTGGGACATTGCTCATGAGCTAAAGGATAAGGAACGGCTATTAAGGTGACATAATAACCAGTGAAGACATAACGATCCCATCCTCCTCATGAGAAGCTTCGAACATCAAAGCTCCCCCAGAAGTAGTGGGTGCTCTGCTCTCCGTGGCTCCAAATCGAATTCTCCCTTCCTCCCCCAGGTCCGAGCTCCGATGGTGGTGCAGCAGCCCCAGGTGCAGCCACCGGTGCAGCAGCAGACAGCGCCGACAGCTCAGGCCCCCCAGATAGTGGGTTCTGGAGTCCAGGTGAGGGCCATCAGAGCCAAGGGCTTCTGTAGTTAGCAGGTGCATGTCCACTTGCAAATGGAGCTGGATTTCCAGCGCTCTGTGGCGAGGGTCCTGTTTGGATCAGGGCCAGGTTGGTAAAGCGTGGGTCTTCTCTTCCCTGGCACTTTGCGAGATGATGGCTTTCCTGGATCTGGTCCCTGGAGTCATGAGGTAGCCAGCTCTGCTTGATGATATCTGAGTCCCCCAGCTGCATAGTGCATGTGCCATTCCCACCTCTCCTCTGATGTCCTTTATCACCTCTTTCCTTCTTAGACCACTCAGTGGAGAGGGGAGTGTTTTAGTCTCATGCTTGCCTCAACTCTGAGTACGGGGCTAGCAGGGGGTGGACAGTAGAAAGAGCGTGGGAATGGTGGCATCTGGCTCCAGCTGACAGCGCAGGGTTGTGCTGAGGTCCCTGCCAGGCTGACTTCTGGGGCTTACTCCTGTGCTGGGAAGTGTGGCCGAGGCCCACCACGTTCACCCTCTGGGTATTGGATATTGATGGATGGAGGAGGCCTTGTCCCGCCTTTTCGTAGTAGAGACCAGATTCTTGTTGGTTTCTGAGGGTTGGAGCTTGGCCCTGTGACTTCTCCATGGACACCCTTCCTTACCCTAGTGCTGGTGCGGAGGTGGGGGGACATCCAGTCTGGGGCCTCGGTTCTTCCTGTCTCCACCCAGTGGTAAGAGCACAATAGTCCAGCTCAGAAGAGTGTTGGCTTTAAATGGAGCAGATATGCTAGTTGATGTGAGGCTACAGCCACCCGGTGCCACACTGCACTCCTGCCCCGCTCGTTATCCGTGAGTGCGCAGGGCCACAGGTCAAGCACTTCTGGGATTCGGTGTGTTCTCTTAGTGTCAGATGACATTTCCCTGTGGGGGACGCTCAGAAACAGTCCTTCCTGGTCCCAGCTGCATGGCTGGAGTTGTGGGAAGCTGCCTGAGGAGAAGCTAGCCGAAGGGAGGAACCTGCGGTGTTCCGATGCAGCTGAGCCAGCCTAGCAGCCTCTGGGCTCACGGCACCAAATGACCTGGGCCCAGAGTTCCCCACGTCACCAGCGTGCCCAGACATGGTCCTGTGTGAGACACACGATGGACTTCACGCCTGTAGCGGGGACGGGGGCTGGCTGCCCTGTGTGACGAGGTTGGAGTCCATCTCTGCTGCCATTGCTGTGTGTCCTGTGCTTGTTCTCAGGCTTCCTTGGGCTCCCTCTTGTTGGTGTCTCATGCAGAGAAGGAGGTGCATGGTCAGAACCACGGCCCACCCAGTCCACAGAAGCCACTGCCCTTGTCACAAAGTGACCCTCCCTCCTCTGTCCCAGGAACATTCTTAATGGAAACTTCTGGTTCTCGGGTCCAGTCTAGTAGGAAAGTGAGAAGCTTGGCATTTTTTACCTTGCACTGGGCCATCCTGAAGCAGAACTTCTCTCTCCATCCCATTTATCGGTGTTTGGGAATGAGCTGCCATAGAAAGGTTGATGTCTTCAGACCGAGGTCTGGCCCCATCCTGCTGGTTTATTTCTAGGCTTCTTGCTCAAGGAAGTGTACTCCCTGTCGCTTCCCTGGCACCTCACCACCTTCCAGAAGCAGGCATGGTTGTTTGTGCTCAGTACCCTGCATGAGCCTGTGTGCAGCGCTGCTTTTCCCAGCAGTTACTCTGCCCTTTGCTTCTGCTGGAGGTCCCAGCCCAGCCAGCTCGGTTCCCTCTAGAGTAACCTTGATTTGTAACCTTCTTTACCTCCAGGTGGAGGCACAAGGCTGCTGGCAGGCAACGCTCAGAGGGGACGGGGCCTCTTCTTCTCAGGAGGGGGACTCGTAGCTGGGGTGGATGAAGTACTTGAGTTCTTGTGGATGGGTTTGGTTTTATAAAGAATGAGCCTTCAGGTTTTCTTTTAGGAGCAGTGTCACCTCATTCCTGTGTGTCACAGACCAGCGCTGGGTAGGGTGGGTGAGAGGCCTCACCCTGCCCTCTGTGGCCCATGGTGGGATTCCTGGGTGCTGGCGGCACAGGAAGCGTTCTTGAAGCCCAGGTGTGCGAGTGCCTGTGTGTGCCGTGCCTCAGCCCAGACGCAGATCCTTGGCAGGCAGTCCCCTGCCTCTGATCTGCTGGTTCACCTCTGGGCTCCTGGCAGGCAGTGCAGTTTTGTGGAGCCCGATTGGCTGGCATCCCTGCATTCTATTAGCAGCGGTGTCCCCAGGGTGGACAAGCCTTCCTGGGAGAATCTCTGGATTCACAGCCTTCCTTTGCAACTGGACAACACAAGGCTAGAGATACTTGGACCCCAAAACTTTAAATATATGTGGTGACTGTAGAATGTGGGTAGTTTAAGAGAACTATAAATAAGGGAAACATTTCAGACTAGAAGAAACAGTTTGATATCTTTTCTTTCCAGTTCTCACGTAGTGGAGGTCATAGGGCATACATAGGATTTTGTGTATGGCTATTACATTACAATAGAGGTAAAACGTTTTATAATTAAAATATCTCAGTCAACATTATTCTATAGGTAGTGTTCCTTTTATGAATATATCCTGCTGTCCTTAATTTATGTACTGTTCTTGGATCCTGAGATTATTTTCATTTTTTTACTGTTACCAGGGATGCATGTCTAATGCATGGCTGGGTTTTAGATGGTTTCCTGATGCTTCCCAGAAGTGAGTCACTGGGTCACTTTGGTGCCCCTGAATTGTGTCAGCCAGTCGTCTGCTAGGCGTTTAAAGATGCAAGCGAGTACTCCTATGTGGTGCCCGTGCATTTGACATCAGGACATGGAGACCACGTGTCGCAGCTTTACATATGTGAACTGCTGCTCGCAGGGGCAAGTGCTGGTTCTGTGAAAGAAGTGCTGAGGCTGGGCTCGAGCTGGTAGCCCTCCATGCCTTGTCTCTCAACCCTGTCCCCTCAGCACAGAAAAGAGGTGCCTTGTCGAACACTCCATGGTGGTGTGGCCTGAAGAGTGGCCAGGGCTCAACCAGGGGCTGAATTTGGTGTGTGGTGTGCTACGAAAATTGGTGTGCCCTGTTATGTAGATGCGTGGTTCTCGTATGGAATGTTATTTGTGTAAACGAGAAAGTTGATGTCATTGTCACTACAGTGGGACTTATTAGGTTACACAGGGTAGCTGCACTAGCTTCTGTTTCTTTCATAAATGTTATCTGTGACTGCAGATAAAACCAGAACAGAGTGTGTCTCCATTTCCAAACAGTCCCTATGTTTTTATCTTTCAACATTCTGTTTTTTGGTATATGGAAACTTAATTATAACTTTTAAAAAATGTTTGTGGAAAGTATTACATAGGTCCTCCTTTTTCCCTCCTTAATCTCTTCCAGTCGCTCCCATCCTCCCCCAGGCCCTCACCACCTCATTGTCTGTGTCCATGGGTTATGCATATATGCATACAGGTTCATTCCCACTCACCCCTCCCCTGCCTTCCCTTGAAGTTCAACAGTCTTAATTATAACTTTCAAGTTACAAAAGAATTATCATCAGAGATACTTCCCTGTCCTAGCCAGTTTTTCTCAGTGGATAGGACATCGGCCTGGACTGAAGGGTCCCAGGTTTGATTCTGGTGAAGGGCATGTACCTCGGTTGTAGGCTCGATCCCTGACCCCAGTCGGGACAGGTGTGGAAGGCAACCAATTGACGTGTCTCTCACATTGATGTTTCTCTCTGTCTCTCCCCTTCTCTTCCACTCTCTAAAAAGCAATGAAAAAATATCCTCGGGTGAAGATTTAAAAAAAAAATAGATACTTCCCTGATGTGCCGCCCTGTATGGACGCTCTCTGTCCTCCTTCCAGGCCCTCCTGACTAGTGTCCATGGAGGAGCCAGGCCCGCAGCCCACAGCCTTAAGGATGGAGCTTGAATTCCTTTCTGGGTGGATGTGTGTTGGGAGGTAAAGCAATGTGGTCACTCAGCAGAATGGCAGAGTGAGTTGCTGGGTGTTTGCTGCCTGGGTCATCTGATCTAGTAAACACCACTGCTGTGTTTTCATTGGAATTTGTGGTTAAAAGAAAATGAGCTTTTCCTCCCAGGATTTCTCAGTTACAAGAAAACCAGTCAGCAGCAAATTAGATTTAAGCATCCATTCCTTATTACTTTCGTTTCTTCATGGAAAAAATTTGCAATTCTCTTGTACTGCCTGACTTACTTCCAGATCTTTCTCCCTCTGGCAAGAGCACTTTTTAGTGGCCACTGACCCTAATGTGCAACCCATTGGTGGTTGTAAATGGACACCGTTTACTAGTACACCCATCTGCCCATGGGCTGAGAGCCGAACCCAGGACAGAGCTGCTTTTGGCCCCACCCTGGGCTTGGGGAGTAGGAGTCATGTTTCCCCGAGGCTTCCTGTCCTCACACCCTCCCCAACATCCCACTTTGTGTCTAAACTGGGCTGTGAGCGGTGGGCTCTTCAGGACCACGCTCGTGTTTGGCAGACACCAGAATGCCTTCCTCGCCCCCCACCCCCAGGGAGTTCTTTTGTTGGGGTGGCCGCAGAAATGTCTTCGCCCAGCCCAGTGGGACGGCTGCCCCATTCCCATCGCTATTGGAAGGCTCAGGTTGGAACCTGCTACTGCCTGTGTCACCCCCAGCTTGCGGTGCCTGCTGCATGTGACCCGTGAATGTGAGTGTGGAACACAGTTGTGATGCCAGAGATCTCCCCTCAGCCCTTTCCCCTGCTTCTGAGCTCTGTCCTGGCACCACCTCGCCGCATGGACTGAATCGCCATCAGTGCCGCTTCGCTTCAGTCTCATGGACTGGCCCACACCCTCGTGGGACAGATGTTTTTCCCCCGCCATGGTTCACCCCTCTTCCTTTCCGAGGGGCTGAGTTGTTATAGCTTGGTTTCACCTGAAAAGTTGGGAGTGTATCCAGGCCTGTTCTCCATCCCCAACTCCGAGCCCAGAGTGAGAATGACCAGGCCTCAGGAGGCCACTGGTTCCCGGCAGTGCAAGCCAGGCCTTGACCTACGACAGTGCTGCCCCGATGTTCTCAGAAGCATAAGTTGATGAGGAGAGTGGTCCCAGGACAGGCTGGAATTCTGGAATTTGGAATCATCTTGTATGTTTAAGGACAGACCTGACCCATGTCCCTGGGGGAGGCATACCTCCTCGTAAGCTCGAGGCTTTAAGCGGAGGCCCAGGCTTCCCTTGCCCACCTCTCCCTGGTTTTAGTGATAAACTGGTTCCCTGGTAGAAACTTAACCGCCTGGAGGAGACAAGGACAGTTTGAGTGCAGGCCCTCGGAGCTGGTTGCATAAGGCAGTATCCTGTTGGGAAGGAAAGGTGAGCTGGTTTACCTGTCCTCTTCCCCAATTTAATGACAGCTGACTTCTGACCAGCTTTGGCGGAGCACACTCTCTCAGAGTCTGTCCCAGGGGCTCGGTCTCCTAAAAACACCCTTTGGCCATTGAGGTCTGGCCTTGAAGGCTCCGTGGGCGCATCAGCAGGTCAGAGGCTCGAGGAAGTGCGTCCAACACAACAGAAAGGTCTGGAGGCAGCATTCTTGGCGGCTCCTCTAGATTCCTGATGCCTAGATGGGCCTCCATGCTGCGGGCTTGAACATGTAGGCCGGACTGCCCCTAGCCCTGAAGGCCCCTCACCCTTGTCATGGAGCTACTTGTCACGGAGGCTGCACACCCTTCTCCACCTGCCCTGCACTGAGTTTCTTTGTTGCATCACCTTGTCTGTTGTCCCTCTGTCCTCAAGATGATCGCCGAAGCCTTGGCCCAAGGCGGGATGCAAGTAAGAGCCCGGTTCCCGCCCACCACCGCTGTGTCTGCCGTCCAGTCAAGCTCCATCCCTTTGGGCAGAGAGCCCTCAGCACAGGTATTTACGGGGCGGTGCCCAGGGCTCCTGGGAAGCTTGGGGTCCTCTGAGCGCCTTTGTGAGACACACTGTAATCTCTGTGACTTCCTTCACAGTGGCTCTCAGAGTACCTAACCAAGCTTACATGAGGCCAAACCCGGCTTGTTTCTTGAGGGGATGTGAGTAAATATCTGGGCTTATTTTTATTTTAATATTTTGGATAGTTCTGATGTTTTCATTTTCTAGAGAATGTGGGAGTAAATATCTTTTAAAAATGTTACTGTTGCCCTAGCTGGTTTGGCGCAGTGGATAGAGTGTTGGCCTGTGGACTGAAGGGTCCCAGGTTTGATTCCAGTCAAGGGCCATGCCTGGATTGTGGGCTCGATTCCCCATTAGGGGGCGTGCAGGAGGCAGCGATCATTAATTCTCTCTCCTCATTGATGTTTCTCTCTCTCCCTCTCCTTTCCTCTCTGAAATCAGTAAAAATAAATATTTTTTTTAAATGTTAGTGTTCAGTGGTTGAGCATCAACCTATGAACCAGGAGATCATGGTTCAATTTCCAGTCAGGGCACATGCCCAGGTTACAGGCTCAATCCCTAATGGGGGGCATGTAGGAGGCAGCCAATCAATGATTCTCTCTCATCATTGATGTTTGAATCTCTCTCCCTCTCCCTTCCTCTCTGAAATCAATAAAAATAGATTAAAAGAAAGAAAAATGTTAGTGTTTTAGCCCTGGCGGTTGTGGCTCATTTCATGCACTGAGAGGTCACCAGTTCGATTCCTAGTTTTGGGATCCCCAGTAGGGGGCATGCAGGAGGTAGCTGATTGATGTTTCCCTTTCCCTCTCCCTTTCTGTCTAAAAGCAATAAAAACATTGTTTCTAAGTTAGTGTCTTAGATAGTTATGCTGTTGTCATTTTCATGGTAAAATAAAACAGAAGCTAAGCAAGTAGTTTGGCTTTCTGGGGCTGTGCTGTCTAATGCTATGTAGCTATTAGCCATATGTAGCTATTTACATTTAAACTAATTAAAATTAAATAAAACTGAAAATTTAATTTCTCAAGTTATAGTCAGTTGAAATTTAATTACATTTCAAGTGCCCAGTAACCCCATGGGAAATCAGGGATTGTCATCCTGGACACCACAGATCATCAGACAAGTCAGTCCATGGAAGCAAAAAGTTGTCAGACCATGCTGCTGTAGAGTGTGCTGTGTAGAGCATAGAATTTACCACACACCCCTCTTTCTAGGTAGATAAAGACTTCTGTATACATTACATGTTTTCAGGGATACGATTTTCTGGTTCTTTCATGGTAGGAAATTTGGAATTCTTCTATGGTACATTTGTTTAACAAATAGTCATGTGCATTCCATGGGCCAGGCACCATTTTAAGATTCTGAGAATAAATTGGAGATGAGGTTTCCTTATCTTATGGGACTTTCTTCCCATTCTAATGGGCTTGCTGTTAAAACCTCAGATTTGCCAAAACTTTAGCATTCATTTTCTGTTGTTAGGGAGATACATCTATAGTCCTAGCAGGTAGTGGCCCCAGCCTTTCTCTGATATTTCCAGCGTTTAAACCTGTTATCCTCCCACACACATACACGCACACGTAGGGCCAGAGACATCTTGGGCATTCAGTTGTTCATGGTTCCAGAATTGGTGTATTTCTAATCCAATCCCTTCTAAAAAAAAGATAGCTTATTCAAAAAATATATCATTAAGCACTGGTCGGTGTGGCTCAGTTGGTTGAATGTTGCCTGGTGCACCAAAGGGTCATGGGTTCAATTCCTGGTCAGGACACTTACCTAGGTTGTAGGTTTGATCCCCGGTCAGGGTGAGGCAACCAATCAATGTTTCTCTGTTTCTCTCTCTCCCTCCCTCCCTCCCTTCCTCTCTCTCTAAAATCGATTTTTTTTAAATGGGGTGAGCAGCCCAGCTGGCATGGCTCAGTGGTTGAGCGTCGACCTATGAACCAGGAGGTCAGGGTTCAATTCCCGGTCAGGGCACATGCCCAGGTTACAGGCTCAGTCCCCAGTGTGGGACGTGCAGGAGGCAGCCTATCAATGACTCTCTCTCATTATTGATGTTTCTCTCTCTCTCTCTCCCTCTCCATTCTGCTCTGAAATCAATAAAAAAAAATTTAAAAAAAATGTATTGAGGAGCCACCCCTGCTGTCCTAACAGGGGTCTCACCCAAGCTCTCAGCAGCTGACACCTCAGACCTTGGCATGTCCGTATGGCATGGCGTGTGACTACTGTCTACCCCCGGCCACCTGCACATAGCCCACAGCAGGATGTGCTTCAGTATCTAGAGTGCCTGTCTGGTTTTTTTTTACCTTTGGCAACAAATTGGGTTCAAGAAAACAAGCAGATTAGAATGTCAGACCCTCTTTCATCAGTCTTTCTTGAGCCGAGGCTCCAGTTTCTCTGCCTCTCCTCCAACCCATCCCCTGGCTGCATCTTCATGTTGTGGTGCAGATGCTTCAGGGATATGGATGGTCGTAGCCAAGCAGAAGTCTGTGCCAGACACATGGAGGACACAGTGCCCCCACCATGGGAGTCCAGGGGTGACATGGGTTCCTGTCCCAGCACTCCCTTGGTGGGTGTAAGCAGGTGGCTCCACAGTGGGACTCACTTTGCTCTAGAGAGTGACTCTGGGGACACATCACGTGCAGGAGACCAGTAACGTGGGGCAGTTCCAGGGATGTCCAGTGGATGTGGGTGGTTCCAAGAAGGCTGGAGTGCATGGTGCTGCCAGCCTCCCCTGAGGTTTCTTTGCAGCACAAGGCTCTCCAGACCCACCTTGCTGCCCTCGGCCCCGCCGCCCTTCCGCCTCTGGTTGCTTGCTCTTTGCCTGCTCTGTGCATCCACCTGGCCTTCCATCCTGCTTCTGCAGGCCCCCTTTCCACTTGTCCTTGCTTCCCCTGGGCAGCAGATGGCGCTGAGGTGCTTGCGCTCCCCTGCTAGACATGTGACCTTGAGTAGGTCACTTCCACCTGAGCTTTCACTTCCTGTGAGTGATGTGCAAGTGATGGGGTGGCAGCGTTCTATGGCTTTGCCAGTAGCTGTGATAGACATGCCCATGTTTGTGGCAGAATGTGCCAGAAGAGAAAGATTCAGAGCTGGAATGCAGTTCTCCCCTGATGAGCCCGGCACAGACTGAGGCGGCACAGCTAGCTGTCTTCTCTCCTCTGTCCTAGAGGCCAATCAGACCCGGCATGAACCTGAGGACCAGGGCTTACTGTCTTGTTAGCTGCCTCACTAGGCCAGTTTTTTCTTGACATGGGCCTTTGGGTGGCTGCTTCCTGTCTCAGGTGTGTTATTGGTGACTCAGGAGTCCTGGGAGCCGTGGGCCTCCCAGCACTGATGCCGGAGAGGCGTTCTGAAGGCCTCTGAGGGCTAATGTTTGCCACCAGCAGGAGTTGGGCATGTTTCCAGAGGAGCTGTCAGATGCAAAGATCAGATGTCGGAGGCCAAGGGATTTCCCTTAGCAGCCTTAAGAGTGTTGACTACAGCCCTGGCCGGTTTGGCTCAGTGGATAGAGCGTCGGCCTGCGGACTCAAGGGTCCCAGGTTTGATTCTGGTCAAGGGCACGTGCCTTGGTTGCAGGCGCATCCTCAGTGGGGAGTGTGCAGGAGGCAGCTGATCGATGTTTCTCTCTCATCGATGTTTCTAACTCTCTATCCCTCTCCCTTCCTCTCTGTAAAAAGTCAATAAAAATATATTAAAAAAAAAAAAAAGAGTGTTGACTACAGGGGCCAGAGGAGCCAGAGCTCAGGGCTGGACATGAGAGAGAGGCTTGGGGGAGAGGCAGCGCCACTGAGCTCATGTGCCCAGCTCAGGCAGGCTGTTCTTCACTGTGTCTTAGACCCTCCGTCTGGTGCCTCGGGGAGCTGTGTATGTCAGTGGCTCCGTGGAACCCAAAAGCAGAGGATGTGAGCAAAATGTACCCTATTTCCCCATGTTCTGAGTGCTTGAGGGTGCCTCTTAAAATACAGGGCAGAGCAAAAGTAGGTTGACAGTTCATAGGGAAAATAATACAATAAATAATAATACAAAAATAAACTTTTGTGTACTCACAATTGTAAGCCTACTTTTGCCCCCCTCTGTACAGTTTCAGACACTTAGGTGGGCAGTGGACTGTGAAGTGGCCTTTCTGTGTCAGGTGCCTCATTCCCCTTCAGAGAAGCACTAGCTTTAGCCAACAGACAAAAGCCAGACATCTCCGAAGGGACAGCTGCTTGAACAGAGGCTGAAGCACTCTGGGGCAGGTGGGGCGCCTGCGGGGCCCAGGTGGTCAGGGAGAAGCCAGGTGAAAGGGTTTGACCTGGGGGCAGGAAGAGGGTGAGGCACGATGCAGCTTCAGGGACTGTAGGGCAGGGAGTGGCAGCAGGTTGGAGTCGGGGAAGGGTTGGGGCTCAGGGGGCAGGTGGGGAGGGGCCTTTACGGGGAGGGTGCCAGGCCTTTGCCTCCCCCTTGGCACCATGTGTGGTTCTCTGAATGGACTTTTGTGAGGCGACCTGTTCACCTTCCTAGTCCTGGGAGTTTGTTGGCACCTGAGTAGCTTCTAGAGCATATGTTCTAGTGCAGGGGTCATGGGGCCCCAGGACTCAGTGCATCCAGGCCCAGTGAGGGCGTCCTACACAGGGGGAGGGGAGGGGGAGGACACCTGGAACCATGTTGCTCCCCTCAGGCTCCCTCACTCCAGCCCCTCCACTTCTGGCTTGAGTTGGTGCCTCTCTGACCCAGCCATGTTGGAAGTGCCGTGATGGGCCTCTGTGCCCCCTGCAGCTCCGTCCCACACACTCGGTGGGGTGGGGAGGAAGCCGGAGAACAGGAGGAGCGGCCATTCGCTCCTGGAGCCTGTTCCAGGCAGTGTGGGAGAAAGGGCAGGGCCCCGTGCCTGCCCCCGCCCGCCTCGTGAATAGGGAAGGTGGCATCCTGTTTTCCTTGTGGGCTCTTTCAGACGTTCCTTCCTGCTCCCTGACAAGAGGACTGGAATGCAGCGACCCACTCCGAGTGGTCCTAACCCAGCACTCCCAATGCCACCGTGGAGGAGTGTGTGGGAGAGGGCAGTCGGTCTGTGGAACTGGATGGTTCTGGAGGCGGGGTGTGGGCTTGGCTATGCAAAGCAGGCTCTGAGGTGGTGCTAGGAGGGCAAGGAGGTTGACTAGGCTGTGGGAGAAGTCACCGCCAACCCTTGGGAGTGCTCAGGGTGGCAGGGCCTTTGGGGTGACCCGATGTGTGGAGGGGCCGGGCCTTATGCCACCATCATTCAGTGCTGGGCGAGGCAGCTCTCTTCGGGGCTTATTCCAGAAGAGGCTAGTTAACCCAGGGCTGGCAGGCAGGCGTCTCCCCATAGCTGTCCTCACCACCTGGAACTGCCATCCTGAGCTTCACAGTGGAAAGTGGCTGCTTCACACATCCTTGTCCCAGAGCCCTAGGGCAGTGGTCGGCAAACTCATTAGTCAAAGAGCCAAATATCAACAGTACAACGATTGAAATTTCCTTTGAGAGCCAAATTTTTTAAACTTAAACTATATAGGTAGGTACATTGTTATTAACTTAATTAGGGTACTCCTAAGGCTTAGGAAGAGCCACACTCAAGGGGCCAAAGAGCCACATGTGGCTCGAGAGCCACGGTTTGCCGACCACTGCCCTTGGGTGTGTGGTTTCATCCTGAGGAGTTCATAGGGGAATAGGCACTTCCCTAGTGAAGACAGCGTGTAGTTGACTGTTGTGTCTCCTCAGTGAGGACTGCAGGGAGTAGGGTGAGCCCTGGCTCTGCAAACAAGGCAGCAGCTTCTGAGAATGATGCTGAGCCACTCACGTGACAGTGGGACCTGCGGGTCCAGACCCAGAGCCCCAGGTGAGGCATGCTGGTGAGGGCTGACCTGGGCCACTTTGCTCCCATTAAGTGAAGGATGGTCTCGCCCATCACAGAGCGGGGTTTACAGAGGAGAGCTCCTCCAAGGCCACAGCCTTCCCTGGCCTCCCACTCCACAGTCACCTCGGAAAGGCAGGCACATGGGGATGCTTGTCTCAGCGCAGAACGTCCAGTTCTTCATGGGTCTCCCGCCATGGAGCAAGGGCTACCCCGCCAGGTCTTGGTCACCGTGTGTATGGGTACCTGAGAGGTGGGGCACGTGTCTGTATTAGTATTTGAGAAGCAGGGCATCAAAGAAAGACAAGGGTATGCAGTGAGGCTGTGAGAGAGAGATGGGGCTGTGCGTGCAGCCACGTGGGGTCTCCAAGCCTGAGCGGGTGGGAACAAGGGGACAGGGGGAGTGAGAGTGTGTGGCAGGCGAGCAGGCTGAGCCCCCTCCACTTCCAGGTCAGCCAGAACAGCCTCACCATGCTGTCCTCGCCGTCGCCGGGCCAGCAGGTGCAGACCCCGCAGTCGATGCCTCCTCCCCCACAGCCGTCCCCGCAGCCCGGCCAGCCCAGCTCACAGCCCAACTCCAACGTCAGGTAGGCCTGGCCGGGGTGCCCCTCCCTGCCTGGCTCACAGGGAGGGCCCTGCTGGTGCCCACAGCTCACAGACACGCTCCTTTTCCCTTTGCTGCAGCTCCGGCCCTGCCCCATCCCCCAGTAGCTTCCTGCCGAGCCCCTCACCACAGCCCTCCCAGAGTCCAGTGACAGCTCGCACCCCGCAGAACTTCAGTGTCCCCTCCCCGGGACCTTTAAACACCCCCGGTAAGTCGGGTTGGGGATGGGCGTAACCTGCGACCCAGGGCCAATCATGTCACCTACATTCACCCTGGGAGTTGAGATGCTGAGGGCAACGCCCTCACCCTCATGAGGCCTCGCTTGTAAGGGGTGAGCAAACCCGAGCCCCTTGGAGCCCGAGCACCCCACCTTGAGGGTTTGCAGAGAGTCGGGCCTTGTGGACTGGCTGGGCTCACCAGCCTCTGTCCTGCAGTAAACCCCAGCTCAGTCATGAGCCCAGCGGGCTCCAGCCAGGCCGAGGAGCAGCAGTACCTGGACAAACTGAAGCAACTGTCCAAGTACATCGAGCCCCTACGCCGCATGATCAACAAGATCGACAAGAATGAAGGTGAGGGTGGGGCCTGCATGGGGGTTGGGGTGGGAGCGGCAGACTCCTAGGCTGTGTCTTAGTATCCCCTCTTCTGTTCCAGACAGAAAAAAGGACCTGAGTAAGATGAAGAGCCTTCTGGACATCCTGACTGACCCCTCCAAGAGGTGAGCATGTCCTCGGGCCCCCAGAGAGGGCAGTGCTACAACCACAGCTCATGGGCGCCCCAGGCTGCTGCTTGGCCAGGCTAGGACAATGCAGAGTATAGAGAAGGGCCTGGGGCTCCACTTAGATGTGTCTGCTGAGGCTCTAAGCCCCAACCCCCACCTTTGCCAGCTGTGGGCCAGCCCAGCTCACAGCCCAACTCCAGCATCAGTTTCTGGGGCCCTCATAAGACAGAGCCTTAAGAAGCACTCGGGAGGCGGTGGAGTGCCAGGTTCTCGACACAGCGCCAGAGCTGGGCCAGCGCCACAGAATTGCGTGTGGACTGGCCTTCAGGTTACTTCCCTTGGCTCAGACTGTGTCTCCTTCCTGGTTTGCTTGTCTGGACAGAGTGCTAGACACTGCGGGGCTGGCCTATTGGCGTTTGATGGCCCACAGGCCTTCTTGGCTTGACCCCTCTTTGGGCCTCTGGCCTACCTATGCCTTGTTCTGCTGATCAGGACTGAGCCGCTCCTGGGGTGGGACCACCAGGCCTTAGGCTCTGGATTCCTGTGGATGGTTCCAGTAGCCAAGGCTCCCGGCCTTGACTGTCCAGGGGAGGTCAGATGGGTGTGGTTGGATTAGCACACGAGAGCTGCCAGTTCTCCCTCCTCTAGCACAAAGGGTCAGCCACGTACCCTCTCCCCACAGGTGCCCTCTGAAAACTCTGCAGAAGTGTGAGATCGCCCTGGAGAAACTCAAGAATGACATGGCGGTGGTGAGTGGCGTGCTGTGGTCTGGTGAGGTTCTGAAGGCAGCAGGGAATGTCAGGGCTCACCCGACAGTGACTCGGAACCACAGGCTAAGAGCTGCCCTCCCTGTCCAGAGTGGGCAGAGGGGGCTCACCACTCAGCCTAGGCACCCTGCTTGGAGTTTTCTTCCAGGTAGGTCTACTGTGGGGGCTGGGGAGGTGGGAGAAATTGCCCTCCAGCTGTCGCCTGTGGGTGCTTCCTCCAACATCCAAGCTGTGGGTTTTCCTTTAAGCTGCCTCCACTCCTGCCTCCACTTGCCAAGCAGTAGGCCAGGCCCTGGTGGGAGGGGATCTGGGAGACTGTGTCCAGGATTGGCCATCTTTGTGTGCAGGGGTAGGAGGGGGTGGGGAGCCTCGGGAAGTGTGGCTGTAAGTAAGGACGAGGGTCTTGGGCTCAGGAGAGCCTTCCCAAGAGGAGGCTGCTGACCCCACCCATCCTGTCCCAGCCCACGCCCCCACCACCCCCGGTACCACCAACCAAGCAGCAGTACTTGTGCCAGCCGCTCCTGGATGCCGTCCTGGCCAACATCCGCTCGCCCGTCTTCAACCATTCCCTGTACCGCACATTCGTGCCAGCCATGACGGCCATCCATGGCCCACCCATCACGTATGTACAGCCCAGGGCTTAGCCTTGAGGTGGGCACAGGTGTGGGACTACAGGCCACAGCCTAGCCAGTGTGGTCACCACGATCGCCTCCTCCAGGGCACCGGTGGTGTGCACCCGGAAGCGGAAGCTTGAAGAGGATGAGCGGCAGAGCATCCCCAACGTGCTCCAGGGGGAGGTGGCCAGATTAGACCCCAAGTTCCTGGTGAACTTGGACCCTTCTCACTGCAGTAACAACGGCACCGTCCACCTGATATGCAAGCTGGGTGAGTACGGGGGAGGGCAGGGCAGGGCGGGCGAGGAGTAAGCCCAGCCCCAGGGCTCCACCATTTCTCCGAGCCATGGGGGTGCTAAGAACACAGCTTCCAGGCTTCGCCTCAGAACTGGCCCAACCCGGACTGTCCACTGTGCTCAGCCTCCTACAGACACCCAGGCTCACACCACAGCCCCAGGCCCAAAGGAGCTGCCGGCGTTGTCCTCCTTGATCCTTACACCCTGGCCCCAGGACATCTTCCGAGGCTGGACCATGAGCCCAGCACTGTCCCCTCTCCTGTCCAGGGGGGGCTCTGCTTGCCTGAGGCCCTAGAGCCAGTGTCCTCCGGGCTTTGCAGCCTCACCAGAGCAGGGCCGTGAGGCAGGGTGGGCGGGTCATGGGCACGGCCTCTTGTGTTGCAGATGACAAGGACCTCCCGAGCGTGCCACCCCTGGAGCTCAGTGTGCCCGCCGACTACCCCGCCCAGAGCCCGCTGTGGATTGACCGGCAGTGGCAATACGGTGGGTGAGCTGAGAGGACAGCTGTGAGGAGTCCCTGCCTGGGACCCAGGGCAGGCAGGGTCAGCTCTGAGCAACCAGGGTTTCCTCCATGTGCCGCCCAAGCTGAGGCCCTCCCTTTCCTCCTCTGGTTCCCCTTTGTGGACAAGAGCAGGTTGCCCCGCAGCCACTGGAGAAGGAAGGGTCTCTGCCCCCATTGTGTCCCTTTGTCCTGCAACTTCAGGGCCTCGGTGTACAATAGATGAGGAGTGAGCAGACCCAGGCCCCGTTGTTTAGTGGCCCTTGAGGGCCTCTGCAGGCTCACAGACACGCCCCCGGGCCTGCGCTCCCCCTGGCCTGGGGGGCAGACAGGAGCTTGGGCTCAGGGGAACCATCTGGGTGACATGGCGCTCAGAGGCCCAGAGGGCTTCGTTGATGAGTCCCCATGAGGCTCAGACCTGGCACACAGAGGACCAGGACTAGAGCCCTGAGGCCATCCCTGAGGGAAAGCCTGGGTTCTAAGTCCACTCATGTTGCAGTTGTCCAGTGACACTGGGCCTGGGAGACCTGACAGCCACCAGCGGTGCATGGGCGATGGCCTCCCAGGTAGCCGTGGCTGGAAGTGCCCCAGACGCCAGCTCTGCCTTTGAGGGCAGGTTCCCACACAAGAGTGGCATGGGCCGGTTGTCCTGGAGGAGGGCACAGTGCTCAGGACCCACTGCTCTGTTGCAGACGCCAACCCCTTCCTGCAGTCGGTGCACCGATGCATGACCTCGAGGCTGCTGCAGCTCCCCGACAAGCACTCAGTTACAGCCCTGCTCAACACCTGGGCGGAGAGCATCCACCAGGCCTGCCTCTCGGCTGCCTAGCCACCACCACTGCTGCGTCTCGGGCTGCCAGCCCACCAGGGACCACGGGTCAGCTGGCAGCCTTGTTGGGGCCACAGAGGACACACACCTTGTGTCGGACCCTTCTAGGTGTTGGCTCCCTAGAGAGCCTGGGCTTAGGTTAGCTTTCCTGCTCTTATCTTCTGCCTTGGGGACCTACCAAGCGTTCCCCACACTTGAACCGGACGGGACAGGTACCAGACGGGACGGGCTCTGGAGTCCTCTGTGGTAGGAGTGGCAGACACGCCCCAGGCCTGCGCTCCTCAAGCTGCTGTCCCTTTGGCACCTGCAGGGCCCCTGTCCTCCCTGACTCCCAGGGAGAAGTCAGGGCCTTGCTACAGCCCTGGTGTGTGTGCCAGAAAACACTCCCCCCGTTTCTGTAGGAAACCCTGAAGACACACAGAATTCTCTGCTCAGTGTTGGGTTCACATGGGGCCTGCCGTAGGGAGGCTCCCGCGTCCAGGGGCACCAGTGTGTCTCAAAGGAAGTCTGGCCTGTGGATAGTTGCAAGTCACAACTACCAGCTGGACCTCCCACCTCACGGCATGTTCCCTTCAAGTCCTGGGGCCTGCTCAGCACTGGGGGTCCTGGGGAACAGAGCATTCTGGGGGAAGCCTGTCCCTGGCACCATGTGCACTAGCTGGGCTCACTTTTGGGTCAGGGTGCCATCCTCTGGACCTGGTATCCTCAGAGCCACTCTGGAGCGGGAGGGCTCCCTGGTGAAGCATCAGCCAGCCCTCTGGTTCAGAGGTTCCCCCTTTTGTATGTGCACTACTCTACCTTCTGTGGTTCTTACAATAAATTTATTATTCCTGTGTTTGTCATGAATTTGTCACTATGCCCCACCCCACCCCTGTGAGTCCAGAGCCTACTATTCAGTGAGGGGTGTTGTCAGGGCTGAGCCAGGTCCCCCACCTTGGAGATGGCCATGGATACCCAGACCTCAGTTCACCCTCATCTGACTGTCAATGCCTCGTCCTGGTTCACCTCCAGGTTTCTGGCAAAGTCCCTGTTCCCTGAAGCTGGAGGAGGCAGAGATTAGCCCTGAGAAACACCCACGAGATGTAAGAGGAAGCTGCTGTTCTGGCGATTGAGGGGTAGATGTGAGGCCCTCGGGGTGGGGACATCACGGGGTAGGCCCAGCACCCTGCAGAGGACCATTCTCCTGGGGCCTTGACTGTGGCCCTTCACAGAGGACGCTGGGCTCAGCAGTGTGGCTCATCGCCGATGTCAGTGTGGGCACAGATGTTGCCAAGGTAGGTGGACATCGTCTTGCCCTGAGGAGTGTCTGGTCAAGCAGACCCAAGTGCCTGTGCCCAGAAGGCAGCTCCGGCAGGAAAGGCCCTGAATCCAGTAAGGGGTGCACACGAAGCTTGTTTCTAGGGCGGCCGCCAGCGCCCTCTCCCCCGCTCCCCATTATAGGGCACAGAGCTGGGGGCCTCCCAGGGCAGCAGCGCCTGACAGCCAGCGAGGGACTAGACTCAGGACTGGGAGAAACAAGCTTTATTCTTCAACAGGTGAAGTAATACTTTTAACACGCTCTTGTGTAAATGCAGAATAGCAAAATACTGAGCAAGAAAATAAACGTTTTTCAGTTCTCAGACCAAGGACTTTATCTGCTGTGAGTTTGGTTTATGTGGAAATTTTTTTTTTTTGGAATGCTGCCTAGAGAGGGTGAGTGTCCCCAGCTGTGACCTGGGCCTGGCCGGGACCGCGGTGCAGGCTGCTCAGGGCAGGCGCTCAGAGCACGGAGCGGTGCAGCCGCCGGCTCTGCACCACCTGCAGCCGTTTCTGCCGCTCTGCAAAGTTATTCTTCAGGGTCTGCTTCAGTGCGGGCAGGATGGCGCGCTCTGACACGGGAATCGGGCTCAGGATCAGGCTGGCGGGGGCAGAGGGTGGGCAGCAGAGCCAGGACCTCCTCTCTGCGGTGCCCCGCCCCCTTCTCCTTGCAGGTGCCACCCATCCTGTGCCCCTGGACTCACCATTTCCTAGAGACACCCTTGGTGGGGACCTTGGAGAGCTGCATAGCTTCCTGGTCACTGGGGAAGGAAGAAGACGCAGTGAGCCCTGCACCACCAGCCCCTTCTGTGTTGGGGCAAGAGCCACACTGCGCACTCACTTAGGAGAGCTCGGGGCCGCCTCCTCGGAGGCAGCCTGGGATGACTTCTGGGTCCTTTCCAGGAGAGACTTGAGATGCTGCAGCTGGAAGACAGGGAGAAGGCATAGCGGCCAAGGCTGCAGAGCCGCCAGGGCTGCGCCCCACCACCCGAGCCTCACCTCTTGGGCCTGCAGGAGGTTGGCATTCCACAGCTGGCGGATGACCACTTCACACTGCTGGAGTGAGGTGGGTTTGCGCAAGTGGGGGGGCAGGTTCATCAGGCGGGGCACCCCCATCACCTGCTTGCTCTTGTGCTGGCTGCCTGCCACCCAGGTGGCGTCTGGATTAAAGGTCTCCACTTCATCTCTGAAACAGTCAGTGCAGCAGCCAGAGGTGGCCTGGCTGCCTTCTGCTGACCAGGGCGCCTGCACCGGGGTCTCTGGGGCCAGTGATCTGGGCCCATCTCTTCCTCCCCAGTGACCAGGTGCACATGCGTGGTTCACGCTGTCCTGACCCCAAACTTGGTAGAACTGGTCAAGAGGGAATCTAAGGACTGTGCAGAGGGAAGCAGGAGCCTGTCCTGCTGGCTGTACTACCTGGGGGACAATGGGGTCCCTTTTCTGGTGCAAAGTACAGACTCCCTGCTGCTTTCCAGGGAAGTTCCAAAACCTGGGGTGTCCTGCTGACTGTGCCTTCCAATGGCCAAGTGAGTTTGGAGGTCAAATTTGAGTAAATGGTTTAGGGGCTGCTGCTGGCCCCTCTGGTGGGCTCAGGTCAGCACAGGGGCCCTGTAGGACCCCCAGCTTAGTTCATGCTGGAGGCCAGCCCATTTGGAAGGCAAAGCAATGGGCTGGTTCCAGGGTGTGAACCTTCTAAATGCCTTACCTGGAAGGCCTCTGTGCCACAGAGGCTTTGTCCAACTTGCTGCTGTGAAGCAGGGCAGCAGCCGAAGTCTTCTCTTCCAGGTCCGTCTTCTGGGAAGCATCCGTTTTTGAGTCTGTCTTCTTGGAGCTGGGCTGAGGCCTGGCCTTGTTTTGAGAGCTGGCTACAGGTCAGACCCAGACAGGGCCAATTACTGCAGACATCAAGCATTTGTGCCCAAGTCCTCCAGGACCAGCTGTGTGTGCCCAAGGAGCCCCCGCCCCCTGCCTCAGTTTCCTCCTGGTAAAGGGGAGATGGTAGCAGAGCTTCCTGCTGGAAAACAGGAATGAGGGTCTGAGCATGAAGCCTGTGGGCGGAGCCTCCTGAACGCTCTGACTCCTGAAACAGGGCCAGTCTCTTCCCAGGCTTCCGAAAACGCTGGGGATGGGGTGGCCCTGACTAAAGCAGAACCCCACTTGGGACAAAATGAAACTGAATGAGAGGTCCTGATCCAGCCCCCAGGTTTACGTTCCCAGAACAAGATCCATGGCCTGCCTGGGTCCAACTTAGAGCCGGGGCGGATCCCGATCAGCATGCCTGCCTCTCAGGAGGCAGCGTAGGGAGAAGAGGCTCTCGGTGCTGCAAAGGGCGCTGGGGCCATCGGACCTGCGTCCTGCCTGCTTAGCAGGGACACTACCAGCCGGGCAGCCAGCTCCCCACCCTGTTTCTGGAAGACACTCAGAGAGGCCGTCAGCGTCTGCCCACCACTGGCTCCAGGTGGGCCTGCTGTGGGGCCTTGTGGGCCTCGCTGCCATCACTGTTTCTGCAGCCTCCCTCCCTCCGGCTGACCCACAGCCCAGTCCCATCCAGCTCAGCCCCCTTCTGGTGGTTTCAGCGCACCACACCCTCCTTGGCTCCCTTTTGTTGCCCCTTAACCCTCAGGTTCTTGGGGCCTGGCAAAGGCACCATCTCCCCACCCCCCGGGCTGCCTAACAGTGGGGCACTTGCCCTCCCCCCCAAGCACACTGAGGGTGCTGGCAGGCTCACCTGACATCACTGAGTTTGGAATGGGCTTGACGGCCTGAAAGTTGGAATTGGTGATGCTACCTGTGGACGAACATGCAGGGTTCAACCCAGGATGGCAGCAAGGAAGCTTATGTTCCACTTTCCCCAGCAGCTTCTGCACAGCAAGAGGCCGGGCCCTCCTGCACCCGCCTCCTGGCCTTGCAGGCCCTGGGCCCGGGCATTCATGCAGAGCCCTCCCCGATGTTCTGGTGAGGCAGCCCCTGATCTAGCCAGTGCCTGAGGGAGCCAAGGCCACAAAGGGGGAGGGCTTGGGGCCGTAGAAGTAGGCAGGTCCTGAAGGCATACAACCTCTCCTGATGTCCCTTTGGGGACCCCCGCCCCCCCAACACACACACACACTGCAGAACTGGGGCCGCTAAATGGGCGTCACTGTGTGTCTAGGACAGCTTACTGGAGCTGCTCTGCGCACTAAAGTCAGGCCCCCATATCCCATTCTCTGTGTCCCCCAAGAAGAAAGAGCCTTGGGCACCCCCGCCCCCCAGACTGGAGCACTCCAGGCTGGCACCACTCACCGCTCAGTGTCAGGCCTGGCCCCAAATGTTAGTGGGGAGAACAAGCCCAAAGCAGTCTGGGCTGGGCTGGGCTGGGCTGGGGGACAGGTAGAGTCAATGTGCCTCAGATGAGGGAGGACTTTGGACAAGTGGCTACAGGTCTCTGTGTCCTGCACTTTCTTCTCCCAGACCCCACAGTTGCTTCTGAGATGGTAGGGAGGATCCCTGCCATCCCAGGGAGTGAGAGGCCAGAGCCACAGGGCTGGGCTGGGCTCCCCAGCATTTCAGAGGAACACAGGAGTAGGCCAGAGCAGCAGCCAAGTAAAAGAGCTCACCAAGGCAGTGAGGCTGGGGAAGGCAGGGGCAGGCTTGGCACCCCCACCAGCAGCTGTTCTGCCCACTGACCCTACTGTTCAGATTTCAGGCCTTGGGCTCCCTGAGAGCAGCACCTTCTGTGCTTGTCACCCAGACCATGGCTGGGTACAGCGGTGTCTGTCCGGATCCTCCAGGACCCCTCACCACTAGGACAGTGCGTGGGCCAGAGCAGCTGGGTGGGCACAGGCAGTTTAGAGGGGCTGCTCTTGACAGTGGTCACTTCCCATCGGGCACTGAGGGCCTCAGTCTTACCTTTCTTAATTGACTTCTGGTTCATTATTAGCTTGTAATGGAGCTCTGGAAGCAAGCACATGTTCTCGTCATTTTCAAAGCCACAGCCATTTGAGAGAAGCTTGGCTTGCCCTGTCCTGCCCACCCTCTCTCCGCTGAGTCCCCAAGAGGCCTCAGGGACCCTGCCCCATGGGCCAAGACTTTGCCTTGGGCTCCTTAGGGCTGGGAATGCCTCTGGCTGTTCCCTGAGCCAAAGCCCTGCAGAGAGTCTCACCCAAAATCCCACCCTTCATCCATGACGTCTACAGGGCACCCTCTGCCAGGTGGGGGGCTTGGTTCCAAGGGTAGAGGGATGAGTCGGGATGACCCAGCTTTCCAGGAGCCCCTGGCCATGGATGAGCAGATGTAGTCAGTGCTACAACCAAGTGCCCAAGGCACGGCTGGTATCAGGGAGGAACTGGGGCGAGACTCAAGAAGACATGGAGAGCTAAAGTGTGAGGAAGGCCAGAGAGAGGGGCAGGGTCCCATGGTGGAGGCCTCAAGTTCTGCTTCAGGGGGATGAGGAGCCTCGAGGGGTGTAAAATTAGGAAGTGGGTCTGCCCTGAGGAGACACAAGGGCACAGGGTCCCAGATGTCTGGGGAGAGGCTGGATGGAGCCCAGGGATCCTACTGGGCCAGCATGTCTGCCCTTGATCTGGGTGTGCTTCGTGTGTGAAAGTTCACTGAGCTACTTTTGAGGGTATGTTTTACTTTTTAAAAGTTTTAAAAATGAGGTGGGCCTGGCCCTGCCTGCAGAAAAGAAGGCTGACAGGGTGACTGTGGGAAATGATGCAGCCACACCCGCCCTGCCAGATGGGCAGTTGACCAGGAGGCCACCTTCTATGAAGACAGACCCATGACTGGAGGGGGGTTGCGGGGGGGACTGGTCTGGGGTAGGGAGCCTGAGCCCCGCGGTAGGACCCGGGTGGACTTGCTGCCCTGAGTCCTCCCTAAACCTGCGTGTTCTAGAGTCCATGTACTGCTTCGGTGCTGGGGATAAGTACCAGGGAGGCGGGTCTTCTTGTCTCTCCGGTCCCACCGCGGGGGGCGCGGTGTCCCGGCCGCCACCTGCACTCACCCTTGTTCTCCCGCTTCAGGTGATCAATCTCCTCGTGGAGTTTGACTAGCGTCTCCGAGTGCTGCTGCTGCAGGAACTGCAGGCTCTTCTCCAGGTCCAGTACCCGCTTCTGCGCCTCGCCGACCCCGAGCTGCGCCGCCTGATGCCCCAGGTGGTGGAGGGCCGCGGATGGGCGATGGCGCGGGCGCTGTGCGCTCCGGGAGCTCGGGGTCTCCGAGCTGGGGGGCGGCTGCCCGGCCGCCGCCCCTGTTGTGTTCATGTCGCCGCAGCTGCTGCCGCTGCTCCTCCCCTCGGTGGCCGGGCAGCCCCGGCCTAGTGCCGCGTCGCCATGGAAACGGGCGCGACCTAAGGGGCGTGGCGTTAATGGGCGGGCGCGGGGAGTGCGGGTGGAGGCGGGGCCTGAGCGAGGGGGTTCTCTTCCTGCCTGGGTGAGTGGAACGTAACTTCAAAGGAATCCGCCCGAGCCGGATTACGCAGTGGGTAGCGCCTGGGCCTGCGTACTGAAGGGTCCCGGGTTCGAATGTACCTCTGTTGCAGGCTAAATCCCCAGCCCTGGTTCTGATCGGGGTGCCTAGGGGATGTTTCTCTCTCTGTTTCCCCCCTCCCTTCCACTCTTATCCTGGGGTGAGGATTAACAAAAGAAAGGAATCCTCCGGCCTGGCCAGTGTGGCTCAGTGGTTGAGCATCGACCAGGAGGTCACGGTTCGATTCCTGGTCTGGACTGGATCCCTAGTAGGGGCCCTGCAGGAGGCAGCCAATCCCGTGTGGCTCAGGAAGGCCCCCCACCCCCGCCAAGATCTTAATAGAATGCTGGTCAGCAGTTTTCCACGTGTGTCCTGTCAGGGTTGTGGCCTGCACTGATTGGTTGGCGGGCACCAGGGCAGGGGGTCATTATTCAATGCAGCTGGTCCTGCCATCAGCCTTGGATGGTTTTGTTGCTTCTCTGGAACTGAAACAATGGAACAATCCGAGTCACAGTAAGAATCTGGGTCCTGGGTCGTGGCATCATTACGTTGAAGGCAGCGGGAATGGTACTAGGTGTTTAACCGGTGGAGCCAGACCAAACCTGGGTTCAACAACCTCGGTACTTGGGTTCTGGCTAGGAAAGAATTTAGAGCCAAGAACCCAACTGTAAGAGTAAATTGGGTAAATCACAGAGGTAGAAAAAGTAATTCCTAGAAGAAGTGGGTTTAGGAAACAAATTATAGAGGTAAAGGAAGGGCCCTTGGAGCTTGGGAGTGAGGAAGCTAATGGTAAAGTGCCTGGGGCTGGGGGTGGGGGTGGAAGAGAGAGGGAATGGAAAGGGGAAGGTGCAGGCGTGGTCCCGGGACGGGACGGAGAGTGTGGCAAACTTTAACTTGGGGTCACTGTGCTGGGTCAGGTCCCCATGCTCCCCACTGGAAGCCGCTGGCACCCACCCCAGCCACCCATTCTGCTCCTGGCTTCTCAGGCACAAGCCACGGGGTGCTGCAGGCTATCCTTTCATACTGCCTGCTCCCCCCAGATACCACCTCCCAGCCCCTGACCACTGGAAGCCAGTCCCCTCCTTGACCTTACTATTCTTAGTTCTTTATGACTTCTGGGCCCTGCACCATGAGGTCTTAGAGCAATGGGTGGTCCTGCCTACTATATCCCCAGTACAACTGAGGGTGCACATAGTAGGTGGCTATTTCACAGTTGATGGATGTGGGGGCGAAATAGAGCATTTCATTTTTGCTTTTTAAAAAAAAAATATTTTTATTGATTTCAGAGAGGAAGGAAGAGAGATAATAAACATCAATGATGAAAGAGAATTGATTGGTTGCCTCCTGCACGCACCACGGTAGGGATCAAGCCTGCAACGCAGGCACGTGCCCTGACTGGGAATTGAAACGTGACCTGTATGTTCATAGGTCGACGCTCAACCACTGAGCCACGCCAGCTGGGCTCGTTTGTGCTTTTGAGGGTGTTGGAGAGTGTTTTCAGGTGAAGAAAACAGCGCGAGAGAGCAATGTGGACAGGAGGGTTGTGCATGGAGATGGTCAAGGAGAGGATACCCCGTCCTTGTGGGCAGGGATGGACTTCCGTCAGGGGGAGCAGAGAAGGGGGTGTAGTGGGGAAATGGTGCCATTGACACCTGACCCCAGGCCACCATCTCCTGGGGTGTTTGTATCTCTTCTCTTGACTTAATGAGTCTGGTAATAAAACCAGTAATCTGTCAATGCTGCACTTGGGACATTTAACCCTCAAGCCAGCCTGATGAGATGCTCATGTGGGGCTGCTAAGTGCACAGTTCCCAGCTGCACGTGACCCTCAGCTTCCAGAAGGCAGAGGAAGTACAGCACATGTTCCAGGATCACCAGGTTTGTGTGTGTGTGTGTGTGTGTGTGTGTGTGTGTGTGTGTGTTTTGTATTAAAGGGGACTCTGACCTGCTGAACAGAAAGGACAATTCTCTTAGCTTAGGCCAGGTGTGGGGAACATCTGGCCCATGGGCCATATAAGGCTCTCAAAATCATTTGGTCTGGCCCTGCCAAGGCATTAGGGGTGAGTTACTTAAATGTATGACCAAATATAGCAGGCTAATTTTTTATTTTATTTTTTTACGTCTTTATTGTTGAGAGTATTACAGATGTCCCCCTTTTTTCCTTCCCTTTGCCCCCCTCCACCCGGTTCCTGCCCCAGGCCTTCACCACCCTATTGACTGTGTCCATAGGTAAGATCTTTGGTTAATCTCTTCTCACCTCCTTCTCCCCACTTCCCTCTGAGATTCGTCAGTCTGTTCCATGCTTCCATGCCTCTGATTCTATTTTATTCACCAGTTTATTTTGCTCATTAGATTTCTTGTTCATTTACTTTGATTTTTAGATTTGATTATTGATAGATAAGTACTTGTTGCCATTTTATTGTTCATATTTATTTCCTCCTCTCCCTCCTCCCTCCTCCCCCTCCTCCTCTTCCTACTCCTCCTCTCTTCAGCATTTCACATAATACTAGTTTGGGGGTGATGAACTCCTTTAGCTTTTTGTCTCAGCCTCCTGTCACCTGAGCTGGGCACTCTAGGGCAGTGGTCACCAACCAGTGGTCCACGGTTGGTGGACCGTGAGGTCTGAAAGGTTGGCAACAGCTGCTCTAGGGTGCCTCTGTGTGGGCTGTGTGCACAGTCTTGTAGTTGAGCCTTGACTGCTGTTGGTGTCTCTGGGAGGAGTTGACCTCCAGGCCAATCGGCTGTGAGGACCAGCTGCAAAGACAGTGGGAGAGCTGCTGTGCAGGAGGCGAGGCCCAGCTGTGAAGCAAGGCAGGCTTGGCTCGTGCTAGTGCTGGTTGTGGGCCTTTGATTCATGGGTTTGGGGCACACTGTCACCAGCTGCAGCCTGTTTGAGAGATTTTTGGCAAAGTCTGAAGTCTGAGCCAGGACAGGACATTCATATGGAAAAGCTGCTGCAAACAGCTTGGATGGGGCTGCAGATTGGATGGGGCAGGATTCCGGGAATCCCCAGGGCGGAGCAAACAGTGTGCTCCAGGCTGGTTGAGACTCAGATATGGCTGCCAGTCAGCCCTGCGACAGGGGAGGTCCCAGCACAGGAACAATGACCCCTGTGAGCACCCCATCTGGGTGAGAGCCCCCCCTGAGTTCCTGCCCTGGTGCCAGACAGTCCAGTTCCTCCCTGTATGTGCCTGGGGAGGGCAGGGAGCAGAGGTCAGCAGGAAGGAGGGAGGGGCAGGCAGGACGGACATGGAATGGCTCCTTTGGTCTCAGGCTCGGAACTTGCTGATAAGCACAGGGTTTGCTTCCTTAGGGTCAGGGCCTTTGGCAGCGGTGAGATTTGCATGGGGTTTCTGGGTTCTTTGTGTTATTCTTTCAAGTTCTCTGAGTTTGACATTCTTACCCAGAACTCCTCACAGGAGCTTTCTGTCCGTCGTGGCAGGCACAGGGGCTGCCCAGTTAGCCGGGCCCTTCGGGTCCAGAAAGCTGGGTCCAGATGGCGATTCCTGGCCCAGCTGTGGTGTGTACGTGGGACTGTATGACAGATGGCGTCTAAGCACAACCTTCCAGGCTTGGGAGAAGGTCACCAAGGTTAACCCTAATTCCCTTGGAAGCAGGAACCCAGTCGGAATCCCTCCCGCCCTGGGTGACTGAGAATGTGTGTCATCCCAGGGATCGGTGACTTTCAGGGATGTGGCCGTAGACTTCACCCAGGAGGAGTGGGGGCAGCTGGACTCTCCTCAGAGGGCCCTGTACCGGGACGTGATGCTGGAGAACTACCAGAACCTTCTCGCCCTGGGTAAGAGGCTCCCGAGGCTCGGAGCCTGTGGTCTGGGCACACACCTCAGGTACTACTGAGTCCCCTTCCGCACCAGCCTGGCGTGGGGGGTGGGCTCTGTGGCCGACTGGCACCCATGCCTGGAGGTGTGGCTGGACACAGGCGAGCCAGAACGAGAGGGAGAGGGAGAGGGAGGATAGGGTCCTGGAAGCCCAACCTGCCCTGGACTTTCCAAGGGAGACAGGGGTGGTGGTGGGGAATACCCATGGGTTCCTCAGAATGCATGCCTCAATTTGGGTTCCCATTCTGCGACCCCCATCCTCGGGGACGGCCACACCTCTCAGTGCCAGCTCGTGCTGTTCGGGGGCTCTCCTGCCCCAATGCTGGACAATCTAGTTACTCCCCATATGTGTTGGGGTCCTCCAGTGCTGGATCTCAGAAGCGGGACAGTGCGCGGGCTCTTTAAGAGGAACAGGGGGATTCCAGCAGCCTGTGTCACTGGGCCAGAATTCCTGCTGGTTTTTATGGCCTGAAGTTACCAGGACTTCTCTACCAGCTCTGGAACCCCGGGCTGGGGGGCTGGGATCCCTGCTTCTCATGGGCGGCCTCTGCGGAGACGATCTCCCTCCCAATTAAAAAGGCGGCTCAGGTGAGAGCCGGGCCAGCCCATCCCACCTCCACCCCTCCCACCTCAATGAGTCCTTCTCTCCTTCTCTGGTGCAGGACTTCCCTGCAGCCAGCTTCTGATGGTTGCCTGCATTTTAGTTGTAATTTTGATGTGGTTGCGGGAGGGCAGAGTACAGGTGTTTGCACTGCCACCTCGGTTCTCCCAGCAGGCTAATTTTTAAGTTGGTAATTTTGTGTGGCCTGCGAGTGATGTTATAAATATCCAATGGCCCTTGGCAGAAAGCAGGTTCCCCACCCTTGGCTTCGACCTAGCTTGGGGGCTGTGCTGGCTGCATCCCAAACCTCTGGGGACCCATTATCCTCACCCCGGCCACTCGTGTCTACATCTGCCGTCTGCTGCTGAAGTGACTCCTCTGGCTCCAGGTGAGGGGCGACAGGACACCCAGCAGGCTGAGCCCAGGCACCGAAGACTCAGGGTTAAGAACGGGTTACAAGCCTGGTTGGATTTTTGGTCACAGGCTACCAAATACCACAATATGGAATTCACATCAAAATATAACCCCTCTCCCCCCGCCCCCCAAAAGATGGCTGGTTTAAATCCCTCTTCAGAGAGTTGTTCCCTCTGGTGTCATCTGTATAATGAAAGGTGTGAGACCCCGTGGGGAATTCTGACAGCGAACATGTAATTGTTGTGTAACTTTAATATTTAAGTGGTATCAAAAGGTGACTGTCTTTGCACACTTGATTTTATTGAAGGTACAAACGCTTTTGATCATCTTTGGTTGTAGACCAGAAGCTGGCAGAGGGACCGGGCGGTCCTGTCCGATCCCCTAAGCCTGCAGGGGACCAGAGCCCGTCCTGAAGGACAAGGTGGTGACACGGGCCACCCCTGAGCGAGGTGCTTGCTGACTTGGGGGCTGAGGGAAGCCAGGTGTCCCACCGAGCACCAGAAGAACCCTTTCTCCTCAAGCAGGATTGTATGGCCCAGACTTCCCGTCGCGGAGAAGACGAGGAAAAACCCTTGTTTTGCCAAGTGTGATGGCAGATGTAGTTTAAAAATGAGGGCTCCGAGAATCGCCATTTAATGTTCTCAGGCGTCGCTTTTGGGGTCTTTGGTCCTTCTCTGGAGCCAGAGGCTGAGCTGCTGTCCTGGTGTTACCCAGGGCGGAGACTCATGCCACACTGCCCGCCTCAGGACAGTGAGGCCGCAGGCCCCCCCGGAAGCACGGACTCCTTGGCTTCACATGGCTAAACCCTGAAACAGTTAAAAAGAGAAAAGCCTTGACAGCCATCTTCTAGCGGAGCCTCCGGCTGAGGAAGGAGGAAGGCCTGTGGCCGGCCCCGGACTGTCCCCATCCCACGCAGCTCACGGGCCCTGGACGCTGCTCTCTTCCTGGCCGAGTCTGGACTGTGTGCCCTTCTCCTTCGTTCTCTTCCAAACGGTTCGGAGGCTACAGGAAAATGCTCCCTGGAAGCGTGAAGGTGACCAGGCTCAGGTGCGGAGGTGGCCTCCTAGGTACACGGGAAGGGCAGTGTGGGGAGAGGCTGGCTTGTGGTCAGAGTTGGTGCAGCTTGCCCTGCTCCGTCAGCAGTGTCATGGCCGCAGCGTAGAGGAAGTAGCCCAGCACGAGGAGCAGGGCAAAGGGCAGGGGCCCGATGCGTAACAGAGAGGCCACAAAGAAGGCCAGCAGCAGTGACAGCAGCGTCCGGTAGCTGCCCAGGAAACGAAGGCTGAGCCTGGGGCCCTGGGCACGGCTGGCCACACGCCCCTGCCCCACGGGGCTCAGCAGGTGTTTGTCAGTCAGCCCCGGCTCCATGAGGTGGTATCTACAGAAGCTGCCAAGGAAGTCAGCCCGGGAACACAGGGCTCTCATCTGGCCTGCAAACTAGAGCACAGACAGAGAGGCACAGGGGAGTGGGCAACAGGCAGGGGCCACACGTTCCACCAGCCCCTCCCTGAAGCTCTAGGATGGAAGGGACGCTGAGCTGAGGATGTGGCTTCCCACCCCACTCACCCTGTGGTTGATGGTGGAGGACAGCCGGAAGAGCAAGCGGACCAGGCTGGCAATCTCATAGCTCCGGATGGGCTGCAGTTCCGAGTCCCCCTGGTACTCGATGTCAAACTTCCGCAGCCCGTTGATGATCTAGAAGCAGCAGGAGAGGTGAGCCCCAGGGGACAGCGAGGCCACAGGAGCCGTCCAGAAAACACACCTTTGCAAACAACTCAGCAAAGTTGTCTCTGATTATGGGGGACGGGGACAGGCTGGTGGGGCCACCAGCTGTGCTATCTGGAAAGTCCTGGAGAGCCAGGCCCCTCTGGGACATGGGCCTTACCTGGTACCGGCCCAGGGGGGTGAGGATGAGTCCGTCCTCACCCACGATGCAATCCGGGAGCTGCTTCTTGCCGTTCTCATCCTGAGTTGTTCCCATGGCGAGTGTGAGCTGGGCGAGCTGGGCCTCGCTGAGCTGTCGGGGAGAAACTGCTGCTTCAGTTTCCAGGTGAAGGGAGCAAATTGGTCTTCAAACCCTCGGCCTCTAACAACGATGGGACCCAGACAACGTTGCAGGCACAGCCTGCCTCTCCCGCAGGAGCCCAGGAGCCCTGTGTGGCACAGCCCAGGCTAGGTCCTGGTCTGTGGCTGGTCCCGGGCTAAGCAGTGGGGTGAGGGCACGGGACCAAATCTGGGGAGGGGACGGCCTCACGGCTCATACTCGGAACATCTGGCACAGGTACTCCAGGGCCTTCTCCAGGTACTCGTCTGTCTTGCGGATGCTGTCCTGCCCCATGTCGTCCAGGTCATTGGCTGGGTAGGAGCTGTTTGTGTCCGAAAGGCAGAAGCCCAGCCAGGACAGAAAAGGGCGGCTGGCTGTGCTCTCCCCGCACTGGTCAGAGATGGACTTGGCTGTCTGCTTGGCCTGCGTGATGAGCTGAGCCAGGCGCAAGACCTGCGGGCAGACGGGAGGTCACTGAGCTCTGGTGGCCGCCTCATGGCACCCAGTCCCCACCAGGTGGTCCCGGGGAAGCCCGCCAAGGGCCAGGAGGGTGGCTTCCACGTGACAACAATTTTCAAAAACTAAGGCGCATATTCTAAATGTGGGGAATTCCCAACAAACACTGCCTCTATTATTAGAAAAAAAAATTAGCCTTCACTGAACCTAAAAGGGGAGGAGGGAGTACTAGTGTCTCCTCAACACCTAGTCTTCCTCCTTCCCCCCAGATGTGTGCGCCTTCTTGGCTCACTGTCCCAGAGGTTCAGGGCGGCCCTGTGACTGGCTGAGCCGACTCACCAGCGTCCGGACCTCCGGCCCGAACATCGGGGTGTATTTGCAGTCCTGGCCTTCCAGGCTGTAGACATGGCTCTTCACCTTGAAGGAGGTGTCGGTGACGGCCGGCGGCCAAGACGACAGGAAGCTGCCGGTGAGTGTGGGAGCCGAGAAGAGCCGGTGCTGGCGGTGGGCGATGACGAGTTCGGGCTCCAGGAAGAGCTGCTCGCCTGGAAAGCAGGACGCAAGCCTGGCTTTGGCTTCCAAGGACACAGAACATCCAGCTGCTGCTGGCAGGGTCCCTACGTGCCTCCTGGGTTCCTGAACGGCAGTGAACATGCAGCGAGGGAGCCCAGGTCCTGATGCTCTCAGAGCCCTGCTAGTCTCAACAGGAAGCCAGCACTCGCCACGAGGTAGCATAAAAAGCTAACGCCCAACAAAGCTGGCTCAGACGAAAGCAGGACAGGCGCCCGACTGCCACGAGCCACCAGGGAGATAGCTCAGAGATCTGCACCCCGCTCTGCCAGGCACGCTGAGCTACGGGGAAGACGGGGTTCAGCCAGGCTCAGACCTTCATCTTGCTCTGGGCACCAGGATTCCCTACAACACCCTCTGCCAAGGCCCCCCACAAGCCTGTGAGGCACGTACAGGGTCTGTGGGTCCCTCTGGCTAAGGACTTACCTTTCTGGATCATCTCAGCCAGGTTGGGCTGGGCAAAGACTTTGGCCACTCGGAACACCATCAGTGCGTTCTTGGGGCTGACCAGGTCAGTGCGCAGCGCGCGGCTCAGGAAGCCCACGAAGAGCTTGGTGTACAGCAGCAGGTTCTCCTGCACAAAGGGCGCCCTGGGGACCGGCAGCTACTCAGGGGCCAGATCTTCCACACAGAGGTGTCAAGATCGGGGGCTGAGAGGGTCTGGGGTCTGGGGGTGTCCAGGGAGGAGGCAGGACAGACTGACAAGGCCTAGGCCCCCCAAGGACAATGGACTATCCCTAGAATGAGGCCTTTTCTGAGATGACCAAGACCATGGCAAAAGTTGGCCAGGGCACCAGAGGGGTGCCCAGGAGGAGGCGATCAGAGGTGCCGACGGAAGCCTGGGGGCAGCTGGGAGATGGTGGGGAAGTGCGGTGGCTCCTATGAATGAACTGGTGAGGAAGGTTTGGGGGTGAGCGTGAACAGAGATCCGAGTGAGACGATAATGGCAAGGAGACAGGGGAAGAGGGTGACCTGCTATTTCCACAGGAAACCAATCCCAGGCGAGACACAGCAGCATCAAGTGCGGCACGGGCGGCCTGTGCTCCCCCTCAGAGAAGAGCCCTGAGGGCCCTGAAGCAGCCCCCCTAGGGGAGGGCAGGGTGCAGGCTCACCATCTCTCGGACACACAGCGGGCCTGGCCATCACTACCCTGAGGCTGCTTCTCAGGCGCGTACCTCCAGGGCTGCAGGTAGCTTAACCACATCTCCAGAACCTGGCGAGACACGCGGACACAGTGGGCTGTGGGGGCAGGCGTTGGGCCTGATCCTTGGGCCATCTGGCCCAGGAGGGAGCTCAGGGAGCAGGGGCACGTTTCCAGCTGCAGGGCTTCGCTCTGCAGGGGTGCCACCATCTGGCTTCTTCCTGCACCGCCCTGAGAGGACACATAGGGGTGTTCAGTGCACCCCTCGGATGGTCACTCTCAGTGTCCCCTCAGAAGGGGGCCAAGTGCAGCTCAGTGAGGCTAATGGGCAGACACTCACGGCTCTGAAGGACGCGTCTAGGGGCCAGTGGCCGAAGCAGTGCTGCAGGAAGAGGTAGAGCTTCTGCTGGACGAACCTCGGGACAGCAGCCCTACGGAGAGGAAGTGGGTCACCTCACAAGTGAGCCCAGCGGCTCCTGCTTTAAGGACCAGCTCTGCCAGGAGGAGCACTGGGTTCCCCCTGGGGCTGAGACTTCGTATTTTTAGCCCCATTCTTCAGAGGAAGAAACCATGGCTCAGAGAGGTAAGGGGACATTCCAAGGATACACAGCACACATGTAGCCAATCCAGTGTGGCTCCTGTACACTTGTCAGCTTGGCTCACCACCCAGCCCCTTCGCTGCCTGAGGAGGGGGAGGGGGCAGCATAGAGCCCAATCTCCTGTGATAACTGAGCCACTCTGCTGAGAAGGGCCTCCTAGCCACTGGCCTTTTTGCCTGCCACTGGAGGAAGGGACAAGAGCATACAAGACAGGGCCTTTCCCTGGCCAGCCTGGCTCTTGGCGTATCGGCATGATGCTCTAACCAATTGCAGCCTGGTTTTCTACTGAAGAGGGTAGGCCTGGAGGGACAGGCCATGGCAGCCAGAGAAGCAGCTGGATGCCCCACCCACCTTTGGGGCCAGGGCAGGGATGAGGAGACAGAGCCAGGAGGGGACAAGGTGAGGCCCCACACGCCCTGGGGAAAGTCAGTGGGCAGCACGTGTGCGGAGCACAAGGAGGCAGGCTGAAGCACAGCAGCCCTGCATACAGCCTCATACCCACCGTTTGAATTCCTCCAGGGGGCTGGTGGCATGGGAGTGGGCGGAGGGCGAGACCTGCTCGGGCTTCAGGCTGTTGGAAAAGGCGTGCAGGTGTTTGATCAGCAGGCGCACCACCAGCACGTGCTCCTCGGTGGGCGTGAATGACTCCTAAGGTTGAGAGGGGTGTAGTGTCAGGATCCAGGTTTTCTGAGCTTGAACCCCCAGGTCTGAACACATCCCAGCAGGGCCCATCTCTCTGCTCTCCCCACAGGATGCGTGGGCCAGGCTGAAAGCTGGACCACCTGGGGCCCCACCCATACCTGCCACCTGCTGATGACCCTGGCACCGCAGGGTCCGAGACAAGCTCAGAGTGGCGAAGCCTGCACAGTGTGCCTTGGGACAGCTGCTAAAAACCAAGGTCCAAGTGCTTCTCTACACGCTTCAAACCCCTTTTTCAAACACTCTGTGGGTGACTTGTCACTGCTGCCCATGTAGGTCGTCAGGGGTCCTTGCCTCCTGGCCAGCCAGAGGATGAAGAGGAGCAGGGGGCGGGCAGGCTGCTATCCCACCTGGGGTCTGGACTCGGTATTCCCCTGCCTCCCAGGTGTGTGCAGACAGGCTGCCGTGGCCATAGCTTCCCTTTTCCAGGTGAACCTCTCCAGCTCCTCTTCCTGCCACAGCCCACCCTTCTATCTGCTCTCCCTTCTAGACACAGTCCTCCCTCTGCTGCTAATGGACCTATTGGTCAGCACAACCCCAAAGACAAGAACACTGTCAATCTTGTGAGCTGAACTTTTGATTCAGAGTCCTGTAGGGTCTCTGAGAGCCAGACCCAGAGCAGAGCCTGTTTGCCAGCTGTTCAGGGATGGAGTGCAGGGTGAAGCCCTGAGTGGGGAAGGCAGGACCCACTGCCCCGTGCCCCACACTCTGGCTGTCCAGACCAACACGCTCCTCTCCCCACACTCACCTGAGCTCTTTGGGGCCGCAACAAACTCAGAAGAGCTCTTGGCAGCCTCATCCCAACCCAGAGCAGTGCTGAGCACAGCCCAGCCACAGACCTCTCATGGGCTGAGGAAGCCAGCCTCATGGACCTTGCCCACATCCATGCCACTCTCTGTCATGGAAATGCCTCCACAGGCCCAGGTGACACCCCCCCCCCCCGCCACCCCACATCGAGGGATGATACTATGCTACTAGGTAATTTCCTTCTGCTTATCTGCATTTTAAAGTCTTTATGCAATGAATCTGCCTTGTTCTGAAGAAAAAAACAAAAAGCATGGGCTATTTTAATAATAAAAGATTAGAAGGGCATCAATATCAGACCTGAGAACTTCCTGCTGAGAGCCCTCCCCCTTCTCATTCCTGACCTCTCACTCTTACCTGGCCGTGGACAGGGGAACCAGGATCCCCAATCCCATCTGGACCCATCCTTCCTGGGATTTCTGGAGAGCCGGCTCTCTGCCCCAGGCCCCCAGCAATCACTGTAACCCCATCGGCTATGCTCCCTCTAGGTTTGTCAAGCCAATCTTCCAACTCCACACCCTCCTGAGCCAAAGCCTCACAGGAATCTCTGGTTACGCAGCAGGTGGCCTCCTTTTAAGGACACTTTTCCAAAGCCCATTCCAGGCTCTTGGCCCTCCTGCTGCGGAGTGAATGCAGCCAGATGGTTCTCCAGGGACCCTCCCCAATAGAGGCTGGAGCGGCACCAACTTCTGTGCCCAGCTGGCCCATACTGAACCTTCTGGAACATGCTCTTCCCTCCTCACTGCAGCTGTGCTTCTGAGCAGAAACCCCAATATGTGCTGCGCACTGACAACCTATCCCAGCAAAACAAAACTTTGCACCTTGTGTTCAAATTCAATGTGTGCTGCCACGGACAGTGAAACAGACAGGCTCTGAGCACGGCTCCAGAGGCACCACTCGGCCGTTTCTGCCCACACTTCCGGCCTCATCTCATACATCAATGAACTATGAGGCTGTCAGTCCTGAAACACCCTACAGGGCTGAACTCCACTTTGCTGGCCTCAACTCTGTCACACTACTCATTTCTGCCTAAGCAGACCAGTCTCCATGAGGTCACAAGAGACTGGGCCTGGGTCACCCAAGAACTGACAGCATTTCCAGGCCGGAGAACCAAGCCCAAAGTTTTCCTGCCTCTGCCTCACACACAGGCTCAGCTCAGCAGAACTGCACCCCCGGGCCTCGTGGCCTCAGTCACTTCAAGTACAGGCTTGAACCGCAGGGTGAGTTAGGCTCTACAGCAAAAGCAGAAATATTTCGCTTCCTCAAACTAGGGCCAAGCACGGAGCCGCCACAACACATAAGAACTTGTGATACCTCAACTGGCTTGAGGCCTGACCAGGAAGATCTGATGACCCCATAGCCAGCAGGGATCATGTGCCTCACTTCCTGGCACATGGCTGCACATCCCAAACCCTGGCTCGTCTACAAACCTGGAGGCTGGGCCAGGCTGAAGGGCCAGGCCACCCTCAAGCCCCAGGGCCTGGCTGTGTGTGGAACGGTCTCTGTATCACCCCAGCAGGCCCCCAGCCATGCCCTCGCTTTACCACTGCACTGACATGAGCTCTGTGGCCTACACCACAGGGCAGGGGTGAAACGGAACAGATCAAGAGCAGCCAGTACTTGGTAGGCGTGGAGGGCCTGGAGGCTGGGTTGGGCAGGGCTGTGAAGGGCGCTGGAGACACTGAGTCGGTAGTGCAGAACCTCCAGCTGAGACAACAAAACAGAAGCCAGAGAAAGCGGAGGAAGGGGAGGAAGGGGAGGGGAGAGAGGGGAAAAGAAAAAAGTGAGAGCCCAGAGGTAAGAGAAAAAACAAAAACAAAAAACAAAAACAAAAGCATGTCAGTGACAATCCTAATAACCACAGCCCAGCAACCTCAGGCCAGTGAGACCACCCTCATAGCAACCCAGACCACGCCCTCCTAGCAGCACACGCCAGGCAGGGGATGGACAGACCCTTCAGACCACTGGGAGGCCCCTCCATGCCACTGGGCCTGAAAGCCTCTCCAGCTCCCTGAGGTCGGCCTGACTCACTTTCCCTCCTGAGGGCCCCGCTCTCCCCTGACCCTGATGGCACTGTACACGTACACCATAGCCCACTAGGAGCCCAGGTGCCAACAACCAAGGCCCTGAAGGCCAGAGCCTCTGGAGAGAAACTTTTTAGGATCCAATTCTAGATGGAGGCCTCTCTGCCAAGAAAACAAAGCTATGTAATTGCCTAGACTTCCCTGGGTTGTCCTGAGGAAAAATTGACCAGCACAATTCCTATGTGTCTAAGATCCAATCAGTGTTCTGTCCTGATGGGGGCTGGTTCCTAAAGGCAGCACACAGTGTGCACAGCTCAGCCCACCAGGCCCCACCAAACGCCCTCCACACTCAACATTCCGGAAATGGTTAAAGGAGACACAAGCACTCCTTGGATCTAATTCTGGGAAGACCAGCCTCTCTCTACCTCACCGGGACCCCAACCCTCCAGATACACAGAGCCTTTCATTAGTCCCAGTGGCAAGAATCTGGCCATGGTTACACACTCCCTGAGCCTGGGATGCTGGAGATGACAGCTGAGCTCCCATGCTGCCTGGCCCCACCCCAGGACCTTCCACCCTCCCTCCCTGCAGCACCAAGGCCCGCAAAAGCAGCCCTCCGTCAGCCAAGCACAGCCAAGAGCCAGTCCAGGCACACATTCCGCCCTGCGAGAGCCATGCCTTGGGCTGAGCAGCATGCTTCACACAGAAGAGGTCAGAACAAGTGTGCCAGACTCCAAGGAGACAGGCACAGCCAGAGACACGCGGAGCAGGGGTGAGAAGGAGCACAGCAAGAAGGTGTTGGCCATTCACAGCCTTCCTCCAGGCCAGACCTTGGGCTCAGCTGCAGCCCTCAGAAGGAATCAGGGCATACAGTTTTCCTGTTGGGTCCCTGTCCTGGCCGGTGGGGACACAGGGCAGCCTCATACCAGCCTGCAGGGCTGTGGTCATCCTTACTGCCCTTCCAGAAGCCCCACTCCGCAAGCTGGAGGTCAGGCCTCCAGAGAGCGAGCATGCACTCTGCACCCAGCCCAGCCCAGCTCAGCCACGGACACACGGGGGATTTCCAGGAGCTACATTCCCTGCCTCCCTGAAACCAAAACTCACCAGGGTTTCCGTGTGGTGCAGTGCATGCAGCATGGGCCTGGATAAACGCTAAGGGGCCCCAGGAGAAGCAGACCTCCACAGCTGTCTTTCCCGGCTTCCTACACACCCAGTTGTTTCAGGTTTTGCTTTTCTGCCTCAATAGGAGGGAAAGGGCAGAACCTCTCTGATGCCTGGTGAGAACAACACCCCCCCATCCCCGCCGAGACATCCTGAGCAGCTCTCAGACACCCTGTGGTCTGACCAAGAGAAGGAAGCAAATGTGGGGAGAAGGGGAAGGCCCTCCTGCTCTGGCAAGGACAGGCACTGCCCCTTCCCCATGTGGACTCAGACTAGAAAGGCCTTTCTGCCTCGCCATCTGCTGAAAATGAAAGCGGCATGCTTCCACTGGCTCGGAAGACAGAACAAGCAGACAAGGAAGGCAGTGCAGCGAGGCGGCCTCTGCCTCTGCAAGACCAAGCCACGTGCACAGGGGCTGAGCGAGCCTCCCAGGACCCCTAACCACCGTGCACCAGCCAGGAACATGCAGAGTCAGCTCTGGAAGATGGAAGAGCAGTGCAAGGGCTTTGTGACCTGAGAGGCCCAGGATGGAGTCCCCTGTTCTCCTCCTCCTCCTCCTATGTGACACCAAGGAAGCAGATTTGGGGACTTTAAAAGAGCATTGGTGGGAGGGCTGCACCCCAACCCTCCACTGGGCAGAGCACTGGGACCACAGAACTGGTTGCTGAGACTCTGCAGCAGGAGCAGAACCCCCACTTCTCCCCAGAATCACAGAGCAGAAGTTACAGACAGCCATTTTCCATTTTTATAAAAACCATAGATCCTTCATTCCCAAGGAAGCTTATGAGAATTTTGTCTGGCAGTGACAGAAGCAACCTGGTACAAAGAAGCCAGGCACTGCAGTCTCATGGAGTAGGAGCCTAAGTGCCCATCTTACTAACTGAACAGAACTGTTCTACCCTGACAAGTCCAGTGGGCTATGGGCCCTGGGGACAGTGCCCCCAGAGGGTGCCAGGGTCTCGGCCACCTCCACAGCTTTACACACAAGTAGCCCAGTGAGAGAAGGGGGAGAGGTGAGGAGGAGGAGGAAACAGGCCAGGCCACATGCAGGAGGGTGTCAGACTCCACCCACCACAAAGCCTGCTGATGTGCAGAAGGTGGAGACCCAGGGTGGCCGGGGTCTGTCGGGCACCCCCTCAGCAGGAAAGCAGGAGGCGCTGTGACGACAGATGTGACAGACCAGACACAGCTCCCAGAAGCATCAGCGGCTCCCCTGCCCGCAGAGCATGAGCACCACCACCTCATCTGTTCCTGCTGCCACAAGGGGCTCTGGAAGTAGCTCAGGAGGACCTCAGACAAGAGGCCTCCAGCCCCCAGGGTGCAAGCCCACCATAGAACCAAACCCACCTGCTGGTCAGCATCTGAGGGAGGGGTGGTTTCCCACCATCCAGCCCTTGAGAACTGACATCAAGGATAGAAAGTAGCAGGCTGACCAGGCACACCTGGACAAGAGCAGGGGATGGATAGAAACTATGGCAACATACCTTGGCATGAGGGGACTGCATTTTTTGGTACATCTCCAAGGAATAATGATGAAGCCACATTTCAACAAAAACCTGCAAAGGAGAATTAGCTGGTTAAATGAATTAGCAACAGTGTGAAGACTATTCAATGGAGGAAAGGACAGTGTTTTCAACAAATGCTGCTGGGAAACAGGATATCCACATGCAAATGAATGAAGTTGGACCCTTACTTAACACCATAAACAAAAAATAACTCAAAATGACCTTCATGATATGGAATTTGGCAATGATTTCTTAGACATGACTTCAAAAGCACAGGCAACAAAGGAAAAATAGACAAACTGGATTTCATGAAAATGAAAAACTTTTGTGTGTCAAAAGATATTATAGACAGTCCAGCCAATGTTGCTCAGTGGTTGAGGGTCGACCTATGAACCAGAAGGTTATGGTTCGATTCTTGGTCAGGGCACGTGCTTGGGTTGCGGGCTCAATCCCAGTGGAGGGCATGAAGAAGGCAGCTGATCAATGATTCTCTCTGATCACTGATGTTTCTATCTCTCTTTCCCTCTCTCTTCCTCTCTGAAGTCAATAAAAATATATTTTAAAAAGTAATCAATAAATAAAAGATATCATAGACAGAATAAAAAAGCAACTCAAAGAATGGAGGAAAATATTTGCAATTCATGTATCTGATAAAGGATTAACACCTAAAATATACAGAGAATGCCTAAAACTCAACAACATAAAAACAAACAGCACAATTAAAAAATGGGCAAAAGACTTAAATAAACATTTCTCCAAAGATAGACAAATATCCAATAGGACACGAAAAGATGTTCAATACCACTAGTCATTAGAGCAACAAATCAAAATCACAATGAGATACCACCTCATATCCATAGGATGTGTATCATAAAAAGAACAGAAAATAATGAGTGTTGGAGAGGATGTGAAATAACTGGAGTCTCTGTGCACTGCTGGTGGGAATGCAAAACGGTGCAGCCACTGTGGAAAACAGTATGGCTGTTTTTTAAAAAAATTTAACAATTACTAGATAGCCCAGCAATTCCACTTCTGGGTATATACTCAAATGAATTGAAAGCAGGGTCTAGGAGAGCTATTTGCACATCCATGTTCATAGCAGCATTATTCATAATAGTCAATAGGTGGAAGTAAATCAAGTGTCCATTGACAGATGAATGGATAAACAAAATGTGATTATTTACATACAATGGGATATTACTAAATATCCTAAAAAAGGGAGGAAATTCTAACACATGCTATAACATGGATGAACTTTGAAGGTTCACTATACTAAGTGAAGTCAGCCAGTCATAAAATAAAATCATGATTCCACTTATATAGGCACCTAGAGTAGGTCAAATTAATAGAAATAGAGTAGCATAGTGGTTGCCAGGGGCTGGGGGAGAAGAAGAATGAGGAATTATTGATTAGTGGGCACAGAGCTTCAGTTTTTCAAGATAAAAAAGTCTTGAGATAAATTATAACAATGTAAGTATACTTTAAAGTGGTTAAAATAGTAAACTTTATATTATGTGTATTTACCATAATTCAAAAAAATAAAAATTAAAACAACCCTCCCGTTCTGTCCTATAAGCCCATGCCTTGGTCACCTGCCCTCCTCACAGCTGGCAGAACCCAGAGCCCACTTAGCTGGGCGCCAACTGAAGCACTGGGCCCCTCAGTGATCAGGGAAGATGATTCCAGATGCCCCATCTCCCAGTGCTGCTGACAATAACATGGAAGCCTCTAAAAACACAGCAACCCCCACGCCAAGAGTTATGTACCAGGTGGGAGGGACAGAACCCCATCTTATCCACTCCAGGTTGCCAATAAGCAATGTTGTGGTTGCCATCTCAGCCCCAGAATCCTGTGTCAGAACCAGCCTAACCACACTCTCCACGGTGAGACAGCAAGGCCCGGAAGGTGGCCAGCGCTGCGCTGCGGGAGTGAGCCAGACCAAGCCTGGGGGAGAGGCTGACATGGGGCACTGCCACCTCCCCTGTGGGTCCCTAGTACAGAAGGGCCAGGAGCTGCCTGCTACAAAGGTGAAGGCTTCAAAGGCCCTCTCTATTAAGCATCATAAAAATGTAGCCGGTACAGGATTTAATATCCACATGACAGTGATCACAGGAACCTTCCCAACCACATGGGAGCGCGTCAGAAAGGTGGGGTGGTGAGAACACTTACTCAGATTTATTGCAAACTACAAGACTGGGCAGTGATTACATCACCATGAGAAAAACAAAACAAAACCCTGCACAGGAAATCCTGGGATGAAAAACACTGGCAATGAGATACAGGTTAGACAGGTGGGTCAATTTCTTCCCGCCTATTTTTCTAAATGTCACAGAAGGGAAATATTGACAATTTAGAAGCACCATCCAGCTCAGGGGTAGTCCTTAGACCTCTGGCCCATGGAGTGGAAAGTGGTGAGCGGTTTATTTTGAAATGGAAGCAGAGGGGAGCTGCCTCAGTTCTCACCTGAAGTAGAGTTTCCGACCTCCAGATCTCATGGGAGGCAGGGTCTGCGTTCACGGATGACTGATGAGAGATATGTCGCTTCAGAAGACTGGTGTGGTGGAGGCCATAGGAAGCGAAAGGCATGGCTGGAGTCCTGAGGAAGACAGAGAAACAGGCCTTCATTAGGGGCTCCCGATGGCATAACCAGGGGCAACTTGGACATCAAAATCAACGACCACAATAACAATTACAACCTGTTGAATCATACAATGACTCCCCAGTCCATGTGGATTTATACAAACAAATGGGAAGAGAATGTTCCCTAGTAAACAAAGAAGTGATGACATTTAAAAATTCATCACTTGGCACCATTTCATTAATAACTGATTTGGCCAAGGAGCACGAAGGGATGCTAACATTAAGTGGTAAGTGTACAGTTTCAGAATATCTTCCCATTAAATTCCTCTTGTTAATTATTATTGGCACAAAGTACTTATTTAACTTTACAGCAGGAAAACATGGCCAACCCCCCCCCCACTTAGCCCAGTGATCAAGGTAATGTCACCTATAATGGGGCACACAGACACCATGAGTCACCGCCGCAGAGCTCCTATCAAACAATGTCCAACCTGGGCCCGATCACAAGAAAATACCCGAGAACCCAGGTCCAGGGCATTCTGCACGCACCTAGACTGCATGCTACAATGGTGTCAAGGTCAGGAAAGATTGAGATCCAGTTGCAGACTGAAGGGACTATAGAGACAAGTGTATGTAGTAAGTGACCCTGAGCTGAATCCTAGCCAGGTAACTGCCATTGATGGGATAGCTGGTGAAGCCCCAGTGGGGTCTGAGGATTAGACAGTGGCCTTGTAGCAATCCCTGCTCCCTGACTTGGAGAGAAGTGCTGTGGTTATGAAGGAGTGTGCACTCACTATTAGGAGATACACTGAAATATTAAGAGATAATGGGCATATCTATAACTTACGTAAAGGACCCAGAAAAAACATACAGATAGAGGATGAAAACAATTTAGAAATCTCTGGCTGAAGGGTCTATAGTAGTTCTTTGTTATGCATAGCAACTTTTTTGTAAGTCTTAAATATGTAAAAACAAGCAGACAAAATCAGGCCCAGAAAACCATGTGGCAGCTGCAGTCTGCCTGCGAGAAGGTGTGATTCTGGCCCACCCCCAAGCCCCCCTCTCCTCTTTCAATCCCCTTCCCTTGGGGGCACCTGTCCATATTTGTGAGCTTGGGGTATGGCATGTGCCAGATGTGGGGTGGGCTAGCATGTGCAGGAAAGCCTGCCTGCAGCCTCCCAGGGAAGGAGCTGGGCCAGTGAGGTGGAGGAGGGTCCGAGGAGCACGGGCAGTGGCTGTTAGGGCAGGAGGATCTCCTGGGGAGAGCCAGCTGAAAGGCCCCGTTCACCTCCAGGCTGCACAGTAACGGCCTGCTCATTGACATGAAAGGCTCTCCATCCCAGGAACTCTGGCTCCGGCCAAGACCTGGTTCTCGAGTCACACAGATTCCTACTACTTCACGGATCACATAACAATGTTTTGGTCAACAACACTGCTGCTTCAACAGCACATACACTAAAATTGGGACCATACAGAGAACATTAGCACCTCAGTGTAGGGAATGGATGTTGCATGAGGGGAGGGATGCTATGGGCAGAACACAGCCAGTTTTCACAGCAGGGCCATGCAGCCACGGGGCCTGACCACTTCAGGGATGGTCACTGAAAACCAAAGCAGACATCCTCCTTACCCCTGCACTCTAGTCTGTGCTATGGCAGCTGGGGTGGGGGCACCTCAGGCATAAGAAAAACTGGGGAGCCCTGGACAGAGTGGGCACCATTGTTGCATGAGCAGTGCTCACTGACCAGGCTACTCCTTTGTAGAATAGCCAGTGGCACGCACGGGATACCTCAGGTACTGGCCAAAGGCCAGGGTAGCCGGAGAGCCTTACCTGGGAGCTGGTGAGGGGCTGGGCCCCCCGGGACTGGAGGAGAGTGGGGGGAGCACGCTGCCTTCTGTGGGCAGGAACCACGATAGGTACCTGTCCACCAGGATGAAATAGGCACAGTCTGAAGTACGAACATGGAGGGCCCCGGGGAGTGGCTAAAAAAACAAAACTCGAGTTAGTGGGTGGCGCTGGGCCCCGCCCCAGGCTGCTGACCCCAGCAATCACACGAAAGCCTTGGGATGTGGCTGCTTCCCTGAGGCCAGCCCACGCGCACTGAGGGTGGTGCCAGGAGAAAAGCCCCCATCACAGGCAGCCTGACTAACCCTCAGTCCTACCCGCCTGTGACCCCTCCACTCTGCCCCACTGTCTGGTAAGCACCTCCTATGGGAAGCCCCTGACTGCCACTTAGGGTGCCTGTCACCCGACATCACCTGTCAAGTCTGCCCACCAGTCTATTGCCCTAAGTGAGAATGGCCTGAAGGACAAAGACTGGAGGAGGGAGGAAAGGAAGACCCAGAGAAATGAGGCAGGAAGGGAAAAGGAGAAATGGAAGACAAAGCAAGGCTGGCAGCTGGCTCTCAGGCAAATCCCAAGCTCCCCTTGCTAGGTGAAAACAAGAGCCCAGGGCCACGCCCCCCACCCTCCCAGGGGTTTCCAGTAAAGCAAACTCTGTTCAGAGGAATCCCTTCTGTACCTTTTGAGTGATGAGGCTCAAAGCGAAAAAGAACATGTAATACTCGAACGGATCTGAAGGCAGGATCAGGGGACAAACGGCAGGGCAGTTGGGCCACCGCACCCCCACCGACCCCACACTGTGCTGGCCACCCCAGCCTCCCTACCCATGGGGTCAGCAAAGGATACTGAGGGCCAGGTTCAGGCCGAGGCCCCCGGTGGGAGGGAACTGGACCTTATTGTGGTACAGAGGGCTATCAGGGACCACGTGCTCCTGAATGGATGCCTTCACGGGGCCCTGCGGAGAGAGGGAGGCAGGCTCGCAGGCAGGCTCTGGCTCAGTGCCCCACGTGTGCAGCCCTTTGGGAAGGCTGCTGAGGAGGCGGCCAGCACATGGACCCTGTACATGGGAACAACACTACCCTCTGCATAGCACTTGAGCAAGCTTTCACTTAGAATCTCTCATTTATATATATAAAAGCATAAGCGACGGGCTGATCGGCTGGTAACTATGACAAGCACTGACCACTAGGGGGCAGACGCTCAACGCAGGAGCTGCTGAGTGACAGCAGCTTTGCAGAGTGCCCTCTCACACTTTGGGACCCCTCCGGGGATGTTGGACTGCCAGTTTCAGCCCCATCCCTACAGGCCAGGCCGAGGGACCCCACCAACAAATCTGTGCACTGGGCCTCTAGTATCATCAGAAAGACCCACCAACAGCAAAGGCAGCAGCTGTGCACATTTATGAGCTTAATGAATCCCATCTCCTCTGCTTTTCATACCCACTGAGCAAGTTACCCGTTGTAATCAGTCACATGGCCCTGCTGATCATCTAGCCTGTAGCAAACCGGGCAGCATGGTGCCTTCCCCATTGGCAGAATTTGTGATGATCTTAAAAATTCCAATTTGTGATGCCTCCTTGACCCTGAACAGATACCATGGCATTCTCCTGCCCACTGTGACAGCCCCTCCGAGCCCCGGCCCACCTACCACCACTGTAGCCACTGTCTGGGGTCTCTGCCCAAGCACAGCTTTCACCCTAGGGCTTACTTACAGGCAGGTAGGAGACAGGAAAGTCAAACTTATAGTCTTCAGCTTGAAGTTTATAAACCAACTTCATCATTGGGCCACTGAACATGAAATTAAGACAAGAAAAGCAAATGAACTGCAAACCATCTTGCTTTGATTTGTTTCTTAACTTTGAAAAATACAATGATTTAAAAGTGGGATCACCAGAGGAAACATCCGGCTCCTCAGGTGACAAACCTACCTACCCAGGGTCTAGAAATTCCATCGCAATGCTGTATTCGACAGGGCTCACACGTCCCTGTAAGGAGCGGAGGTTCCAGCCGATGAGAACACCGTCCAAGCTGCCGAAAATGCTCTCTACCAGCCATGGGAAGATGGCATGCAGCTCCTGAAACAGTGTGCGGGTGAGGCCTTGGGCAGGCTTGCTGAGGACCAGAGCTCACTGCTGGGCTGTGTGCCAGCTCCAGTCCTGCAGCTCATGCTGCCCACTTCCCTAGCTGGACCTGAGCTCTGAGCATGTCACTCCCTGGTTCAAAAGCCCACAGGACCAGCCCGGCACCCACAGGAACCCTGGCACAATAGTGCCAACAGGAGAACAGCAGCCTTGGACCCTTTCATCGTGGTTATGGGGTATATCAAGCAGTATTGTTTTACATGTGGGCCAGTTAAATTAGTCACCATATTTAAAAAGAGAGCTTTACTAAGGGTGGCAATGTTCTTCTCAAAGTGAGCCCTTGAAACTGAGACTTGCTGTCATTTGGTAGTAACTCCTTGTCCAGGCCGGCTTCTTGAACTTACCTCACTTACTACTAATTGACAATTCTGGGTGTGATGGGAACACACATTTTCAGTATTTACACCAGAGTTTCTCCACTTTGGTACTCTTGACATTTTAGGCTGAACACTTCTTTGTTGTGGGGGTTGCCCTGTGCATTATGAGATGTTTTACCAGCATGGCTGGTCTCTACCACTTGATACCAGTAGCACCACTCCTCTGTGATAATTAAAAATGTCCCTGGACATTGCCAAGCATCCCGTGTGGGACAAAAGCATCCATGGTAGAAAACCCTGGCTTACATGTTCACATGTTTAAATGTGTCCACATATGTGACAGTCACAGTGCTGGTCAGGCCTCTGTGTAGGACAGGGCTCAGAGGTGGAAACCAGGGACTGTAAGAACATTTTTCAAGGATAGCATGAGACATGCCCCAAAGAGATGCTAGCAGAGCTGTACCTTTGCTGGAAAATCCTCTATGACTTTAACCAAGTCTTGGCACCGCTGTGCAAAGGGCTTATTTATTGCGTCAGCCTTCAGGCTAGCCTATAAGAAACCGAAAAAATATCATGAACATATTCATTTTGCAGCTTTTGATGATATTCTGGCTCAAGTCAAAACAGAAACCCAAGTGATAGTCAGGAGTGAGATACACACCACCGACCTGATTCCCCAGCACCTCATACATAGGTCAGGCATATGTCAGTGCCCTAAAGGATGCAACTGGAAGAAAGGCTGAGGTACCATGCCTTCTAGACAAGTAACTATCAGGCTTGCTTCCCAGCAGCCTCTGTTAGGCATCCCCAGTTACCTCAAAGAACTGCATATTACCAAAATAAAACTGACTTCTGCCTGACCCACAAAGCAGGGGGTCAGCCCCACATTCAGGAGAGGCCCCTATGGAATAGGGCTCCCCTCATAGACCACAGAGTGTTCACCAAGTGTGTATGCAATGAACGGTAAATTCCCTATAGGACTGCCCACCCTGATTTACACCACTGTGACCATCAGTAAGAATGCCCAATAAAATGAGGGTGTTATTTGTTGCTATTTAAGCCCTTAACTACAACGTCTTTTATTTAGTGATAATGAACCTTCATAATCTTAAGAAACAGGCAGGGATCCCAAGAAATCAGAAAAACACCAATCAGAAATAATAAATGCACCCCTATGTTTATAGCAGCCCAATTTATAACAGGTGAGATTTGAAAACAGCCTAAGTGCCCATCAGCAGATGAGTGGATTAAAAAACTGGTACAACTACACAATGGAATATTATGCTGCTGTTAAAAAAAAAAGAACTCTTACCATTTGCAATAGCACGGATGGACCTGGAGAGCATTATGCTAAGCGAAATAAGCCAGTTAGAGAAAGATAAATATCACATGATCTCACTAATTTGTGGAATATAATGAACAACATAAACTGATGAACAAAAATAGATCCAGAGACACAGAAGGATCAAACAGACCGTGGAACCTCGGAGGGAAGGCAGGCGAGAGTAGAGGATGGGGGTGGGTAAGAGATCAACCAAAGGACTTGTATGCATGCATATAAGCATAACCAAAGGACACAGACAGTAGGGGGGAGGGGAATTGTGCTGGGGGGTGGGGGGAGGGAGAGTGGAGAGCAGTCAGGAAAAGGTCAGTGGGGGGGGGGGAGATATATATGTAATACTTTAAACAATAAAGAATTTAAATTTTTTTTTTTTAAATATATTTTATTGATTTTTTACAGAGAGGAAGGGAGAGAGATAGAGAGTTAGAAACATCGATGGGAGAGAAACATCGATCAGCTGCCTCCTGCACATCTCCCACTGGGGATGTGCCCGCAACCCAGGTACATGCCCTTGACCGGAATCGAACCTGGGACCTTTCAGTCCGCAGGCTGACGCTCTATCCACTGAGCCAAACCAATTTCGGCAGAATTTAAATTTTTTTAAAAAAAGAAGTAATAAAGACAAACAGAAAAGATAAAAAAAAGAAAGAAATAGGCAGGGACCTTGCAAGATGGCAACATAGGTAAATGCCTATACTCGCTGCCTCCCCCAACCACATCGAAATTACAACTTAAATACAGAACCACTATCATTCAGAACCGCCTGAAAGCTGGTTGACTGGAAGTCCTACAACTAGAGAAGTAAAGAAGAAAGCACATTGAGACTGGTAGGAGGGGCAGAGGCGCGGACCAGGATGGTCTGACACCCACCTGTGTTGCTTTTTTAATTGGGAGGGAGATCGTCTTTGCGGAAGCTGCCTAAGAGGAGCTAGGGGTCCCAGCCCCACACCAGCCCTCCAGCCCATGGTTCCAGAACTAGGAAGAGAAGTCCCTGTAACTATGGGCTGTAAAAACCAGTGGGGATTGTGGCTAAGAGACACAGAGGCTGCTGTAGACCCAGCTGTTCCTTTTAAAGGGCTGGCGCACAAACACACTTAGATTCAATACCTCTGAGCTTCAGCACCGGGCGGCTCTGGAGGACTCAGACACATATGAGGAGGAACTGGACTGTCTGGCATTGGGACAGGAACCCAAGGGCGGCTTTCTCCGAGACAGGGGTGTTTTCAAGGGTCATTGTTCTTGTGCTGGGACCTCCCCTATTACAGGGCTGACTGGCAGCCATATCTGGCAGCCCACACTATTTGCTCTGCCCTAGGGATTCCCTAACCACGCCCCATCCAATCTGTAGCCCCACCCAAGCTGTTTGCAGCAGCCTTTCCATATGAATGTCCTGTCCTGGCTCAGGTTTCAGACTTTGCTAAAATCTCTCAAACAAGCTGCAGCTGGTGACAGCATGCCCCAAAACTACCAATAAAAGGCCCACAACCAGCATTAGCATGAGCCAAGCCTGCCTTGCTTCACAGCTGGGCCTCGCCTCCTCCACAGCAGCTCTCCCACTGTCTTTGCAGCTGGTCCTCACAGCCAATTGGCCTGGAGGTCAACTCCTCCCAGAGACACCAACAGCAATCAAGGCTCAACTACAAGACTGTGCATACAGCCCACACACTTAGAGTGTCCAGCTCAGGTGACTAGGGAGGTTGAGCCACTGGGCCCTACAGGACACCTACTACACAAGGCCACTCTACCAATTCCAGGAGACATAGTAGCTCTACCTAATACATAGAAACAAACACAGGGAAGCAACAAAAATTCAGAGAAAAAGAAACACATCACAAATGAAAGAAGTGGAAGCAAGCAAACTACTGGATACCGAGTTCAAAACCACAGTTATGAGGTTACTCAAGGATCTTCATGAGAGCTTCAAGGGACTAGTGAGACTTTCAAGGATTTTAGTGAGAATTTCAATGTCATGAAATTGGACCAGTCAGAAATTAAGCATACACTAACTGAAGTAAAGAACCATTTACAGGGATTCAACTAGAGGATTACGAGATTCAAGTCAATGATTTGGAATATGAGGAAGCAAAAAACACCCAATCAGAAGAGTAAAAAGAAAAATGAATAAAAAATATGAAGAAAGTGTAGAGTATTCGCCTCCAAGTCGCCGAAGAGTGAACACCCCAAACAATCCCGAAGCGCCACAAAAAAAAAAAAAAGAGAGAAAGAAGAAAGTGTAAAGAGTCTCTGGGACAACTTCAAGCGTACCAACATTAACATTACGGGGGTGCCAAAAGATGAGAGAGAGCAAGAAATTGAAAACCTATTTGAAGAAATAATGACAGAAAACTTCCCCCACTTGGTGAAAGAAATAGACTTACAAGTCCAGGAAGTGCAGATAGTCCTAAACAAGGGGAACTCAAAGAGGCCTACACCAAGAGACATCATAATTAAAATGCCAAGGGTTAAAGATAAAGAGAATATCTTAAAAGCGGCAAGAGAAAAGCAGTTACTTACTTATGAAGAAGAAGGAGGTGGAAGGAAGGAAGGAAGGAAGGAAAGAAGGAGAAGAGGAAGAAGAGGAGGAGAGGAGAAGAAGGAGGAGGAAGAAGAGGTAAAATATATGAACAATAAAATGACAACAAATACATATCAACAATTGAATCTAAAAATCAAAATAAATAGCCGAAACCGGTTTGGCTCAGTGGATAGAGCGTCGGCCTGCGGACTGAAGGGTCCCAGGTTCGATTCCGGTCAAGGGCATGTACCTGGGTTGCAGGCACGTCCCCAGTGGGAGATGTGCAGGAGGCAGCTGGTCGATGTTTCTCTCTCATCGACGTTTCTAACTCTCTATCTCTCTCCCTTCCTCTCTGTAAAAAATCAATAAAAATATATTAAAAAAATAAATAAATAAAATAAATGAACAGAAACCTAATGAACAAAATAAACTGGTGAATAAAACAGAATCAGAGGCATGGGGGCACGGAACAGACAAATCTCAGAGGGAACGGGGGAGGAGGGAGCGGGAAGAGATTAACCAAAGATCTTACCTATGGACACAGACAGTAAGGTGGTGAAGGCATGAGGTGGGGTGAGAACTGGGTGGAGGGAGGCAATGAGGGGAAAAAGGGGGAACATCTGTAACACTCTCAACAATAAAGATTAAAAAAAAAAAAAAAGGAAAAATATAGAAAAGAAACAGGCAGGTTAAAATCCACATATGGCTTCAGCCAAGTGCTGACACTAATCATGAAGACCATGGAAAGGCCAGAAAGCATTCAGGACAAGAACTAAGGAAATCTACCTGAGTTCATGGGGTGTGTACCTTGGCTACACAAAGAAAAAGAAGCCTCCGCACACATGGATGGAGATCAAGAGGAAATGTCAGAGTTTCAATGAAGAGGGCTTTGCCCAAGGATATCTAAGGCCTTGTCCACCTTCAAACAAGGGTGGAGTCTATGGGGCCTCAGTCAGAGGTGAAGACTTGGGCTGTGTAGGCCACAGGTTGGATCTGTTGGCTCTAGAGCAGTGATGACGAACCTTTTGAGCTCAGCTTGTCAGCATTTTGAAAAACCCTAACTTAACTCTGGTGCCGTGTCACATATAGAAATTTTTTGATATTTGCAACCATAGTAAAACAAAGACTTATATTTTTGATATTTATTTTATATATTTAAATGCCATTTAACAAAGAAAAATCAACCAAAAAAATGAGTTTGCGCCTCACCTCTGACACGTGTGTCATAGGTTCGCTATCACTGCTCTAGAGCAGTGGTTCTCAACCTTGGCTGCACATTAGAATCACCTGGGAATCTTTTTAAAATCCTGATTTCTGGGCCTCATCCTCCGGAAATTGTTTCTTTGTTACTAATGTTGTGGCCCCACCCCATAACAAAGAAACAGAATTTCAGGAGGATGAGGCCCAGAAATCAGGATTTTAAAAAGATTCCCAAGTGATTCTAATGTGCAGCCAAGGTTGAGAACCACTACTCTAGAGGGTGCACCAAGGAAGAATGTCCTTCCAAATAAATGTTTATCTCAAGTATCTTCTGGGAACTGAAATTTGAACCTTTCACCACTGGTATCTGTCTTATGCTTAACTTCTCAGCATCATATTTAATATATATATGATAATCCTCATGCGAGGATGTTTTTTCCAGTGATTTTTAGAGAGAGTGGAAGGGAGGGATGGATGGGGGGCGGGGGGGAGAGAAACATCGATGTGAGAGAGACACATCGATTGGTTGCCTCCTGCACTCACCCTGACCAGGGCCGGGGATTGAACCTGCAACCCAGGTATGCACTCTTGACTGGGAATTGAACCGTAACCGTTTGGTGCGTGGGCCACTGCTTTAACTACTTAGTACCCTGGCCAGGGCTCATGTTTAATATTTAAAGTACAGTCCTGGTTGCCCCCAGCAGAACAGTGTCCCTCCATCTTTCACTAATGACAATTATGATTATTACACATTTGTGTAAGGATTTACAAGACATAAAATTTGAAGGTATATCTTTTCAGTTGCTCCTCCCCATACCCTGGGTAGCAGGGAAAATGGCATTTGAATCAACTCGCCTTGTAGATGAGAAAACCAGGGCTCAGTGGTTGAGAGAACCCAAGGTCCTGCAGAGGCAGAGTCAAGCCCAAGGATTTCAACCCTGAGTCCAGTGTTATTTCCATCACATGCACCTTAAAACAACCACTGGAGAGTTCAAGTTGGTGGGAGGAACTCCCAGGTCCCTCAGCTTTGTTTTTTGTTTGTTTTTATTGATTTCAGAGAGGCAGGGAGAGGGAGAGATAGAAACATCAATGATGAGAGTGAATCATTGATTGGCTGCCTCCTGCACGCCCCCTACTGGGGATTGAGCCTGCAACCCGGGCATGTGCCCTTGACCGGAATCGAACCCGGGACCCTTCAGTTCGCAGGCTGACGCTCTATCCACAGAGCCAAGCCAGCCAGGGCGGTCCCTCAGCTTTGAACTGACACTCACACAGGCAGTTGATATTTACCAGTAGGAAGCTGGGCTGTTGCAGGTGAGGGAATGCCATAGTAGCCTCCGGTGGAGTTGAAAACGGCCGTCTTAGGAAACCACTGCAGAAAAGCAAATAAGAAATCTCAACCTCTGCCAAACAGAATACGGAATCGTTTCACAATGCCCAGGAGGACATCTGTATAACTCATCACACACTGCATTGCCATGTCCCATGTGTTATAGAAATGCCATTCTCATGCAGCCCAAAGTGGCCAGCTTCAGAAACACGTTTGCAGTGGCAAATCCTTGCTAATACGTGGTAACACTTGTATAGCACTTGCTATGTGCCAGGCCTGGTTCTAGGACAGCGGTTCTCAACCTGTGGGTCGTGACCCTTTGGGGGGTTGAACGACCCTTTCACAAGGGTCGCGTAAGACCATCAGAAAACACATATATAATTATATATTGCTTTTGTGATTAATCACTATGCTTTATGTTCAAATTGTAATGAAAATACATCCTGCATATCAGATATTTACATTACGATTCATAACAGTAGCAAAATTACAGTTATGCAGTAGCAACGAAAATAATTTTATGGTTGGAGTCACCACAACATGAGGAACTGTATTAAAGGGTCACGGCATTAGGAAGGTTGAGAACCACTGTTCTGAGACTCTGCATATATTTCTCATTTACTTCTCAGTGGCAGCCAGAATTCTAAAGATAGCCCTCCAAGTGCCGGCCCCTGGTTATCCAATCACAACCATGTGGATATTGCTGTGAAAGAATTTTGCAGATACAATTTAAAGTGTCAAATCAGTGGACCATAAAATACAGAGCAGCCTTGGCTGACAGCCAGCGAGGAAACAGGGACCTTAGTTCTATAACTCCCAAGAATTAGATCCTGACAGCAACCTGAGTAAGCTTCGAAGCAGATTCTTCTCACAGCATCTAGATACGAGCAAAGCTGGCCAGCACCTTGATTTCAGCCTTGGACTGAACAGAGCAGAAGCATGCCTAGCTCCAATGATGGGTTACTGCTGGCTTTTCCTTGCACAGCTTTGCCTACTGGCCTGAGTAAGGGCACTGAGGTGGCATCTGACAACTTAATGTGGATGGAGAGGTTGCATGCAAGGAGACGGTGTAGGCAGCTGAGAAGCTGACAGGCGATGCACATATCTGTCATTTGGCAATATAAACACGTTTTTCCCCCCAACTCTTAAACTAGCGATCAGTTTCAGTTTTAAAGAAAACTTAAAACACCTCAGTCCTGAATCAAGTGGTCAAGAGAACTATTCCAAAACTATCAAAGCAGCATAAAACCCTGAGTTGCTTGCAAAGGGCAGAGCTTTAGGACGAGGTGAAAGCACCTCCTTGCTCAGAGGGAGTCTGGACCAGGCAGGGGCTGAAGGAATGAGGCCAGAGGTGCCAAACGAGGGGTCTTTCCAAGGCAGGCAGTGCCTCTTACACAGGTCTCCGACCCTGCCTTGGTCTGCTCCCCCCTCGCCCCCCATCACCCCTTCTGTGCTGTGCACCAAGCATCTGCTTCATCCTAACACTTCAGCAACGCCTTTCCTCAGGAGCTGCTTCCGACCTAGTTTTGGGGTTTCTTCTCAGAGCGGCAGCCCTCAGGCATCGCTGATTATGCCAAGCAAATCACGCTACTGCCAGGACTCCCTCTCAGTGGTTCTCAACCTTCTGGCCCTTGAAATACAGTTCCTCATGTTGTGACCCAACCATAAAATTAATTTCGTTGCTACTTCATAACGGTAATGTTGCTACTGTTATGAATCGTCATGTAAATATCCGATATGCAGGATGGTCTTAGGCGACCCCTGTGAAAGGGTCGTTCGACCGCCAAAGGGGTCGCGACCCACAGGTTGAGAACCGCTGCTAGCTGCTCTGAGGGGCCGAGCAGGCTCCCCTTTGTCGCTCACAGCTGCCCTGAGGAGCAGGCACTGGGCAACATGCCCCCTACCACGGATGAGGAGACTGGCTCGCACAATGGGAGGAAGGCTCGGGCCGGGACCCACACCCGGCTCTTCTTCCTACACGGTTTGTTGAGTCCAAAGCCCAAGTTTCACTCGCAGCTTTCCTTCCTCCAACTCGTTCAATGAACATTCACCGAGCACCCACCGGGGCTGGATGTGTGAGCCGCGCGGGAAGGCGGCATGAGGGCGGAGCCCAGGCCCCAGGCTCCCCCGCCTGCCCGGCCGGGGCAGAGACGCGGAGGCCCGGCCCGGGCTCGCGGAGGAACGAAGGCAGCTTCAGCGGAAACTCAGAGAGGCTGCCGGGACCGTCGGGCGCGCGGCTCCCGCTACTCACCTGTGGAGTCTACCGCGTTCCTCATCCTCAGGGACTGGAGCTACCACTCGGCATCCGGCGCCGAGATGTCGTCATCAAGCTGCGCGTCGCGCCACGCCCCCCTGGCCTGGCGGGAAACGCGCCGCCACCTCCGTTGGCAGCGACTCGGACCTCAAAAGGCGCATGCGCAAAGCGAAGGCTGGCGGGGTTTAGGGGTTTCACGGGTGTGAGTGCGTGCGCAGGGGAGGCCTGAGCTCACGCACTGTAAGCGAGACGAGGAGGGCGCGTGCGCGTAAGGAGACGCTGTTAAGTAGGGCCCTCGGGGCGCGCCCCCAATGGAGCATAGGGGCCAGGAGCAGTTATACACTGTGCACTGACGGCCCTTCGTCCCGCAGGCATTTATTGAGCGCCCACTGTATGTCAGGCACTGCGCTGGATGTTGCTACTTAAGCGAGAACGACACATGCAACCTAGCAGGGAAGTCCTGATCGCCAAGGAGCGGGTCTCTTTGGCCTGCCACGGTCTCCACCACGCCTAACACACCGCCCGGCACGTAAATGTGGATCGAATGAAGGAGGGAAGACGGGCTGATCCCTGCCCTCCAGTGTAGGGCTGTCCGGAGGCCAGACGGTGACGCTGCGGAGAGAGGAACAGCCGGCGGGGCCGGTAGAGGGCGCCGTGGGAGCGCCCGGCGGGGCGGGACCGAGTGGGGCGCGCACCTTCCCGCAGGCCCCGCAGATGGCGACGCCGGGCGCTGGACCCGGGCCCGGGCCGGGGCCATCCCCGGGGCTGGAGGCAGCGCTACAGAAGCTCGTGCTGCGGCGGAAGAAAGTGCTGAGTGCCGAGGAGATGGAGCTGTACGAGCTGGCGCAGGCGGCGGGCGGCGCCATGGATCCCGACGTGTTCAAGTGAGCGGGCGCGGGTGGAGGCTGCGTGCTGGTCCGACCCCCAGACAACCCGGCTCTTAGCCCCCGCCAGGCCACTGATCTGTATATTGGAGCCTCCCGTCATTGTCGCGACCCTCTGGGGGCCCAGAGTAGAGTCGGGACCTTGACAAAGGCGGCCCTCCTGGACCTAGTGCCAGTCTGGTAGCCATGCCCGCCCCGGTCTCGCCCGAGCAGACGGGCCGGGGGACCAGTAGGGCTCACTGCGCACCGCATCTGTTCTCACCAGGATCCTGGTGGACCTGCTGAAGCTGAACGTCGCGCCCCTCGCAGTCTTCCAGATGCTCAAATCCATGTGTGCCGGGCAGAGGCTGGCGAGCGAGTCCCAGGATCCTGCTGCAGTGTCCCTGCCTACATCGAGCGTGCCTGAGACCCGAGGTCAGCTGGGGTGCTCTCTGCCCCCGTGACCCAGGCAGCGGGGTGGCAGGGGCCAGGAGGTGGGCAGTGCCAGGCACAGCGGGCTAAACCCTCAGTGGTCTGGCCTTTCTGTAGGTCTTCTCCCATGGCCCACTGGACCCATCCGAGGGCTCTCCCATTTGGTGCAGTCCCCAGCTTTGGCTTCAATGCTAGCCTTGAGAGAGCAGGTCTGGATCAGATGGAGGCAGAATGGGTGCCCTAACGTGGCCCAAGCAGGCTAGGCCTCACCTGACCCAGCCTCTTCTCACCTCATACCTCATGCCTCCATACCACAAATACAGAGACAAGACTCCTTTGGTTCCTGTTCTCATGGTGTGTACACTCTCCAGGGAAGTGCTCGGGGAGTGGGCAAGCAGAGAGGCTTTCCTACAACCCCCTCCCCTGAACCCACCTCACCCAGCTCCAGATCCTGCCCAGGAGTCAGTGTGGCAGTCCTGGCTGCCCTGGGCACTCAGGGTGCAGAGGCTCGAGTGGCAGAGCACTGGGCTCAGGCTTGAGGGGCCTCCTCACGCTCAAGGATTAGGAACAGGTGCTGGTGATGAGAATGTCAAGGCAGAGCTCCTGTGTCACTTCTGCCCCTGATGACTGCCAGAAACCCTCTGTCATGCAGCAGAACCTCCTGGGCTGGCTCCTTGGCCATAACACTCAGGCATTTACAGGCATCCTGAGAAGCAGCTGACACTGGAGTGGAGGGCAGGCTGGCCCCTTTGGGTGGGAGTGCCAGGGCCCTAGGCACTCAGCCCCCTTTCCTGAGAGGCGCTGGGCTTCCTCACTGACCCATGCTCCATCTGCTCTCTTTGTGTCTCTCTCTGACCTGCAGAGGCCTCCTTTCTCTTTGCCAAGAACTGTAGCCCCCCTGCAAGGGCCTCCTTTTCCTCAGCCCTGCGGCCTGCGGCCTCTCCGGTTCTGCACCACAGCCCAGCTGCCACGCACTCGCCTCTCTCTCCAGGGCCCCCCGGTTCTCTCCGGTTCTCTTGCTGCCTGTTCTCTCCTTTTGCAGGTTGCATTTATTGGTTCATCTCTGGGGGTTGTTGTGCTCTCTTGTTTCCATGGAAACTGCTGTGGCCCAAGAAAGCCAGAACAGCTTCTAGCTGCAAGGGCAGGGTCCTGCTGGCCATCTCTGCCATGCAGCTTAGAAACTGGAGACACAATTTCATAGTTTATTAAGAGACAACCTGCGGCACCCCTAACCCTCCAGAGACTAACTCTGCTGGGTGAGACTTGTGCTCTACAGAGGTGCCCCTGCCCCAGAGGAGAAGAGGCTGAGGGGCAGGGAAGATGCTACAGAAGACCTAATTCTGCTTGGCCTGGCCTGGGAGGTGCTATGGCGTCCGAGCTGGGCACTAGCATGTTGGGAGACGCTGTGGGGTGGCAGGGCTCATAGGAATACTTGCACGCTGACCAGAATATTGGCATTTGTACCAAAGAAAATGTGGATGACAGTTCTCTTTGTATGTTTTTTGTGAGTCCCTGGCCTTGTCAGATTTAAAGGCAGGCTGAGTTGACTCAGCTTCACCCCACAACATGCTCCTGTCTGCTCCCCCTTGGCCCTGGGTAACCTGTTATTACGTCTCTGTTGAATCAAATGCACACGAGCACTTGAGTGTGAAGACCAGCGAGGCGAGGCAGAGGAAACCTGACTGTCCAAGTTCCTTAAGAAGGGCTGTCATAGCCCTGAAGGAATCCTGGGAAGAACTTAGTTGTCAGTCTTGGAGAGCATGGAAAGCGAGTCTGATGTTCTATAGAAGCCAGGATCTGCAGTTTCAAAGGCAGGTGCCTCTAAAAACAGAAATGATTTAACAGGCCCCTAAGAAACTTTGTTACATCTTTTCTCCAACAATTCATAATTTCCCTAAGGCAGGCTATTTGACCCTGAACCCTGAAGGAGAGTAGGGGTCAAGCAGGTGACAGGAATGCTGGTCAAGGCCCACAGGGCAGACCTTGGCTGAAGCTGGCCCAGAAGAGGGACTGAGCTGGTGAGTGCGCCTGGTCCACCAGTACATTTTGTCCCCTGGAGGGTCCTCTTAGTCTTGCTGATGCTGTCAACATTCGGAGCTCAGGGAAGTCAAGCATTTACCTAATAGACAAACAGGTAAATTGACTGTACCTTCACTACATTAACCAGCCAATCAGGAGAGTATGTAAATTAACCCAACAAAGATGGTGGTTAATTTGCATACGTAGGCTCCAAGTGGGAGCAAAGCCTGACGGCCCTGGGGCCAGCTCCGGCCAGAGCGAAGGCCTGGGTCCCAGGTGCCAGAGGCAAACCGGTGCCAGCAGCCAAGGGAAGGGAAGGCCTATAGCACAAATCTCTTCATGCAACAGGCCTCTAGTTTAAAATAAAACTCTAGTCCAGGTGTGGTTACAGGTATGCCTGTCGTCTACACACACACACACACACACACACACGAGAGAGAGCAAGAGAGAGAGAGAGAAGAGAATAAAGTAAGCAAATTACAAATCAAGGAACAGACCAGTGTCTCTATCCGAGTGTGACTACCTACTGGTCAGGGCAAGTCTTGAGCAGTCAAGCCTCTGCAGGACCCAACCTGAGTGAACCTGAGAGCAAGAAGCTTGACCACTGGATGTTTGCAGGATACTGAGGGAGGGAGGAAAACAGGAGAAAGAGCTTCCAAGATCCAAGTTCAAAAGCCTGACTTCATCTGTTGATGACGCCTGTGCTTCCAGTGTTGTCTGATGGGCTGAAACATGGATAATCCAGAGAAGAGGAGAGTGCCTTGGGGGGACAATGAGGGAGCAGCTCTACTGATAGTGAGCCCTCCTGTGCTGCTGGCAGTGGCAGCTCACCACAAAAGCTTCCTAGGGCAGGAGTCAAGAAGCTGAGCTCCCTGCCCCTAAACTGACCATCGACACTCCCACCCCACCCCTTCATTCTAGGACACCCTCCAGGGCCTCCTGCACTCCGCCAAGGACTCCTCTTGGATGTGCCATCTGTAGGCAGTCTTGGAGCTTCAGAACCCTGGGCTGAGACAGGGTCCCCGGCTGAAAGTACTGTGCTAGAAACATACTAGATGTAAATGTTGCTCAAGAAACACAGAGATGGCCCTTGCTGGTATGGCTCATGGATAGAGCATTGGCCTGCGGACTAAAGGGTCCCAGGTTCGATTCCGGCCAAGGGCACACGCCCAGGTTGCAGGCTCGGTCCCCAGTAGAGGGTGTGAAGGAGGCAGCCGATCAATGATTCTCTTTGATCATTGATGTTTCTATCTGTCTCTCCCTCTCTGAAATCAATAAATTTAAAAAAATTTAAAAAATAAAGAAACACAGAGATGCACTGTGATTGTGGAGTTTGTCCTGGTTCCTAATGATTGTCTTCTGTGTCTGCTCAGGGAGAAACAAAAGCAGCACTGCTCTTGGTGGAGGCCCCACTCTGGCAGAACGAAGCTGCCGGGAAGGATCCAGCCAGAGGATGCCCCGACAGCCCAGTGCTACCAGGCTGCCCAAGGGGGCAGGGCCTGGGAAGAGCCCCACTCGGAGCAGTACCTGAACCAAGCAGACCACCTGCTATGGGCTCCACCAGCCTCCTAGCAGAGGTTATGCATGAATCCCCCAAGTTGATAATAAACCTTTTTTTTAAAATTCATGGTCTATTCAAGATGTTTTCTATCACATTTTCAATATATTAAAGCACAAATATTTAGAATTAGTTCTGTTGCTCATCCTGGTTGTGCTACAGCTGAACTAACCAAGTGACTTCACCCTCATGGACCTCATTTCAACATGTTTTGCTTGAAACCATTCTTGGGGTGCTCAGGTGCAACGGGAGCAGGGGTTTAAAGTACAGAGGGGGGAACACTGTCAGGTTACCACAGACAGGACAGGAATGAATTTTTAGAGCTAACCTTCTGTGGGTCATGCATGCCATTGAAGAATTCAATAAAACCTCTTACCCCCAAAATGCCCTGGCCTTACACATGTGACCCAGAGTTTTAGGGATTCTGTGGACACCCTCCCCCCCTTCCATGGGCTTCAGATTTTAAAACTCCAGTTCTGGCCGGCTGGTGTTGCTCAGTGGTTGAGCATCGACCTATGAACCAGAAGATCCTAGTTCAATTCCCAGTTAGGGCACATGCCCGGGTTGTGGGCTTCGTCCCCAATGGGGGGCATGCAGAAGGCAAGCCGATCAATGATTCTCTCTCATTACTGATGTTTCTATCTCTCCCTCTCCCTGCCTCTCTGAAACCAGTAAAAATGTATTTAAAACTCCAGTTCCAAGCTTTTGTACTTTAGTCCCCATGTCCCATCAGTGGACAGGCCTGAAAAATGGCAAATTTAATGGAAAAATCTAACTCAATTTTCCTAGACTTGAGTAAATGTTAACGCTTCGAAATCTTGGATTGGAAATATTGACTGTTTCCCCAAAGTTATATCATGTAAGCAGTAGCTCCTTACAGGTGTGGGTAGTGCTGCACCCACGCCAAAGCACAGCACCGTGTAGCCCAGACCAGGCCGGGCAGGCTAACCACTCCTGTGGACAGACAGGTTTGACACAGAAACTTTAATAACCAACAACTTGAAACCAGTAGAGCTGAGGGGTGACAAGAGAGAACAGAAGAGAGGTAGACCCGCCAGCCGCACGCTCCCATTCAGTATTCTTCCCCTTCTTCAGCCTCAGCTTCCACGGAATCCACGCCCACCTCTTCATAATCTTTCTCCAGAGCTGCCAGGTCCTCCCGGGCCTCGGAGAACTCCCCTTCCTCCATGCCCTCCCCCACATACCAGTGCACAAAGGCTCGCTTTGCATACATGAGATCGAACTTATGGTCCAGGCGGGCCCAGGCCTCGGCGATGGCGGTGGTGTTGCTCAGCATGCACACAGCCCGCTGCACCTTGGCCAGGTCTCCTCCAGGGACGACGGTGGGGGGCTGGTAGTTGATGCCCACCTGCCAGAGAAGGGGAATAAAGCGCTGTGTGAAGCTTCCGTCAAACCCAGAAATGGTGGCTACTTTCCCAGAAACGGAAGGCAGGTAGGCACCCTCTGGCGACCTGACAGAAGGCTTAGTTCAATCTGCAGTCTCAGCCCTTCTTTGTGCCAGGCAAGGTGATGGCTTCCAGACAAGGAAAGACAAGTGTCCAGAGCCGCTTCGCTGGCTCGGTCCCAGCTGCCTGAGGGGCTGCCCAGCAACTATGCCATGTGATAGGCACCCTGGTGATTCAACTGTCTTCCTTCTGAGGAAGGACACCGTCCTGGATTCTTCATAGGTTACTTTCTCCATAGGCTTCAAGAGGAGAACTGATCTCCATGGGGGAAGCCTTTCTCACCTAGTACACAACCGTGATGGTACTGCAAGGGAAGATCATAGTCCTGCTTTCCACCAAATAATCTGTGTGTGTATAGCAGAGTGACAGGTACACTGCCAGAGGACCTAGAACCACTGCTTGGACTACAACAGCAGGTGGTCTGTGTGTGTGCTAAGTAGGAGGGAGGGGTAACATTCCAGGGCTCGGACCAAGGCGAGGCATTCCAGGCTTCAGGGGAGAGAGGGCCAGAGGTGTTGGCAGCAGAAGACAAACAGGGTCAGCTAGAGTAAGGGTCAGCAAACTTTGTCTATAAAGGGTGAGACAGTATGTATTTTATGCTGGGTGGGCCATGCACTGTCACAGCCACTCAATCATGTCTTTGTAGCACAAAAGCAGCCACAACAATAGGCCACTGAATGAGTGTGGCTGTGTTCAGGTTAAACTTTACATAGTCAGGCACTTGTCCACCAACCACGCTGATCCCTGAACTAGAGGAAGAGAACCCAGTGTAGGAAGTCCTAGTTAAGAACACAGCACAGGCTCTGGCTGGGTGGCTCAGTTGGTTGGAACGTCATCCCATACACCAAAAGGTGGTGGGTTCGATTCCCAGTCAGGGCACATATCCGGGTTGCAGGTTCGAACCCTGGTTGGAGAATGTGGGGGAGGCAACCAATCTCACATCGGTGTTTCTCACATCGATGTTTCTCTCACTCTAAAATCCTCCCCCCGACCTTCCGCAAAAGAAGAACCCAGCACAGCAGGCCCTCTAGAAGCAGCTGAGGGTCTGAGCCAGAGGAGGCAGCATGAGAAACAAGGGAAACACAGATCCTGGAGGGAAAGAGCAGACAGGGTTCAGTAATCAAGGACAGAACAAAGCTGAAACACGACAGCAAGGTTTTGTCTCTGTAGCAAATGAAAGGCTGGTACAAACTGGGGGCTTGAGGCAAACTCAGGCCAGAATTTCTAGGCTTACTGAGAAATAAAAGCATGTTGCCTTTTTTTTTCCCAACAAAGATATTCATAATCATTTTTCACTAAATCAAACACTTCATAGGACATTTAAATTGGGTTTAATTTCTACATACCTATGGAATCAAGTGGGATTTAATGACACCAATAGTAATACCCCAATTTCAAATTTTAACATGAATTACCAAAATGCCCAGAGACTTCTTATTATAAGAAAATAAAATCTTATTTCTCAGGCTAATAAACATTCCCCAAACTAATTCCACCACCTGAACAGGGGAACAGAGATCCTTCGGAAATTTCAGGTTCTATTAAAAAATATTCTTGCACCACAGATAAACAGTGTGATGACTCAGGAGGGAAGTTCAAAAGACACCACTGGATAAATGATCACTCTGGTACACTAGCTGATGACCAAGAGCCCAGCTGCCATGGAACGGGGTATTCTCCACAAGGGCAGCCTCCCATCGCAGGGTCTGCTGCATGCTAAAAGGTAAACCCACTCGTTACCACCCAGTCCTACCTTAAATCCCGTTGGGCACCAATCCACAAACTGGATGGTGCGCTTGGTCTTGATGGTGGCAATGGCCGCGTTGACATCTTTCGGGACCACGTCCCCCCGGTACAACATGCAGCAGGCCATGTACTTGCCATGGCGAGGGTCACACTTGACCATCTGGTTGGCAGGCTCAAAGCAGGCGTTGGTGATCTCAGCCACGGACAGCTGCTCATGGTAGGCCTTCTCAGCTGAGATGACTGGGGCGTAGGTGGCCAGGGGGAAGTGGATGCGGGGGTACGGGACCAGGTTGGTCTGGAATTCCGTCAAGTCCACGTTCAGGGCCCCATCAAAGCGCAGGGAGGCCGTGATGGAGGACACGATCTGCCCAATCAGACGATTGAGGTTGGTGTACGTGGGCCGCTCAATGTCCAGGTTGCGCCGACATATGTCATAGATGGCTTCGTTGTCCACCATGAAGGCACAGTCGGAATGCTCCAGGGTCGTGTGGGTGGTCAGGATGGAGTTGTAGGGCTCCACCACGGCCGTGGACACCTGGGGGGCTGGGTAAATGGCAAACTCTAGCTTGGACTTCTTGCCGTAGTCAACCGAGAGCCGTTCCATAAGCAGAGATGCAAACCCAGAGCCGGTGCCGCCCCCGAAGCTGTGGAAGATGAGGAAGCCCTGCAGCCCCGTGCACAGATCCGCCTGAGAGAAAGCAGAGACCGTGAGCAATGCCTTTCGAAGCCACACCGCCAACCTCCCACAAGCCTAGGTCACTTCTCTGACTCCACAAGGTTAAATGGATCCCAGTCACCCCAGGTCACATGCATTCCACGGAAGGGGAGGCAAAGCAGACACAGATGTATGGATGGAGGCACTGCAGCCACACCAGGAAGGAGGACCACGGGTTCATGATTCTGCCTTGGGTTTTGCCAAAACGACCCTGGAAGGCTTCCCAGCACCTTCTTACCAACTTGCGGATCCGGTCCAGGACCAGGTCAACAATCTCCTTGCCGATGGTGTAATGGCCTCTGGCGTAATTATTGGCTGCGTCTTCCTTCCCGGTGATCAGTTGCTCAGGGTGGAAGAGCTGCCTGTAAGTCCCTGTGCGCACTTCATCTACAAAGAGGACACATGTGCCATGGCCTTTAAGGATGATTGTTAACTCACCAGCATGGACAGATGTGGGGACCGTTCAATTCTACCAAACACGTGCTGTTCCTGGTAGGTCAACAGCATCAGTGTATCACAGGGAGGCCCTACGTAATACACAGAGCACATCTGCAATCCATGGCTCTAGGGAGGTAAACTCAACTCACAGCACAAATACCAGCTTGACCGGTTCCCAAAGAAGAGAACAGAGCGCTCACCCCTGCACACAAGACTACATGTGCATATTTCTTTCACACCAAATGGTATAATTTTAAAAATGTTTCATACTGGACAGTCACTAGGTCAGTGTGCTTTTTGCCAGGCAGTCCTATCAGGGCACCTGTGTGGCCTGGTCTCAGACTTTAGGGTGACATCTGTCATCTCTGGGTGACCACTGACAGGTCTGCCTTTGCAGCTCTCCTCAGGCTTCTCATCTGGAGGGACCCAATGAATGTTCTCTACTTACCTTTCTATGCCTGAGACGCAGGTTAAGACTCTTGTGCACCAGCTGAGAGAGTGCACAGCATTAAGGAAGAATGAGTGCCGAGTGCCCTGCAGGCAGGATCTACAGCTGCCTGGGCTGAGGCAGTCACAAACGAATGAATCTGTTATAAGCCCAGCTTACTCCTGGCAAAGCCTTTTCTGTGTTAGGTTTTTCTAAATCAGGAGCCCAAGCCCCACATTTCAAGCACTAACCTTTCAGTTTCTCGCCTAACATGGTCACGGCTTACCTGTGTGTCCATCCATCCTTTCTGCAGAGGAATTCCAAGGAGAACCCTTGGGGATTAACTAGGCGCTCTCAGCCGCCCTGCTTGCCCGAGTACCTACCAACCACGGTGGGCTCCAGGTCCACAAACACTGCTCTGGGCACATGCTTGCCAGCCCCAGTCTCGCTGAAGAACGTGTTGAACGAGTCGTCCCCACCGCCAATGGTTTTGTCACTCGGCATTTGCCCGTCAGGCTGAATGCCATGTTCCAGGCAGTATAATTCCCAGCAGGCATTGCCGATCTGGACACCGGCCTGTCCCACGTGGATAGAAATGCACTCGCGCTGGGAAACAGAACATACATGTGAGACCCCTGCCCCGTCATCTTCACGGCCATTGTCACTATATGGCATGCAAATAAAACCTGATCCATAAATTAGGAGTCATATATCCCTTAATGACAGGAATGCATTCTGAGGAATGCACCATTAGGCAATGTCTCGTCATTGTTTGATCATCATAGCGTGCACTTACACAAACCTAGACGGTAGAGCCTGCTACACACCTAATTATATGGCACAGCCTACTGCTCCTAGGCTACAAACCTGTACAGCATGTTACTGTATTGAATACTGTAGGTAATTATAACACAATGCTAAGTATTTGTGTATCTAAATACAAAAAAGTACAGTAAAATACAGTATAAAATATAAGAAATGGTACACCTGTATAGGACACTTGTTCTGAATGAAGCTTGCAGTCCTGGAAGTGAGTGAGTGGTGAGTGAATGTGAAGGCCTAGGACATCACTATACCCTACTGCAGACTTTATGAACACTGTCCCACCAGACACCCTCCTCCTTCCTTCCAACAGGGTCAGAGACAGAACATCGAAGCTGTCCATGATGATGCCCCATGTACAGGGATGTGGATCAAATGGAAACATCAAGGAGAAACTGGCCGGGTAAGGCAATGAACACCATAATAGGGACTGTCAGGAGGAAGTAAAAGGTGGCTGGAGGATGAGTAGGAATAAGAAATCAATATTGAGACATAAAGGAACACAGGGGATTGTCATGGCAATGTGGCTTTAGCTATGGCATGTTGGAGCAGTGGTCAGATTAAGGAGCTTTCTGGTATTCATGAAAAGAGACGGTATTTCATATGGAGAGGGTGTGAAACGGAGCACTCAGTTTAATTTTGTAAATTTGTTGCTGGTTCCGTTGACCCTATTTGGCACAAAATGCTCCCTCTGGCATTGAATTGGTGCAAGAAATAAAACTTACTAGTATCTATGCTTTACCACATTATTGTCTGAAACTATGTCCAAACTATAGGGACAGGCTGGCACCACACTACCACAGAAAGTTTTTACCGTAAACCCTCAATTCTGTGGACCTCAATTTAAAGGAACGTCGGGAATAACGGACAAAATTTCAGGTCCGTTTGTCATGTGAAAATTAACACATTGTTCATTTTAAAATGCTTTTAACCAAGATTTGCTTATAACTCAATCAACAGGGGTTTTTGTTATGAATTCACTGACATTTTTAACAAATTTTAGCGAATAGGCCATATGCAGCAATTTCGCCGACATAAATATCACATATCTAACAATAGGGTGGTGAAGGGGGGGGAGGGCTAGAAGGGGTCAATGTAATACTTTCAACAATAAAGATTAAAAAGTTATTACGTATCTACAACTACAGTCTACATATTTAAACCCAAGAGTCGCCGCTGGTAAGCGTGATCACACCATGTCTCCCGAAGTAATTGGTTCCATGGCCCCCAGGCATGACTTACTACAGCAGGTTTGTTTGTTTTTAAAAAATATATTTTATTGATTTTTTACAGAGAGGAAGGGAAAGGGATAGAGAGTTAGAAACATTGATGGGAGAGAAACATCGATCAGCTGCCTCCTGCACACCCCCTATTGGGGATGGTACATGCCCTTAACCAGAATCGAACCCGGGACCTTTCAGTCCACAGGCCGACACTCTCCAGCCGTGGGCAAACTATGGCCCGCAGGCCGGATCCGGCCCGTTTGAAATGAATAAAACTAAAAAAAAAAAAAAAAAAAAAAGACCGTACCCTTTTATGTAATGATGTTTACTTTGAATTTATTTATTTTTTTAAAATATATTTTATTGATTTTTTACAGAGAGGAAGGAAGAGAGATAGAGAGCCAGAAACATCGATGAGAGAGAAACATCGATCAGCCGCCTCCTGCACATCCCCCACTGGGGATGTGCCCACAACCCAGGCACACGCCCCTGACCGGAATCGAACCCGGGACCCTTGAGTCCGCAGGCCGACGCTCTATCCACTGAGCCAAACCGGCTTCGGCTACTTTGAATTTATATTAGTTCACACAAACACTCCATCCATGCTTTTGTTCCGGCCCTCCGGTCCAGTTTAAGAACCCATTGTGGCCCTCGAGTCAAAAAATTTGCCCATCCCTGCATCCAGTGAGCCAAATCCGGGGTGGGGGGGTGGGGGGGGTAGGGTGTCGAACGACCCTTTCACAGGGGTCGCCTAAGCCTATCGGAAAACACGTATATAATTACATATTGTTTTTGTGATTAATCACTATGCTTTATATTTTATTTTTTTAAATATATTTTATTGATTTTTTACAGAGAGGAAGGGAGAGATATAGAGTCAGAAACATCGATGAGAAACATCGACCAGCTGCCTCCCGCACATCTGCCACCAGGGATGTGCCCGCAACCAAGGTACATGCCCTTGAGCGGAATCGAACCTGGGACCCCCCAGTCCGCAGGCCGACGCTCCATCCACTGATCCAAACCGGTTTTGGCAATCACTATGCTTTAATTATGTTCAATTTGTAACAATGAAATTGGGGGTCACCACAACATGAGGAACTGTATTAAAGGGTCGCGGCATTAGGAAGGTTGAGAACCACTGGGTCAGGGCAACTCCAGCAGTTTTAAAGAGCGCCCCACGACCTCCCACTTGCTGGGGGCGGGGGGAGGCGGGTGTGACTGTACCTGGAGCGTGTCCGGCGCCCGACCTTGACCAACATGCTCCGGACACCACTACCCTGGGTAGCGGCCCGGTCCCAGCGGGGTCAGGACTGCCACCCTCCTGCCCTGCTGCCACCCAAGCCACCCCCACCTCCCCCCCTCCCCCCCACCACACGGCCCGTCGTACCATGGCGCTCACTGCCTGGCCTCAGCCGTGCTCCCACCTCCACTCGGTCCACTCCGTCCAACGCCACGCGCCCAACTGCCCGCCCTCCACGCTGCGCCGACTCCTGATTGGCATGCCATCCGCACAATTGCCATTGGCTCTGACTGCCCTGGGGGCTGGGCCTTAGACGGGGACTCCAATGGCGATTGGCTATTTTCTTGAGACCGAAACTCTTTTTTGATTGGTCGTCACTTTGGGCGGGAAGTGGTGACTCCACGCGGCCAGGAGGCGGCAGCGGGCGGAGGAGGAGCCCCTGCTTTGGGTGGAGGCCCCTCCACGGCGGCGGCTCACTCCTCCTGAGCTCTGTGTGTTTATGGGTAAAACGTAGCCTTTCCACAGGGTGTCAGAAGTCATGAGGGCTGCCGACTGTGACAGGCCTTTGCAGACATAAACTAGAGCCAATCCCTGCAAGGGCTATCCAGTTAGCATCCTGTTACTGGTGCTGATGTTAGCACCCGAGGCTGGTAAAATGTATCTTTATTTTTTATTGACTGATTTTAGTGAGCGAGAAATGTCCATGTGTTGTTCCACTTTTTTATGCATTCGTTGATAAGTGTATGTGCCCTGACTGGGAATCGAACCTGCGACCCTGACTCATCAGGACCATGGTCTCACCAACTGAGCGACCTGGCCAGGGCATGAGTTTTAAAGTCCAGAGGGTGTCAGGGGACCAGCCTGTGTGATGGGACTCCTGCAAGATGTGGACCAGGGATAAACTCCGGAAGGAAGGGGCTGGGAAGCTCGAGGGAGGAGGGAGGGGTTAAGTCCACCTTCCAGGAGCATTGGGATATCTGGGCGGGGTCTTGGGGAAAGTATCTCCAGTTTCCCAAGCAGCAAAGGGGGATGGATGGGGTGCGCGGGGCAGGCGGGGGAACAAGGAGGTCGGAGGGCAGGGAGGTTCGGCTGGGCACGTAGACTGCGGTGTAAAGGGTGACCCTGGAGGTTCTGGGTGGGGCTGATGTGATTGCACCCAGATTGAGAAGATTGGCTGGGCAGGGGGGTGGGGGGGATATGGCAGCAGGAGGAGAATGGGGGAGGGAACCCCACAGGTGGTCATTGCAGGAGGCCCAGGGATTACCCACACATTCACACACAGAATGTCCAAGGTTCCTGGAAGGGGGACTGAAGCCCTCCGATCACCTCTGGCTCCAAGTTCCCTGCCTGCCTGCTGCTGGTCCATGGATGAGTCTGTGTTTACCCCACAGAGAAAAGAGCCCCTTCTCTTGGCTCGTCTAAGCACAACCTGAATGAGCTAGAACTTTCCTAGAGAAGGCAGGACCAAAGCGGAGTTCAATACAGAGAATATAAGAGCGAGCTAAAGTAAATGAAAACAAAAACAAAACCGCCCTGGCCAGTGTGGCTCAGTGGGTTGAGCTCTGTCCCGTGCACCAAGAGGTCACTGGTTCGACTCCTGGTTCAGAATACATGCCCAGCTGGTGTGAATGAGGCAGCTGATGGAGGGTTCCATTTCATCGATGTTTTCCTCTCTCCCTTCCTCTCTCAAATCAATTTTTAAAAAACGTATTTTTTTAAAAAAAACACGGATGTAATATTTAAAAGCACACACACAGATTGCTAGGTCAATAGAGGCATTGTGTGATGTTCTCAGTGGCAGTTCGCATGGTCTGGATTTAAGCAAACACGCCTTCACACACACTATGGATTCTGTGTGACGACTCTTCAGCTACCCACGCAGCCCTTCCTCTGGCGGATTTCAGAGAGTGTGGTCTGGGGGTTAGAGGGCTAGGCAGCAAGCTGGGGCTTCCAGGGGGTGGTGTTTGGAAAACCAAATATGGGACTCTTTCCAGGGAGGCCTGACAGGGAGTGCAAGGCAGCAGGGTCAGCCTTGGGCAGAGGTTGACAGGAAATGGGGCAGGAGGGAGAAATGCACCTGCTGCCAGGACTAGAGCAGTTGGGGACAGACAGGACTGCCATGGCCAGCACTGAGAACAGCACGAAGGAAGTGCTGGGAAGCCAGATGTGAAGAGGAGTGATGGGGATAACGCGGAGAGGTCATATGGGGTGACATCCTGGTGGGCTTTGAATGGTAGCATTTGGGGTGGATTTGGCCTGGGGAGAATAGCAGGCTAGGGGTGGGGCTGGGGGTAGGGGTGTCCAGAGGACAGAAGCTGTAGGAGACAAAGGCAGAGGGAAAGAGAGCAATGAGGACTGACATGGGGCCAGCTGCATGGACTAATGACCCCTGCTGTGGCCCTGGCCAGTCAGTAGAGACCACCACCCTGAAAGGACACAGCTGGAAAGCTGATGCATATTCTATTGGGATCTTCCCGAGACCTCCAGATAAATTCCCTCAAGATGGAGGACCCAATGAGGCTATCTCTATAGGGCGTGCCCGAACCTTCCCCCAACCCTTCTCTCTCTCTCTCTCTCTCTCTCTCTCGCTCTTTCCTCTCTCTCTCATCTTCTATGCACCAAGAGCCCTTCTTTTGCCTCTGTAATTTGTTTCTTCTACGCTCACTTCTACCTCTGTGACTTTCTAAGTAAACTTTATCTATAGTTTGAGTCTTGACTCTGAATTCTTTCTTAGCCAGAACTCAAGTTCTGATGTTGCTGAACCAAGGTTCAATCTGGTGCCTTTTCACTGCCAACATTTCGACTTATTTAGGTCTTTTTAAATTTTTTTTTTCAACGAAGTTAAGTAGTTCTCAGAGTACAAATCTTGCATTTGTTTTGTTAAATTTATTTTTTCTCAGCTTTATTGAGATATCATTGACATATTATTCTAAGTATCTTTATAAATTTATTCTTTTTGATGCTATGTAAACAGAATCATTTTAATTTCATTCTCCATAGTTCTTTGCTAGTGTAGAGAAATACAATCAATTTTTGTATTTTTTCAGCTTTATTGAGGTATAACTGGAAAACCTGCAAGATATTTAAAGTGTACCTCATGATTTGATATACGTACACATTTTGAAAGGATTCTTCCCATCTAGCTAATTAACACGCACACATTTATCTACTTAAAAATTTTTCATGAGAACATTTAAGTTCCACTCTTTAGCAAATTTAAACTATACAACCCAGTGTTATAGTCATTATGTTAGACATTAGATCCTCTGATTTTTGTCTATTTATCTTGTAGCCTGCACCTTTGCTGAACTTGTTGGTTTCAATATTTTTGGTATGAATTCCTTAGTATTTTCTACACATAAGATCATGTCATCTGTGACTAGAGATAGTTTACTTCTTCCTCTCCAATGTGCTTTAGCGTCATCACATCTTCATGGGTTCGCTCTGTGTAACTGCCTTGTTCAGTAGGGTCTCAGCACTGGCCCCTCCATATCCCTGGAAGTTTACATTTCCCTGTGCCATCCATGCTAGGCCTCGTATGTCCACCGTAGCTGCCTGTGAGTGAGAACCCTTCTCCTGCTACATAAAAAGTCAGTGCTCCAAAAGAGTGCACACTGGCTCTCAGGTGATCACTGGTTAGGCTTTAGGGGAGCTCTTGTCACAAAACTGCCCAAGTCTCTTGGCTTGAAATGCATTTTTTCTAGATTTTTGTGAAGGCATTTCAGAACAAGGAACATTTTATGTTTAGGCCACATGGGAGCAGGTTAAGGGAATTGTCATTCCTGCAGAAAGTGGGATTCTCCATTTAAGAAGTTCCTCAAGATATCAGGCAAATATCAGAAGGGACCAAGGGGCTGGCCAAGGCACGGTATTCCAGGTGGCACCATCTTGTCTGGGAGTCCACTATCCTATCATCCTATCAGCATCCCATGGAGCCAGACAGGCTGCAGGTGCCCCTAAATTCTATTCCACAAACCACATATAAACCTGAGGACATGTATGAAGTTCTGGGGGAAGAGGACATCTGTTTTGGTTTTGCTTTGTTTGGATGGATTGTCATCATTTTTCTGTGAACAAGTTAACACATTGTCACACCAACTTTTTCACTTTCAATTAAGTGGAAAGAGCAGAAGGACAAAGACGCCTCAGCCCCAGGAATAAATAAGCCTGAGGGGAGGTTGGGAAAGCCATGGGATGGGACACAGGGACTGGCATGGAGTAGCTGCTCAGGACATGGGAGCAGCTACTGATTATCCAGGAATGGGAGGCTGCTGTTGGGGTTCCCAGGGTCCTCCAGGCCTAATGGGTCCTCCTAGGCTAGGAGGGGCTGCCACTGGCATCTGAGGTGCCCCAGTGGGTTGTCCCCAGGAGTCGGCTTGCCTCCTTTCTGAACACTGACTATAGCTACAGGCTCAGAACAGCCATCATGAGTTTTTCCAATTCACAGAACATTCCCCAAAGCAATGCGCTCACTCGCCAATGTATGAGGGTGGTTCCATTGCACAGGAGAGATTGCCCAGGGCCACTGCAGCGCCCAGTGCAGCACCGCTGAGAGGGTGGGGGCTCTACCTGGGACGGGGGTGCTGGCAAGGGGAGGAGGGCTAGAAGCCAGGCTGGGCTGGAGTTGGCTACAGTCTGTGAGAGGGTCAGTGCTGGCAGCTGGTGAGCGGGCCACTGCTGGGAGCACTGGGGACAGAGCCTGGGAGAAAGTTCTCTAGACACAGACAGAGCAAGAGCCCCACCGGACCAGTGCCCTGCCATGTGGTGCCCAGGGCTCTCCCCTTCTCCACGGCTCCTGTTCCACTGCAGATCTCTATGCAAGACTGGCTTCTGTCACTCCCCAGGCAGCACTGCTCCAAAGCTGGAGTCAGGGGAAGGACAGTCTGCCTGGGAGTTGACAGTAGAATTCTCCCCACACGCCCCACCCTGGTTCTGCAGGGGCTTCATCCATGCGGTCCCCCAGGTGGGACCCACCCTTTGCAGCTACAGGAAATGGTTACAGGCTTCAAGAATGGGCCAGCGAGTGGGGGCCAGAGCCCGGGCAGGGCCACCCTGGCATCAGCGTCTGGCTCTCAGAAGCAGTGGCCATTGGGGCAGGAGCTGGGCCGCCTCTAAGCCACGTGGGCAGCCTGGGTCGGGGGTGAAGAGGCCGGCTCTGTTTGCTCAGGGCTGGGGGTCACCTTCGGGGCCTTTGCCTGCAGATGAAGACATTAGGTCAGGGCTCTGGCCAACAGCCTCCAAGTGCAGCAGCACCTGGTGGCGGAGCAGGCCCACCGCTCACCTCCTCATACTTGGTTGTCCAGTAGAAATGGGCTTCTCCATCCACGTATAGCAGCAGCAGGTCACAGAAGAAGGTGATCTGGGAGAGTCAGGGTAGACCCGTGTCCCGGTCCCAGCCTGCCCTCCTGCCACCCTCCCCAACCCTCACTCCCAGACTCAACAGCAGGCAAAGGGGGCTCAGTGTGCATGCAGGCGGGTCTGGGCACGCGCATTCTGCAGCCAGAGGGAGCCCACATTGGCCACACTCACCACGCCCAGCCAAGCTACTCCGGTGCCCAAAGTGATGGTCATGGGGATGAGCCCAAACTTCCCTGCCTGAGAGACACCTGGGCTGAGTCTCAGACCATGATTGTCACCTCCTTCCACCCCAGCTCTGCCCATCCTACCTGGCCCCTCCTACCTGCCCAGTAACGATGACGTCGAAGCGAATCCCATAGAGTTTAAGCAGGCTCCGGGCCTCCACGCCTGAGCCTTCCCACCAGTGAGTGGCTGTCCTGCGGGCAAGAGAAAGTCTGGTGGCCTGCTCTGCCCGCTCCCAGCTGGCTGGCCCTCCCAAGCCTCCATCTTGCTCATCCATTGACTCCAAATCCTGGGACTCAGCTGTGCCGCTGCTGAGAACACAGGGGAAAAGCAAACCAGAACCTGCCTCTCAGAAGCTCCCTGCCCTCTGAGGGCACAGGGATGAGACAGAAGAATCTCTAAACAGACACTGGCAGTGGGGGGTGGGGGGGTGGGGGGTGGGGATGAGTGGGGTCAGGTCAGGGTTGTGAGCATCCAGAGGGTGGAACTCACTCTCCCCTAGGAAGCGGGGAAGGCTTCCTGCAGGCGAGACTTTCAGGCTGGGTTTTTGGGTTCAGGAAGGAGTTCTAGGCAGAGACAGTAGGGCCAGTGAGAGCACAGAGATGAGGGGAGGAGGGTGTGGGCAGGGAGCCAGCCCCATAGAGTTGCAAAGGGCTGGTGGAGGTCAGTGAAGCCAGGTATGTGCCCTTGACTGGGAATGAGATCCACAACCCTTCAGTGTGTGTGGGGGGGTGAGGGGGGGTAGGGGGGAAACGCAATGCTCTAACCATTGAGCACACTGGCCAGAGCCTGCCAATGTTAAAGTTTTTGAGTGTGACAACGTGGAACGTCCCATAGGGAATGTCCTCATTCTCAGCACAGTGTTGAGAGGGGTGAGTGAGTGTCTAGATGTCTGCCACTTACTTTTCAAAGGTTGCATCTGAAATCTCTCTAATTACTAGTATATCTGGCTCATTCTAGAGAGGAAGGGAGAAGCAAATGTGGCAAATGGTAAAACAACAAACAAATAAAAAACTCTGGTGAACTCAGATGAAGAGTATATACGTGTTCATGATATTAATCTTTGAACTTTTTCTATAGATTTAAGAAAATTTTTAAATAAAACCTTAAGGAAAAAGTAAAAAAGGAAGCCCCCTGTGCTGTGGAGGGGAGATGCTGAGGCAGGGTGGGGTGGAGGAGGGGCTGAAGGTGAGGGGTCCCAGTTATAACCCAGGTGTGGGAACAGATGGGGTGAAGGGGGAAGAGCTCAGGAGGGCAGCTGGACAGGGCCTGTTCTGGGGGACCTGGAGCTGAGAATACCCCCTCCTGCTCCTGGGACCGCCCTCTTACACAGAGGGGAGCATCCAGAGGGCTGGGCAGGGGTGGGGTCTGTCCTGACCTCCACAGGAGGACAGGTGAAGGTGCACCTGGCTGAGGAGCAGCATGGGGCACTGGGGGCGGGGGCAGTGGCACCTGAAATTGTAGCTCCTCTGCTGCAGCTGGAAGGAGTAGTGGGGTTGGCAGTCAGAGCCCCCAGTGTCCAGGTTGCAATCCCAGAGGACATGGATGCTTATAGCACCGCCCTGCACACAGCACATCAATGTTCCACTGTCACATGGGCTGGGACCCTCTCCCTGAGTCCTCCCAGAACCCTGCCCACCACAGACCCACCAGCAAGGCCAGTTCCTCAAAGACCCCTCCAGCTGCGGCCACAAGGTCCCCAATGCGGAACACCGGACAGTGGGGGCTGGAGCGGGGGTCATATCGGCAGCGCTTGAAATAGGTGTTGTCCCAGGTCTCCAAGGCATTGGATCTGAGCGGGTGGGGGAGGGAAGGTTAGGCCAGGATGGAGATACGGAGAGTCTGGGCCCCTCAGGACTCACCCATACTTACTTGGAGAAGTTGAACTTGCTGAAAGTGACAGTGTTTTTGATGAACAGTGTAAAGTTCTCGGCCTGGACCAGTAGGGGCTCCCTGTGGGGTGGGGGAGGTGAGGGGCAGGTTCTGCCGGTCCTGGCACCCTGCCTTGGGATTTGGGGGAGACTTACATGGGCACAGTGTCGCTCTCCACTGGGCACCAACCGTGGATCTCACAGGTCCTGTGGGTCTCATTGAACACCACACACTGGCCTGTTTTTATGCCTTGAAAACACAAGACAGACTCTAGACCTGAGGTGGGGGATGGGTGGACAAGGGGCTATTGACAAAACGGAGACACAGAGGCACCACCAGGCCTGTACCCAGGAGCCACCCAGGGGCACAACCTGCCCCCCAACCCCCAGCCCCATTCTCAGTAGAGGCACTGGAAGACTGGGCCCATGGTTACCATGGCTGTGTGTCCCTGTCTCCCCTTCAGGACAGTCTTCGTGGGCCCAGCAGCTAGCCAGCGGGATGGAGGGGTGCTGAGGTGGGTGAGAGCAGAGTTGTCAAGGGCCCAGTGGGTGATCCAGCCCTGCAGGCCACAGGGACCTGTCCCACCCGTCTTAGTCCCCCAGGGTTCTCTGAGTTTGGGGGCACATGGAAAAGCTGGAGGGTGCAAATAAAATGAAGTGGTCAGAGCAGGGAGGGTGAGCAGCCCCCAACCAGAGGGGTGCAGGTGCTGTATTCCAAAGCAAGGCAAGACTCCTTTCCTCTTGGTAATTCTGTCCCTGGTGGGCACAGAAGTGGTTTATCAAGGCCCAACTCCTTTGATCCCAATTCAGATCACACAACAGGGAAGGTGGAGGGACCCTGGGAAGGGTAAGTTCATGCTGGAGTCACTGGGTGTGGCAGACAAAGGACAGGGGCCTGGGTAGGGAAGTAGGACTTCACAGGCTAGCCTCTTGCCTGCCTGTTCTTCAGTAAAACAGGGACATTAGCCTAGCTGGTTTGGCTGAGTGGATAGAGTGTCAGCCTGCAGACCGAAGGGTCCCAGGTTCGATTCCAGTCAAGGGCACATGCCTGGGTTGCAGGCTGAGTCCAATGTGCAGGAGGCAGCCAATCAATAATTCCCTCTCATCATTGATGTTTCTATCTCTCTCTTCCTCTCCTTTCCTCTCTGAAATCAATAAAAATATATTTTAAAAACAAAACAAAAACAGGGACATTAATGCAGGCACACCGCCACAGAGTTGGGATCAGCCAGGAGGGGAAAGTGGTGAGCTTTCTTGGGGTCCCAAACCCTGGAGAGGAAGGTACCCTTGAGCATCAGGCACTTGCACAGACACGTTCTGCTGGGGCAGATGATGGACACCACTGTCCAGGGCACCCAGCTCAGGGGCAGCAGGAGGAACAGTGTCAAGGAAGGGCTTGGGGATTCTGAGAAGCCAAATGAGATGATGGGACTTTTGGGGGGTGGGACTGTGCTAAGTGGGCAGAGGACAGTGTGGGGCCACTTTTTCTGCCCTGTTGTCCCTACCTGTGTCCTGAGTCTGCCCCTCTCCTCCACCCTGGCTGGGCCACCATGTCCTCCAATTGGACCCCATGGTGACCACCACCGGGTCTTGCCTCTGACCTCATCCACCTCCACCCAGCAACTGGAGTGGTCCATGCCATGTAGAGAAGATGGAGCACCCCTCCCAGAGCCCTCCCTGGCTGCCTGCCGCTCCTGTGATTGAATTCACCTCCTTAGTTCACAGGGCCCCTGAGATCTCGGGCCACCCCTTCCCACCCCAGTCCAAGTCTAGGTCCCAGACCCACTCAGCAGCAAATGACTCTGGAGCTGCCTCACCTCACACAGCTCAGGTCCTTGCCCGCACAGCCCTCTGCCCGGACATCTTTAAGATCCCACCTGAGCCTCCAGTCCCACGGGAAACCCTTCCTGAGGCCTCAGGCAGAAGTGCCTCCCCCGGTCCCCCAGCTGCGGCATCTGTCCCCATCACAGGACAGCCACTTTGGCGGGGCTGTCTGTGCAGGAGTTTCTTGAAGTACAGGGGGCAGAGCTTTTCAAGACCAGCACAGGGCCTGGCCCAGGGGGAGGCTTGGCAGGTGTTTGCCGAAGGAGCACAGTACATATGCTCGGAGGGACCAGATGGCCAGGACTCCCGAGAAGAGCTGGCAGGAACTCTGGCTCGTCTCAGGAAGCTGGGTTTTCAGATCAAATGAATGCTGTGCCCTGGCAGTTTCTTAGGAAGGGCCAAACGCCAGGACATGGGCAAAGAGGAATCACACGGATTCCAGAAAACACAGAACCATGGCTGCAGCAAAAATCAGAACAGGCGATAAACTGAACATTAAATAGATGTCTTCTGAGCATCAGAGAGGGAAGGACATCGTGTGTGCTTCGCAAGCATTAGCGCATCCTTTGTGCACGTGACTCCCCTTCTTTGAGAGCAGGGCCAGCCAGGGACATGGGGTACCCTCGGCAACTGTGGTGGGACCGACACCCAGGGACCCAGGGACAGATGAGCACACAGTCCAGCAAGCAATTCAACGTTGGACTCAATTAAAGGAAGTTGTTACCATGGAGGTAGGTTTCCCGAGTTATGTCCTGGGTCCCAACTGTTCAAACAAAATTATAGCTGGGGAACCATATACTTAAAAATGGTTAAGATAGCCCTCACTGGTTTGGCTCAGTGGATAGAGCTTCAGCCTGCAGACTCAAGGGTCCCGGGTTTGATTCCGGTCAAGGGCATGTACCTAGGTTGCCGGCACATCCCCAGTAGGGGGTGTGCAGGAGGCAGCTGATCGATGTTTCTCTCTCATGGATGTTTCTAACTCTCTATCCCTCTCCCTTCCTCTCTGTAAAAAGTCAATAAAAATAAAAATAAAAATTTAAAAAATGGTTAAGATAAGCCCTGCCTGGTGTAGCTCAGTTGGTTGGGCATTATCATGTGCACAGAAGGATTGCAGATTCAATTTCTGGTCAGGACATGAGCCTGAACTCATAAGCAAGAGTATGCTCTGCTTGCCCACAATAATGAAAACTGCCTGGGGACACACCACTAGAGGCTGGGCACAGAGAAAGGGAGGTGATCTCCCAGCTTGGTTCTTGCTGTTAGAGCCCACCTAAGCATGGTGCCCAGCTCCTGGAGTCCCACTGACAATAGGGAAGTGCCCAGAGGCAGAATCAGGATGGGGAGGGGCCTGGATATCCCACAGAGAATGACGGTGGAAGGTTCTGGAAGCATACTTCCCAGAAGTCCAGAGTCCTGTACCCACAGGCTGGGAGGAATTGCAGTAATTCCTACCAGGCAGGGCGCTTGTGAAAACTACGTGAAATGATTCACAGAAAATTTTTATCCCAGTGCCTGGAATACAGTAATACATACTGAGCCCTCAGGCACCTGGGAAGGAGAAGGGAGGACATGGCTGGGGACCCAGGGCTGGAAGAAGAACTGGGAACCGCTGGAAGTCTCCGGGGCAACCTTACCTCTGGGCACCTGCCCTGAACTTGTTCTGGCGTCACAAGGAAGTTGGTCACCAAGAAGAACACATTCTCCCCCTAGAAGGCAAATGTCAGGGTTTGCGACATGGCTCCCTCAATGTGAGGGGACAGAAGCTGGCAGCTTGGTGTGTGAGGGAAGGAGCCCTGTGCCCAGGGCAATGCCTCCAGGGAGGCACATTGAAGGAGAGATGGGAGGCTAGCTGGGTTTCTGGCCATTTCTGAGCCCATGTCTGCCTCTTTGAGACAAGTGTATTTCTCATGTTCATGCTCATTCCCTTTTCTAGGAGCTCTTGTTTCCAGGCACTAAACATCTAGAACTGAGTTGGGCCGGGCACATGCCCAGCTGGTCAGAAGGCAGGCCCCTCATTGCACGCATGGCCAAGGGCCAGGGTAGCAGGTGGTGAGCTCTGCCTGGGCAAATGGCGGCCAAGGACAGGAAGAGTGGCTGGCACCCGTGTGCTGAGCATAAGCGCTCTGTGAATTTGGGGGAATGTACACCCAGGAAGGGGAGGCAAGGGCTGGGCAGAGGACTATGACAGCGGTCAGGATCTGGAGGGACTTGGTGGCTACCATCATGGACAGGGAGACTGCCCAGGGTGGGAGGCGAGGGCTGGCAAGCTCTGATGATGTCGCCTGTGGAAGCTCAGCCTGACTGCTGCGTGTGCACCTGGGACCCACTCGAAGACCGCAGCCTCATCCAGGTGTGGCCTGAGCAGCAGTGAAAACTGTTCGGCGATGGACAGGCTGGGGTGGGGGCAGGAAGGGGTCAAGCTGCGTCCAGCTTTTGCACTGGTGGGTGAAAAGAGGCCACCGGGGAGAGGGAGATGATTTTTCTTGGACGTGGTGGGTGAGCACCCAGGAGGCAACTGTGCTCGGGGCAGGTGTCACTGGGGATACAATTTGGGCATCAGCAGGACAGAGGTGGAAGCAGACTGTGGACAATCTGGGTAGGAGAAGCGGCCAGAAATGCAGTGTAGGACGGGCAGCGGAGGAGGGCCTGATGGCAGCCCCCCAGGTCAGGGAGGCAGGCATACAGGAAATTCCAGGGCCTGGCCCTCCATGCCCTTCCCACCCTACCCTCAAGCTCAAGCTCAATGTCAAGTTCCCAGATATTCCACTCTTCCAGATGCAGCCTTTGTAAATGTACTGCCCCTGGCCTGGCTTCCTGAGCCCTCCTCTCAGTCACCTGGAAACCTCTTACACATCCCCATAGCCCTGTCCAGGTGCCTCTCCTCTGAAAGGCCCTTCCCGAGTCCAGCCCTGTGACAGCACCAGCTGTCATCACCCCGTCCGGCATCACATGCCTCTCTTGCACACGTGTGCTGTGATGGTGGCCTCAGGTGTCAGCACCTGGCGACAGCACTGAGGCACCCACCTGCGCCGGCTTCACGAAGTCAGCCACATCCCACAGCCGACTCCCCAGCTCCTTGATCTGGACCACAGAAACGCCTTTGAGTTTGGTGATAACGGAAATCTGGGGGTCCAGGTCCTGTTCCTGGTAGCCTTTCTTGACGAGGAGGGCCCACCTGGGGAGGAGCAATGGGCAGTATGGTGTGTCCCTGGCACACTGTGAGCAGTGGCCAAGCTGGGCCCTACTTTCTCAGCCTCCTCCCTCACACCCTGTAGGCTCCCAGAACACCACTCAAGTCCCCTACTTCTTCTCCATGCTCATCCCCATCGCACGCCCCCCGCCCGCCCCCGCAACACCCTGCACAGGCCAGAAGCACAGGCCATGCATCGGAGACCCAGTGCCCACATGGTGTCTCCTATTAGGCACTCATGGGCTTGGAGATGTCCCCTACCAATTCTTTCACCAGCCAAAACCCTCCCCCTGCCCCAGCTAGACCCAGCTTCCTCCTTAAAGATTCCCCTGACCGGGCCAGAACTGGTGAGTCAGGGGAATCTTAGTATTCAATCGGGGGCCTTAGTATTCTAGCTCTCACAAGTGTCAGGGGCTACATCCTGCCCTGCCCAGGGCCTCATGGGCAAATGGTGGAGCCCATCCTACTCTGTGCCAGAGCCCAACATGGGGGACAAGGCTCAGGAAAAGAGGCAGGTGGGCACACGGCTTATTCTTGTACCCACTGGCCCCTATACAGACAGAAATCCTTCCTCTGCCTACCCATTACCCTGTCCCAACCTGCCCCGGCCTCCACTACCACCAGCCTGGCCCCTGAAGAATCAAACCCTCAACCCTCAGCCCAGCAGGACAGTCATGGTCCTTCAGCCAACGTGGCCAGGAGCCGCTCTCTTACCCTACCACGTAGACCAGAGCCCCGAGCTGCAGCAGCCTCTGCAGGACGCCCACCCGCCAGTTCCTGGTCATCACATACTTCTCGGTCTTGTAATCCAGAAGCCCCCAGTCTGCCAAGGGCCCTGGGGAGCCCATGCTCCCAGCTCCTGCTGGCTGCTGGGGCACATGAGTCAGCAGAGCAGCTGCAGTCACAGCTGAACAGGAGATAAAGCAGGAGCCCAAGAAGGACCTGGCCAGCAGCTATTAAAGGGACAGGATCCACTCGGGGCAGGGTCCAGCCTCCCCTCTCACCTCCCAATCATGGGTTCAGTCCCAACCCCCAGCTGCCCTGGGCCTCTCCAGACTCCTTCTGCCAGACCCTGGGCACACAGAGAGGAGCAGCCCCTGTCCCCTGCCCTCTGGCCTCACTTCCTTGGGTGGTGAGGGGATGATTGATAGGTGGTATAGGTACCGTGAGAGGTACTGGGGGTTGCAGGGGTCCAGAGGAAGGGCCAAGGAAAGGTTCAGAAAGAAGTGACCTCTGAACCCACACTTGAAGATTCTGAAGTTCAACAAAGTTGGGGAGGAACGGTCCTGGTGGAGGAAGCGGCATATACGATGCTAGAGCATGACAGAACTGGGACCCACAGAGAGCGTGACTGGCTCCAGAGAGGAGGGTGGCCAGGCTCTGCAAGGTTCCCCAAGCCTTCCTGTGTAATGCCCTCCTCACAAACTGCCCACATCCCCCAACGCAGGAACTAACAGCCCAGAGTCAGGAACTTCCCCCAGCCGTGGGAAGGGGGGCAATGCTGGAAGCGCGTGAGATGGCAGGGAGAAGAAGCACCCGCAAAGTGCCCCCCACCCCCCTTGCACTCAAGGTCTTGTCCGCCTAGCTAAGAGCGGACTCAAGTTCAGAGCAGACTAGAGGCGGTTTCTGCAGCAACCAACAACACCAGGTTGCCCGGGTGACTGCGTCGGTCTCTATTTGCTGCAACAGAAGCCTGTTCGCTGCACACCACATGCAATTGGTTGGTGAAGTAGGAGGGTCCGCCCAGATTCCCTGGCTAATGATGTGGTGTGTGTAGTCCTGACATCGGTGCAGCAAATGCAAAATGGATGTAACCATGAGGGGTCCCTGCGAGAAGTCTGGGGAGAGTGAAGAACAGGAGAAAGAGGTGGCAGCGGCAGCTACGGCAGCTGGGCGTCCTGCAGGGGTCCCGGAGGCTGAGGATTCAGACACAGATTCGGACTCTAACCTGGAGACGGAAGGTGCCTCTGGGCAGGGCCTGCTAGGCTGGTCTCACCTTTGGGGCTTCTTCAGCAGGAGTGGGAGGGACAGGCTGGGATCAATTGGGCAGGGGCCCTTGTCCAGCCGAGCAGGGAGCTCATCCCTCCGTGGGACACCTTCAGCATAGCCGGTGGCGGCAACTCCCTGTGCCTTCCCTACAATGCTCCTGGGGCATCAAAAGCTCCACTGTTAGAACACGCTGCAGAGTGAAATGCTGGGCGGTGACAGAGGACAGGGGAACCCTTGGAAGGTGGCTGGCTGTGCCTGAAGAGGGATCCACATTCTTCTCTCTGTCTCCTACTAGGCACCCATGGGCTCAGAGAACTGGTCAAGGACACCCTCTACCTGAAGTCTTGCCGGGCCCACGGTGCCGTGCCCGTTTCCTGCTTTCTGCGCCAAGGGAGAGCCCCAGAGCTGAATCTGCGGCACCGTGGCCTGGGGCCCCAGGTACCCCTGGAGGAACCTTGGGGCCAGGCTTGTAGGGACAGGACCTGGGAGGCAGCAGCCATGGGTGTATCCCCCTTCCTGAGCCTGTCCCAGGCATGTCCCACCCAGGCGGGTGACAGGTGGGATCAGGGCTTTGAAAGAATTCAATCAGGGCTGGGGAGCCTGCAGTGGGCACCTAGCCTGCTGGAGGCGGGATCAGGAAAGGCTCCAGGAAGTGGGATCTAGGTGGAGCCTAGAACAAGAAGCAGGGGTCCCCTGAGCTCGTGGAAAAGGGAGGGCCTTCCAGCTGGAAGGCACCAAGTGGGCTGAGCCCTGGAAACATGAGCCAAGGTAGCAGCTATCTACGTCTGGGGCCTTCAGCCCGAGGAAGGATCAGGCCTTTCAGGCCCCTCTCTGTCCTAGGGGGCCCGGGCTCTGGCTCCTGCACTATCCTCCAATCCCTATGTCAAGCGGCTGGACCTTCGGGATAACGGGCTCCGTGGGGCCGGCGCAGAGGCCTTGGCGCACGCCCTGAGCAAAAGCAGCAGCATCTGTGGTAGGTGGGCAGGCTTGAGTCCTCCCTTTTCTGAGGGGTGTACCCTGCCCCCAGAGCTTCTCACCTGGGACCTGCTGGTGTTGCTGGGGAGGGGACCTCATCACAAGGGTGGAGTTAGACCTTCTGTGGTTCACCCAAAGCTGATGCCACTCCTTTCCTGACCAACCCCACGCCACCCACTCACCTCCTCCCCTGGCCGGCACACTCTTCATGTGGTGGCCTCCCAGTGCCTGAGTGCAGGTGGGAGAGTCCTTTGACACACAGGTAGGGGCTAGGCAGGGTGAGAGGAGGGAGGGTTGGGTGGGTGTTTGGTGGGACTGGATCCAAATGCTGCCTCTGCCATTAATAAGAAGGGTGACCCTGGGCAAGAAGCTCAACCTTGTTGAGCCTCAATTTCCAATCTGTGAAATGGCACAACAATACCACTTAGACTTTGGAGATGTGGTGAGAATCAGTGAAACTGCTTGTGGCCCACATAAGTGATGAGTGTCTGGCCCACATAGGTGCTCTGAGCATGGCCACTTAGACTATAATTGTCAGTCCCCAGAAATATGGCAGTGAGAGCTTCGGGGTGTGGGGGGGGCCTGTATTACTACCAGGCTCAAATGATTAACAGGGTGGCCACATCTCCATCACAGGCATTCTCCATAGCAACAGGAAGTAGGTGGTTTTAGCCCCTTGACAAAGAAGCTCATGGACACATGGGGTGGGAATGGGCATCAGGGAAGCTACCCGGGGCCTGAGAAAACCCATCTGATAGGTGCCGGAGTCGCCATGCAAAGCCATAGCGACTCCCTGGACAGTACGGCTAACAAGCCCCTTTGCCACCTCAGACCTGGAGGTTTAGGGGATGAAATAGGGTGGAGGAGGATGGCGCCTGGCTTTGAATTCCACTGACAGGAGTGGTGCCAACCCCCAGATGTGGACCTGTCGGAGAACCAGCTGGGAGCGGTGGGAGCCCAGGCCGTCTGCGCTGCTCTCATGGCAAACCCTGCCATACAGAAGGTACAGCTGGCAGGGAACAGCCTGGAGGAGCAGGCAGCCCAGTACCTTGCTGAACTGCTGCTGGCCCACAGGGGCCTGAAGTCCCTGGACCTGAGCTATAACCAGCTAAATGACCAAGCAGGTAATACCCAGCCAAGGCCACCATGAGACACTTGAGCTCCTCTTCCTGGGGCAGAGGTGGGTGGAGGGTGGCAGGACCCATCAAGCATCCATGCTCTGGCTCCTGCTCCCCAGGTCCCACAGAGACCTGCCCTTTTCCCACTCCTTCCACACAGGACTCTTAATCCGCTCCACGAATATCTCACTGCTTGCTGCTACATGTGTTGGGAGCTGATAGGGCCACTAAGAATCTAGCCATGAACAAAACAAAGGCCCGGGCCTCAAGGAACACATATCAACAAGATAACTCTCCATAATTATTGGTGCTACTAAAGAAACAAACAGGGCATGATTCTAGAGAAAAATGGGAACCACCCATTAGAGGGGTGGCCAAGGTGGCCTCTGTGCAGGGATGACATTTAAATTGAAATGAGCCGTAACCGGTTTGGCTCAGTGGATAGAGCATGGGCCTGTGGACTTAGGGTCCTGGGTTCAATTCCGGTCAAGGGCATGTACCTTGGTTGCGGGCTCATCCCCAGTAGGGAGTGTGCAGGAGGCAGCTGATCAATGTTTCTCTCTCATCGATGTTTCTAACTATCTCTCTCCCTTCCTCTCTGTAAAAAAATCAATAAAATATATTAAATTGAAATGAGCAGGGTGGGGGAGGAATCAGTCATGGAAAGGTCAGAGGGAGAGCATTTCAATCAGAAGGACAATAAACATGCAGGCCTATTACCCAGACTGGCAGACATCAGTGAGCCAGGGGAGAGTGGCTAGGCCGTGGGATAGAGAGGCAACAGGGGGCTGAAGGGCTACAAAACATGGCAAAATGCATGAAGATTTTATTCTAAGTGCCTTGGAAGGCATCAGTGAGATTCCTTGGCCTTACTACTTTCTCTCCTGCTCCAGGGCCATTGCATGGGCTGTCTGCTTTGCCCAGAACATGGCATTTGACCTGCCTGCCCCCAAGCACTCCAATAAATTATAAGAATCCCCTGGGACCTTGGGTTAGGAATACAGATCCCTGGGCACCTGCTGAATCAGACTTGGGGGGAGGGGATGCATCTGTGTCTTTACTGGAAGACCAGGAGATTTGTCTGGTCCAGAAAGTTTGGGAATCACTGCTCTGTCTCAAGCTGCTTAGAGTGAGTGGGGTGGCACAGCCTTGGCCTGTGAGAAACAGCCCTAGAACTTAACGGCCAGAATGTCAGTTTGCCTTCTAAGAAAGTATTGTGAGAAGCCAGTAACATCAAAAGAGAAACTCATCTCAGACTTTCAACAAACTAAGTATAGGCATCCCTCTGGGCCTGCACCAGAAAGGTGGCCAGGATGGAGGGGACTGGAAGCTAAGGCCCTGCAAAGGCTACACAAATATGGAGCTGGGTCCCCAGCTTGGAAGAGGACAGACATAGTGGGATCATTTGTTCCCCTGAGAAAGGATCTGACTCCCTTGAGGGGTGAAGGAGCTTGGGTCTCAGTCTCCCCACATGACCCATGGTAATGGTCGCATTGGAACTACAAGAAGTCAATTCATACATGGGTGTAGAAGAAAATTCTCACCCCCCAGCTGTTCAACAAAGTAGGGGCTTCCCTACAACATGAGGGACCACTGCCCTCTCCTCCCAGCCCTGGAAGTGTCTGAAGAAGAGGAAAGTACCGTATCTGAGAACCCGCATACCTGCAGGAGTCAGACCCAGTCCTGGGTGGGGTCTGGAATCCCAGCACACATAGTACAGGGAGTCTTTGCTGTCTCTCAGTTGCTCTCCAAGGTGCTACAGGGTCTGCTGGCCAGTGTTCTGGCTGAGCGCTCTGCTCAGTTCATCTTTTTTCATCTGTGCATTTCTTCAACCCAGCCTTACTAGACCTGTGGGGACCATGGAGATGGGTCAAATTAAGATCCCTGTGGGACTCCCAAGCTGATGGGGGAGACACACTAGGCAGAGAGCCTGGAAGGATGAAAGCTGTCAACACAGGCCCAAGGTGGCCCAGCCCAGTGGGCAGGAAAGGCTTTCTAATGCTAAGAGTTCAGGTTAGAAGGACGAGGAGCTGTTAGCCAGGTGAAGAGGGAGCTCAACAGTTCCACGCAGGGGACAGCCAGGAGGGGAGTTGGTGCTGGCACTTTTGAGACCTAGAAGAGGTCAGACTGGTTGAGTGCCCACAGGGTGAAGAGCAGGGTGGGCGGGTGGCTAGGGCTTCTGTCCTCTTAACATACGGAATATCTTTTAGGGTTTCTCACTCTACACACCGCCCTCCACCATTTCCTTTCTCTACCACCACCGCCTTCTCTCCACTACAACTGTGCCAGTCTTGTCACCTCTAGCCTAGACCATGGCATCAGGCTTTCAACTAGTCCCTCACCCTCTCATATTTGCCCTCACCAACCCTAGTCCACTACCTACACCCACTAAGGAATCCAGCCTTGTCACCACCCCCCCCAGGCTGTTATTGTGTGTGTGTGTGTGTGTGTGTGTGTGTGAGTGTGTGTGTGTGTTTTAATCCTCACCTGAGTATATTTTTCCATTGGTTTTCAGAGAGAGTGGAAAAGAGAGGGAAAGACAGAGAGAAACATCAATATGAGAGAAACACATTGATTGGTTGCCTCCTGCACACACCCTGACCAGGGTCCGGGCCAGGTAGAAGCCTGCAACTGAGGTACATGCCCTTGACCAAATTTGAACTCAGGACCCTTCAGTCCGCAGGCCAAATCTCTATCCACTGAGCTAAACTGGCCAGGGTCAGCCTTGTCACTTCTTAAAGCCCACCCTGCCTCCTCACCAATGATAGGGCAGTGCCCAAGACTCTTGGCCTAGCATTCAAGGCCTCTTAGCATCTCTTAGTTGCCCATCACTCCTACCTCATTTCACTGGCTTCCCCTCACCCTGCCCAGTGCCAGGCCTGCGTGCATTTCCACCAGTGCCCCATGCTCCCTGTGTATATTTGGTCTTTCCTTGTCTGCTCTCCTCTATGTGTGCAGACATTCAAGGTTATCGCCTCTGTCCTCACTGTCCTGACCTCCCCACAAATAGGGTCAGCCCCCATTCTGTTCCTATGCCTCCTGTTTGTAGTTTAGAATAGTTCCCTTCCCATTCATCTGTACTTATCCCTCCCCCCTTAAATATGAAAACCTTGGGGGCAGGGCAAGCCCATGTTGGGTTCAACTCTGTGATCCTCATGCCTAGCAGAGACCCTGCCACACAGCAGGCATCAGGATCATTTTTTGAAGGAACGTACAGAGTGAATAAGAAGGTCTGTCTTGGTGTTTCGGAAGGGGAGACGCTTGGACCAGCCTTGGCAGAAAACACAGGACTCACCGAGCTTAACCTAAGCTGGAATCATCTTCGAGGCCCAGGCGCTGTCTCCTTTGCCAGAGGACTGGGGGTATGAGGCCCCCACCCACCCCACAGCCAGCCTGTCCCTTGAAGGCAGGTCTCCCAGGGAGCAGCTCCCCATCATTGCAGCTCTTCGGAAAAGAGGCTTGGACCTTTTAAGCAGAGCTTAAGGGATATTTTGTTAGGGGGTCTTTCATTTTTCCAGACCCATTTTATGACTTCAGTACACTGTGCCCAGTCTCACGTCATTTACTGAGGAATCCGCAGCTGATTACTACACACCTTCCCCAGACATCACAGACTCTCCATGGTGGGGGACACATGCTCCCTATGGGGCATGCACAGGTGCCTCTTTGAGTGACACGCTTAGATCCCAGCACACATTCTAACAAGCCACCTGCTCCCATGGTTGTGGTCCAAAGGCCTGAGGAATGGGTGGCTGCAGTCTCTTCCAGGGTGGCACAAAACGCCTGAAATGCCCTCTGTGTCAGCTATCTTTTGGGGGTCCTCTTCAGGGAATGGCAGCTACTGTCTTGCGCTCCAACAGGGGCTGAGCTGGGGTCCTTCCCCACAAGGTGACAGGTCTGTCTTCATAGCATCCCCACAAGCTCCTGTCCTTCTCCCCATCACAGCCCCCTGGGCAAGTTTCACCCAACTCTAGGCCCCTGAGCTGCTCTGTGCCTTGGGGTACCTGCCCTCAAGAGGTCCCCAAGCAGGCATGGGGTCTGCTCACTGCATCTCTGGGGTCTGCATTCACGCCCACACCCACCCTCCATGCTGTGCTTCTGGTCGTTCTGCTCTACTGGTCACCATCATCCAAGCCCCGAGACTTCCCTGGAACCTCTATCCTGCTCTCAGTCTGTGCTCTGCACCCTGGGTGTCCTGGGCTCGAAGGCTGTGGCTCTGGCTTTCTCCACTGTCGCTTGTGGTCCCATGGCTTTGCTCTTTTGTATCCCAGGCAAACATCTTCCTGAGAGTCCTGGACATTTCATACAATGGCTTTGGAGACCCTGGAGCCTCTGCAGTGGGTGAGGCACTTCGGACCAACAATGTGTTGGAGGAACTCAACATGAGGTGAAGAGAACGGGGTGCCCCCCATGTCACAGTCTCAGGGCCCATAGCCACCCTAGGGACCAGGGGCTCCGTGATCTTGCTGCTGTTCACCACTTCAATTCCCAAACTGATCACAGTCTATGATGGGCTTGAGCCACAATCCAGGAGCACCTAGCTCCGTCCTCTCATTCAAGGTCATCACTTATACTCTGGGCTCATAATTCCTACCACACAGGCAGGGGCTGGGAATTGCAAATGCATGTAAAGTCTCTTCAGCAGAGCCTGGTGTGGGCTGGGTGCTCTGTGTGTTTTCCTCCCTTTCAGAAGAGGAGCTGACTCTGATAAGTGGGTCCATATGCATGCTCTCCTCAGCACGTGGCTGCTGGGGGCGGGGCCTGCAGTTTGTGCTGCTCCTCCCCGCCCAGGCAGACTCTCAGCCCTCGGTAGGTAACCGGAGGAGGGACCACAAGTCGAGGAAAAGAGAGGGACAGAAGCCTGACAGGTCATGCTGGGGCTGCCAGGGCTGAGCCCCTCCCAGGAGCTGCAGACTGAGCAGGGCCTGTCTGCTGTAGTCCTTCCCTCCCTTCCTCCCCGTGTAAGGAGCCAAGGCCAGAGGAGTCCATGAGAGATGCTGACATTTGAGGCCAGAGCTGGGGTCTGAGAAGTCAGAAAGAAATGGGACTGGCTCCAGAGAGAAAGTGCCATGCTGAGGTCCAGCAAGAGGAGGAGGAGAGGACATGGGGAGGGAGCCGGGTGGTTTTCCGAAACAGCTGTCATGATGATAGGTACTGGGGGCCAGCTCTGAGAACACCTGCTGAGTCTGAGGGCCAAGGAGCAACAGCTGGTGGGGGTGGGGAGAACCTCTCCAGGTAAGTATCTGAATGCTGGGAGCCTCCAGTGAAGGAGGATCACTATCCAGCTTTCACACTCTGCCCTGCCCAGGGTCCCCGGAGCATGAGTGGAGGCTGGGGTTGAAACCCTACCTAGGGGATGCACCAGAGGGGCCAGCTCGATCCTGGGACAGTCTGGCTCTGTGCAGCTGCACGGAAGATAGCACAATGCACATGTTTTTCTGTTGCAGCAACAACCACATCTCTGCGGTGGGAGCCCGGAGCCTGGGCCTGGGCCTCCGGGTCAACCAGACACTGAGGATTCTTGTTGTGAGTGCTAGACTGATGGGGAGGCCCCAGCAGACCTGCCTGCGTCTGTCCACACAGATGCTTCCCCTGTCACAAAAGCCCACCCCAGTGGCAGCAGGGGACACAGGTTCCAGAGCCCAGAAGGGGGAGGGGGCCTCCTGCATTCCTCTTTTACCACGTCTTCCCCTTGCCACTCACTCACCCATCTCTAGCCTGGTGCATGCGCTTCTTCAGACTCCTCCCTGCTCCATCCTTCCCTCCCAGTGGCATCACCACATCTCCCAGCTGTCCTTTCTCCTTCTCAGCCCACCAGAGTGCTGCTCTGCTGCTGATGATTGAGGCACCCTTGCTTCCCCTTCATCTTCTCCCCTGCTCTTCCTCTGGCCTTGCTAGAACCCAGGATCAGCCCAGGTGCACTGTTGCCACTACTCAGACTTACCTGAGGCCCTGTGTGCACAGCAGGGGTTTCCTTCCTCCAGGATTGTCAGTGGGGACGGAGAAGCTGAGGAGAAGACAGAGAAGCGAGGGTGCAATGAGGATAGAACAGCTCCATGAGAACCACTGTGCCCACAGCATGTGCTCAGAGGATAGTACCACCAGCTCCGGGGGGGGGGGGGGGGGGGCGGACATCCAGCTCTGCCTGACCCTCAACTCCCTCAACTGGCAGAGGAGCCCCCTGAGCACTCCCATCCCCAGTCTGAGGCTCACTCCTCTCCCACCCCCTACCCCATCCCATGCCCTCCCCCTTTCCTGCTCTAGAACCCAGACCTCCCTAAGCTCTGGATCCAAATTTCCACCTGCTGGATGGTCCCCCCGATGTTTCATAGGCACATGGGGTTCTCAGAGTCCAACCTGAATGCATTATCTCCCTCTAAAGGTTGCCTCATGGTGTGTGTAGAGGGGGAGGGCTCCTTCTCATCCAGGCAGAAGCTTGTCCCTCCCTCTTTCCCACACCTTCCTTTCCCCTGAAGAGCTCTCAGGCTACCTGCTCCTCCTTCTCACTTTCCCTCCTGGAGTTTTGTTGACCTGCTGGTTTCTCATCTCTAGCCCTTTCTTCCCACCTGCTACCAGGTGACCTTTCTAAACCAGAAATATGCCTCTGTCCCTCCCTGCTTTAAACCCAGCAGAGGTTCCCTGGTGGATAAAGTCAAGCTTAGTATTGTGTCATTTGCAGACAGGATATGGGCTCTGCCAACCTGCCTCTCCCTCCTGACTTGAAATGTACTTATCTCACCCAAGCTCCTTAGAATTCTCCAGACATTCTGTGCATTTTCTTATTTCTCTTTGCCCCTGTTGCTCTTCTTGCTGAAATGCCCAGCTCCACCCACCTCATCTGTAAAGCTCAGCTCAGCTATTTGACCACTTACCCAACCTTTACCTCCCAGGTAGAGTTGGCTCACACTCACTCTCACTGCACTTATCACACTGCATTTTTATGCTGTTTCTTTTAAAAAATATATATTTTATTGATTTTTTTACAGAGAGGAAGGGAGAGGGATAGAGAGTTAGAAACATCGATGAGAAACATCGATCAGCTGCCTCCTGCGTACTCCCTACTTGGTATGTGCCCGCAACCAAGGTACATGCCCTTGACCGGAATGGAACCCGGGTCCCTTGAGTCCGCAGGCCGACGCTCTATCCACTGAGCCAAACCGGTCAGGGCTATGATGTTTCCTTTTCCTCTCCTCCCCCAGTGGGTGAGCTCTTTAAGGGCAGGAGTGTGTCTTGTGTGTGTGCATCTTGGCATGTGGCAGAGCCAGGCACTGGGTAGGTGCTCAGTGTCTATTTCCTCTCTTCCCTGGCCCTGAGGCCTCATCCAGGGCGTTCTGTCTGATGGAGACACCTTGTGAGTTGAGACAGTGGGGCTATCCTGAGGCACATCATCAGAGACACGGAATCCCCAATCTTCCCTTTTGGGGTGCTCTCCCGGTCTCCCTAGGGTCAGCTTTTCTCAGTTTTGTGTGTGTGTATTTCTTAGATGTCCAGGAATCCCATGCGAAGTGAAGGCTGCGTGGGTGTCCTCAAGTCTGTCCGGGATAATCCAGTGTCTGCCCTGGAACTGCTGGATTTCTCTGTAAGAACTTTTCACAAACCTCACCTCTGAGCCTCCTCACAGCCCTGAGGTATAGTTAGTGGAAGAAAGTGGGGCTTAGAGAAATAGAGTGCCCTGCCCGGATACATGGTGTGGCTGAGTCTGAGCCCCACACCAGGCCTGAAAGTAGGTCATAATGCCACTCTGGCTCCACTCCCAGGCCTGACTGCAGGTACTGCTGTGGCCTCCCCTCCGACCCCTGCCTGGGCTCTTCATGGGCTGAGAGAGCGTAAGTGGCTCAAGAGGCACAATGCTTACTGTTCACTAATATTTGGATTTGCGGGTGCAGCACCTGCAAGGCAGCCCCCTCCCCCACCTTCCCTGTACTGCCTGCAGGCGAATCATGGTGCTGGAAGACTCATTTGTGTGGCTGTGAGGGAAATCGGGACCCATTTTCATTCAATTTTGCCTTTTTTAATATAAAAACAAATGTCACTCTTTTCTAAGGCAATTAACATTAAGGAGAGAATCCCCAAATGTGAATTATTAAAAGAAAGTTGTCACAAATCACTGCTTATTCCACCCTGATTTATTTAAGCCCAGACTTGAGTCAAAGTCTTTCCAGAGATATGTTTTTACAGTTTCAGTCCTTCAGGCTTGGGACAACTGGTTTGAACATTCTTATTCTTTCCTTCTGCCCCCAAATGCCTGGTCTCTTCGACTCCAAAGCCAGAAAGAGCTTGCCATGACCATGTTCCCTCTACTCAGAGAATTCCTGTCAGCACCTGACTCTATCACTCTAAAAAATAGAACGATATATAAAATTGCCCTGCCAGTCCTAACTGGTTTGGCTCAGTGGATAGAGCGTCGACCTGCGGACTCAAGGGTCCCAGGTTCGATTCCGGTCAAGGACATGTACCTTGGTTGTGGGCACATCCCCGGTAGGGGGCGTGCAGGAGGCAGCTGATCGATGTTTCTATCTAGTTGAGGTTTCTAACTCTCTATCCTTTTCCCTTCCTCTCTGTAAAAAATCAATGAAATATATTTTTTTTAAAAATTGCCCTGCCAAAGTACATGCTTATTTAAAGCAATGCATGTTTATTTTCAGAAGCTTTTATATAATAAAAATAGGACAGGATTTGCCATCAGACAGGCCTGGAACCAAGTCCTGAGCCCATCATATGGGATCTTGGATCCTGAATTAGAGACCAACACTAATCTAGATGCAATGTTCTATTTCCCTGTTCCTTAACTGTTACCATTAGTCTAATCTGACTCAGATTTTATCCTCAGCTTTAAGGGAAATGCTTCTGAATCCTTATAGTTCTCGTAAAATCCGCTGCAGAACTCGGTCTCTTCTTTATGTTCAATGGGGCTAATATCTATCAACCAGGATCACTGTGAAAACAGAATGAGATGACAGACCCTCTCTTTTCCCCGGCCCCTGTTTTTCATTTTTTTTATCTACAAGCACAGTTATGCTGAAAAGTACACATAGATTAAGGGCAGAGCTCAGTGAATTTTCACAAACAGCGTATATCTAATAATCAGCCCCCAGCTCAACAAACAGAGCAGGTCCCTAGAAGTCTCCCTGGAGCCCCTTCTCTTCTTGATTTTAATAGTTTGAGGAGTGATACCACTGTCATCCATAGGGAAGAAGCTGTCCTAAGGAGCTTCTTCAAGACCTCGTGTGTGTGAGTAAAAAAGTCAAGTTCTCAGAAAGTGATCCTTGGTTTCTCCTCAGGGTATCCAGGTGCACAGAGAGTTTGAGGACCTCGCTAGCTCAGTGAAGGCGATTCTTCCAGGGCTTTGCATAAAGACTGATGCCGGCAGAGTGGAGTACAAAAAAGACTTACTGGCAGTCTGGAGACCGTCCCTACCAGCATCGGCCCCTAAATGACTGTGGAGTGCAGCCTCACAATGTGTTCTTACCACTTGAGTCTGCACTGAGTCACCATGTCAACCAGGTGGTAAGTCTCATGGAGCCGATCTTCACGATGACTCAAGACACCTGTATCCGCCTTTCCATCCCCATCCACTGCATGAACGGGGGCCTTCCGTTGTTCTCCCTCATTCCTCTGACGCGAAGTTGTACTATGTGCCGCGCACTGAGCTGGGCATGGGGCCAAAGTTGCCCAAACAAGTCTCTGCTCTGGGGACTTACCGTGGGAGACAATTAAAATAGAAGGCGATGTGCAACTGGCATTCCCAAACTCAACTTGCCATGATGCAGACTGTCACGTTTTTGGGAAGGCAATTTATCGATAGGCACTGAGAGCCTTAACTGCCTGTGTCCTTTGATCCGGTGGTCTAACTAATCGGCTCTACAGAAGTAATGCTATTTATAATCATGAAAATTGGAAATAACTTAAATGCCAACTAAGAGGGGATTGGTTTCTAAGATTTGGAACTTTGGAACATGGAAAGCCAAGTGCTCAAAGTACAGTGAGCAATTTGTGAAAATGCACAAGATTAATATTAAGTAAGAAAATCAGGATTAAAAAAATCATTTCTGCAAAAGGTTAAACATGGAGTTACCATATGCCCCAGCAAATCCAGTCCTAGAGAAATAAAAACATATGTCCACGCAAAAACTTGTACACAAATGTTCACAGCAGCATTATTAATATCTGCAAAGGGCAAATGCTCACCAACTGAAGAATGGGTAAATAAAACGTGGTATATCCATACAAAGGCAGTAAAAAAGAGTGAAATTTGGGATGACAAAATGTTCTAAAATTGCCCTGTCCAGTGTGGCTCAATTGGTTGGAGCATCATCCTGTATACCAAAAAGTTCCCAGGTTCAATTCCCAGACAGGGCACATACTAAAGTTATGGGTTCAATACGGGGTTGGGTGTGTGCAGGAGGCAATGGATTGATGTTTCCCTCTCTCTAAAAGATTTTAAAGATATATTTTAATATTCTGAAATTACGGTAATAGTTGCATAATTACATGGATATACTAAAAACTGGAGGCCTGAAGGTTTATGAATTTTAATGTTTTTAATGTTCCTGCATTTCCACACTTTCTACTCTAAGTATGTGTTATTTTCATAATCAGAAAAATAAATGGTACTTAAAAACACAACCTGATACAGGCTACAATTCAGTTGTGTGCATGGTGTGCTTGACATCCTGAGTAAAGTGAGTGCTACATCTTGAATTATGACCCTCCCCACAATTCGTATCTTAAAAGCCCTGACCCCCAATGTGACCGTATTTGGAGATAGGAGGTAATTAAGGTTAAATGAGGTCGTAATGGTGGGGCTATGATCCAATAGGATTAGTCTCCTTATAAGAAGAGACATCAGGCTCTAGCTGGTTTTGCTCAGTGGTTAGAGCGTCAGCCTGCAGACTGAAGGGTCCCGGGTTCGATTCCGGTCAAGGGCATATGCCCGGGTTGCAGACTTGATCCCCAGTGTGGGACGTGCAGGAGGCAGCCCGATCCATGATTCCCTCTCATCATTGATGTTTCTATCTCTCCCTCTCCCTTCCTCTCTGAAATCAATAAATAAAAATATATTTTTTTAAAAAAGAAGAGGCATCAGAAAGCTTGTTTTCTTCCCTGTCCTCTCATGTGAAGACACAGTAAGACACTGCCAGCCAGAAAGCAAGCCCTCCCAATGCTCCCCGACCTTGATCTGGGACATCTAGCATCCAGGACTGTGAGAAAATAATTCCTGTTGTTTACGCCACTCAGTCTGTGGTATTTTGTTTTGGTTTTTGTTTGTTTGTTTAAAGAAAGGAGTTCAGGTTTTATTTTTAAATATATTTGTATTCATTTCAGGGGAAAAGGGAGAGGGAGAGACAGAACCATCAATGAGAATCACTGACCCGCTATCTCCTGCACCCCCCACACTGGGGATCGAGCCTGCAACCCCCCAGAATCGAACCGGGACCTCCTGGTTCATAGGTCGACCCTCAACCTCTGAGCTGCACCCGCCAAGCAGTCTGTGTACTTAGTCATGGCGGCCCTGAGCTAAACGAGACAGAAAGATTCCCTCTCATGGGGAGAAAAGGCGGGGCGGGTTTCTCCTGGTTTCCCTGGTTCTCTGACCCTCCTCCACCCCCTTCCTCCTATTACCGATGCCACCCTCCCCAGGGCAGGCCTGATGGCACCATTCAGAGGCTCCCCAAGTCCTACAGGAACGGCCCATGTCAGGGGCGGGCTCCCCACGCTCCTTCACGGAGAAGGGAAGGGTGAGGCTGGCGCCAGAACAGAGTGCTGCGTTATGGCGATGAGCCTGGGTCCCTCTGCCCCCACTTTTCCCAGAAGTAAAAAAAAACCACACACACTGGATCCTAAAGAGAGGTTAGTCGATCTTGACGGAATGGAAGAATCAAGTCATTGTTCCAAAGTCCTCCCAAATGGGCACCGCCCCATCCCCTTGTCCCAGGACATCCATTCCTCATTAAAATCCCGCCCAATTTCAGGGTGCTGGCCAGAACAGGCCTTTCTGCACCGGAAAGGGGTGGAAAAGTGAGAGGGTGCAGACCTAAGGTGGATGTCGGTCATACCTCTGGGAGGTGGCGGTGTTTGCAAAAGGCCTAAGAAACAGAGAGGCAAAGGCTTGAGGTGCCCGGCGAGGGGGTGGCCGCACAAGGGGGACATCGAGTCGTTCGCATGCCGCCGGGTGCTCACGGGCACGGTCACATCCGGTGCCCCGGCCAGGCGGGCGCCCCAGGCGCTCCAACCTCAAGTCGGAGAAGGCTCCCGAACACCCGACCGCGCTCGGCCTTCCTCGCCCCCACAGCCTTCCCGCCAAACACGCATCCAATCAGAAAGTGCCACACTCCAGGAGTTCCAGCGACAGCCAATGAGAAGCTGGGTCCTAGGCCTGGGCCCGCCTGAGGCGCCCCGGACCAATGGCCGCCTGGGCCTTGGCGGGCCTATAAGGGGCAGCGTGCACCGTGCGGCGGTGGCCGTTGGGCGCGCGGGGGCTGTGGTACCGTTTTTCGGTCGAGGAGCGGAGTCCGGCAGCGGCAGAGCTCACCATGGTGAGGCCCTGGGGCTGAGCGGGGGCGTCGTAGGCCCGGCGCACATTGGAAGGACCCTGGGGACAGGCAGCCGGCGGGCTCCCAGGCGGGAGGGTGGACGAAGCCCGCCACGTGAGGCCGCGGCCCTCGGAGAGAGCCCGGGGTGCGGCGGGGGCGGGCCCAGGCGGGGAGAGGGGCCTGGGAGGCCAGCGAAGAGCCAGCCCAGGGGCACCACGAGGCCCGGAGGCCCCTGGACGGCACAGGAGGACGAGGACGCGGGCTCATGCTGAGTTTGTGGGTGGCGGTGACCTCCAGCCAGCGTGAGAGGGGTGTCGGCGAGGGCGGGTAGCTCCCCGGAAACTGTGCCTTAAAGAGCCGGGCGGCAGCTGGGTTGTGGGGGGGCCTGGACTCCTCTATCTCCGAGAGGACAAACCACAGCGCTGAGTTCCTGAACACTGGAGGGCGATTCCCAAACTTCCTGGCCTCGGAACCTCCCTGCACTTGTCCCATTAGAAATTAAAACTAAGAACTGTAAAAATGTTTATTACTTTCAAGCAAGACGGTCACATAAATCACAGATATCCAAGTCTGAACAGCCAGTTTGTCATTTCTTTCCAATACAAACAGGCCGTGAAACAAGCAGCTAGCTAGTTCACAGTTGGCAACTCAAATACACAAGTGCTTTTTCTCAATGCAGCTGTATTTCGGTGTGTGCACAAGGACTTTATATGCACTTTCCACTTTTGTCCCAGTACACAGGGTAGAGATTTAATAGCATTAATTTTGACAATTAGGTTCTGGGACTAACTTTAGCATTTAGCTAAGTGGTTTAGCACCTCAGTTTTCACAGGGATAGGTGGATCACACAAACCTCGTAGAAAATAACATTTGAGAAAGCCTTAGACATTGAAACGCGTATACATGTCTCAAATTATATTTCCATGCCGTACAGTGACAATTGTCTGGAAAACGAATGGATCTCACATTTATGTTCTGTTTCCCAGCGCGAGTGCATTTCTATCCACGTGGGACAGGCCGGTGTCCAGATCGGCAATGCCTGCTGGGAATTATACTGCCTGGAACATGGCATTCAGCCTGACGGGCAAATGCCGAGTGACAAAACCATTGGCGGTGGGGACGACTCGTTCAACACGTTCTTCAGCGAGACTGGGGCTGGCAAGCATGTGCCCAGAGCAGTGTTTGTGGACCTGGAGCCCACCGTGGTTGGTAGGTACTCGGGCAAGCAGGGCGGCTGAGAGAGCCTAGTTAATCCCCAAGGGTTCTCCTTGGAATTCCTCTGCAGAAAGGATGGATGGACACACAGGTAAGCCGTGACCATGTTAGGCGAGAAACTGAAAGGTTAGTGCTTGAAATGTGGGGCTTGGGCTCCTGATTTAGAAAAACCTAACACAGCCCTGACTGGTTTGGCTCAGTGGATAGAGCGTCGGCCTGCGGACTGAAGGGTCCCAGGTTCGATTCCAGTCAAGGGCATGTACCTTGTTGCGGGCACATCCCCAGTAGGGGATGGGCAGGAGGCAGCTGATCAATGTTTCTCTTTCTCTCTCATTGATGTTTCTAACTCTCTATCCCTCTCCCTTCCTCTCTGTAAAAAATCAATAAAATATATTTTTAAAAAAAAAAGAAAGAAAGAAAAGAAAAACCTAACACAGAAAAGGCTTTGCCAGGAGTAAGCTGGGCTTATAACAGATTCATTCGTTCGTGACTGCCTCAGCCCAGGCAGCTGTAGATCCTGCCTGCAGGGCACTCGGCACTCATTCTTCCTTAATGCTGTGCACTCTCTCAGCTGGTGCACAAGAGTCTTAACCTGCGTCTCAGGCATAGAAAGGTAAGTAGAGAACATTCATTGGGTCCCTCCAGATTAGAAGCCTGAGGAGAGCTGCAAAGGCAGACCTGTCAGTGGTCACCCAGAGATGACAGATGTCACCCTAAAGTCTGAGACCAGGCCACACAGGTGCCCTGATAGGACTGCCTGGCAAAAAGCACACTGACCTAGTGACTGTCCAGTATGAAACATTTTTAAAATTATACCATTTGGTGTGAAAGAAATATGCACATGTAGTCTTGTGTGCAGGGGTGAGCGCTCTGTTCTCTTCTTTGGGAACCGGTCAAGCTGGTATTTGTGCCGGGAGTTGAGTTTACCTCCCTAGAGCCATAGATTGCAGATGTGCTCTGTGTATTACGTAGGGCCTCCCTGTGATACACTGCTGCTGTTGACCTACCAGGAACAGCACGTGTTTGGTAGAATTGAACGGTCCCCACATCTGTCCATGCTGGTGAGTTAACAATCATCCTTAAAGGCCATGGCACATGTGTCCTCTTTGTAGATGAAGTGCGCACAGGAACCTACAGGCAGCTCTTCCACCCTGAGCAACTGATCACCGGGAAGGAAGATGCAGCCAATAATTACGCCAGAGGCCATTACACCATCGGCAAGGAGATTGTTGACCTGGTCCTGGACCGGATCCGCAAGTTGGTAAGAAGGTGCTGGGAAGCCTTCCAGGGTTGTTTTGGCAAAACCCAAGGCAGAATCATGAACCCGTGGTCCTCCTTCCTGGTGTGGCTGCAGTGCCTCCATCCATACATCTGTGTCTGCTTTGCCTCCCCTTCCGTGGAATGCATGTGACCTGGGGTGACTGGGATCCATTTAACCTTGTGGAGTCAGAGAAGTGACCTAGGCTTGTGGGAGGTTGGCGGTGTGGCTTCGAAAGGCATTGCTCACGGTCTCTGCTTTCTCTCAGGCGGATCTGTGCACGGGGCTGCAGGGCTTCCTCATCTTCCACAGCTTCGGGGGCGGCACCGGCTCTGGGTTTGCATCTCTGCTTATGGAACGGCTCTCGGTTGACTACGGCAAGAAGTCCAAGCTAGAGTTTGCCATTTACCCAGCCCCCCAGGTGTCCACGGCCGTGGTGGAGCCCTACAACTCCATCCTGACCACCCACACGACCCTGGAGCATTCCGACTGTGCCTTCATGGTGGACAACGAAGCCATCTATGACATATGTCGGCGCAACCTGGACATTGAGCGGCCCACGTACACCAACCTCAATCGTCTGATTGGGCAGATCGTGTCCTCCATCACGGCCTCCCTGCGCTTTGATGGGGCCCTGAACGTGGACTTGACGGAATTCCAGACCAACCTGGTCCCGTACCCCCGCATCCACTTCCCCCTGGCCACCTACGCCCCAGTCATCTCAGCTGAGAAGGCCTACCATGAGCAGCTGTCCGTGGCTGAGATCACCAACGCCTGCTTTGAGCCTGCCAACCAGATGGTCAAGTGTGACCCTCGCCATGGCAAGTACATGGCCTGCTGCATGTTGTACCGGGGGGACGTGGTCCCGAAAGATGTCAACGCGGCCATTGCCACCATCAAGACCAAGCGCACCATCCAGTTTGTGGATTGGTGCCCAACGGGATTTAAGGTAGGACTGGGTGATAACGAGTGGTTTTACCTTTCAGCATGCAGCAGACCCTGCGATGGGAGGCTGCCCTTGTGGAGAATACCCCGTTCCATGGCAGCTGGGCTCTTGGTCATCAGTTAGTGTACCTTTTTAACAGAACAGGAAAATTTCTGAAGGATCGTTGTTCCCATTAGGATGGTGGATTTAGTATGGGAAATGTAGGTTGACCTTGAAATGATTAAAAAAAAATTTTAATAGTAAAATTTTTGTAATAGAAATGTAGGTATTTAAGTCCTCATTCACAATTGGTTTTCTGCATTAGATAAAGCTGTAGACCCCCACATTTGTAAGCCCTCATTTTGGGAATTGCAAGGTCCAGGGTCATGCCAGACTGAAAATCATAAGTAGCAGAAATATATGTCATCTTGTTCCCATTTGGAATAGTTGTAACTTGCCACTGACTACCCACATAATTGAAGGTATCTAGCCCTCTGTCAGCCCCACTTAAGACACTGACACAGATTGTCTTTGAGGAAGTAAATTTTAAGTGATTCATGCAAAAAAAAAAATCATTAAGTCTTAAATAGGTTTGCAGACCGTAGAGGTTTTAGGTATATGTTGAAACCTTGCATTCCAAGTTCTTGAGTGGAGGAAAGTTTCTTTCAGTCACTGTGTCCTTTGGAAAGTAAGGACATCTAAGCCAGCCTTAGCTGGTAGGCATTGTGGGAGTTGCTGTGCCCTGTGCCCAGGTTCATCTCCTAGCTGAGTCTCTGGCTCCTTTGAACCAGTAGGGAGGCTGGTCTGTGAGGAGGTGCAGGAAGTCAAAGCTTCTTCTGTACCCAGGGAAGACAGTCCAACCTCAGATGGACCATGTGAATTCCCATGTTCTTTAACAACCATTTGTTTAGGGATATGGTGTTTTCAAGGAATCATCCATGTTTAAATATGTTTCGTTTTTTTAATTATAGAAACACACATATGTGGGAAAATATTAAAACAAGAATGCTGAAAGACTAAAGTCGTCTTCTCCTTCCCCAGGGCTTTGTCCTTACAGCGATGTTCTGTGCATATTCAATGTGTATTATGCCTCTTGCTATATGGGGGAGGTTCACAGGAAGAGCCTAGCAACATGGGCAAAGAATGAACATTCTTTTCACGTAGGTGACGGACTCAACTTGCTGCACACAGGTGGCCAGAGAAAACCGGAAGCTGGCAGCACTCCCACTAGGAGGGGCCGGTTGGCCCTATCCTTAGAGCCATGGGGCCCCTTGATCAGGGTCAGAACCCCCTGTGCCCTTTACCCTGCCCTCCCCAACTCTTACGGAGAACGGTGTGCCTGGCTGCCACTAACTACTATCTACTCACCAGGGCAGAGATAGGTGACCACCTCAGCACATTCCCAGGCATTTGTCTTCCTCCAGCATTATGTTCCCTAAGTTGTCCAAACCTCTAGTCCAGAGGTCCTCAAACTTTTAAAACAGGGGGCCAGTTCACTGTCCCTCAGACCGTTGGAGGGCCGGACTATAGTTTAAAAAAAAATTAAGAACAAATTCCTATGCACACAGCAGTGGCAAAAACACCCGGCGGGCCGGATAAATGTTTTCGGCGGGCCGCAGTTTGAGGACCCCTGCTAGTCTATTTATTACTCTATAGGTATTTCTAAGCATAAATACATAGAATTCAACTTATTTTTTTACCAAATATACAATACAATATACCTTGGATATACCTTGGATATATTTGTATGCCAGGACAGATTTATCATTCTTTTTCATAATCATATATAGTGTTTTACTATATGGGCGTGTAACAAATGATGGTCATTTGTTTCCAATTTTGCCATTACAAACAGTGCTTTAAATTAAATACAGAGAAGTCTTTATACATATAGCTTTGTGTTCTTGTGTGAGTAAATACAAACAGTGAAAGTATATGATTAGCCCTGGCCAGATAGCTAAGTAGGTTAGAGCAGAGTCCCTATATGCCAAGGTTGCAGGTTCAATCCCCAGTCAGGGCACATACAAGAATCAACCAATGAAATACATAGATAATTAGAACAATAAATTGATGTTTCTCTCTTGCGCCCTGCCTCTAACACCAGTCAAAAGAAATTTATAAAGAAGTAAACAGTTAAAGGATATTAACTGTTGACAGATATTGCCAAAAACTAATGTACCAGTTTCTACAGGGCTTCATTTAACCTGGGCCCACAGCTCCAGTTTTGAAAAACAAGCTACCATTTCTGAGGCCACAATACAAACTTCACTCTATTTTCTCCTTCTCTGGCAGGTGGGCATCAACTACCAGCCCCCCACCGTCGTCCCTGGAGGAGACCTGGCCAAGGTGCAGCGGGCTGTGTGCATGCTGAGCAACACCACCGCCATCGCCGAGGCCTGGGCCCGCCTGGACCATAAGTTCGATCTCATGTATGCAAAGCGAGCCTTTGTGCACTGGTATGTGGGGGAGGGCATGGAGGAAGGGGAGTTCTCCGAGGCCCGGGAGGACCTGGCAGCTCTGGAGAAAGATTATGAAGAGGTGGGCGTGGATTCCGTGGAAGCTGAGGCTGAAGAAGGGGAAGAATACTGAATGGGAGAGTTGTGCTGGCACCTATCCCTTTGTATCCCCCACACACACACTGTAACATTACAATATGTTTACCTATTAAAGTTTCTGTATTGAAGCATCATCTATCCCTTGTGCTGCACTTTGACAAAATTCCCCATCCAGATACCTGCCTTTTTCCAAGTGGATTTGTAGGGGAAAGCATTTCCTTTCAAACTGAAAAACTATGCACGTTTAATTACCGTGTTACTCCCAGAAAGGGCTTCAAAAAGCACAGCTGAGGAAATGAAGAAAAAGTGCTTCAATTATTTTAAATTTAAACATTCTTAAATCCTTCGTTCCATACTTCATGTTTGGAAAATGGAATAGTAACCCGTTTTTTTCTGAGCTGCAGAGTGGCTGTTTTTACCGTCTTGTGGGAGGGGCCAGGGAGGCAGCCCCAAGCAACACAAACCCAATTTCTGACCTCCCTTTCCAGGAAGGCCCTTAGCTTTTCCCTTTCAGGGCCCTGACGGAAGTCGCTAGCACAGAGCCTCTGCCCATCACATTTCCCAAAACGCAATCACTGCCCACTGCCCGCCCTTCCAATTAGAGGCACCTCTCCAGAAGTGAGCACTGGTTTTTGTCAGGTTTGAACTCGAGTCCAGGCTCATTTTCGTTGAAGTTTCTCTTTCAATCGGGGCCTCCGCGAATGCATAGTGCGGCCCCAGGGCACTACCGGTCGACAGCCAATAGGCACAAAAGGGCAAAGGCGAGGGGCCGACTTTGCGATGACGAAGGCGTACGGGGAGCCTAGAACGAATCGTTCACAGTTGCGACCCCACGCTCCCACCGCTTCCGGGATCAGACCCGCCCCTCGGACGAGCGTTCCGTATTTCCCAGTCTCTATGGTACCAACTTCCGCCTTCTCGCGAGACTCCGGCGGCTCAGCAATGGCGAGACCGTGAGTGCCGCTGACGGGAGCCCGGAGAAAGGGCTGGGAAGGGGTTCGGGCGAGATCAGGCAGTGGGAGACTCGGCAAGACAGGGCCGCCTGAACCGGAGCGGCGGCTGGGGGCTCGAGGCCCCTACGGGCCGGACAGCCACCCGCGACCAAGCTCCCGCCTCTTCCCCAGATGCCGCGTCACTGCTCCGCCGCCGGCTGCTGCACTCGGGATACGCGCGAGACGCGCAATCGCGGCATCTCCTTCCACAGGTCAGCGCGCGTGCGTGCTGGCTCACGCCGGTTGACGTGCGCATGTGCCCTTTCTGCTGGCGCGAAGCCACACTTGCACATGCGCGTTCTCTGTTTGGGGCGAAGCTTGAACTTGTGGGTGGGTGGGAAGGGGTGAAGCGGGCAATCTAGGAGGAATTGAGTCCGGACGGGAAAGGAAGGACGCACCTCCTCCACCCTTGAATTCTCTGCTCTGCGACTCTTACCTACTAGATGACGCTGAGCACATTGTGCCTCTTTTTGAGGCCTCAGATTCCGCGTCTGTGCTCTGGTGGACGGTGCTTCCCTGTTAGGGTTGAAGGGCGGTCTCCTGGCAGCATGTGCAGGGCCAGCTCTTCCCATCTTGGGAACGTAGGCAGCATAGCCCCAGGGCTTCAGGAAGCCTGCGGCTCACAGGTTTGTGGCTCCACAGACTTCCCAAAAAGGACAACCCAAGGCGAGGCTTGTGGCTGGCCAATTGCCAGAGGCTGGACCCCAGCGGCCAGGGCCTATGGGACCCAGCATCCGAGTACATCTACTTCTGCTCCAAACACTTCGAGGAGAACTGCTTTGAGCTGGTGGGAATCAGGTGAGCCTCCTTGCCAGCCAGCATTGGGGTATCTTCAGGGCCCGATGGGGAGATTCCTGAATCACCTGGCACAAAAACAGGAAGACCTGGTTTCGGGGATCGCTGTCTCTTCCCAGCTCTGTACCTCAGTTTCCTCTTCCAGCAGATGAGGACAGTAAGACCCACCCCCTGGGGATGGCTGTGCCAGTGACACAAGAGGAAAACATTAGCTTTTCCAGCAGGAGTTCCTTAGAACCCCAGTCCTCCCACCAGGTCCACAAATGAAATACAGTGGGGCCTTGACTTACAAGTGTCCCGACTAACGAGTTTTTTTGAGATACCAGCTGTCTCTTGGCCGATTTTTTGCATCGAGTTGATAGAGTAATTTGAGTTAACGAGCTCCCTAATGAGCTCGGTCTCGGAACGAATTAAACTCGTAAGTCAAGGCCCCACTGTAATTCATTTTGGCTGGTCAACCCAGTTCTGGTGGAGCCTTTCCACACACCTTAACTTGGAGGGATCCTGCAGGGAAGAGATTGGTGTAACTCTGCCTTCTCCAAACTAACTTTGCTAGCACTGGAGAGCCTGCTGCAGGGTGCTGGAGGGCATGCTCACTCTGATCCCCTGCAGGTCAGCTGGGGGTGGCAGTGCTCATTCTCCATCTCATCCAGGTTGCTTTCCCCAACAGTGGGTATCACAGGCTGAAGGAGGGGGCAGTTCCCACGATATTTGAGTCTTTCACCAAGTTGCGCCGGACAACCAAGACCAAGGGGCACAGTTACCCACCTGGTCCCCCCGATGTCAGCCGGCTCAGGCGATGCAGGAAGCGGTATGTGCTATGGGTGGGGGTTGCCCCACTCACCCCAATTTTGAGGGACTGGGCTTTAGAGTGTCAACCAGCAGCAGTGATGGACAGGGTCCTGAGCCTATGGAGTGGGCTGATGCTCCTGTTCAGGGGGGCTGGTGAAGTGGGGTCTGGCAAGCCCTTAGCCTGACCTGTCACTCTCCCCACAGCTGCTCTGAGGGCCGAGGACCCACAACTCCTTTTTCTCCACCTCCACCTGCTGAGGTCACCTGCTTTCCTGTGGAAGAGGCCTCGGCACCTGCTGCTTTGCCAGCCTCCCCTACTGGGAGACTGGAGCCTGGCCTCAGCAGTCCCTTCTCAGACCTCCTGGGGCCTCTGGGTGCCCAAGCAGATGAAGCAGGCTGCAGCGCCCAGCCCTCACCGGAGCGGGAGCCAGAGCGGCAGCCGTCCCCTCTCGAGCCGCGGCCTGTCTCACCCTCAGCCTACATGCTGCGCCTCCCACCACCCGCTGGAGCCTACATCCAGAATGAGCACAGCTACCAGGTGGGCAGTGCCCTGCTCTGGAAGCGGAGGGCTGAGGCTGCACTCGATGCCCTGGACAAGGCCCAGCGCCAGCTGCAGGCCTGCAAGCGACGGGAGCAGCGACTGCGGCTGCGGCTCACCAAGCTACAGCAGGAGAGGGCGCGGGAGAAGCGGGCACAGGCAGATGCCCGCCAGACTCTGAAGGAACATGTGCAGGACTTTGCCATGCAGCTGAGCAGCAGCATGACCTGAGTGAGGGGCCACTGGACCCACAGCTGATGGGGGGCTGCCTGTCAGGGCTCCAGCCACTTCCTCAGAATTCACCTGGAAAGGGACCTGCTTTGAGCTGCATCCACCAGACCTACCAGATGCCATAATAAAGTGGGTTCTAGTAGGCCCTATATCTGGTTCAGCTGAGGGCTGGGGCCCTTCCCTCAGGGCCAGGCTTGTTCCCCTAGTCAATAGCTGCAGCCCCCAGAAGGCTCAGACCCTGGAGTCCAAGCTCTGGGCTGCAGATAAGAGTCCAGCTCTTGCCTACTCCTCCCCATGCAGCTCCATGCCCCACGGGTTCTCTTAGGGTCAGGATAGTGTAAGTAGAGCCTGGGACAGCACTAGGCACCCTTCCTTTGGCACCTGAAACAGGTGCCAACACAAGCTGGTTCCTTGGAAAAGACTCCTAAAACCCAAGCCAGAAAGTTCCTTTTCAGGACCCAACAGGCTTCCAGCCTGAGTCCTGGCCTGAAGGCCAGCCCCCACTCAGATGGCCTATCTCATCTGAAAACCAGGACAAAAATTGTAATTTCTGACCTCCTGGGGCTGCTATGCTTGGCAAGTAGTAAGGCTCAACATTTCCAGTCCCTGGAGGTCTAGAGAAGTGGGGGAAGCACACAGCAGCAGTCCTGGCCTCAATTTGTGTCCTCATTTTAATTCAACTTAACTGGAATCTAGAAGACTTCCATGCATCTGTAATCATAGCAAACAGCTCAGTACATTGGGCGGCTTTACCCGCACAGGTGGTATCTCCCTGCTGGGCCTTGACCACAACAGCCCCAAGAGCACAGCTGAATGCTTTCTAGTCCTGTGAATGGCCACACCGTGTTCTGAAATTTGCCTTTTATGTGGCTTCATTTATTGACAGCATGTCTAGAAAAGACAGTCAAGTGACCAGTTACAAGGGTCCCACGTTGTCCACTGCAGAGCAGGATTTGCAGATTGTCCCCCAAGGTCCCCAAGCTCGTTCTACTTTATGGATGGGCTCCCTTGCCTAAGGGTGCTCACCTGCCACAGCGGCTCCCCACCCGCCTACATCCAGGCTCTTCAGCAAGGGCTGAGTGGCAGGTGCTGCGTTTGCACGAGGCACAGCCAGCGGAAGTGAGCCCTGAGGCAGGGAAGAAAGATCGTTTCCCCCCTAGTGGCTTCCTGGAAGCTGGGGCAGAGGGTCCCCGGGATTGTTCCCAGAAAGGAGGCTGAACGGTGCCTTCCACATTGGGGTGGAATCACGGGGCCTTCTGTGGGGGGACGGGAAAGGCTGCATTTCCAGCCCATGCAGGAGCCTGTGGTGCAGCATATAGGGGGTGCAGGCACCCCAGGCTTAGGCTCAGGAGGGAAAAGCCAGCCTGGATTCCTGCCACAGCCCCTTCCTCCATGTTGCCTCAGGTGGGGGTGAGATGTTGCTGACAGAGAACCAGGCAAGACTGACCAATGCCAAGCAATTGGGCCACATGGCCAATCCACAGCTGTGGGAGGGCCAAAGGCCAAGGCCAGAGCCCACCGGTGGGGACCACACCAGCAAGGTGTGTGTAGCAGGTAGCACTGCTGTGGCTTCAATGGAGGCATGTCTATGACAGAATACTTAGGGGTACACAGGGACTGGGGGCATCTTTACTGACTTCTTGGCACAGCCCAGAAGGATGGGCACACGGATATGTGGGATCCTGAAGTCCCTCTGGAATCCAGACCCAGTCCAGAGTGGTTGGCCCTGTGGGCTAGGAACTGGCCCCAGGGCCTTTCACACCAAAATTCATCTTGAATCAGATCCATCTGCCCATCACAAGTCCCCACGCATAAGCTCCAGGGACCCCTTATACCAACCTTGGTGAGAGTGAGGGGGGCCTGTGTGACCGCACATTGGGAGACCTTCGCAACATGACTGTAGCTATTTCCACAACCATGCTGGGTCCCTGTCAGATGGGAACCCCAAAATCAGCTCCCTGATGGGCTCTCCCCACTGCTGGACCCTGGCCAGGAATCCTGCCTCTTCCTATCATCACTGAGCCCCAGCTTCCCACCCACGCATCCATCCCAGGAGAGGATGCCACCTGGGGGGCCTGCTTCACCATCCACTTCCCGCGAGACCTGTCATTTGTGAAACAGGGCATTTGGAGCCCCCCATGTCCCCTCAGCTCTCTTCTGAGGTTCTGGGCACCCGTCTTTTGGCCAGCAGGTCTGACCACTGTCACAGGCCTGAGGATTGCCAACACAGTTTTTGCAGGGGGCAGGGCAGGCATGGTCATTCTCCATCTGTGGGCTGGCACCGCCTGGACCCTCATATGTCGGCACCCAGCTCTGCACACTGCTTGTCGGAGATGTGGGAGGCCAGGGAGTCTATGATGTCGAGCAGTAGCTGTTGGCTCAGTGAGCGCAGCGTAGGCAACTTGGAGACCTGTGGGAGTTGACCAGAAGGCCAGAACAGGATGGAACTGGATTCATGTGAGGGCTGGGTGGGCTCCAAAGATGGGGTGAGTAGTGGCCAGAGGGTGGGTGGCTCTGCTTGGTTATCCCCAGGGCCTACTGCTGCAGAAGATGGCAAGATTCCAGGCACCCTCCCCCAACCTGGCCACGGCTGCTGCCATGGAGAGTGGGTCCTGAAGATGAGGGGTGAGCAGCGGGTGCTGAGCCAGCAGGGCCTGACCTTAGTGAACTGGTGCACGATGATGTGCAGGCAGTGCCGTTTCATGTCCAGCGCCTGCGTCTTGTCAGCCGCCTCCAGGATCTGGAATGGCAGGTTCATTGAGGTGCTGCCCCACTCCTCACCCACCTGTCCAGGTGCAGGGAGGCCAGCAGGCACCAGGTGTACTACCTGCAGCACGTTCTGCACCGTCACGTTCATCTCCAGGTTCTGCTTGCAGTATGCCTGCAGCCGGTTGTTGTAAAAGCCGTAGTAGTAGGGGGCCGCGAACAGGTAGCTGGGGGAGCTGGTTAAGGAGCTGTCACCAAAGGAGCCATCCTCCCGCTCACCACCCTCCTCCCAGGGGACAGTGCATCTGGAGCCCTGGCCTGCCAGGGGCAGAGAAAACCTGAGACTGCACCTGCTCAGAGCCCGGGCACCTGCCCCACCAGGAGAGTCTGGCATGGGCTCCAGTCCAGGCAGATCACTGGCTTGATCTCTACACACACTCTGACGACTTAGGAGTCAAAAGCCCCATCGAGATTCAGAAAAACACCACAGCATCCTCTCCCCAGGAAAACACTCATATGCATCTTTGCAGAACTGGCCACAGTCTCCCAGAGCCCTTAAGGGCATCCTCGCACCTCAGGTCCAGACCCCCACTGAAGTGCCGTGACCAGGAATCACTCTATGTCCATCTGCTCGCCTGTCACATAGCAATGACCAATCCCTTACTCCCAACAGTCATGAGATCAAGAACCCACTGTCCCTTCTGGTTACAAACCCCTCAGTGCCGCATGACCAACTACTTCTGAGAGCACCAGGCACCAAAAGTCCTTGGGAAATCACCCAGCCAAGACCAGCCAGCCAGGCCGCCCAAGGTGGGTGCTGGGAGCCCCAGCGATGCCCTGGGAGCACCCTCGATGGGTGAGGATGCAGCGAGTCCTCAGGAGGCATGTTGACCTCCCCGTAGTAGATGTAGCGTAGCATGGACTCGAAGGCCTGCCTGCTGGGCACCATCTCCCCGATGGAGATGTTCACCTGCCCATCCTCAGGCATGAAGGACCGGAACATGGCCTCAAAGTAGCTGCAGACAGGGGGCGGCAGAGGCCTGACTCTTAGCGGATGCAGCCAGGGCCTGCCTGGGCCCGCCCTGCCTGTCAGCTGCACCCCCACCCACCTGGAGCGGGCAGCCAGGATAGCCTTGTGGGCTGGCCGGGGGTGCCCATCCAGCAGCAGTGTGATGTCACAGAACTCCGCGCCGGCCCCCTCCAGGTATGCCTTCATGTCCTGGATCAGAGATGTGCCTGGAGGGGCATGGAGGGACCCTGAGCAGGCACCTCCTGCCCCTTAGTAGCCCCTGCTCCTGACTGGGCCTCAGGGCCCCAGGGCACTTCCTCCTGCACATCTGCCCATTTGCTGCCCTGAATGAACCTCCCCCAGGCAAGAGGCCTCATTCTGGCCCTTGAGGCACCATCAGGCCCTGTCCTCAGCTCCACACACAGCCCTCAGGCATGCCCACCCCCAGAGTCTAATCTCCCAAACTCAGCTCCCTGAGCCCTCCTCTGGGCCTGGCACACCCTATGTTGCCCGGGACAGTGACCAGGGTCAGCACCGGCCCCAGAGAGAGACCGGGATAAAGGAGCCTGTGTCCTCCCTTCCTGGGTAGGGGGGCAGGGGGCAGTGGGAGCATCTGAGGTCTGCAGGCTGTGCGCACCCCTCACTGGGCCCTAGAAGCGAAGCTCGGTGACTAATCACTGTGACGCTGAGTACATCGCCCACTTCAGAGGCTTTCAGACCTGATGTCAGGCAGCGCAGGCACCCTTACCAGAGAGGTGCCCCGTGTCACCTCCAGAAATGGGCTCAGGAGGTTCCCTACCGCAGGCACACGCCCACGGTGGAAAGCCCGGTGGGTTGGCTGTTGTTCCTTTAACTGAGCCTGAACTGCCTCCCTCTGCCCCTGCCCCTGCCCCTGTACCAGGGAGACACACTGGGGTCCTCTGCACCCACCCCTCCACCCCAGCCTGAGAGCCTGGCAGGTGACCCCATGGCTCCCAGTCTTGACCAAGATGAATGCTACCTGGCCAGCTCCTGGCAGGGAAAGGACGAGGCTTCCTACCAATGTCCACGGGCTGGTCTGAGGGGGCGCGAGACGGTGGCTGCTGCTTCCGCCGGACGATCTCCACAATCAGTGGGGATGAGAGGTGCTCGAACTCCTTCATCATGATCACCTGGTTGAAGTGGGACTCCTTCACCACGAAGTTCAGGCAGTGCTCCTGGGACAGACAGGCGGGACAGGCGGGCGGGGTCAGGCCTCGGCCCCAAGAGGGCCCCAGACCGGGCAAGGGGCTGGCAGCAGTGGGCGGGGTGGGCTACAAGGCACCTTCAACTGGCCCAGCTGCAGCTTGGCAGCGCTCTCGCACACAACCAGCACGTTCTGCAGGTCCACGGAGGCCTCGATGTACTGCCGACACAGCTGCTCCAGGCGGCACAGCTGGAAGCTCAGCGCCAGCTTGTACACGTCCATGATGAGCAGTACGTCCTCCACGTGGCCTGCGCCGAGAGCTCCCTGAGTCCTAGGGCCCTTGGGCAGGGGAGAGGGGAGGACAGGGCCCCGGGCTCCCTCTATAGACAAGTGCGGGCTGGAGCCAGGAGGCACACCGCTAATCTCGGCCTCTGAGCCTCAGGCTGCCCACCTGCAAGTAGGGTCACTGGCACCACCACCCCCGTTCCTGCTCCCCCAGCCCCGGCGGACCTTTCCTCGGGTACTTGATCTTGTCGGTGTAGAGGAACTGCATGAGCACCTCGAAGGGCCGGGCCTCGGCCTCTCGGATGGCCACGCGCAGCAAGGGTGGCCGAGCCCCACCCACAGGTACCGCAGGGGCCTCCCTGGGAGCCAGAGCCGCCTCCTCCTCCAGCTTCTGTGGGAAGAGAAAGGGAAGCTTAAGGGCACCCCATGAACGCTGCTGCCCAGGCAGGGCCAGGCAGGGCCGCACCTCACCTGGGCCAGTCGCTCCTTCGCCTGGACGATCTTCCTGCGGAGCCAGCGGCTTCGTGCTGTGACAATGGCCACGTGGCCCTGAACACACTCCTCCTTCTGCAGCAGGAACGACAGGGGGAAGGGCACAGGTTCTCTCCCCGAGGGACACGGGCCCAGCCAGCGCGGGGGCCCAGGGACCCCAGCACGAGTGGGCCGCCAGCGCGCCTCTGGGTGCCAAGCCCCACTCCTCCGGACACAGAAAGGGCACCCACCTCACCCAGCACAAACTCCACGTCGCAGAACTGGCGGCTCTCCCACAGCCGCCCGTAGTCTTCGTGGAGCGTGCACTTGGGGTAACAGGAGAACTGCAGGAGGAGCCCAGGTGTTACCAAGAGAGACACTGTGCTCCTGGCGTTGCTCCCTCTGAGGCCCCACTGCCAAGCGCAGCTCAGCCTGGCTCCCTCCACTGACCCAGGTGGCTCCCAGGCCTCCACTGGCTGCCCCTCCAGCGGCACCCTGCCCTGAGGTTCCTGACTGCCTCAGCCTAGGCCCCCCTCTCCACCCCAGCTGCCAGGCTCCTCAGAAAGGCGGCCATCCCACCAGGTGCAGCCCTGGCTCTGGACACCCTTGGACAAGCTCCGCCCCTACCCACTGGGTCTGTTTCCACCGTCAGGGCCCGTTCACCCCAGCTGGCCTCCCTGCAGAGTCAGCTCATCAGGGAGCTGCCTGCTCCGAAAGCCCGTGAGCCCCACCTGGAACCGGTACATCTCCCCGCTGCGGATGTTGTTGTCCACAGTGCCCCCGAAGATGTACATGGCATCCGAGATGACAGCAGCAGCGTGGAAGAGCCTTCCGCTGGGCAGCTGGATAGAGGGCGGGGGACACGTCAGCAAGGTGGGGAGGGGCAGGGCTGGGTCTCCAGCAGGGCTGGCTGCGGCCTAGAGTGGTCATATTGTGGCTAAGGACATGGCACCACTGGCCTGGAAGGAGGGCCTGGGGCACAGCTGCAGGCGCAGGGCCGGAGGCAGGGCCTGTGGAGGTGAGCGGGCAGGACAGGGCCCTGTGACGCAGAGTGGACACAGCCGGTGCTCAGTCTCACCTGCTGCAGCAACACGGCCCAGCCAGCGGGGCACGGGCTCTGGCCCTCCACTCACTCACTCTGAGCCTCAGTCTCCCCACCTTTGAGATGGGCTGATCACAGGTCCGGCTTCAGAGGGCGAGGGAGCGGTAGGTAACAAGGACACTGGCACTCACCTCTGAGGCCGGTGGGGAAGGCTGCTTGGCATTGGTGGTGCCAAAGTCCAGGCCAAACACATCTCGGGACTTCTTGAAGCCGCCCCGGTCCTCGGAGGGCAGGGCAGGCATCTCCTCAGAAGCAGCCGCTCGCTCTGGTACCTCAGCCCCACCAACCTGATGGGAGACACGCAGGGCACAACCAGTCAGAAAAAGGCAGGCAGGCACCAGAGACTCCTCCCCACCCTCACCTAGAACTCTGTAGGGACGGGCGGGGGGGGGGGGCGGGGGGGGCACAGATGAGGGCTGAGTTGGGAGCCAGGAGAACATCCTAAGCACAATGCAAACGTGGTGGGAAGAGGAATCGTACGAGCCCACAGGCTGCAAGGTGGAGAACAGGCAGAGAGGCCCAGGCCCCAGCATCAGGCCAGGGCGGGGTCCAGGCTGAGGGCATCCTGGCCTTGCTCCTGCTGGCCGTCCGGAGCCCCAGGAACACCCTGAGGTGTGAGGAGGTGGGAGCAGGTGGGTCAGGAACACAGCCCAGGCCACGGGCCCTGGATCCCGTCAGCAACACCTGGCAGGGCTCACCTCGCTGTCCGAACTGGGCTGGACCACCTCCCAGGTCTGGAAGTCCACGTCATAGCAGTGCAGCTCGTTGGGCAGAGTGTTGTCGGCTGCGCCCCCGAACACGTAGAGGTGGCGGTCAAAGGCCACCATCGTGTGCCCGTAGCGCCGCTGGGGGGGTGGCGGGGAGCCCCGAAGCAGGTGCTCAGTGGGGATGCGTGTCCACCTGGGAGCACACACAAGGGGCCAGTGCCAGGCAGGGGCTCCTGCTCCCCTGTGACCTCCACCTGGGCTGCGAGGCCCCCACCACAGGCCCAGTCTTCTTAGTGCCCTGCAACCCCTGGGAGACCTTCCCCGGCCGAGGGAGGGCCTGCAGTGCATCTGCCCAGTGTCCCCTGTCGAATTTCGCTCTGGAACCAGCTCTGCACACCTCTTTGGCGGGGGAGGGGGACAAAGGGTGCAAGCACGAGGCAGGGTGGGAAGCTGCCTGGGGGCTGGCCTGGGAGGAAGGTGGCACCACACAGGGTCAACCCAACTGGGCCACCAGAGTCACCCACTGCCCACCTGGCTGCTGCTGGTGGCCATGTCTCCCATGGTTTCATTCCTACCCCGTCCCCGTCACCCCTGGGCTCCTCGTCCTGCAGCCCTCTGCCCCCTAGATGCGCCTTCCTCAGCCTGCTCCACAGGTACCCCAGGCCTCGGACCCCCAATACTGGCACCTCCCTGAGGACCCCCTTGCAGATCAGCCACTTGTCCACCTGGCCAGAGCCTGCATGTCTGCCCCAAACCGTCCCAGTCTGGTTGTACCTGGCCTCTGCCCATGCCCTCACTTCTCCAGGTCTGCCCTGCCTGCTCTGAGCCCTGTGTGATACCCACTGTCCTGAGGGCCCAGGCCAGGGCGGAGCAGCGAGCCAGCGTGCAAATGGCTCTCCCCCAGGCCTGGCCACCCCAGGACAGGCGAGTTGGACAGGCATCAGTAGGGTTTCCCCTCCCAGAACACCCAGCCTTCTCCTTCCCAGCTGATACGCTGGCATCCAGGGCAGCTCCCAGTCCCCTCCTGAGCCTCCCTGACCTGCAATCCAAACTCCCTTTTCTTCTCCTCCACTAACTCCCAGAGCCAACGCCCGGGGCTCGCCTTAGTCCCCGGCACAGGGGTCGAGGGCTGGCCAGCCATCAAGGACAGCGTACGCTGGAAGCTCAGGGCCCGGGAACCTCCAACACACGAGAGCTATGCCAGCCACACTTGATACTGGTGGCCCTGGCCATGCCATTCCCGGGGCTGGGGTGTTCTTCACTCAAAAAGGGAGGCCGCCCAGGCCCTGTCTTGCTGAGCTGCAGCCACACCCAAGGGGCCTGCGGGGGACCTCGGGCTCAGTCTGTGTAAAGACACCACACCTCCCCGCTGCGGGAGGAGGGCAGCCGGCCCTGCTTTACTTGGCGCTCACAAGGACGGCTCCAGAGGCAGGCGTGGGGTGCCGAGGGCCCCACCGCCGGTGCACTCACATCTTGTCCTTGAATTCAAACTGGAAGAGGTTGTTGGTTATCTTGGCTCCACTCTGCCCTGAGAACACAAACATCTTGTCCCTGCACACGGCCACCGGGAAGTTGCAGCAGGACGGGGGGATCTCACCGCTCTGCACCACCTGGGGGGGAGGGAGGCAGCTCAGCCAGGGCCCTCACGGGACCGGCATGCAAGTCTGTGGCCATCTCTCCCACCCCCAGCTCTGATGACCCCCAGCTATTTGCTGAGCTGGGACTGCTTTTACTCCCGAAGTTTCTTCTGTGATTGAGGGTTCACATATCTTTTTTTTTTTTTTTTTTTTTTTGCAGAACATCCTAAAGCCCCTCCGTCCCCTCCTAAATGGGGAATAAAGTCATCACTAAAGGAGAAAGACCGCCCCCCCCACCACCACCTTGGGAAAGACAGTAGAGCAACCTGGAAACAGTAGCCAGCAGGGGGCGTGCTGTCCTCACTATCAGGTAAGGGTGGGTTACACCTGAACTGCATCGTCACCTGTGACAGGCTGCCCCCCAGAACATAGAGCCTTTAGTCACTAGGTCACTGCCACTGGAACTGGCAGGCAGGTCAGCGGGAAGGGCAAGGCAGAGGTCAAGGCTGGGCTTTGGCAAAGGGAGCAAAGCAGCCTCCACCCCAGCCCACCCTGCTCCCCTGCACCCCTCACCTCCCTGCCTCCTGCACCCACCCTGCTCCCCTGCACCCCTCACCTCCCTGCCTCCTGCACCCACCCTGCTCCCCTACATCCCTCACCTCCCTGCCTCCCCACAACCCACCCCAAAACCCTCCAGCCCCTTACCTCCTCCCAGCACGTGAGCTCTCGGTCCTGAAGGCCAATGGTCCACATGTCATTCAACCTGCATGAGGACAAAGGGGTCAGGATGCCCACCACTGGGGCTGACTGGCAGGGAGGGCCGGGGCGTGGCCGGGGGGGGATGGCTCCCGGGAAGAACACCCATCACCTGGGACTCTGACCAGGGGACTCTGGGGCAGCCACGAAGCCAGAGCTTCAGTTGGGCGAGTGTGGGGGCTACACTGAGTCCCTGCTGTGCCAGGCCCCTGCCCAGTCCCGGCAGGAAGAGAGGCCTCACTCAGAGACAGGCCTCATTCCCAACCTCTAGGGCAGGGGATAGGGTCAGCCCTCGGCTGGTCCCTGGGGTAGGACTTCAGAGAGGCAATGCTCACTGTTTAGAAATTGCACTGTTTAGAGTGTCCATGATGCTGAAGTGCTGGGGAGTGAGCACATGCTGTGTTTTGTAATCCGAAAAACACAGCAAAGCCAATTTGCTGAAATAGGAGGAAATGCCTGTGGCACAGGCAAGTGCTCTTTTGTCCTCCGCAGGGGAAGGGCTGAGTCTGAGCCCTGCTGCTGCCACCCACCTGCCCACTCGCCCCTGAGGGTCATTCCTTGCTGTGGGCCTGAGTATTCCCACCCCAGCAATGCAAGGGGCCACCTCTCCCACCCCCAGCTCTGATGACCCCCAGCTATTTGCTCTGGAGACATGCACGACAGCTGTGCAAACATGGGCCAGGCTTGACAACGCCGATGCCCTGGGAGGGGCCTGAGGGGTGCCAGTCCTGTTAACCATTGTGGGGGTAGGAAAGGGGCTCCAATCAGTGGCCATCACCCTCATCCTGCCCCCTCTCCCCCCGCCCACATACCCACGTCACGAGAAACCCCCAGCCTGAGCCGTCCAAGACCAAGAAAGCCCACTCTGTGCCCAGGGGCCAGGCCGCCACCTACCTGGCATTGCCATCATAGCCAGCAAAGATCCATAACTTGTCACTGTACACCGTGGCACCGTGGGCTGACCTGGCGACTGGCAACCTGAGCAAGAGGTTGGGGAGGAATGAGGCCACTCGGTGCAGACCTGAGCCTCACAGCCCCACAAGGCTGGTCCGGCGGCCACAGCCCTGCAAGTCCTGCCCGGCCCCGACTGCCATGCCTACGTCTGCTGGCACTGGGACTCCAGTCAGGATACAATCAACAGCAGGAGGGGCTGAGCTCATGTGGCACCAGGCCCTGACGATGCATTCAGACATCACCAGGCAGGGACCTCTCCCGGGTGCGACCAAATAGCAAAGGGGTGCTCGCTAGGGATGACCGTGGAAGCGCTCAGCACAGGACATCCGGGTCCCTTCTACCCAACCTAAGAGCTGGGAAGAGGCTGCAAACGGCGCAGCTGAGAGTTCGCACCAAATCCCAGCTCCCAGGCCTCCCCGAGCCCCGGGCTCCTCTGCAATGCTGCAGGGCCGGAGCCCGCAGAACAGCCCCAAAGGTTTCAGCAGGTTCTCACCGTCCTTCAATTTTCCACTCCGTCCACTGGCCAGTTGCGAACTTGTATTCGAAGAGGTCATTTTTATTCTTCAAGTTAGAATTGGAATAAATGTCCCCAGTGTAACCCCCTGGGTGAAGAGAGAGCAACCATCACACCCAAAAGCAGCATTTCTGAGTCCTCAAACCCCAGGAGGGGAGGGCAGAATCTGGCCCCGTTGGAAAGGCATTCCAGAACTTTCTCCGCACACCTCGGGAGCACCAACTGGGTGCCTGCCTCCGTGCTGGGCTCTGGGGACACAGAGACCAGCAGGATGCCATGCCCTGTACCCGGCGGGGAGGGAAAGCCACCTTCCCCAGTCGCAGAGGCAGACGGTTCCCACCCCAGGAGACCGGGCTGAGGATCAGAGTGGACAGGGAGAGGCCAGCCAAGCACAGCACGTGGGCCTGAGGCTTTCGGGGAGGGCAGGGGAGCCCTGGCCTGGAAGGTGAGCGGCAGCTCACCAAAGACGAACATGCTGCTCCCGTAGACCACGGCTGAGTGGTGGTAGCGGGGGGCGGGTGGGGTCCCAGTGGTGAAGGCCCTGGCGGGAGAACAAGAGGCAATGGGTGTCAGCAATATTTTGAAGGTCATACCTGTATCACTGTAGAAACTTTTTAGGAAATTGCCAATAAGGAAAAAACCACAACAGCAGCACTAACATTTATATATAACCCTTTGCTAGAAACCACTGTTCACACCTGGAGGTCACCCCTACACCTTCCTATGCATATTGTGTCTCGGAGTGATTTTTTAAAAATGGAATCATCTGGTAGATATTTTGCAATATGCTTTTTCAGCTTCATAGTAGACTGTGAGTAGGTCTTCAAGCCACTCGAGAATCATTATTACGCCCCCGTCTCACAACTGCACTGTATTCTGCAGCATGGGTGGTCCACAAATTTTACTTTTCAAATTAAAAACCCATTTATACTGCTTTCTGGGGGCTGCTCCTTTTCAGTTTTATACTTAAGCAATTTTCTTTTTAATCCTCACTCAAGGAGTGAGGATATTTTTGCCATTTATTCTAAAGAGAGTGGAAGGGAGGGGAAGGGAGAGGGAGAGAGAGAGAGAGAGAGAGAGAGAAACATCGATGTGACAGAGACACATTGATTGGTTGCCTCCCACAATTGCCCCCACCGGGGCAGGGATCAAACCTGCAACCCAGATACATATTCTTGACTGGGAATCCAACCCAAGACGCTCCGGTGCGCAGGCCGATGCTCTAACCACTGAACCACGCCAGCCAGGGCTACTTAAGCAGTTTTTTAACAGAGAATGTAAAGTCTTGACCAGCTGGTGTGGAACCAAGAGGTCACTGGTTCGATTCCCAGTCGGGGCACAACCCCGGGTTGTGGGCTTGATCCTTAGTGGGGGCTGTGCAGGAGGCAGCTGGTCGATGTTCCTCTCTCTTCGATGTTTGTATCTCTCTCTCCCTCTTCCTTCCTCTCTCTATAAAATTCAATAAAAACATTTTTTTTTTTAAAAAAAAAAGCATGTAAAGTCTTCAGAGTGATTTTCAAAATGAATTTGTAACTATTGGCCATACTTTAAAATTAAGTGTGAAAGAAACAACATAGACATTTCTGTGGCAATCCCAGTGCTACCCAGGTCTCCTGGGCACAAGGGGGGCAGCGTGGGTTGATGCCACCTTGGCGTGCCAGGTTCAGCAGCTGTGTCCTGAGCCCTGACATCCTCCTCTGTCAAGGGGGGAGGGGTCAGACACCACCCCAGAGGCCACCGGGCACTGAGGTCTGCGCACAGGGCTCCAGAGCAGAGTGTGGCACCCAAGGCGCTCGGTGAACCTGGGCTTCCGCACAAGCGGATGGCAGAGCCCGGAGGAAGCCCAGCATCTTCCAACCCCAGGATCTATTTCTCCCCCTCAGCTGTGAGCTGCTCCAGGTCAGGGGCTGGACCGCAGGGCACTACTATGCAGTGCTCAGAGAGGGCAGGTGTCTTGTCCAGAGCTGCACAGCTGGGGAGGGCCGTCTGCAGGAGGCAGACCGGGGCCTGCATGCTGCCCACTGCCTGTGTGGGGTCTCCGGGCAGAGGATGGGCCCCATGAGGCCGGGGGGGGGGGGGGGGGGAAGGCCCTGCAGCAGCAGAGTCCGTCCTAGAAGAACCCATCGACCAATGGCTCTCTGTGTTGGCTCCAGCCCCTGGCCTGGGAGGCAGGCTTGGTGACCGAAGGCTCTCCTGAGACAGAATTTGAGGACCCACAGATCAAACAGATCCCCTTATTAAGAGGATTTGAATAATCAATCTCAGTCATGGACTGGGAAAGAAACCCAAGAGATAGAGGGAACACTGGGTATGGCATGGGCGGTGGCGGGGGCCGGAGGGGTGGGGGGTTCTTATCTCCTCCTCGAAGCTTCTGTCTACCATTCCAGGAATGTGACTCCACTGGCAATCAGGGCCCCAAACAGTGCGGCCAAGTTCTAGGAGAAAGAGCAGGGACCTGGGACCCACCTGCACCAGGAGCAGTCCTTCACATCAAACCGCAGCAGGTCGTTGAGCATCGTCTTCCTGAAACACAGCCAGGGAGAGGCGGGCTTGGTTCTGGTCTGCTCTGCAGGGCGTTGCCCAGCCAAGACCTAGAATATGGACACTGCAGCCCAGGAGGTGGGGGAGTTGTCCTAGGAGACTTAGCCAGGGCCAGACACCAGCTGACGCCCGAGGGACCAGAGAGGTGACCACCAAGGAAGCTCCTGAGCTGGTGCAGGCACAGGGGCTGCCTGCTGGGAGTCAGGCAGGACCGAAGCATGACCCCAGCCACCCACCGCCTGTGCCTGCCCACACCTCAGGGAGGCCCCTCCCCTTCTCTCTGATCTTCCTGCCACCTCTTTATCACAAAGCCAGGGTAGCAACTACATTTTAAAGATACAATAAAATGATGGTGAACACACAATGCAATATACAGATGATGTATTTTAGAATTGTACACCTGAAACCTATATAACTTTATTAACCAATGTCACCCCAGTAAATTCAATTAAAAATAAATAATAAACAACCAAAAAAGATAAAACAGAAAGCAAATCCACTGGCCATGACACCACCTGTTAATACAACCTGCATGTTACCACCCAGCCCTGTCACTAAGAGGGAAGAAGGGTGTCAACCCAACAGGAGTCCAGCACCCCCTGCCTAGCTCAGTCTGCACCAGATGGCTGAGCTCTCCACTTCCATTTACAGAAGAGGAAACAGCCTGGAGATAAAAGGACCTGTCTGAGGCCATGCAGCCAGGAAGCCAGGAGCTGGGAAGCGGAGTGTGACAGTAATTCCCCCCCTCTCCCATTTGCCCCTCCTCCCTGACCTTTGACACACACACACACACCCCCGCCCAGGGCTACAGGCCATCTTTCCTTGTACCCAGTCGGTCTACAAAGTGACAAGTGTATTGAGACAAATTTGTATTCTGTTTCTCAGTGTCACATTGTAGCAAAAATAGTTCTGCTTGTTGCTCCACAGTTCCTGCTACAGAACACTTCCCCACCCACCGCTGTGCTGGACATCAGGCATTTTCAGTTTGGGGGATTCTCATGAAATGTCTTTCATTCCTTCATGGGACAAACACCTGTCAAATTGTCTGGGTGCTGGGATACAGGCCCTGCTCTGGAGAAGACAATTAACAAACACCTGTATGCCCTCAGACCAATGGAGCCGGGAAGAGGTTGCAGATGGTCCAGGTGGTCGGGGAAGGCCTCACTCACAGGTGATTCAGAGGAAGAGCAGGAGGGAGAGCAGCAAGGCAAAGTGCCTGGCAGGGTGGCAGCGAGGGCTGACATGTTTCTTTCAAAGCTCTGTCCACTCGGTCAGAACAAGGGAAATTTCTGTGTCCGGAGCATATGCTACCCATGCTGTGCTGAGGGCCCTGAGGGCAGGGAACCTTGCCAACTGGGAAATGGAGGTTGAATGCTTGGCTAACATTTGTATAGGCCAGCGGTTCTCCACCTGTGGGTCGAGACCGCTTTGGGGGTCGAACGACCCTTTCACAGGGGTCGCCTAAGACCATCGGACAACACATATATAACTACATATTGTTTTTGTGATGAATCACTATGCTTTAATTATGTTCAATTTGTAACAATGAAAATACATCCTGCCTATCAGATATTTACATGACGATTCATAACAGCAGCAAAATTACAGTTATGAAGTAGCAACGAAAATAATTTTATGGTTGGGGGTCACCACAACATGAGGAACTGTATTAAAGGGTCACGGCATTAGGAAGGTTGAGAACCACTATACTACAGACAGTAATGGAGCTGCAGAAGCCTAGTCCAAACCACCATGTTTGTCCCTCCCTGGTCCAAACACCCTGATGCTCCGACTCACTCACCCATTGTCTCCACCAAATACGTAGATGGCATCTTTATAGGCCACAACTGTGTGCTTGCTGCGCCTGGAAAGAAAAGAGGGGTAGGTAGAGATGAGACCAGGACCCTCCCTCCAGGGGGCACCCAAGAAATAAGACCAAACACCGGGGCTGCCACAGAAGTTGGATAATACCTCTCAGCTATCAAGATGAACAGAAACCCCTAAATTCCACCAGTACCCCCCCCCCCCCAAATAACCCTGCATGTGGGGACCCTGTCATTGTCCTAGGACTCTCTGGACTCCTCATCCCACTGCAGAGCACCTGGGACCTCAGCTGGAGACCCACAGCATGACTCTGGTGCCTGACCCCTGGCCACCCCGCTCCGCTCCGGGACTCCCTCAAAATCCCCGCCACTGCCCCGGGCATCGCCCAGGACACCACCACTCCACCCCCCATTACCAGATCTCGCTCCAGGACACCGTGCCCCAGCCTTTTCCCTGGAACCCACCATGAAACCCTCTCGGGCATCCTCCCCACCCCCAAGATCCTGGACCCACGCCGTACCGAGCCCCCACGAACTCGTCGCAGGGCGGGAGGCGCCGCCAGCGATGCACTGTCTCGAAGGGCCCGAAGTTGAGCGTCAGGTACTCGACACTGTCCGAGCAGCTGTGGTCAAAGTCCACGCTCGGGGCTACCTTGGACCGCGCGCCGCCTGCCAGGGCCCCGGCCCCAATCGGACCCCCCGAGCCGCCAGTCCCAGCCATCCCGGGTCCACGCCAGATCGGTCACCCGCGGGACTCGCAGCCACCGCCCTGGGCCGCCCGGAGGGACTACATTTCCCGGCGTGCACTGGGACGACGGCGCAGCACTTCCGGCTGGTGCCACGCTTTGGTCCGTCGGCGTTTCCCGACAAGCCTAAAGCTCATCGTGGCCCAGCTGGCGGGCGCAGCACCCGATACTCGAGGTTGTGGGAAACAGTCCCCACGGAGTGCGGGCACCCGATCCCCACCCCCGTCCGACTGCACTTCCCCGACGCCTGCCCTGCCACACGCCGTCCGGAGAGCGGCCGCTGTTCCCGGCATGCCTTGTCTGCGTGGGGCTCGGCCGTGATCGTCCGCCGCTCCCGGGGTCCCTGGTGGACGGTTCCGAGCTCGCAGCGGCCTCCGCCGGCAGCCAACTCTTCCCCTTCCTGCTTGGGACCCCAGCCCGAACCTGCCGCCGCGTCTACCCTCCTTCTTCTTATTGGCTGAGAGGCAGCGTAGTGCAGAGGTCCTGGATTCTTATCTCTTAACAGCAGAGCCTCAGTTTCTTCACCTGCGAAATGCGGCTTTGGGAAGCTCTGGCTGCCTTGAGAAGCTTGAGGTCTGTCTCAGGACCTAGCTCCTACAGCCCTAAGTGGGCAAATGCCCGCAAACTGCCAAACGCGTGCTGCCTCTGAGCTCTGAGAAAGCACGCCCTGTCTCACGCCCTTTGCACCTGCAGCCTCTTCTACCTGGAATGCCCTTTCTTCAACACCCAAAACCAAGACGCTGGTTGGAGAAGCCCTTCCTAACCCCCGGGGCAGAATCAGTTGCTCCCTCTCCTGGGCACTCACAGGCCAAACTTCCTTGGTGTGGCCCTGAGCAATCTATGGTTGTGCCTGTCTCCCTGTCATGTGCTTTCTCCCTCATGAGTGTCTGCCCAATTACAGTGGAAGTCACACAGATCTGCAAATGTGTGCGTTTTAATTTTGAGATAATGTCTAATATGTTGCAGGGTCCTACAGGGGATCGGTCCCAATAGAGGGAGATGAGGCAGGGCCTGTCCCACCTCTGCTGCCAGCCATTGGTGGCAGTCGAGACCTTGGGTGGTGAGCATCTCTTGGAAACAGTGGAGGCCTCTTTGGAGGTGAGCCAGGCAGCTGATGGCAAGCACTGGAAGGGCTCAGGTTCTGCCCTGGGGGATCCTGGGAAATTGGAGGTTGGCACCTGCCCCCAGGGCTTGGTCTCTGTCCCTGGTGCCCGAGCATGCCTGCCCAAGTCTGCTGCATGCAAGCTCAGGATCCTTTCCCTGTGAGCCAGGACATGTCGCCGGTCCTGCAGGAAGGAGGGGAGGAGGAGTCAGGGCGGAAGAAGAGCGCAGGCTCCCCACTCAGCACCATGAGCAGCTGGCCCTTGAGGACAGCAGGGGTCTGGTGTCCAGCAGGGATGTACTTGGGTAAAGGGGAAAGCCCATCAGGTGCAGACTCTGGGCTGAGTGGGGAACGGCTCGGAATGGTGAACAGGAAGGCCAGGGCACACGTACTTGCTGTGCAGCAGAAACAGCCTTTGCGAGTGCAAGAGGGAGAGACAGAGAAGGCCAGGGAAGAGCATGTCATTTATGTCCCCTCTTGGTGGTCCGTTGTTGCTAGTCTGAAGCCTACCCCCTTCCCATGGCCTCCAGGCTTTCCCCAGTCCCTAGAGACTCTTTGTAGGTAGGTCGAACCTACAGGGGGACTCCCATTGATACAATGCTGGGATGAGGGTAATGACTGGTGTCCAGTGTCTCCCAGACCCCAAACCACCACCCACATCTGTGCAGGGCATCCCCAGGGCATCACTAGCTGCATTTCCCCACCTGGCTTCTGCCAGGCTCAGCACACCCATGTCCAGTCAGATGTCCCAGGCCCAGGGATTGCCCAAGCAGTGAGCCTTGACCACCCCCCACAGCACTGACCCAGCCCTGGGACATGGCCCTTTTCCTTCTGTCTCCCAAGAGCACATATAACCAGCCCCGCTCCCAAATCACAACCTATGCCCTACACGGCCCCATAGCAATAGGAGCCACAGACTGATGGGGACCGAGAGTGGGGGGACGCCCTGGAGGGCTGTGGTGCAGCTGCTTGCCACAGGAAGGTTGAGCCAGTCCTTCGGTAGAATTCTTGTCCCCTTCCCCAGGCCTCCACTGCCCACACTCACTCCACTTCCCGCTTCCGGATGGCACGGCCCGAGGCCAGCACCTCAGCCACCTTGGACACAATGGGATCGTAGTTCATGCTGGCCACTGCGATCACCTCGTCGCCTCTGTGGGGAGAGGGTGGCTGAGCCTGGTAACTACCCTCTTCTCGGAGACCCTGACACACTCCTGTCCACCTGGGACTCAGGAAGGGATCTTACCCAGGACAACAGGGATGTCCCGAGCCATTGGTGGCAGCACCCAACCCTCGCTGCTTTGCACTTTAGCCCAACCTGGGCTTTGAGCTACTGTGGGACTCCCATGGAGGTTCAGGGCTGGGCTCCTGTCCTGGGATTCCCACTCTCTACCTGTGTGACTTCCCTCAGTGTAAACGCGGGTTAGCCACACCCACCTCAAAGAGCTGTGCTAAGGATCGAATGTCCTGTCGATGCGTGGCAGGTGGACTTATCACCCCACCGCCTCACCTCTCCTCGGCGGTGTCTCCTGCCTGCCCCTCCCTTCGCCCCTCCGTCCACCCCACCTCTCCGGGAAGCCCCCTCGTCTGGAGCAAGGCTTCTCTGGGATGATTTCCCCCTACCGACCAGGTCCTGCGGCTTCGTGCCCCTGCCCCACCCCGTTGCTCTCACTTGGTGTAAAAAGCCACGAACTTCAGCTCCTCCAGATCCCCCTGGATGATGACGTCGTCGAAGCCTTCTCCGTACCCTGTGGGCCGGGCAGGCGGGCGGGGTCCACGTGAGCTCAGCAGAGGCGATGGGGTTCCACCGGGTCAGGGTCCTGTGCCCCCCTAACTGCCCCCTGTACCCGCCGCCAGTGAGTGCTTTACCACTTTCTACAGCTGTCGTGGCCCCGCCCCTGGGATGCTCGTAGCTCCGCCCCAACTCCAAGCCCCACCCACCCCGCACTCCGCTATCACCGTAGCCCCGCCCCCAAAGGCACCTGGCCCCGCCCCGTCCCGAGCTTCCTGTTACCCGCGTAGCGCAGGCTTTTGCCGAACATGGCTGTCCACAGGTAGGGCACCGTACAGATCTCCGCCTCCTGCGCCAGCATGTTCTGGGCCGCCACGCGTCCTGCGGGACCCAGGAGAGTGAAAGCCCGACACGAGCCCCCACCGCCCCTGCACTGCCTGCCCTTGCTCTCTGGGGACCCCTCTCATAAGGGGCTACTCCTTCTCGCCTCCCCAGTGGTCCAGCTGATTGGTACCAAGGGGGACGCCTAGCTCAAAGCTGGCCACTCAGATGGCTTCTCTGGGGAATTTGAGTGAAAGGTCCTGGGTCTGGAAGGTGGGTTTCCTGGGGATGTGGGGCTGCCCGGCCATCTCAGGTGTGCGCACAGGCAACTCATGGGACATATGGGGTCTGAAGAGGGAGGCAGGAGAGCAGCTACAGCCAGGGCCCCAGAAAGAATAACGATGGTGGCTTCCCAGTTCATGAAGCCCCACTGGAGGCCTATGGTTGGGTGTCTGTGAGAGTCCCCTGGACCCTCCCATTAAACTCTAATTACACTGATGAGTAGAATTGGCTCCTTAAAACCTAGCACTGCTCAGCTGGCGTGGCTCAGTGGTTGAGCATCAACCTGTGAACCAGGAGGTCACGGTTCCATTCCCGGTCAGGCACATGGCCGGGTTTCAGGCTCGATCCCAGGTGTGGGGCATGAAAGAGGCAGTCAATTAATGATTCTCTCTCTCTACTTCTCCCTTCCTCTCTGAAATCAATAAAAAAAAATATTTTAAAAAACAACAACCTAGCACCAACTTCAGACCTTGGATCTGAACAGAAATTAGTACCAGCAGGGGGTTTCAGGCAGCAGAGGCTCAGGAAACATGAAGGCAGAGGGGAGAGGGGGAGAGGGGAGGTGGGTGCAGGGAGTCTGGGATCCTCCCTATAAGGTAGCTAACTTGCTGGCACCTGCAGCTTAGGGGCCTAGACCAGGTGTGTACAGTGAGGCTTGGTGAGGGCGAAAGTCTGTTCCTCAGAGAGCACAACAGTTCCCCGGTGAGCCCAGGTCTCCAGGCCCAGATGGCCACTTCACAGGGGTCTGCATGAGACAGCTGGGTTCCCAGAGCCAGTCCAGTGACCCAAAGGAGACAGAGCCCCTGAGTGGGGAGCTGGCCCAGGTCCTACTAAATCCCGTTCTCTCTCCCTGGTGAATGTGTGTCTTTGAGTGAAAAAGAAAAGGAGAGGCTGCTGGCCCGGCTGGCGTGGCTCAGTGGTTCAGCATCAACCTATGAACCAGGAGGTCATGATTCGATTCCCAGTCAGGGCACATGCCCAGGTTGTGGGCTCGCTCCCCAGCGTGGGGCATGCAGGAGGCAGCCGATCAATGTTTCTCTCTCATCATTGATGTTTCTCTCTCTCTCTCTCCCTCTCCCTTCCTCTCTGAAATCAACAAAAATATATATTTTTTAAAAGGAGGTTGTTGGAAGGACTAGTGGGGTGGGGTGCTGTGGCTGGCCGAAAGGGGTGTCCAGTTAGCACAGGAGGGAGGTCTCTGGAGATGGGCCACACACAGGGCTTGCTCTGTGAGCCGCTTGATCACCTGGATGAGGCTGGCCCAGACAGGCCACCACAGAGCTTTGACTGCCTTTGCCACCAGCAATCAGGGCCCAAGGTCAGAAACTGAGGGATGGGCCTGGGGGAGGCTGAGGCCCTGGGACAGCCTTTCTCCCACCCCCCTCCCCCCCTTTATCCTGCTGTGGGGTTGGCCATACCCTGGGCATGAGCCATCTGCCAGTGTGGGATGTTCACTTTCCGATTGTTCCTCCAGGCCAGGGGGAAGGTGACGGCGTCGCCAGCCGCAAACACGCCTGGGACATTGGTCTGCATCATCTGCGGGGAGAGGGCACAGGACTCTGTGAGAGGGACAGGGGCCCTGCCCTGGGCCTCCCCCTGCCCCTAGCCCAGCACCCTTCCCACCCTACCCAGCCCCACCTTGTTGACAGGGATGAAGCCTCTAGAATCCAGACCGATGCCGCTCTGCCTCAGGAAGCCCGTGGAGGGCACCGCACCTGACAGGATGGGGCCGCTGTGTCCACGTCTCTTGTCTCATCGCTCTGCGTGACCCACACCCTTCACTGGTCACAACCAGCCCCAGGCTGACCATCCATGGGCTGCATGCACTGCAGCCTGTGTGTGTCCTGTCCCTTCGGCCTGGATCCCCACAGACCTCCGTGCTTCCCGCTAGGCCTCGGGTGTCACCTCCTCTGAGAAGCCCAGGAAGCTCCCTGATAGGGTGGGCATACAGCGCCACCCCAGCCCTGTGCTGCACCCCAGCTTTGTCCCTTCCCAAACTGGCATCTCAACTGGATCAGGGACCAGCTAGAGGCATGTGTGTCCTGCGGCACTCACAGGGCAGGCCATGGACTCAAGTACGAGTGGTCATTGATGTTTTTATCTCTCTCTCCCTCGCCCTTCCTCTCTAAAATCAATAAAAACCTTAAAACAAAACAAAACACTGAGGCTCAGAGAGGGAAGGGACGGGCTCAAGGCTCTGCTCACTCATGCCCGCCTGTTCACCCACTCACCAATGCCCACCACACAGACGTCAGCCCGCACCACCTTGCTGCTCTTCAGCACGACCTCCTTCAGCTGTGGGGAGTAGGCGGGTGAGCAGGTGTGCCCAGCTCCCGGGCACAGGGAGCGGAGACAGAGAGCGGCCGGGGGCGGGGGAAGGGCCCACCTTTCCCTCCTGGGCCCGCAGCTCCGACACCTCTGTCTGCATGTAGAACTTGACCCGGTTGTTCTCAAACATCTGTCAGGGCAGGTGGGCCATGGGCGGTAGGTGAGAGCCCATCTAGGGCTGGGCTGGGTGCCCAGGGTTCTGAGGGGCTGGGGACCAGGGTGGGCTCACCTTCATGAGGGCACGACCTACGCGCTCCCCCAGGAACCTCCTGAACGGTGTCTCCTCCAGCTCCACCACGGACACCGAGTGGGCCTTCTCCGTCAGATAGGCAGCCACCTCCATCCCTGGGCCGGGGTGGTAGGCAGCGGCTGGCACCCTGCACCTTCCAGGGTCAGCACTGGCTGGGGATCGGCCACCTCCGCCCCACTCTCCACAGCCGCTCACCTAGGAAACCGGCTCCCACAACCACTGTGTTGCGGCCCCGAGCCAGCCTCACCACGCGATTGGCATCCTCAGGCGTCCGGATGGTAAACACGTTCTCCACCTCTTTGCCTTTGCAGCTCAGGGTCTTAGGGCTGAGACACAGCCAGTGTCAGTGAGGGGCTCCGGCACCCCGAGCCCACCCATCCTGGCCGGTGCCCTGCCTGGTGTCCAGCAGGGGCCAGCAGGGCAGACACTCCCACCTGCTCCCGGGAGCCAGCAGAAGCTTGCTGTACTCCAGCTTGAAGCCGTCCTTGAACACGACCTTCTTGTTTCTCACGTCCACTGTGACCACCTGCAATCCCCCCGAGACAGAGCATGGACCTGGGCCCGGCCACCCTCTTCTGACTCCTTCAGTACCCCCTGGGTGCCCAGGGTTCTGAGGGGCTGGGGACCAGGGTACCACAATCCCAGCAGTACCCCCAGGGCCTGGCCGGTCCCTCTGAGCAGCTCCATGGGGGCTTTTCCTGCCACCTGGGCTGTCCTTCCTCCCTCACCTGGCAATTCCTCCTCACTCTTTTTATTTCTTTTTTTGTTAATCCTCACCCAAGGATTTTTCTTTTTTTTTAGAGAGAGAGAGCGTAGAAAGGAGGGTCAGAGACACAGAGACACATTGATGTGAGAGAAACACATTGATCGATTGCCTTCCATACTCACGCCCCCTGGGGCCAGGGATTGAGCCTACAACCCAGGCACATGCTCTTGACTGGAATCTAACCCCTGACCCTTCAGTCCGAGGGCTGATGCTCTAACCATTGAGAAAACTGGCCATGGCCCTCCTCACTCTTTAAGCTTCACCTTTCCCTCAAAGCCCGTCTTCTACTCCCAAGTCCCACCAGGTTCTTCCATCCCAGCCCCGAGCAAATCATCTCTGTCCCCACACTGGGGACCTGGGACATGTGTCCAGGACCCTACCAAACAGGAGATCCAGTGCAGCCTCCCAGGCCCGGAGCCCCCCCGGGTGCCTGGGCAGCAAGGCCAGGAGGGCAGAGCACACCCATACCTTTAGGAGCCTACACGACCTCACGCCCTTCAGGGCTGCCCAGCTTTGTCCCTACCTGAGCCTCCGTGAGCACCTCGATGCCATAGGCTCGGAAGAACTCCTTGGGCCTCAGGGCCAGCTGCTCAGGCTGGGCGTCCAGGGACTGTAGGAGAGAGCCAGCTTGAGACGGAGCCAAGCAGCCATCGTTCCATTTTGCAACAGAGGACCTGGGACCCGAGAGGGTGGAGCCAGCCCCAGGTCACACAGGGGGTGCAGGACAGAACTCAACAAACCCAGATCTTCAAACTCTGGGGCATGAGCAGAGGGCAGCTGGCTGGACCCCCAATGGGCAGCAAGCAAAGCTGAGTGGGCCTGACTGCATCGAGAGGGATAGAGCCCCCACCCCCACTCACCCCACCCCACCCCACCTTGCTGAGCTTGGGCCGGTCATAGGGGAGGTGCCTGTCCAGCGTGCACAGGACGATCCTGTCTGAGAAGCCCTCCTGCCGCAGGGTCTCCGCACACACCAACCCGGCAGCACCTGAGGGGAGGGGGTTGCGGATCAGGGACCACCTCTCCCCCACCCCACCCTGCCTCTCATGATCCCAACACCAACCTGCGCCCACAATGAGCACGTTGGTGCTGCCGCTGTGGCCAGCACTTGGAGAGATGCACTTGGCCATGACCTTGGTCCTTCGCTGCAGCTGCAAGGCCTGGGAGTCGCCAGAGAGGGGGGTGGGGAAATCTGGGGTCACGGCCAACCTCCCTGACACAATCCCAGCAGACCAGCCTCATCCCCGCCCTGTACCCTTCACTCTGCTCCCCGGCCACACTCACCAGACTCCCTCCCACCACAGGGCTTTGCACAAGCTGTTCCCTGGGCCCAGATGCCCACCTCGGGCTCTCCCTCTTACCTGAGCCCAAGCCACACCCTTACCTGCTTGCTGGCCCGGACGTACACCTTCTCCTTCTCAATCTTCACCTGCAAGTGGAGGGGCTCAGAACCAGGCTTTGGGTGCTTCCATCCCTGACCCTGTACCCCTCGGCTCCTACCCACCACACACCCAGCCCCACCTGGAACTTGTGCAGACTGTCCAGGCCAGGGAAGTCCTCCAGGTCCCCAGTGCTGATGTTGAAGCAGGCGCCATGCCAGGGGCAGCGCACCCGGCCCCGGGACAGCACGCCTGGGAGGAGGCAGTACCGAGCTGGGGCCGCCTGCAGGAGCCTCTCTCCAAGGTCTCCTGTGTCCCAGCACCTGCTGGCCCTTCCACACAGCCCCAGAGACCCCTCCAGGAGGTGAGGAACTGGAGGCCCAGGGAGGAGCCAAGCTGGGCTGGGCCTGGTGGCGCTGGGGCTTAATGGTGCAGTGGCCACGCCCACTTCAGGAGACCCGGACAACTCACCTTTCACCAGGGGTGCACCGTAATGCGGACACTTGTGGCCCAGGGCATGGAACTCCCCGTTGTCCTTCACCAGCAGCACCTTCCCCCAGCCCAGCTCCACTTCCCGCATCCTGGGGAGGGGCTGCGCTCAGAATTCAGGCCAGGGTGAGGCAGCACCTCCTCCCAGAGGCCAGCCTTCTGGGGAGCAGGTCCAGACCAGCAGAAGCCACAAGGCTGTGGCCAGGCTGGGAGCTAGCCTTGGGCCCCTCCAGGCCGCCCCATCCACCTTACCTAGGGCTTGTATTTGCCCTCCCACCTGGGGCCCTCTGACCCCTGTACCAGGCCCAGCACCCACTGGCCATTCTCGAGATCCTTGACATGGCAGACAGCGGCCTCCACGCAGTCCTGAGCACCAGGGTAGGGGTGCGGGGCAGGCAGACGCTCCTCCGAGTGGAAGTGGCGGGCAGTGCCGTTGCCCTGGTAGGCCCGGGGGCTGCCCTTCCCGCTGGCTGACAGCTCCTCCTTGCCCCGCTCCTTCTCAGGCAGCACCACCTCGATCTTGAGCTCCACTGTGGGGGGGCAGGGGGCACGGTGAGCCCCCCGCCCGCCCACCTCCTCACCCACTCCAACAGCAAGGAGCCTTACAGTGGCACGAAGCAGGGCAGGGGCAGCAGGGTGGGCACTGGGTGGGCCTGAACTGATCTCTGCGTGATTTTTTTTTCTTTTTCTTTTTTTTTTAAAATATATTTTATTGATTTTTCACAGAGAGGAAGGGAGAGAGAGAGAGAGTTAGAAACATCGATCAGCTGCCTCCTGCACATCTCCCACTGGGGATGTGCCCGCAACCCAGGTACATGCCCTTGGCCAGAATCAAACCCGGGACCTTTCAGTCCGCAGGCTGATGCTCTATCCACTGAGCCAAACCGGTTTCGGCGATTTTTTTTTTTTCCAATAACAACATTAGTGAGGGGGGCACAAAGAAAACTCCTTCCACCCTGACATCGCCCTTTCTCCAGGAATCTGTGTGGAGGAAAAGCCCTGGTGCCCTGAATCTTGCTCTGACTCCCAAGACAGTTCCCAATAGAGGACAACAACATCCCTGAGGTATATAAGGGGCAGGTTTAGGGTCTGACTCAAGTGAGAACAGGGCATCCCAAATTCGTGTAGCTCAGGTCCCGGCCCGTGAATCTGAGCAACGGGAAATTGAGGGTTCATTGTTCTAGGCTTGCAACTTCCCCATAGGTTTGAATTTTTTTTTTCAAAATTCAGAAAAAGTGTACACGACATAAATTCAACTTTTAAAAATAGCTATTCTCGCCAGTTTGAGAGAATCCTTCAGCACTGCCCAAGCCCTGGTTTTTCAGTATCTTCACGTGCAGGGGTCTGGGGCCCTGGGGGTGCATGTGGACAGAGCAGAGAGGGCACAGCGCCCCCCACACACCCACACACACCAGCCTCAACACAGAAGATACTTCCACAGCCTGCCCATGGGGCCAACTCTAGGGGAGAGTTGCCAGAGACTGTCATTTTCTTCTTTATACTTTTCTGCATTTTCTAAATTCCCCACAATGTGCCTGGGGTATTTTTCCAATTAGAAGGGAACAATAAACAGAATTTTGAGCAGTGATAATCCGGCCTCCTGGGCGGCTGCTGCAGGGAGGGAGGCTGAGTGAAAGCTAAGCCCCTGGCACAGCGTGGGCCAATGAGGGCGCAGAAGGTTCCTCTCCCAACTCCCAAGGCACCAGAGCTTCCAGGCATCTCCCGGCTTCACCTCTCATCCTCTCCACACCCTCAAGCCTGACACTCCAGAAGCGAAGAACCCAGAGTCACGCCTCCCAGCCTTTGCCTATGCAATTCCCTTGGCCCACGGCCCTGGCTAACTCCTGCCCGTCCACCTAGACACACAGCTCAGGTGTTGCCTCCCCTGACTGTCCAGCCTCTGCCTGTCCCTCATCTCATGCTGTGCTAATCCCCCTACCATGGCCTGGCCTGGGAGACTGGGGGGCAGCCCCCATCCTCAAGTTCCAGCCCCCAGCTGGAGTGAAGGTCCACTCTAGGATTCCAGCTGGGCAGGAGGGGCACCTGGGCACACCACATGCTGAAGCTGTTGTGTCAGGTGGGGGTGGTTGTGGGTGGAGTGGGCTTTCCCTCCGTTTTCCACACTTTATGTAATAGTGTTAGAATGTTTTCAGAAGAATTAAAGAGAAAAATACTTTGAACCCAGCTGACACCAGCTGTGTGAGCTTTAGAGAGGGAGCTCACAAGAGCAGCTTGGCAAGGGCCCAATAAGAGCCCAGCTAGGCTGTTTTCATCCTCCACCTCCTTCCGGAGACGCTGCCTGGAGCCATCTAACTGAAAGCCATTAAGGCAGGAGCAGTGGTGGAAAGGGGAGGAGCGTCTCTGCTCACTCAAGAGCCAGAGCAACCCCAACTCCATGGTTCCCAGCTGCCCACTGGTGAGTGGATGCTGAAGGAGATAACATATGCAATATGTAAACCAGAGCAGAAGCTCAACAGATGCACCTGGGTAATAGTGGTTTATTGGCTAGCTTCGAGCTTCCTGGCAGCTGTGAAGAAAAGGGAAAGCCTTTCAGTAGCACTTGTGGCCGAGTAAAAGGCAGGTGACTAGATACCAAGAGAGGTGCACTTCCTGCTAGTTCTGAGCTTAGCAGGAGTCTGGCCTGGAACGCTTCCTATAAGGAACACAGTGCCACTGAAGTACGGGGAGGAAGGAATGTGTGCTGATGTGCCCTGAGCAAGGTAGAAAGTGAAGAATGTGCACAGAGATATACTTATCTGATTTCCCTGCGGTCCCTTCTGATCTTCGGCTAAACCCTCATGGCCAAATGCTCTCACTCCCACACTCTGAAATTCCCTGAGTCTCATCCCTGATCGGCCCAGGGTATGTGCCTGGGGCCTGAGCTCCTGACTTTCCGCCATAGCCCCACAGGGGAGTCCTGGCTGCAGCCAGTCTAGCCCCAAAAGAGGGCAGAAAAACGTTTTGCAAGTGCTGCCTGTGTGCCAGACCCTGTGCTAAGCGCAAGAGCCTGCAGAGGGTGCAGATTTATCAGCCCATTTTCCAGGTGAGAACACAGAGACTCGGAGAAGCGAAGTCATCTGCCCAGGACCACACACTCAGGAAGGAAGGCTGGATTTGGACTCAAGAGGCCCAGTTCTCAGCACTGTGTCTGGTGTGGTACGTGTGACCAGCTCCTATACGAGGAGTCCTCGGGCCAGGGGTCCCAGGCAGGCCAGCCTCTGTGTTTCTTTAAAGGAAACGACAGGTGGCATCTTCTGCCCAGGGCCTCCTGCCAGGGCCAGCCAGCATCCTCCCACCCGACTCTGATGGGGGAAGGCTGAGGTCAAGACAATGGACATCATTTACCAAGGAGGCAGGTAGGGTGGTGGGATCTGAGTGTCCACAGCACAGGAGTGAGGGGAGGGCAGGTGTGGGCGGGTCCCTCTGCCTGGCAGGGCGTCACACATCTCCTCTGGCCCCAAGTTCCCCTCAGACCCAGGAAAAGGAGAAAAGGCTCAGGCGTTCCAAGGTAATGGAGCCGATGGGTATCAGGTAAGGGGAGATGGGGTGAGCCATCCTGGGCAGCGTGGCCTGGACAGGGTGGGCGGGGCACTGCCTAGGTGCTAGGGAGGCCTCTTGGCCTCAGTTTCTCCCTCTGTGGCATGCCTGCGCCCCTTGCCTTCCTGGGTATTGTGAGGATAAAGGAGGGGAAGTGGGGCCCGAGGGAGAGCCCAGCAGAGAAGAGTCTCCATCAGAGAGCACACTCAGGTCTTCCCAGCACCCTGGGCTGAAACTCCTTGGGCCAGGCAGGGTGGGGATTTCCTGTACGAATGGGAAAGTGTGCCCTGAAAGCCTGAGAAAGTGGCCCAAGGTCACACAGGGGTCGGGAGAGGTGAAGAGGGCTGGGATCTGTCCACTCCGCTCTCACAGCAACTCTGAGAGGTCGGGTTCATTTTGCAGAGAGGGAAAGTGGGGCTCAGAGAGGTCATGTGCAGACCCCGGGCCCCACAGGGGCTGAGGACGCCTGTCTCCAGAGCCCTGTTCCCTGGCCCTGGGGGACACAGCCTCCCTTCCCCACCCTGTGGCAGGAGGAACCCTGCCCCCCGCCCCCTTTCCAAGAAAGAATCAGTTGTTATCCCTACCACCAGCACCCAAAGCCCAAAAATAAAGAGGAAGGGTCACTGGAGGGGGGCCAGAAGTATGGCTCCAGGCCCCCCACCCCCTCCCGCCTGCAGCGCATTAACATTCGGCTGCCACCCAGCCTGACCTACTTCTGAGGCAGAGAGGGAGGGGGAGGAGGAAGGTGGCAGGGAGGAGGGAGGAGAGATGGAGAGGGGAAAGAAGGAGGGTAGAAGGTGGACGGAGCGGGTAAGCAAGAAGAGAGGAGGTACCTGGCTTGGGCTTGGAGAAGCAGCCGCCCATGGCGAGTGGCCCTCAAATGAGCAGGGGGCAGGTGCACAGATGGTGGGCGGTGGGAGGCTAGGGTGCCCCCAGCGGGGCTGGACCCCCCACGGCCCTTAGAAATGCTGATGTTGCCATCCCAACTGGAGTTGCCTTCAGGACCTGTAGGGGTAGAGAGAGGAGCATCTGTAGGGATCGGGGCTTAGATGGGGATGTGAGTAGAAACGCAGAGAGATAGACTCTGTGGGGAGGGGCTCCTAGAAGAGGCCCACATTGGAGCTGGGAAATGTTTCAAATAGGGGAGCCAGACCCCAGAGGAACAATGGGGCCCTGGAGGGCACCTCCCCTGTGAGGCCCTCCAGGCTCAGCACCCTCACTCCCCACTCCCACCTTTGCCTGGGCTGTGCCCACTGCCAGAGGAATCTGCCAGACTTGTGAGTCCAGCCCCACAGCGGCCTTGTCCAGGAACTCCCCTGTTTCTGCTGCCCCCTCAAAATCTGGCAGCCTGGGAGCCCTGCAACCCTCCTTTCTCCAGGGAGGCCACCATGGCTGGGGTCAAACACGAGATCCCCTTGGGCAGACGAGAGCCTTCCTGGTCCTCTTCCCACAAGGGGATGACAGTTAGTGCTCCCTGATCCCTGCACCCCCGCTCGTTGCCAGGCTCTGGATACCCACCTCCTTTAAGGGCAGCCACTGCTTCTCGCGCCCAGCCCAGAAGTAGACCCAGGCTGCCAGGCCCTGGAAGCCAGGCAAGGGGTCCAGGAGGCAGCCCAGCCTCTACCCCTCCTCCCAGTGGGAGCTGCTGCCAGGAGGGGCTGGGGGTGGGTGGGGCTGGGCCAGTCCACTGGTCCCCAGGGAAACCCAGCTCCATGGTGAACAGAAGTGGGCGGCAAGCCCGGGCACACAGTCCTGCCACAGACTATGCTCAGCAGCCATGAGCTCCCACCCCCACCTTCACTCTTCACAAATGCCCACCAGGCCCACGACACTGAGGTCATGCCCTACAGCAGATGGATAAACGGAGGAGCCAAGGACTCGCCAGAGTCAAGCAGCAGGTAGGAAGGAGCATCTGGGTGGCCTCCCATCCCCCTCCCACCTTAGTTCCAAGATGGGCAGGGACCCAAGAAGCCAACAGATCACCTTGCAAGCCACAGAGCCGGGGGAGGGGTCACCAGGTCAACCAAGAGATCCCTGCAGCCAAGGCCACAGGATGGGCCATCCAGAAGACTGGACTTTGCAAGACTCAGGAGAAAAGTGTAGCTGCTCTGTTTACAACGGACTTCCTCACAGTCTATCCCGCAGTCAGCCCATTTGCTTTCCCTGGAAGTTCTTCCTACAGTCTAACTTGAGGTGCAGCTGAAGCCTACTAGGTCTCGCCCAGATCCCAGCAAGGATCCTGGGAAAAGGTTGGGGAAGGACCACCTACTGCCTGGCACCTGATCTTATCTGCCCTAGTGGCACTCCTTACAGTCCAGGAGGCAGTGGCACCCGAAGGCCACCTGGGCACACCCATGCTCTTTCCCCCACTCATCACCAAGGCAGGTTTGCAGTGTGGCCACCACCTGCACTGCCTGCACCCTCCCTGGTCTCCCCAGGTCCTGGCTTCACCTCTAGCTCAGCCCTGCCCACCTCCTTCCTGCTGGACCACAGATCCCAGAAAAGGTGGGACCTCACCTGGACACCGGGTGCCTGGCTGGGCTGTTCCCTCCCTTCCCAGGTGCTCAGGTGTCTGGACCCCCCAAAGCCTTGGGCCTGGAAGCAGACTTGCTGGGGCTGGAACCTTCTCCAGGCTACTCCAGGGCTACTGTGTGCTACGCCAGCTTGGCGTCCTCCTGCTTCCTGCAGGCCCAGACACCCCCACTCAAAGGCACAAGTCCTTGCCAGCGACGTGGCAGGAGGGAACCCCAAGTTTTTTTGTTTTTAAATCCTCACCTGAGGATGTCTTTTTTTTTTATTGATTATTTGAGAGGGGAGAGAGAGAGAGAGAGAGAGAGAGAGAGAGAGGGAATTATCAATGTGTGAGAGAAATCACCCATCGGTTGCCTCCTGTATGCCCTCTGACTGAGGATGGAACCCCGAAACTTGCGTATGTGCCTGACCAGGAATCGAAACCAAGATCCTTCCTGCTCAGGAGGACACTCCCACCACCTTAGCCACACCAGCTAGCGTGGGACCCCAAGTTTTTGCGGGGTGCTGTCTGTCCCTTGCCCACAAGCTGCCCAATGCAAAAAAGATTGTAACAGTTGCCTGTACGAACCACTAGGGGCCTGTGTCCTGTCCCAGAACTCCCTCCCAGGCCCCCTCCTCTGCACTGCCCCCTTCTTTCTCCTGGGTCCCACTCTTCCCCAAGGGTCACAGGGGCCCTTCCCATACCCACCCCGGGAGGCTCCTGCGCCCGCTCAGGCCCTCGGTGGCTTCCAGCCTTCCTCCCGATGGCCTCCAAGCTCCTCAGCCCCCCCCCCCCACCCCCCCACTGGGCTCAAGCACAGCCCCTTCTGTGCACTCTCCCTGCCTCTGCACGTGCAGTCCGGCCACCTGAGATGCCCTTACAGGCAGCCTTCACGCGTCGTCCCGGTCGCCCCACCAGACTGGGTGGCCCAAGAATGGGGAATGCCACACAGTAGGGCCGCGAGGCCAGCGGGGAGGGCCGGCGCGGGGCGGTCGGGGGTGGGGGGGTGGGGGGGAAGGAAGAGGGGCGCTCCCGCCGCCCCAGCTTTTCTCTCTCTGCCCCCGCTGGCGAACCTCAGCCCTCAGAGCGCAGTGCCCAGGTCGGAGACCCGCGAGCTCGCAGGCTACCCCGAGGTGCGGAGGCTGCGGGGCAGCAACCCGGGAACAGAGTCGGGGTGGCGGGGTCGTAGGGTCGGGCCGGGGTGGCGGGGTCAGGGTCCCGGGGGCCGGGGAGGGCGCTCACCTGGGCTGAGCGCGGCGTCCGCTCTAGAGCCGCTCGGGGACCGCGGCCGCAAAGGGGGGTGGGGGGGGGGTGGGGCGGGAGGAGGAGCGGGCGGGGCGGGGCGGGCGCTGCGGCGACACTGCGGCCCGGGAGCCAGCGCGCCCCGCCCCGCCCGGCGCCGCCCGGCAGCGCAGGTGGGAGCTGTCCCGGGTCAGGTCGGCCCGCGGGCTCCGAGTCCCGATGCGGGCCGCGGGGTGGGGTGTGGGGAGGCAGCCGCGGGCACTGCTGGCCGGGACGCTTTGGCAGGTCCTGGGACCCCGGGGCTCCTTGCGAACCCCAAGACACGCTGGAGGCGCACCGGGTCCGTCAGATTCTTTTCCTTTTCTTCTTTTAATCCTCAGCCGAGGGTATTTTCCCCATTGATTTTAGAGAGAGTGGAAAAGGGAGGGAAAGACAGAGAGGAAATATCGATGTGAGAGACATACATCCTACTGGCGCCCTGACCCCGGCGAGGGCGAGGGAAGAGCCTGCAATCGAGGTACGTGCCCTTGACCGGAATCGAACCCGGGACCCTTTGGTCTGCAGTCCAACGCTCTATCCAAGGAGCCAAACTGGCTCGGGCTCCTTTTCTTTTTTTATCCTGTCTTCGAGCCACCCGTGGGCAGCCATGGGGAAAAGTTGAATCACCCGGAGAAACCTCTCCAAGAAAGAAAACCCAACTCACTCCCGCTTGCCCCTCAGATACCTTGACCGGCTTGGGGAGGAGGGGTTCAGTCCCCAGGTCTCCTAGCTCCCTCCCTCCCCTCTGGCGGTGGGGGTGGGGAGAACATTATATGTTCTGCGTTCTATTTTAATTTGTATTTTATTACATTTTCTCTTTCCCACCTATCATTATACCAGGAGAATTTAATTACCTGAGTCCCCATAAATCCTGGTGCACCCTGGTGTCGTGTCCCTTCCTCCATGAAGCCCTCCATGATCAACATCCCAGGACCTGACATTCTGACTCCTGGACCTCAGTGTTTCATTGTCCCCACTGTCCAGATCTTTCTGTTGTGGTTTTGTCTCACTAGCAAACTAGAATTCACTGACTGTGTGAGAAATGAATGAATGTCACATTCCAAAGATTTGACGTCACATATCAGGGCCCACCAACTCTGTTGTCCTATTATTGCTTCTTTGGTGGTTTGAGTGAGTTGGGTCCTTGTTTATTTTCTGCCTCTCCCCTTTCTTGGCCTTGCTCTCCGGTAAGGATGACAACACAGCCTTCGGAGGGAATCCTTTACTTATGCCATACCTTGCCCAGGGGGGCCAGTACAACCTACCCCCCCCCACCCCATTTTGCAGATGGGGATGCTCAGAGGCTGAATCTTCTCTAGGGGCAGGACCAGGGCCTGCATGGGTCACACTCATGCAGGTGGGTGTGGGGCCCAGGCGTGGAGAGAACATGCAGCTCAGCTTGGGCCATCCTCTGTGGCCATGTGTGGTTTTCACAGTTTGATGGCTGCCGCTGCCACTGCCACAGGAGAGGTCCATCACTGGGCAGATGGCATTGCTTGGGCCCAGTGCCCTTAGCCTCCAACCAGCCTACCTCCATTCCATATACATGCTGACCTTGCGCCCCCAAACCTTACCCCACTCCCTACCTGACCCAGGACGACAGTGTGCCCCAAAACCATGGCTATGGCTTCACATTCATTTATTACTTTAATTTTCACAATAGCCTGAGGAGGAAGTTTCTCTTTGTATCATTTCCATTTTACAGATGGGGAAACGGAGGTTCAGAGAGGTTCGGGACTCCCCAAGGCCACAAAGCTGGTGAGTGACAGAGCACAGACTTCAATCCTGGCAGGCTGGCTTAGGCTGTGCTGGGCTTACAAGGTGGAAAGGTGGGAGTTGGAGGGGAAAGGCCTTCCAGGCTCAGCTACGGCCTCAGTGTCTCCAGTACAGAGTCCAAGTCCTGCTCTGCGACCTTTTCAATCAGTGAACCCCCTCTGCCTTAAGTTCCCCAGGAAACATGGGGGTAATTGCATTGCCCCCTGGCTGGGGCTGCCTCCAGGACACCATAACAGGTTCAGAGCCAGGCACTCAGATTGTGTGGGTTGCGGGCTGCTGAGCTTGGGGTGCCAGAGAGAAAATTTGGAGGACAGGTCAGCATGGGGGCTGAGGAGGCAAACAACCCGGGGTGATTTCCTGACATGGGGGAGCCCACTGTAGTGCCCTTTGCCCTGGGGATTGGGCTCAAGGCTTTGGCTGCCCCATGGTGGGGCAGAAATTGCAAGATCCCTATGGAGCAAAAGCTAGAACCAGAGTTAGTCAAACCAAGGACTCCCTATCTGAAAATCCCTTCCCTCAGAATCCTAAAGTTCATGGAGGGCAGCCAGACTGGGTTGATGCTCATGGACAAGGGGATCCAAGGACAATCAGTAGGCCTCTCTCTGAGCCTTGGGTAGCCTGAGGTCCTGGTCTAGCCCCAAAGATGATTCTGACAAAGTGATAGCAGCCTTGATAATACCTAATGTCAGCAAAGAGGGAAATCAAGCTCCAGGTTGAGATACAGTGAGGTGACCTCCGGTAGCTGAGATCCCCCTAGACCAGCAGACACCCGAAAGGCAGGAAGGGGGTTGCTGAGGTCTGAGAAGTGGCTGATCCCTTCCCTGCCACCGGCCCCAGCCCTGGAGTACCCCCTCCATGCAGCAAGCCTGTCTCTGCCCTCTTACATCTTCCCCCTCCTGTCAGTTTCCTTATTCCTCACTCCCCCCAGCCTAGGGTCTCCAAGCCCAGCGTGCAGGATAGTCCTTTTTTAGTTAAAATGAGATAGCTGTAATGTCTAACATTGTGATTGACACTGGTGCCCCCTGGAGGCCAGTTTTTTTTTTTTTTAAACCTTCCTTTTTTTTTTTTTTTTAATATATTTTATTGATTTTTTACAGAGAGGAAGGGAGAGAGATAGAGAGTTAGAAACATCGATGAGAGAGAAACATCGATCAGCTGCCTCCTGCACATCTCCCACTGGGGATGTGCCCGCAACCCAGGTACATGCCCTTGACCGGAATCGAACCTGGGACCTTTCAGTCCGCAGGCCGACGGTCTATCCACCGAGCCAAACCGGTTTCGGCCTGGAGGCCAGTTTGAGGGTCTGCATGGCCCTCCCTGAACTTTAGGGTTCTGAGGGAAGGGGTTGAGAGGGGGGCCTTCTTCCCTGGATTTTCAGATAGGGAGACCTTGGTTTGACTAACAGATCCACAGGAAATGTTGGGGTACTGATACAGCACAGCCAACATCTGAGCTGAAGCCAGCTGTGTTGAGGGGCAAGATGGGTGGTAGTGCCCAGAGCTAGTGATTTATTTATTTATTTAGTGATTTATTTTAGAAGCAGAAGTTGGGGGAATCCTCAGGTTGGGGAGTGCAGGTGAAGCCCCACCCTCAGCCTCATCTCTGACTCCCTAGCTTGCTCTGGCTACTGCAGTCTAGTCTCTCTCCTGCGCAGTCTCATTTGCAGTCTGACCATCATGTTCCCAGCACCCTCTGGGTTCTCTCTGACTCTGCTGAAGCTAGCTCCAGCCCCCCTAAACCTCTTTAGCCCAGCCTGGGCCCTCCCAAAGTTCTGTTCTTAGGCTCTGGGAACACCGGTCCTAATTTCAGTCCTCATGGAGGGATGGAAAAGTCAGGAGGGCTTTATTAGGAGGTGGCAGAAGCTAAGGACAGATGGACCAATTGGGAGTTCATCAAAGGAGAGAAGGGCATCCAAGCAGAAGGAACATGTGGGCAAAGGCAAGGAGGTAAGGAGTCAAATTCTGGGGCATTCAGAATGTCAGTCCGGTCTGGCCTGAGTTTTGGGTTCTGGGCAGGGGCATGGCATGGAGTGTTATGACAGGCCAGGGAGGAACTAGGTAAGGGGTTTTCTTCACATGGGTCTTCAGGAGTAAAACATACCAGCAACTAGGATTGGCACTGGACTGGAAGGGAGCAGGGAGGCCAGGGGACACCTGGGGCAAGGACTGAGCTCGAGTCTTGGTGAGCTCAGTTGGGCTGCAAATCTCCATTCCTTGGCTGGTTGGCACTGGGGCTTGGATCCCCTCCTCTGGTTACTGACCTGGCACAGCCCTGCCCAGGTCCCTCCTCTTTTTAAAAAAAGATATATATTTTTTATTGATTTCAGAGAGGAAGGGAGAGGGATAGAAACATCAATGATGAGAATCGTTGACTGCCTCCTGCAAGCCCCAAACTGGGGATCAAGCCTGCAACCCTGGCATGTGCCGACTAGGAATCAAACTGTGACCTCCTGGTTCATAGGTCCACACTCAACCACTGAGCCACTCTGGCCAGCTGGGCTGTCCCCCCTTCTCTTGGCACCAGCCCTTACTTGCCCTCTACGTAGCTACTGACCATCTACTGCCTGGGCCTCAGGCACTCACTCAGGCTTCCCCTTCCTCAGATCCCTTAGCCTTTACAGTGGAGTTCCCCAGGGCTCTCTGGTGGGTGGGTGCGGGCTGTCCTCCCTGGCCTACCACCTGGCCACCTGCTCTGGACCTCCCTCCTCCACTGGTGCCCACTCCCACTTTAGCAATGGCAGAGCTGGGACACTCCTGTCCTAGGGGGGAGGATGGGGTGTGTATGGCCACCAGACCCTGTGGCAGCTGCCTCTGGGGAAGAGCAGCCCCCACCCCAATTTCTAAGGGTTCCCTGATTCAGAGGAACCCAGCCCGATTGCTGACCAAAACACCTTTTCAAACAAAGTATTTTTTAAAGGTGTCTCTGGGACATATTTTTTTTTCCCAAGAATGATTTGACAGTTTTGCTATTTCCATTTAAGACAAACTTTTCTCAAATTCTGCAGATTCTTGAAATCGCTAGGAAGTGCCAAGTTCTATATAAATATGGCACTTCCTGAAACTCATTTCCGGAGGTTCACCACAAAATTCGGACCTCAATACACATACTAGTAAATAGGCATGGGAACAGGGCTCTGGCTGAGGGGTGTCAGGGAAATCAGTGAGCTGCCAGCACCTCAAGCGGCCACCTAAAGGTCCCCAGAATTCATCAGGAGTCCCATGTACAGACAGGAACAGAAAAGGATTTTTAAAAGCCAGATATCATGCCCTGATCTGGGATGAGGCTACTCATTTTCTGTGACTTCTGTTTGAAACCATTCAACTCTGGCTAGCTCATGCTGAGCAAATATTTAAGAGGCCTTCAGATATGGTGACCTATTAGGGAAAACATCTAAGTTTACCTTGGTGATATAAAGTGTGGCAACTATTGCCCCATCCTCAGCAGGCCGAGATTAAGCACCAGCTGGTTTCTTCCGTGGGGAGGAGCTGTGGTGTGGAAGGGCTGATGTAAGATCCCATTCTATTTCGTGGTCAGTAGCAGGGCTGGGCTGCAGGACTCATGCTCCGTGAAGCACCTGGTGTTTCACCAGGAACTGCTAGGAGGCTGGTGGGGGCTGAGTACCTCCAGGCAGCACTGAGGAGACACCGAAACACTGAAGCTGCTGCCACCACCGGCTGATGCAAGTTTTATTGAGACAATGTACAAACAAGGCCATGGAAACAAGGGTTCTGATGCTGGGACCAGTAACGTAAAATGAAATACAAAAATAAAAAGGCACTAATCTGTTAAGAAAAGACACTCGATGTGTTCTAAGAATATAAGTAATTTAATACTGTTAATTTTATAGCACAAAATAAAACAAGCTATGATCCCAAAAAATAATTTTAAAAGCTTACACAGAAAATATTATTGCCTGAAATTTACGATCTTTAAGTTACAGGTCAAAAGAGTATTGTGTTGTTTTAAAACACACAGTGAAGACCGTCTAGAAGCAAGGCCACTGTTCCTCCTGCAGAGACAACGACCCTGTCTCAGAGAACTGTCCTTCTACTCCTTTAGAATAAACAACTAGCGCAGTGTCCACACTGTCAGCAGTTACCAGGGACATTGGTCTCCAGTCCCAGAGAGTGGAGTTTGAGGCAGACCTCAGTGGTGTCCACAGAAAACATTAGTCTTAGGTACTGTGTTAAAACAAGAATTCATTCATTTTTAAGAAGTTAATGAACATAATATTAAAGGATTAAATTATAAACACCTGGCACAAAAACACATCATCCCTTTTCAAAAATAAAATGTTCATTTTCCTCTGAGCAAACATTACAAGAGCAGTGGCCGTCTGTCTCGGCCCGCCTTGTCTGTAAACAGCTGTAAAAGAAAGTTAGCACAGTGCCAGGGATGCTTGAGCTCAAGGAGGGAGCAGCTGTCCTTCCCTCCTTTCAGCTTTCCAACCATGAGTAGAGAAGCCGTCTCCTCTGGGCCACTTTAAGTCGTCAAATGGCAGCCCAAGTGTCCTCCTCTTCGTTAACCGTGTCATCAGATGGTACCACACCATGCAGAAATGACAAGAATGACTCCTGTGTTGGAGGTCCTTCCCCAGGATAAATAAGTTTTGAATCAAACTGTCAATGTCCTTTAGTACGTAACTTGTTCACTTCCCAAGTGAGATAATTTAACATCCCAGTATTTTCTTACATGACAAACAGTAGAATAGAGCAAGTAGCAATAATGAACAATCCTAAAAGGAAGTGTGCCAGGAGGAAGGCAGCTCCTCAGAAGATTCACATCACTTTCTGAAGCAGTCTTCCCAGGCTGCTGGGAACCCAGGCATGAAAACAAGGCAGGGGTGCCGTTTTTTGTATGTTTAGTGTGAAAAAGAGAATTTCCCTGCCTGATTAAAAAACTAGTAAGGTTCTAAGTAAAAAAGGTGCTACTTTTGGCACATATCTTAAGAGCTCAGAACTCAAGGCTCACCTTATTTGAGGCTCCAAGTCAGACTTACTATGAAGCCAAATCTAGGTTGTGAGTGTTCTGATTCTGAAGTGCTCTACATGATGTGGGTCTTGCTATACTGATCAGCAGACATGGCTGAAAGGAAACCTTGCTTTCCAAAATGGCGTGTTACTTCTTATGTTCTGAGCCAACTATTGTCAAGAGGCAACTGCAATGGATGGGTACCTTCAGAGCCACAGTTTTCACTTGATTAGGAAGAGATGATTGTTGTCTTCTTTCAGGATAACTACAGACAGGCAGCCACGGTGTATTTTTTCCCAAATGACCATTAATTTTTTCACACAGGAGCACTATCAAGATTCTTTAATAATACGGTGTTACCTGCCTGATAGAATACTGAAAATTTTAAAGAAAATTTTATTTATTTATTTCTGATTTAAGGAAAAATTTAAATGATACAGAACTGCTCATTAGGTTGCTGCTACATCTCTAGGTCTGCTGTGTTCATTCTGAGCTGAGGCCCATCTTCACCAGTGTCTAGAAGGGAGAGCAGACTGAACTGCAAAAAGGTTCCAGCATTCTAGTTTGCTATAGCGATTTGTACCAGTTGGCTTGTATGAACAGGCCTCTTTCAGCTAACAGGGAAACTTTAACATCAAACTGGTAAATGGCCCAGCCGGTGTGGCTCAGTGGTTGAGCATCAACCCATGAACCAAGAGGTCACTGGTTCCATTCTCGGTTAGGGCATATGCCTAGGTTGCGGCTCGATCCCCAGTAGGGGGCGTGCAGGAGGCAGCCAATCAATGTTTCTCTCTCATTGATCTCTCTAGCCCTCGCTCATCCTCTCTCTGAAAATCAATAAAACATATTAAAAAACAAAACCTGGTAAATGATTAATGGTAAAATTAGTTAATGGTTCTCCCTAGTCACTAAAACATTAGACATCAAACGTATTAAGCAATTTCCAGACTCTACATTTTTTTTGCTTGAGAGCATCATGGGCACACAGACAGTAGAACCAGTATTAGCAGCACCATCTTTCTCTTGCAGCCTGGTGAGTCCAGGCTGTGGCAGGGAGGACTAGGCTTCAGAGAGAATTTAAAGATTCATTAATGTATTAGATGATTCTATGAACAACCTCCCTTTTTAAAGAAACTTAAGTCTTATACCTTAAAGGGGTTTATTCACTGAACCACAGGACAGAAAACTGGCCAAGAACCCCCCTCCCCATATGCTTCTGTCATTGGCAAATAAGGTGGGAAGGTGGGCAAAGGTTTCCCCAAACCACCCTCCATATTGTTGCTGTTGGGGACAATGTAATCCAAGAAGTTGCCTACACAGCTTGGCACACCACGACTGCTGATTTTTTGGGTGTTGTTTGCTATATGGCTAAAAGATACCACTGCCAACCAAGACAATAGAGGCCTCCATTTCAGGTTTGTATTTTCATTTCCTCAGTTACAGTAGCTTCAGTTTGGAAGCTGAGAGAAACGTGTCATTCCTTGTGATATCACAAAAATCCAATGTGCTACTTAAAAGCCTGTTCAGAACACACAAGTCTAATTAAGTCTTCCAAAACCAAACCAAAAGAAAAAAAGAGAAGAGCCAGATATGGGGAGTTTAGGACAGAATTTCCTCTTCTTTAAGGTTCACTTGCTCTGCTCTTTAAAGAAAAAACAAACTAGAACTGAGCCGCTGCTTTGTGGAACAGTAATGTGCAATGTCTCGCCATGGCCTCAAGCTTTCTCTGATGAACATGACAGAATCAATCACAAGTACAACAGGGCAGTGATGAGAAGGACCCTTCCCTCGTCAACTTCTTTCCATTTGTGTGCTTCCACCAGTATTTCCAGTTTATGATCCAAAAGAACTCTAAAATCCGCTACTCTTTGACAATACAACTATGATACAAATGCCGAGGCAGCCACTGTGTGCATTCCAAACATGTATGAGACCGCCAGTCTGCAGAAAGCTGGACTTCGGCAATGCAGTGTAACTTGCCTATGAAATAGAATGCTTTCCCTCAAGGAGACTATGATGGATAGAATAACTAAGCAGTAGAAAACAGGGCCAACGGCAATCACTCATTTTCATCTGGGTTTTGAGGGTCAAAGATTTTGACGTGCGTAAAAGGAAAAAGCCCTTTGCGCCCATTCACTTCACCTTCCCACTGGCCATTTATGTTCATCCTTGTGACTTTCACAATATCACCAACCTGTAAGAATGGAGAAAGAAGACAAATCAGCATGTTCTCTGCAAACAAAGAAAAGAGAAAGTTAACATTAAATCACCCACACTCTCCTATCCAAAGGAAACTATACATTTTTTTTAGGACTCAACTTACATGATCAGCCATTTTAAGAAAGCACTAACTTAAAGAAATAACTCCCTTTATGGGGTTGGGGATGGGAGGGAGGGTTGGAAACACCAGTTGCATAGGAGACTAAGTATCTCCACACAAGCCATTGAGAAGCAGACAATTTAACATTTTGTCAATGTCTACCAAGTTTGGAAACTTGGTAATTTTGCCCTGATGTGACTATATCCTATATAATAAAGTCTAATATGCAAATTGCCGGCCAACCGCCCCTAGCCCTTTCTCCCCGGCCCTGATCAGGGTGGGCTGGCTGGACCCCACCAGTGCATGAATTCGTGCACCGGGCCTCTAGTATCAATATAAAAAGGGATCATGCTGCAAAGAGCTGAGGGAAAGGCCCAAACAGGATGGAAAAGGAAATGAGCCAGAGTATGCAGCACAGGCCTGGGTTTCTAATTCAATGGACACTATATGTCAGGTGTGTGGCCACATTTTCAGAGATTTCTACCTGCAGGGCTCCTTTAGACATGTCCCCTTGACCTCCTGTCAACATACACATCCTGTAAGGTAGGCCTGGATAAAAGATCCACAGACTGGAACCCTCCTCAAGGTCACAGGCTGGTCTACCATGAAGCAGGGGTACAATGCCAGGCAGTACTCAGTGCTGGCCACTTGTGTCCTTGTCACCTTCTACAGTGCAAAGGCAGCAGGACCCACCAGCGCTTAGGACCACCCTGCCTCCCCTCCAGGGCTTTTCTCACCAAGACACCATCTGCCTTTAATGTCTTATCTTTCCCCTGGGAATGGCTGCCATGAGTTTTCTGCCTTCCCATCCTTCATTGTTTGATTTTATCATTCTACTTGTTCACTGGGATTATGGGCCCAGCCATATAGAACGACTCATAATTCCCCAAACCTTCTGAGAAATAAGACTGCAGTCACTACATTTCCATGGAAAAAAACAAACTATTACCAAATGGAACGTCTCATCTTATGGAAACTGGCTTATTTTGAGTACCTACCAAAATGACAATGGAAAAAAGAACTTTATCCCTTGAAGCTCCCTGGTTAGAACACTATAAATTCAATTAAATTTTTTTTTAAGTTTTCTGTCTGAATTCTGACTCAAACTCCTTTATTTAGAGAACCACCAATTCAACAATTGCAGGATGGTTTGTAAAGAGTTATTCTGATAATTAATAATTAGATATTAACACTGAAAAGTTCTAAGACAAAAACAAAATGTACTTTTGTATTCAGATTTTTATGTATATGAGAAAAACAAGATGTAAAAGCCAAATAACTGCATGTATATAAATTAAGTTATTATAGTCAATGTCACAGGCTCAACTGAACCACCTAAATTGTTTGAATAATTAAAAAAGGCATGTTTTCCCTGGCTTTGCCTTAAAATAAAATAAAAATTTGGAGGTGAGAGTACATTTATTTAATATAAGAATTAAGCTTTAAAATATCTGGGACATACTAAAGACTTCTGAAATACAGATTATTTTAAGACTAGTGTTTGGAGTCCACGTATTGCTCACCCTCTCCAAGTCACAATTTTTTATTTACAGATAGTAGAAAGAGAAATGTCTTTGTTACTCAAAACTAAGACAATCACACAAATGTTTTTGTAATTGTGAAAAAATTTCTATTCTTTGAAGTAGACCAAGGACTTAGTTTTATAACTTATATTTCCTTTCCCTATCATACAGAAGCCATGAAACAGAAAAACTTCAAAATCATTTCCATTTCTAGTAGGGACATATTTCAGATCTGCATATAAGGAAAACTCCATTGTGAATGAGAACCCTGAGTTACAGTAGAGTACAGAAATCACATAGCTGGAAGCTGAAGTTGGTGAAAATCTGGAATCATGACTTCTGTCCAATCTAATCATCTTATTCTATTTTTTAAAAAAGGAACATTTAAGCACCACATAAGACAAAATAATGCTTATTTAATAACACAAAAATTAAAATCAACCCTGGGTGAGCAGAGAGAATACTTCTGTAGGCAGGAGCTACTGGGATGCCACAAATCATAGGCCCTACAGCTGGACCACACTCTGATTTTCTTAATCTCTGCACTACATCTCCCCAGAGCCTTGGCCTCCTTAAGCCTTTCAGTGCAGGAACTTGCTGTATTGTTGCTTGGAATACAATGAGGCCATCGAGATGAGGAGCTTCACTGTCTTGCTTTACTCTCTAACATATGATTGATCATATTCTTTCCTCATTCCCTTTTTGCCCAAGAAAAAAGGTTACCTTTTTATTTTAGTTAATCCTCACCGGAGGATATTTTTCCATTGATTTTCAGAGAGTGGAAGGAAGGAGGAGAGACAGAGAAACACTGATGTGAGAGAGACACATCGATTGGTTGCCAGTCCCACACACCCCAACCAAGGCCAGGGATTGAGCCTGCAACTCAGACCCATGCCCATGACCGTGAATCGAACCCGGGACTCTTCAGTCCGCAGGTTGACGCTCTATCCACTGAGTCAAAAGGGCTAGGGCCCATTTTAAACATAATGAAATAGCCATAGCTGGTTTGGCTCAGTGGATAGAGCGTCGGACTGCAGACTGAAGGGTCCTGGGTTCAATTCCAGTCAAGGGCACATGCCCGGGTTGCGGGCTCAATCCCCAGTAGGAGGTGTGCAGGAGGAAACCAATCAACGATTCTCTCTCATCATTGATGTTTCTCTCTCCCTCTCCCTCTCTGAAATCAATTAAAATATATTAAAAAATAATGAAATAGAAATGAAAACTCATGGATAGAAAGCTATTGACATCATTACCAATTAATTTATATATATATATTATTAATAATTATACTTCCAGAAAACACAATATAATTAATGTATTAAAAGAAACATACAAAAAGGCAAGGACAAATAAGTGGGTGTTGTGGGTGTATACCTGTAGAGAGGGTTTAGTGAGAGGGGAGAGGGATCAGGCAAACACCCAGGTGAACTCTGCTGTACTGAGGAACTATGGCGAGAGGGCACCTGGGCAGGCAGGCACTCAGAGCCAGACCCCAGATCCGACTCTGACAAGATAGTAAACAAAAGGCTACGGCAAGAATGAGCTGAGACTAAAAAGAAACAAAGCTACAGCTGGTGCTGATAGGTTTGTCAGATGACAGAATGGCTTCTCCCTGTGACTTAAGTTTTTGTTTGCCCACTTAAAAAATTATCTTTATTGTTGAAAGTATTACAGATGTCCCCTCCCTCTCTCTCCCCATTGAACCCCCTCCTCCCTACTCCCGTCCCCTCCACAGGCCTTTATCCCACTATTGTCTGTGTCTATGGGTTATGACATATGCATATAAGTTCTTTGATTGACCTCTTCCCTCCTGCCCCCTTCCCTTTGAGGATCCTCAGTATTTTGCATGTTTCTATGTCTCTGGGATCTATTTTGTCAGTTTATTTTTTTCATAGATTTCATATATAAGTGAGATCATGTGATACACGTCTTTTACTATTTGGCCCATTTCACTTAGCATTAATACTCTCCAGGTCGCCGAAACCGGTTTGGCTCAGTGGATAGAGCGTCGGCCTGCGGACTGAAAGGTCCCAGGTTCGATTCCGGTCAAGGGCATGTACCTGGGTTGCAGGCACATCCCCAGTAGGAGATGTGCAGGAGGCAGCTGATCGATGTTTCTCTCTCATCGATGTTTCTGACTCTCTATCTCTCTCCCTTCCTCTCTGTAAAAAATCAATAAAATATATTTAAAAAAAAAAAAAAATACTCTCCAGGTCTCTCCATGCTGTCTCAAGGTTAAGAGATGCCTATCTTTTACAGATGCATTGTATTCCACTGTGTAAATATACCAGTTTTTTTAAATCTATTCATCTACTGATGGGCAGTAAGTATCTTGAGAATGTTGGTGAGGCCACACAAAGAACTCTTGAGCATCATAAAAAGAATATTCACCAAAAATGAAAGGATGTCCTTATACTGATAAGAACAGATATCTAAGTATTGACCAAACACAATGGCAAGCAGGAATAAGAGTCCAAAAGTGGTCTCTTTATATATAAAAGGCTAAGCACCCTAGCTGATTTAGCTCAGTGGATAGAATGTTGGCTTGCAGACTGAAGAGTCCCAGGTTAGGTTTGATTCCGGTCAAGGGAACATGCTGGGCTGTGGGCTCAATCCCAGTAGGGGGTGTGCAGGAGGCAGGTGATTCATGATTCTCTCTAATCATTGATGTTCCTATCTCTCTCTTCCCCTCCCTTCCTCTCTGCAATCAATAAAAAATATATAAATTAAAAAAAGAAAAAAAGTAAAAAGGCTAAGCGACCATCCGACCAGTAGTATGACATACACTGACCACGAGAAGGCAGACGCTCAACACAGGAGCCGCCGAGCTGCAGTAACTTGGCATCGGTGGTCCTGACACACCCTGGAACCAGAAAGGAGGGAGCCTGATTCCGGGGCGCATCACCCAAGAACCACCTTCTTGCAGTCTGGGACCCCTCGGGGGATATCATAGAGACAGTTTTGACCTGATCCCCACAGGCCAGGCCAAGGGACCCCACCTACTACAGGGACCTCGCTCACTCCGCAGATGCCCTTGGAGCCAAGGCGCCACTGGGGAAGAACCTCAGGAGGTTGGCTCCAGGGCATGTCCAGCCCATCTCCCCCAGTTCTGCCGGCCACCTTCTAATTAATTTCCTCTCAATGTGCACGAATCCATGCACCGGGACACTAGAATTACATTTATAGGACAGTAGCAAACCTACGAAGAGTCAAGTCTCCTGGTTTTTGTTAAAACAGGGACGATGGCAAATTCTACAATACTTAAAAGGTGAGCTTGAAATAAAACCTGGACAAAATTCTGGATACAATTAGCAAAATATAGTTTACAAAGATGAGAATGGGAAATGGGGCATTTAGAAGGCAGCATGGACTCAGCCAAGAACAAGTCCCGCCAGACCATAACCTCATTGTCTTTTTTTTAGATGAGACATAGGTCAGGAGAGGCTGAAGAGGAGGATTTAGTACAATGATCTGGATTGTGCTTTTATGAATTTTGCAGTTAATATGAACCTGGGGAAGGAGGGATCAATATGCTAGAAAACACAATCAGGATTTTAAAATATTCAAAAGTGTACAGATGATCTAAGACCAAATAGAAAAAAACAAAAAACCCTGGAGGGACAGCCATAGAGCAACACACTTAAGTCCAAATGGGTTAGGCCCGTGGTCGGCAAACTGTGGCTCGTGAGCCATATGCAGCTCTTTGGCCCCTTGAGTGTGGCTCTTCCTAAGCCTTAGGAGTACTCTAATTAAGTTAATAACAATGTACCTACCCATATAGTTTAAGTTTAAAAAATTTGGCTCTCAAAAGAAATTTCAATCATTGTACTGTTGATATTTGGCTCTGTTGACTAATGAGTTTGCTGACCACTGGGTTAGGCAAATACAGTAAGAGGAATTGTAGTGGTGTGTTTCTCTCTGATGGAAGAGAAAGAACGTGAGGAATTTCTTAACTACTTAAGTCACCCCATATGGGAGGAAACACATCGTGAGACCGTCTCAGAAGTCCACAAGAACAGAGACCTTTTGCTTTGTTCACTGCTCTACTCCAACTCCTGAACAATGCCTGCCACATAATATGCCCTAGCTGGCTGACATGGCTGGGCTAGGTTCAAATCTCAAAGATTCAAACCTTTGCTGAAGGAGCGAATGCTCAGGATGTTTCCGAGTTGAGATAGGAGAGCCAATGGATCTCAACGCAGTAGAAAGCTAAAAAATCACTAGGAAGATCGTTAGACTAAATATTATTACAACTTTAATAAGAAAAAAAATTATTACAACTTGCCTTCTTCTTTTAATTAATTTTAAAATATGGTTTTGTTGATTTTTAGAGAGAGAGAGAGAGAGAGAGAGAGAGAGAGAAACATCAGTGAGAGAAAAACATCATTGATTGACTGCCTCCTGCATACACCCCTACTAGGGACTGAGCCCTGACCTGGAATCGAACTGGTGCTGAGCTGCACTATCTGGGCTGCTTCTTTATTTTTTAATCCTCACCAGAGGACATGTTTAGAGAGTGAAATAGAGAGAGGGAGAGGAAGATGGAGAGAGGTTAAGCTCCTTGGTAGCAGGACCCTGCAAGATACCCCTCACAGGTTGTCTGCATGAATGGATAATTAATGAACAAACTAGCATCAACTCTTGAGTCAAGGTGCCTTTTAGGCTCAAAGAATTTAAGTAACCTGTCCAAGATCACACCAGGGAAAACCAGGACTTGAATGAGGATCCAAGATCTTTCCTAACCATCTTGCTTCTCTACTGTGTCACAGAATATAATTTTGACTATAGGTATTTCATGACAATAGCACCCTTTTTCCAAACATTATCTTCTGGCCAATGATCTACTTTTGGAAAAGGCTACACTGCTTCCCTCAATCTAAGAATGTTCTTGTAGGGTGTAACTTGTTTCCCAGGAGCCTTTCCAGCCCTATTGTATCAAGGGCATGGGAGAGCTGCTTTCAAGGAGTAGGGACACCCACTATGATCCACCTTACAAAGGTATCAACTGTTCCCTTTCAAATCAAATCCCAAAGATCAACATGCTTCTTAAAAAGAGGTGAACATGCCTTAGCTGTTTTTGCTCAGTGGATAGAGCATCGGCCTGAGATTGAAGGGTCCCGGGCTCCATCCCCAGTAGGGGGCGTGCAGGAGGCAGCTGATCAACGATTCTCTCTCATCGATGTTTCTCTCTCTCCCTTTCCCTTTCCTCTCTGAAATCAATTTAAAAAAAAAAAGTGAGGAAAGAGAGGAAAATGGCTAAACACAGATCTATTTTTAAAAATCTACTTGCAAGAAATGTTCTTTTGAAAATCGAGTTTATGAAAAATATAGGCAGTCCTTGGGTAACGTCAGACTTGACGTATGTCGTTGCCATCTCCCATTTACAGTATTCATATAAAAAAAAAGTTCTGTTGTTTTGATGTATGTGCTTTATGTTTTTTATTATTTATTTACCACAAGTAAAGCTCAGGAATTGTTATCTTTCTTTTAAATTTTTTTTACTGTTTCACTTCATTACTGCTGTGTATGTGCTCCATGTGAGTGACATAGGTGCTTATGTAGGTGGGTTCCGACTTATGGCAAAAAATTGTGTTACATTGAGCCACAGGAATGGATCTCCGATGTAACCCGAGGACCTACTGTACTTGTGAAATAAAGTTCACTTAAGCCCTCATTGTTCTCTGTAATATTATCAAGGGGAATATGAAGCTTCAATTACTAGTACATTTTGTTCTATTTGTCTCACTTTTTTCATTTGAATTTTAATACCTTTTCTGGTAACCTAATTGCAACAGTCCCAAGAGAGTTGTTTTTAACAAGACTAGATAGGCACCACTAAGTTTTATAAGATAACACAATTCACCGAAATATTCACATACAAAAAAATATTCACTTATGCTATTGTAAGTCTAATTTAAATATACAGAATGAGAAATACCATTAAGTAGAATTTGGCAAAGGTATATTTCTTGAGTCCCACTTACACTCTCCATAAAATATCAAAATGAGACTTTGACAAGGCTTACATGGCTGGGCTAGTGTCATGAGGAGGCTCAGGTATGGAGACCTCTCTTTGGGTCTGATAGACTGAGAGAGCTAAGTAATGGCCAAGTATATGTGTTATCTTAAAATATACATCATTAACCAGACAGGCTTTCTCCTCCTCTTGATCTCTTTAAGGTCCTTACCTATGTATCCACTGACCAAGTCTAAGTGATCCCCTCTATAGCACCTGATTTTCCTCTCTACAATCCCCTGGGCACACACTCCAAAGAATGCACCGAATACGGGTTTCTAAAACATGTATCTTGGAGCCAGAGGCCAGCAGGCAGGTGTCCTAAATGGAGAGACTTTAAACACTAGCTCAGGTAAGAACCCAATTCCCAACTTCCTTTATGGGTCTTAGAATTCTGACTGCAGTCTTTTTTTTTTTTTTTTTTTTAAATGTATTTTTATTGATTTCAGAGAGGCAGGGAGAGGGAAATAGAGATAGAAACATCAATGATGAGAGGGAATCACCGATCGGCTGTCTCCTGCATGCCCCCCACTGGGGACTGATCCTGCAACCCAGGCATGTGCCCTTGGCTGGAGTCGAACTCGGGACCCTTCAGTCCACAGGCCAACGCTCTGTCCACTGAGCCAAAACAGCTAGGGCTCTGACTGCAGTCTTATCCCCAAGGTTCTCACCCGAATGTGCCAAGTTACACCAACTCTCTGAATTCTAGCTCCCTACTACTCCTAGGATGAAATGACAGATGTGAAAATAGCTCAGAAGGCAGAAACCACTATGTAAACTAGAAGGTATTTTTAAAAAATATATTTTTATTTATTTCAGAGAGGAAGGGAGAGGGAGAGAATCACTGATTGGCTGCTTCCTGCATGCCCCACACTGGGGACTGAGCCCACAATGCAGGCATGTGCCCAGACTAGGAACCGTGACCTCCTAGTTCATAGGTCGACACTCAACCACTGAGCCATGCTGGGTGCAAACTAGAAAGTATTAAGAGCCCAGTACACAAGTTATTTTAGGGTGTTGAGGAGTACACTAGGCTAGACATGTGTACCTGTGCAAGGGTAGATCTGTGTGAGATGAGAAAACCAGAAGGTCTACTCAGAGAGGACTCTTATCTGTGGAGGTGGCTTCTTCTGCCACAAGCCTCACTTTTTCCTCATAGCCAAGATGAGAGGGAAAAGTAACCATGGACTTTGAAACAAACCTTCAGGTGTAGTTTACTGAGATATGACTCCTGATCTAGAAAATACTGAGAATAACCAGTGAAAAATATACACAAAACAAATTATAGCTACCTTTTATCTGTGGGTACAATGTTTTATGGGTTAAGTTTTGCTTTTTTTTTGAAGCAACAGGCTCCACTACTTCATCCTTCTGCTGTGCACCTAGGCCAGTGGTTGGCAAACCACATGTGGCTCTTTGGCCCCTTGAGTGTGGCTCTTCCACAAAATACCACATGCAGGTGCACATGTACAGTGCAATTGAAACTTCGTGGCCCATGTGCAGAAGTCGGTATTTTGTGGAAGAGCCACACTCAAGGGGCCAAAGAGCTTCATGTGGCTCGCGAACCGCAGTTTGCCGACCACTGACCTAGGCTATCTCCCTGCTTTGATCCTGAGGTAAATACACAGAGGACAATCACTAATTTAATCTGTTTCTCCAACACATATGCAATTTGATATTAAAGAATATTCAGCCCCACCAGTGTGGCTCAGTGGTTGAGCATCGACCTATGAACCAGGAGGTCATGGTTTGATTCCTGGTCAGGGCACATGCCCAGGTTGCGCACTCGGGCCCCAGTGTGGGGCATGGAGGAGGCAGCTAACCTCTCATCACTGATGTTTCTATCTCTCTCTCCCTCTCCTTCCTCTCTGAAGTCAATAAAAATGTACTTTAAAATGTTTAAGTTCTATTTCATGCTATTATAATTTACAAAATCTCTCATAAGTAAGATCTGAGACATTTACCAGAGGCCTGGTGCACGAAATTTGTGTTTGGGGGTGGGGGGGTGTATGTGTGTGTCCCTCAGCCCAGCCTGCACCCTCTCCAATCTGGGACATCCCTTTCACAATCAAGGACTGCTGGCTCCCAACCGCTTGCCTGCCTGCCTGCCTGTCTTATTGCCCATAACTGCTTCTGCCTGCCAGCCTGATCACCCCCTAACCACTCTCCTGCCAGCTGGATTGATGCCTAACTGCTCCCCTGCTGGCCTGATTGCCCCTAACTGCCCTCCCCTGCCAGCCTGGTCACTCCCAACTGCCCTCCCCTGCTGGCCTGATTGCCCACAACTGCCCTCCCCCGCTGACCATCTTGTGTGTTGGAGTGAGGGTCATTTTGCATATTACCTCTTTATTATATAGGATTGACTGGGTAGCTCAGTTGGTTAGAGCAGCGGTTGCCAACCTTTTGGATCTCATGGACCACCAGTGGTCCGCAGACCACCAGTTGGCAACTGCTGCTCCAAAGGTTTCCTTAACCAGCGGTTGCCAACCTTTCAGACCTCACAGACCACCAGTGGTATGTGGACCACCAGTTTGTGACCGCTGGGTTAGAGCACCATCCCGCTATGCCAAGGCTGCAAGTTCAATCCCCGGCCAAGGCACACATAAGAATCAACCAATGAATGCATAAACATATGGAACAACAAATCTCTCTCTCTCTCTCTCTCTCTCTCTTTTCTCCTCTCTAAAATCATTAACTAAATGAAAACATTAAAAAAGAAAAAAATTCCTCTGCCTTACCAAAGAGAAATTCTAAGACATTTATTCATATTTCTCTTCAACTCAACTAACCACATTAGAAATATGAAAATGTATAAGTGGTTATGTGTCTGTCTACCGATGTCATCTCTAGGTCATGGGTCTTTCTTAACTATCATCTTTCCTTATTGGAAAGAAAACTGACTACTGTGAAATGAAATCTATGAGTCTTTGGGAACAGAAAATAGAGCAAGCAGGTTGAGATCTTGGAAGAAACAAGGAATAGAAAGGACAAAAGAATCATGTGGACTACTCACAGTGGATCTTCTAAGATCATCCAGTTCTCTTATTCTCGTAAATATAACTTTGCAGAAACAAAATTAAAATGAAAGATAAAAACTGAATGTCAAAGAACTCCAAAAACAACCTTAATAGATTTTACCTCTAATGCCAAGGCAGTCTTGTCATAAGCACAGGGAACTCTTTTCTGGACTGCTTTTGCAAAGACAGGTCCATTCTGTGTAGACGGCAATGGGTTGATTGCTGCCCCAGGAGTACTGGAAACTGCAGGTAGAGGAGTTGTGGTCTGAGGTTGAGCATATGCATGAGCAGGTTCTGGGATCCCATAACTGTTGGAATTCCTATTTCCATGCTTTCCATGTGGTGAGGATCGCACGAGCTTTTCAACATAAGGGACGGGAATCATCCCAATCCGGCCGTCCTTGTTCCGGGCACTCCACCACTGTTCTTCAGGCTTCTCTATTATCACCAGGATCTCACCTTTTTTAAAGGGCAGGTCTTCAGCATCATTCCCAAGAAAATCATAGAGAGTCCGTACATATTCCAGATTTTCTTCTGCTGTAGGCAGGTTGGGTGCTGATACAGATCCCATTGGTGGGCTTGGATACCTTGAGAAAGAAAATTACTTTAAGAGAAAAATCTTACTCTATACCAGTGTTTGCCCAACTTCTAAATAAACCATTCTCTATAATAAATTATCTCCCTCTTTAAATTAATTCCATCTCTGTAGTTAAGATGATTCTGTTGCACCGATTTACCATCATTTGTATTGCAACATAAGTCAATATCCTAAATATGCCCTTTTAAATTACATGCCAAATGCATACACACACATACACACCCCATATTTCTGTTTTACAGGAACCTTTTGTTTACACACAGTACCTGGCCTGAATTTATTAAAAACCTAGAGTAAGTTCAGTAGCTGTCTTCCTCAGGACCTTGTCATAACCACCACATACTCTCCCTCATGGTCTTAATCTTTGGCATGCATCCTGCACACTTCCATGGACACCCACAGAGAAGATGACAAAGACCTCTGTCTCTGTGTCCCTCACAATATAAAATGCACTACATTCCAAACTTACAAAGCCCTCATAGTACACCTTGTATAGGAATCATCACCTGAACATCCAAATGAAAGCATGTGAAAGTTTTCACTGCAAAACTCACAGGCAAGCCTTAGCTGGTTTGGCTCAGTGGATAAAGCGTTGGCCTGCGGATTGAAGGGTCCCCGGTTCAATTCCAGTCAAGGGCACATGCCCAGATTGTGGGCTTGATCCCCAGTAGGAAGCATACAGGAGGCAGTTGATCAATGATTCTCTCTCATCACTGATGTTTCTCTCTCTCTCCCTCTCCCTTCCTCTCTGAAATCAATGAAAATATATTTTAAAAAACATAAAACTCATGGGCAAGAGCTATCAGCTAAGCATCAGTCAGTCCACAGACAACACTCCCTTTGTTGTGCTCACAGATTCAATGTGTATTAGCCTAGTACAGTGGTCAGCAAACTGCGGTTCAAGAGCCATATGCGGCTCTTTGGCCCCTTGAGTGTGGCTCTTCCACAAAATACCGACTTCTGCGCATGGGCCACGACGTTTCAATCGCGCTGTACGTCTGTGTCCGCACGTAGTATTTTGTGGAAGAGCCACACTCAAGGGGCCAAAGAACTACAGGTGGCTGGCGAGCCGCAGTTTGCCGACCACTGGCCTAGTACATTGTTTAATGTACTCCCAGAGACAATTACACAAGCACAGTCCCCTGCTCTCCAACATTCCATTTGTAATGCTCCTGCGAAAGAAGTACAGAGGTCTCCACCATAGGTTCAAGAACTTGAGTGTTCTGAAAAGTTGTGAACACACCAAGTTTTATTTTTTATTTATTTTTATTCTTATATTACAACATTCAGCAAAAATAGAAAAACAAAAGATTTAAAAAATCCCATAGTTCCTGCTCTAATGTAGCTACAATTCTTCCCTTCTTCTCCCCTCCCACTTCATGACTTAAAAAAAAAAAAAAAAAAAAAAAAATCCTGTGAATGTCTGTGGCAGTTTTTCTGCCTAATACCACACCACAGGTGTTTCCCCACATCACTGGTCTTTTCAGGGCAGGATAACATTTCATTCTGGGAGCCTGCTGCAATGAAGCATCCCTGTTTTACTGGATACTTAGGTTTTCTTTCTCCCTATTTAATCATCCACATCACAAATTCTTTTGACCTTATTTTCCCTATGCTGGATTTTTTTGTAAAGCCTTGATTCCCAGATTAAAGAACAGGAACATTTTCATGGCTCTTGGTACATACTTGCTACATGAAGACTTTCCAAAAGCAGTCTTCATGATTTGGTAAAGCTTGTATCTTTTTAATGTAAATTATTAGCTTCACAATCATCAGAATACCATGGTGATTAGGAGCTTGATTTAAAACATCAAAGGCCTTATTACTTACTAAGGGGCAAATTGCTTACTATCAACAGTACATCTAAAAAGAGATAGCAGGACCCTGGCTGGTGTTGCTCAGTTGTTAAGAGCATTGGCCTATGCTCCGAAGGGTTACGGGTTTGATTCCTGGTCAGGATGCTTACGGAGGCAACGGATTGATGTTTCTCTCTCACATCAATGTCTGTCTCTCTTCCTCTCCCAAATATATATTAAAAATATATATATATTTTTAAAAGAATCAGTTTGAAAAAGCACATCCTCTTTGAAATCTTCCCTAACACCTTAGTTGATCATACTTGCTTTTAAGCTCCCATGGTTTTATATTTTAATTTGTTCAAAGGCTAGAATCATGGTTTATTTGCATTATATGCTTTCAATCTAGTATTGGGCTTTGGTATAGAGTAGGCCTATATATGTTGAAATTTCTAATAAAATTAAAATGCCAAAGACACAGGGAAGCATTTCCCATTCCAGTTTCTATCCTTTTTTTCCTTCTGAAAACACAAAGGCTTTGCCATTCCAACTCCCTAAACCTGGTTTAATTCAGTTAGCAAAGGAAATCCTGGATTTGCCTTCCAAGACTCTTCACCTCAGCACTGATCCACTCATACTCTTAGCCATCATTCCAGACTAGCTGCTACATGCCTGGGCCCCAAATTACTTATGAGGATCTTAGCTCAGACTCTAGGACAGTGATGGCGAACCTTTTGAGCTCGGCGTGTCAGCATTTTGAAAAACCCTAACTTAACTCTGGCGCCGTGTCACATATAGAAATTTTTTGATATGTGCAACCATAGTAAAACAAAGACTTATATTTTTGATATTTATTTTATATATTTAAATGCCATTTAACAAAGAAAAATCAACCAAAAAAATGAGTTTGCATGTCACCTCTGACACGCGTGTCATAGGTTCGCCGTCCCTGCTCTAGGATAATCTGAACTACCACTAATAAGCACTGCCTCATTTTACTTATCAGAAATAACTAAAATATTTTAGCCTCAAGAAACCTTAGAAATAATCTAGTCCAACTATTAAGATCAAAGGAAAATTCTTTCTTAGATAAAAAAAATTCTCTAAATTTGAGTCTCAAACAAGAGATATGTCACAAATCAAATGGCTACCAGTATTTTACATGCTATGGGAACATAACTGGGCAAGCTTCCATTCCATTCCATGCATGACATTGTTCTTATATCTCATCTGAATTGAATTTAGATGATTTAAACTCCCGGTAAGAAGAAACTCAAAGGTTTATTCACAGTGTTGAATTCTATGCTAATCAAAATTACCGGTAATCCTTCTTCCCTATTAATTATAAAAGTCCAGATTTGAGTTCCCTTAAATATTTAGAACAGGGGCTGTGGAAGGAGGTGTGACCCTGCTGCCTGTGGTATCCTCTGGTCCATGCAGTCCTTGCTTTCTGCTTCACAGGTGTGAGGGTCCTCCTCTGGGCACTCAGGTTAGGCTGAGCATCCTTTTCCAGTTCTCCCACAGCTACTTGATCATATTAGGTAGCATGGAAATAGCCTTTATTATCAGTAAGCTCCATTTGTTGCTTCTTGTATGTGCTCTGATGGGGGATTGAACCCACAACCTTGGCCTATTGGGATGATGCTCTAACTAACTGAGCTACCCAGCCAGGACAGGACTATTGATTTAATGTTAGTTCCATATTACCAGGTACATACAATCTGCAAAGTCTGTTGAGTAAAAAACAGGATTTTCTCTAAGGGTCAACTTGCCTCAGTTTTAAAATGTTTACTTCTCATGATTTTTCTCCTAGCCTTCATACATAAACTAAAACTGGAAAAGCAAGTTATACAAAAAACACTTTCAAGTTTCTAAACCATGGGAAAATATAGTTCATATTTAAAAAATCCACTCAGACACTTTCTAAAACATTCTGTTGTTAAACTTGAAATAGCCTCTATTATATATATATAAAACACACTAGTGCTTACCTGACTACTAACTATAGCAATGCACAGAATGTTAAAATTGTTTGTATTCAAATGAAATGGAAGTGATTTGTAATATAAAAATTACATCCACATGCATAAAGAGAACCCTTTAGGGTTATTCAAAATTAATGAAAGCTGGCGGGAACACGGCCACATCTTTCTGACTTTCTTCCCTCTCAGGCATGCATCGCCTAAACTCTAAGAGTCCCTGAAAGACTTGCAACCAGGGGAGCAATGGGCAGTGGCAGCCCGTCTTGGGCTAACCCCCTGAACCTGTGTACAAGGCCCCTTTTCTCTGACTTTCCAGTGAGCCACAGCATCTCTGCCCAGATTCTCTCCTGTTGCTTGTTCTATCCTAAGGCCTTCCTTGTTTCACTGTCCCCAGCTTTGACAAATGTATTCCCAAAAAATGAATCAACAGCCGAAACCGGTTTGGCTCAGTGGATAGAGCGTCGGCCTGCACCTTGGTTGCGGGCACATCCCCAGTGGGGAGTGTGCAGGAGGCGGCTGATCGATGTTTCTCTCTCATCGATGTTTCTAACTCTCTATCTCTCCCCCTTCCTCTCTGTAAAAAATTAATAAAAAATATATTTTAAAAAAATGAATCAACAAAAAACAACAGACATGACACCTTTTGGGGGTTAAGTTTACCACAAATACAAAAAGCTTATTAATTATAGTAATAAAATAAACACAAATATACCAAATCATAGTTTCTTCCTTTCTCTTCCTATCATTTCCCCCTCCCCCACAATCAGGATCAATCTTATCTCCAAAACAGGCATTTTCACCAAGCTGTCTATTGAAGTCTACATATGTCATCAGTCACCATCATTTTGCATCTTGTAATGCCCCCAGGTTCAAACTCCTCCCATGGCACCCACTGAACTTATTATTTATTTATTGTTGACAATATTACAGATGTCTTCCATTTTCTCCCCTTTTGCCCCCCCTCTTCGGCCCCCCTTGCTCCACCCCAGGCCTTCCCCATGCTATTTTCTGTGTCCAAGGGCTATGCATATAAGTTTTTTGGTTAATCTCTTCCTGTTCCCTCCTACCTCACCCCACCACACTGAGATCTGTTATTCTGTTCCATGCATCTATACCTCTGGATCTATTTTGTTCATCAGTTTATTTTGTTCGTTAGATTCCACGTATGAGCGAGACCATGTAATATTTGTCTTTCTCGAACTGGCTTATTTTTCGCCTAGCATAATAGTCTCCCGGTCCATCCATGCTATCTCAAAGAGTAAGAAAGAGCTCCTTTTTTACAGTCGCATAGTATTCCATTGTGTAAATATACTACAGTTTTTTATCCATTCATCTACTGATGGGCACTTGAGCTGTTTCCAGATCTTACCTATTATAAATAATGCTGCTATAAACATAGGGGGCACCCACTGCACTTTAAATAAAATCCAATTTCCTTATCTTGACCATTGTATATCCAAACTCTTTACCTCTTCCTTTACTAATAAGAACCACACTCCAGCTTTAGCCAGTTTGGCTCAGTGTAGAGAGCAGTGATGGCGAACCTATGACACGCGTGTCAGAGGTGACACACGAACTATTTTTTTGGTTGATTTTTCTTTGTTAAATGGCATTTAAATATATAAAATAAATATCAAAAATATAAGTCTTTGTTTTACTATGGTTGCAAATATCAAAAAATTTCTATATGTGACACGGCGCCAGAGTTAAGTTAGGGTTTTTCAAAATGCTGACACGCCGAGCTCAAAAGGTTCGCCATCACTGGTATAGAGCGTCAGCCTGCCAACTCAAGGGTCCCAGGTTCGATTCCGGTCAAGGGAACAAGGCCGATTGCGGACTTGGTCCCCGGCAGGGGACGTGCAGGAGGCGGTCAATCAATAATTCCCTTTTATCATTGATGTTTCTCTCCCTTCCTCTCTGAAATCAATAAAAATATATTAAAAACAACAACAACAACAACCACACTCCAGCCCTGACTGAATGGTTCAGCTGATTAGAGCATAGTCCAGATATGTCAAGATTGTGAGTTTGATCTCCCATCAGGGTACATACAAGAAGCAATCAATGAATGCATAAATAAGTGGAACAACACATAGATGTTTCTCTCTCCCCTCCTTCCTCTCTCTAAAAAACAAAAACAAGGCAACCAACAAACAAAAACCCACAAATACAAACAAAATCAAATAACCACACTCCCAAAATACTGGTTGTCTTTCTCACCTCAAGATTTTGTTGTTGTTAATTTTCACCGAGGATATTTTTTCCCTTGATTTTTAGAGAGAGTAGAAGGGAGGGAGGGATCAGAGAGAGGAGGATGGGAGAAGAGATGTGAAAGAGACACATTGATTGGTTGCCTCCCCCCAAAACCCCAATTGGGGCTGGGGATCAAACCTGCAACCTAAGTAAGTGCCCTTGACCAGGAATAGAACCCGTGACCCTTCAGTGCTCTGGCCGATGTTCTAACCACTTAGCAACACTGGCCAGGGCTCACTTTAGGACTTTGTGCAAGCTCTACCCTATGCTTGGATGGTAATTCCCCTCCCTAGCTTAGGTCTTTCCAAGGCTTGCTCTTCTTTTCTACCCATAGGTAGTTTTTTTTTTTTTTAAATATATTTTATTGATTTTTTTACAGAGAGGAAGGGAGAGAGATAGAGAGTTAGAAACATCGATGAGAGAGAAACATCAATCAGCTGCCTTCTGCACATCTCCTACTGGGGATGTGCCCGCAACCCAGGTACATGCCCTTGACCGGAATCGAACCTGGGACCTTTCAGTCCGCAGGCCGACGCTCTATCCACTGAGCCAAACCGGTTTCGGCTACCCATAGGTAGTTTAGTTCTTTCTCTGACCATCGTACCTCAGGGAAGTTCCTTTCATTATATTATCTTGGCCTACGTTTATGTCCTTGGCAGCACTTATTAATCTTACATTTTATTTATCTTTTAACTTTTTATTGATTTTAGGGGGGAGAGAAACATTGATTTGTTGTTCCACTTATTTATTTATGTATTCATATTGGTTGATTCTTGTATATGCTCTGACCGGGGATTGAACTCCTAACCTTGGTATATAGGGATGATGCTCTAACTGAGCTACCCGGCCAGGCCCTTTTTTATTTTTTAGCCTGCCTCCAAATTCCACGATGGAGAAAGTATGTATGTCATCCATCTTTCCCAGTACCTATCACTGGGATAAAATTATCTTGTAAATATATGAATAAAAATATAAAATTAAAAATTAAGGAACAGCCCTGTGGCTCAGTTGGTTGGAACGCAGTCCTGTATATGAAAAGGCTGCGGTCGGGGCACATACCTAGGTTGCTACTTTGTTCAATCCCTGGTCCAGGTATGTACAGAAGGCAACTAATCGATGTTCTCTCTCACATCTATGTTTCTCTTTCTCTCTCTCTCTCTCTCAAAATCAATAAGCATATCCTCAGGTGAGGAATAATTTTAAAAAATGTTAAGGAGTATTCTAATTTAAAAAATCAACTAGAACAAAATAAGCACCAATTCTTAAATTCTGAGGAAGTCATACAGTTATGACCTTCTGCTAAGCAATAAACAAAAAATAAATGATTAGTCAAGGGGCATGAAATTCTGGCTTTAAGAGTTCAGTTTCTGCCGAAACTGGTTTGGCTCAGTGGATAGAGTGTCAGCCTGCGGACTGAAAGGTCCCGGGTTCGATTCCAGTCAAGGGCATGTACCTGGGTTGCAGGCACAACCCCAGTGGGAGATGTGCAGGAGGCAGCTGGTCGATGTTTCTCTCTCATCGATGTTTCTAACTCTCTATCTCTCTCCCTTCCTCTCTGTAAAAAATCAATAAAATATATTAAAAAAAAAAAAAAGAGTTCAGTTTCTGCCCTAGCCTATTTGGCTCAGTGGATAGAGCATCGGGCCTGCGGACTGAAGGGTCCCAGGTTCGATTCCAGTCAAGAGCATAAGCTCGGGTTGCGGTTGCGATTGCGGGCTCGATCCCCAGTAGGGGCTGTGTAGGATGCAGCCAATCAATGATTCTCATCATTGATGTTTCTCTCTCTCTCTTCCTTTCTGATAGCAATAAAAATTTATTTAAAAAAAGAGCTCAGTTTTGATGCCTAATAAGCTAAACTACTTAATTTATCTTGTTCAGGCCAAGAAGAATTACACTGATTTTTCCATCGGGCCAAGGTTGGAGAAACTAGCCTCTAGTTTTCTACAAAGGCTAATGCTAATAACATCAAACCTAATCCATAAATTTCAGGGTTGGGAGAGGCAATCCAAAGACTCGGTGTAACAAAGTATACACGTCAGGATCTAATTCAACCAGCACTGAAAGGCCTATGAGAGATATCAGGGAAATTAAAAAGCTAAATTACGACATGCCTGGGATGGAGGGCATAGAGAAGGAGAAACAATTAAAGCTGAATTTGAGGGGGAGGGTCAGGGAAAGGCCCTATTATTTGTGAGAAGCCTGGAACAACAGGTAGGCTTTCAATAGGTGAGGAGTGGGTGGAGTTAGGCAGCCAACCAAGAGCCAACAGCCTAAACAAAGGTTCCCAGGGAATGAGTGAGAGGACTAACAGGGCTGCATCAAGCTAGGAGAGGCAGTAAGCAAAGATATCAAAGATAGATTTGGTATTTGGGAAGACAGTATAAGAAAAATTTGGAGTAGTTTTTTTGTGGGTAGCAGGAAGCCACTGCAGCATGCATATTCCTTTTTCTTCCTCTAGAAGGGTATCAAGCCATTTATTTACTCAAACTTTTTGGAACAGCTGTATTATATAGTACCTGTCACCTCAAAGTAAGCACAATGCCTTGCACATAGTGTGGCTTAAAAAAATGCCTGAAATTAATGATATAATTCACCTTCCCAAGTTAGGGAAGTCATTTCCTAAAATGTTACAAAATCTTATTACAGTGGGTTCTAAGATTCTCTCCAACTCCTTATATTGTAATTATACTGTGCTCAGAGTTGAGTCCAGTTACTAGCATCTTCAGGGACCTGAAGTTTCACCAATCAGATTCTTCTGTGTCTAGGTATTTGTTATAGAGTATTTGATTTATAACCGCTTTCTCCCATTTTTTAAAGTCTATTTACGGGACTCTTTCCCGCTCCCCACATGGAAGTCTGTACTTGTTCTTCAATAAATTTCCACCTTTGCTATTTAAAAAAAAAAGTCTATTTAGTTCAGTAGTTAATCTTATAGCCATTATACTGCCATGGCTTTGTTTCTTCTCTCTATTCCATAGAAGCAACACAGGTGAAGCATCCAATGACTGCTCCTTAATAGCTTGTAATGTTTAAAGGTCATAGCAATATCTTGTAAGCAAATCTATAAAATCGAAAACATTTCATCCCCCCAAAACCTTTAAAAATAGATGTTTAAGAAACAAATTGGGCAGTGCAATATCTCTTATTTTCACCTCAAATTTGGCATAACTTAAATAGAAAAAAAACCTCTGATAAAATACTAAGGCAAATTAAAGCAAATAATCAAATAAAAGAATGAATCACCCTGCAGGTGTGGCTTAGTGGTTGCACATCGACCTATGATCCAGGTCATGGTTGGATTCCTGGTCAGGGCACATGCTGGGGTTTCCAGCTCAATCCCCAGGAAGGGGAGTGCAGGAGGCAGCAGATCAGTGATTCTCATCATTGATGTGTGTGTCCCCCCCCCCCCCCCCCCCGCCAAACCAATAAAAATATACATATTTTATTTTATTTATTTTTTAAATATATCTTTATTGATTTCAGAGAGGAAAGGAGAGGGACAGAGAGTTAGAAACATCGATAATGAGAGAGAAACATTGATCAGCTGCCTCCTGCACACCTCGTCCTGGGGATGTGCCCACAACCAAGGTACATGCCCTTGACTGGAATCGAACCTGGAACCCTTCAGTCCGCAGGCCGATACTCTATCCACTGAGCCAAACTGCTCAGGGCAAAAATATACATATTTTAAAAAGAATGTATTTACTTGGAAAAGGCAATGCTTGATGCTCAGTGTCACTTAGGGTTCTTAACTTTAAAAACAGATATTAAGTCATTAGCCTTGATATAAAAAGTACATTTAAAAATCAAGCAGGATATAAAGAAAATGTCAATCAAAAATTCCCCTTACAGTAGTAAGTAAACATTCTAATCTTACTTTGCCTTGTAATTTAATCAAATGAAGTTAACCTATTAACGGTCCAGCTTTAAGAAAAACTATAAAATAAAATAAAAATTTAAAAGTCCTCACTGAAACCAATATGCCCTCTTTTCAAGTTTTTGCATTTAATGTATGATATAATAGGTGTCTGTCTATTTCAAACTTGGCACCAAGCTATTAATATACAATTCTGATATTTCAGTTAAAGGGTTTTGTTTCTAAATGCTAAAGCATTTTAATTTGTCAAAGGCTGCTGGACAGAAGAAGTTCTTAACTTGGCTTTCAGAAATCTGCAGGAATCCAAGAACCTTGAATGGTGTGCAAACGTGTGTGTACATGCATTTTTGGGGAGAGGGAGGATGCCACGGCTATCTTCAGATTCTCAAATAAGTCTATGGTCCAAAAAAAGGTAAAAACAAAAACAAAACAAAACAAACCCAAACTCCTGAACAACAAAACCCTGCTTTCATATGATAACCAAATAGGGAACGTGACGAACGGCAATAAAAAAAACAAAACAAATACGTACATTTTAATTTTTAACTATGCAACCGCCATTAACATGTTTAAGACGCATCCCCCTCAGCCAGTGACCCAGATCCTGACACTAGCCTTCCATTCGGAATGCCTTCTGGACAATAATTTGCTTCTGAAGAGGGGGAAACGAGTTCATTCATAAACACACACACACACACACACACACACACACACACACTCTTTTGGATCGACCCCATGCACCAACCCAGCCAGCCACTGTCGACCCTCCTGGGAGGTCGGGTGGGCTCGCGTACCTGGGCGCAGGCTCGATGAGGGTGGTGGTGTCCAGGTAGTGAATCTTGTAGAACTCCAGCAGGGCCGGCAAGTGGTCAAACTCCTGGTCCCCGATCTTAAAACGGCGGTTGGGCAGTGAGTTGATGATGTAGTGGGAGACTCGCGAGTTCTCGGACACCGACAGCACATAGTCCCCGGGGCAGGTGGAGGAGTCGCGGACGAGGAACACGCCGTGGCGCTGGCCCTGGAGCCGGTTCTGCGCCTCCTGGCGAGACACCGGCCCCATGTACCAGGAGGAGCGGTCTGAGGAGTCGAACCTGGCGGAGGACATGGTGTCGGGCCGAGGCTCTGGGCCGGGTCGGGGCGGCGGCTGCTCTCGCCTGCTCTGGACGCCTTCGCCCGGCAGACGGCTTCGGGCACGAAGAAGGGCCTCTCGGCACACCTCGAGGCGCGCTTAGAGGACCGAGCCAGCACCTTCCTCTCGGCTCCGGGTCCGCAGCATCCTCCGCCTTCGCCCGCCTGCTCCGGGGCCTCCTCACGGAAGGAGCCGGCTTGGGAATGCGGACCAGAGCCCGAGGTCGGGGCGGGCGAAGCCGAGCCGCAGCGGAGGCCGCCCCGGGGTTCTCGGGCTGCCCCACGTCCTGGGGTGCCTCCCTCCACTCACTCCTGGCCTGAAACGCGCCGGCTCCGCACCCCTAAGGCTTTACACCGACCCCAGCGGCCACACCAAGCGCCGAACTCCAAGAAGCGTCGCGCCTCCAGGGTGGTTTTGCCTCGCCGGTTCCCAAGAGCCACAGCAACAAAATGGCGGACGCGGGAGAAGCTGCCAGCCACCTCCCCCTCCGCTCAGCGCGCTCGGTCTGCGCACGCGCGGTCTCCGCTCCCAGCTGCCGCCGGAGCCCTCCCCGTGACGTTTAGCGGTTCAGCCAATCAGGAGCGTGATCGTGACGGTCGGGGCGTGAGCCGCTCGCTCAGGCTCCCGCGTTCCGGGAGGAGGCGGAGGCGTTGGCGGCGGCGGGCACTCCCTTCTTGGGTCGTGGTACGCCGCCGGGGGCGCTGCCACTCCCGGGTCTCCTAGCGCTGGCAGGGAAACAGCTGGAGCCGAGAGGGAGCGGCGTTTCGAAACCTGCTTGGGGAACAAAGCGTAGCTTGCGAGCCCGAATCTTGGGCCAGGGAGGCGTGGCCCTGAGGTGACCCGGCCGGCCGAGGGGGTGGGGCCGGATAGCCTGCAGGGGCTCGGGAAGGAGATGACCGCGGGGGCTGAAGCGACCACAGATGAAGATTGGGTGACCCCGGCCCGAGGTGGCCTGGTAGGCTAAGGAACACGGAGTGGCCAGACAACCCGACAGGCACAAGTGGGGTGGTGAAGGTCGGATGAACCAGGATTAAGTGGTCTAGGAAGTACAGCCTGAGGTAATGTGGTCATCATCGTCGCTGAATTAATGCAAATAAAATACGGACATCTCTTGGGCGTGGCCTTAAGACCTTGCCTGCTGAGGTTCAGCTTGCTTCTCCGAGTTACTCTTTCATTCCCCCCTTGTTTATATTTTTATTGATTTCAGAGAGGAAGAGAGAGGGATAGAAACATCAATGATGAGAGAGAATCATTGATCGGCTGTCTCCTGCACGTCCCCCGCTGGGGATGGAGCCCGAAACCCGGGCAAATGCCCTGACCAGGAATCGAACTGTGACCTCCTGGTTCATAGGTCGACACTCAACCACTGAGCTACACCGGCCGGGCTAGAATGTACATTTTAAGAAAGTGGGGATCTTGTCTATCTTGTTCAACTCTGGGCCTAGCACAATTCGTGGCCTTGAGTTGATGCTCAAATATTGGTCGAACGGATGACTGTCGAGTAAAACCTCCAGACTACTGGTGCCCGATTATTGATAATACCACCCCAGGAACCGGACAGGCAAGAAAGCACATCCTCAAAGGCAGTACAAACTCTTACTTAGGTCCTTCTGTCAGTGGAATTTCATTTTGGCCCTTTGCATACCCCCTGCCCCCCAAGTTGAACATATTCTAGACTGTAGGGTGATAGGTGATGCCCCTCCTAGGGTAAACTAAATGGTCCAGGCCTAGTGCCTTTTGTGACTCAACATCAGCACGTTTTCACCAATCCCCAAAACACTTTCATAATATGTTAGTCTCAGGTACAATCTGAGTAGCACAGAATTTGAAGCTGGACTGCTTGGGTTCAAATGCTGGCTCAGGCAATTGACTAACTGAGTGACCTTGGGTCAGTTACTTAATCATTCCATCCGTGCTTCATGTATTATTAAACAAGCGAATACATGTAATGTGCTTAGAATAGTGCCTGGCACATATTGAGCATCATTTATGTGTTTTTCCATTATTATTATTCAGCCTCTTCCTGGGCTTTAACCTCCATACTCTAAAAGTGTGTAGACCTTGCCCTACCTGGTTTGGCTCAGTGGATAGAACGTTGGCCTGTGGACTGAAGGGTCCTGGGTTCGATTCCGGTCAAGGGCACATACCCCAGTTGCGGGCTCGATCTCATCATTGATGTTTCTATCTCTCCCTCTCCCTTCCTCTCTGAAATGGGATAAATATATATATATATATATATATATATATATATATATATTTTTTTTTTTTTTTTTTTTAAGGCAAACACTCTACCTTTAAAAAAAGTGTGTAGATCTTAAAATGAGTGGGTGAGAGTAGGGAGAAAAATCTCCATTTTATTTTCTTTTTTTTAAAAAAAATATTTTATTGATTTTTTACAGAGAGGAAGGGAGAGGGATAGAGAGTTAGAAATATCCATGAGAGAGAAACATCAATCAGCTGCCTCCTGCACACCCCCTACTGGGGATATGCCTGCAACCAAGATACATGCCCTTGACCGGAATCGAACCTGGGACTCTTCAGTCCACAGGCCGACGCTCTAGCCATTGAGCAAAACTGGTCAGGGCTCCATTTTCTTTTCTTTCTTTTTGGTTAATCCTCACCCGAGGATATTTTTCCACTGATTTTTAGAGAGAGTGGAAGAAGTGGGAGAGACACAGAGAGAGAAACAGCTATGTGAGAGAAACACATCCATTGTTTGCCTCCTGCACATGCCCCAGCCAGGGCCAAGGATCAAGCTTGCAACCAACGTATGTGCCATTAACTAGGAATCAAACCCTTCGGTCTTCAGGCCAATGCTCTAACCATTGAGAAAAACTGGCTAGGGTGAGGGACCCTGCCTTTTAAGTAATAGTAATAGTTTGATTCAAATTAAAAAATAACTTTCAATCAATAACCATACCATTTATGCCATATAACTTATGTACCATAATGGGAGGTAGGATGGTCATTCTGTAACAGAGCCAGAACTAGGAATCTTTGCCTAAAAACAAACGAGACTTAATGCCTACATGTTATGAGTGTTTGCATCAACCCCTGTGATCACCATCTCTACTTGAGGGAGAAAGTATCTTATAATTCTCTTCATTGTACTCTAATTTCTATACATGTAAAATCTCCTTTTAAAAAAAATATATTTCTATTGATTTCAGAGAGGAAGGGAGAGGGAGGGAGAGATAGAAACATTAGAAACATCAATGTTGAGAGAGAATCATTGATCGGCTGCCTCCTGCATGCCCCCTACTGGGGATTGAGCCCACTTTGCCCTTGACCAGAATCAAACCTGGGACCCTTCAGTCTGCAGGCTGACCCTCTATCCACTGAGCTAAACTACCTAGGGCTAAAACCACCTTTTAATGATACAGACAGTGGACAGAACCCTTGAATTCCAAGTCCCCCTTTCCTAACATAAAACTGAAACTTTTTTTTTTTTTTAAACTGTTGACATATGCCGGGAAGCAGAACCTCAACGAATTGAGATAATGCTCCCTCTAGGTCTGTTTTTTTTTTTTTTTTAAATATATTATTTCTTTATTCATTTCAGAGAGGAAGGGAGAAGGAGAGAGAGATAGAAACATCAACGATGAGAGAGAATCATTGATCGGCTGCCTCCTGCATGCACCCCACTGGAGATTGAGCCCGAAACCCAGGCATGTGCCCTTGGCCGGAATCGAACCTGGGACCCTTCAGTCCGCAGGCTGACGCTCTATCCACTGAGCCGAGCCGGCTAGGGCTGAAACTTTTTAAAAAATATATATTTTGTTGATTTTTTACAGAGAGGAAGGGAGAGAGATAGAGAGTTAGAAACATCCATGAGAGAGAAACATCAATCAGCTGCCTCCTACACATCTCCCACTGGGGATGTGCCCGCAACCCAGGTACATGCCCTTGACCGGAATCGAACCTGGGACCTTTCAGTCCGCAGGCCAATGCTCTATCCACTGAGCCAAACCGGTTTTGGCAAAACTTGAAAAACTGTTTAAAAGCATGAACCATTGTGTTTTCCCATTCAGGTCCCTGTTTCCATGTTTTCATTTCCTATACATCATCTTAGTGGTTTCTCTGGACATCTTTCCTTCTGAAAATGAATACTGTTTTTGTTTAACCCTCCAGGTCACCTAGAAGCCTCTCACTCCATTTCTGGTGCAAAGCCTATTCAAAAAGTAGTCATGACTTAGGTCAGGGGCCCTCCTTGGATTAGACCATCAGATCCGTCTATACCTGTAATACTAGAGTGACTCAGTGATCTTACAAAAGTTTACTCACCTGGGATTCACCATATAACCATCTTAACCAGGCAAACTTTCTGCTGCAACAATGAGTAACTCTGACTCAAATTCGTTTAAGCAGTAAGGGCATTTGTCATTTCCCATAATATGAAGTCTTATAAGGCAGCTCAGGATGTGAGAGTGAAACATTGACCACTGCCTTCCGCATGTCCTCCACTGGGGATCGAGCCATCTAAGTTGTATATGGCAGAATTTCTCTTCTCTCTCTTTTAAAAAAATCCTCACCTGAGGATATTTTTTCCATTAATTTTTAGAGAGCCCTGACTAGTAATTAAACCAGCGATCTTTTAGTGCACTCGACAAAGCCCAGCCAGCTGAGCCACGCCAGCCAGAGCACTTTGTGTCCGCTTTTAAGAACAGAGCACTTCCTCCAGAAACCTTATGAGATGCCTCTTCCTATCCCCACCCCATTGGGTTACATGTCCCTTCCTAAAGCAAACACTAGTAAGAGTGGGGCCACCCAGGCCTGAGTTAGACCAAACAATACTGTGGGTTTGGCTTCAGGAAGAAGAAAGAAGAACTTCTGGGTAGATGTTCAAGCAACTGTGGACTAAAACTCTCCCTTACTAGAATTTTAAAAAAGAAGGCCTGCCCAGCCATCTTGGCTCAGTGGTTGAGCATCGACCTATGAACCAGAAGGTCACAGTTTGATTCCTGGTCAAGGCATATGCCTGGGTTGTGGGCTCGATCCCCAGTAGGGGGATGTGCAGGAGGTAGCCTATCAATGATTCTCTCTCATCATTGATGTTTCTTTTTTTTTTTTTTTTTTTTTTTTGGTTAATCCTCACCTGAGGATATTTTTTCCATTGATTTTTAAAAAAAAATTTTTATTGTTATTACATATGTGTTCTTATCCCCACGTTACCCCCTATACCCCCCACTCATGCCCTTACCCCCCTGTTGTCTGTGTCCATTGGTTAGGCCTATATGCTTGCATGTAAGTCCTTTGGTTGATCTCTCCCCCTTCCCTCTACCTTCCCTCTGAGGTTTGACGGTCTGATCGATGCTTCTCTGTTTCTGGATCTGTTTTTGCTCATCAGTTTATGTTGTTCATTATATTCCATAAATGAGTGAGATCATGTGGTATTTATCTTTCTCTGATTGGCTTATTTCACTTAGCATAATGCTCTCCAGTTCCATCCATGCTGTTGCAAATGGTAAGAACTCCTTTTTTACTGCAGCGTAGTATTCCATTGTGTAAGATGTACCACAGTTTTTTTAATCCACTCATCTACTGATGGGCACTCCATTGATTTTTTTTTTAATATATTTTATTGATTTTTTACAGAGAGGAAGGGAGAGAGATAGAGAGTTAGAAACATCGATGAGAGAGAAACATCGATCAGCTGCCTCCTGCACATCTCCTACTGGGGATGTGCCCGCAACCCAGGTACATGCCCTTGACCGGAATCGAACCTGGGACCCTTCAGTCCGCAGGCCGACGCTCTATCCACTGAGCCAAACCGGTTTCGGCTCCATTGATTTTTAGAGAGAGTGGAAGAGAGAGGGAAAGAGACACACAGAGATGTGAGAGATACTACATTGATGTGAGAGAGACACATTGACTGGTTGCCTCCTGCACCAGCCCCGACCAGGGCCCAAGCCAAGGAGGAGCCTGCAACTGAGGTACGTGCCCCTGACCAGGATCGAAACCGGGACCCTTCAGTTCGCAGGCCGATGCTCTATCCACTGAGCCAAACTAGCTAGGTCTCCTTGTTTTATGGCTGGAAAATATTCCATTGTATGTACATACACATTACATTTTCTCTATCCATGCATCAATTGATGGACACCTAGGTTGTTTCCATAGCTTGGCTATTGCAAATAATACTGCAATAAACATGGGAGTGCAGACATCTTTTCAAGATAGTGATTTTTTCCCTAGCTGGTTTGGCTCAGTGGATAGAGCGTTAACCTGTGGACTGAAGGGTCCCAGGTTCGATTCTGTCAAGGGCACATGCCTGGGTTGCGGGTCTCAATCCCCAGTGAGGGGCATGCAGGAGGCAGCTGATCAATGAGTCTCTCTCATCGTTGTTGTTTCTATTTCTCTCTCCCTCTCCCTTCCTCTCTGAAATCAATAATCATGTATTAAAAATTAAAAACACACAAAGATAGTGATTTTGTTTCCTTTGGGTAAATACTCAGGAGTGGAATTTCTGGATCATATACTAGTTATATTTAAAAAAAATATTTTTATTAATTTCAGAGAGGAAGGAAGAGAGAGAGATAGAAACATCAATGATGAGAATTATTGATTGGCTGCCTCCTGCAAGCTCCCCACTGGGAATCAAGGCCACAACCCGGGCATGTGCCCCTGACCTCAATCGAACCCAGAACCCTCAGTCCACAGGCCAATTGAGCCAAACCGGCCATGGCTGCTAGTTCTATTTTTAAATTTTGAGTAACTTCCACATTTTTTAAAAATATATTTTTATTGATTTCAGAGAAGAAGGGAGAGGGAGATAGAAACATCAATGATGAGAGGGAATCATTGATTGGCTGCCTCCTGCACGCCCCCTACTGGGGTTCGAGTCCGAAACCCAGGCATGTGCCCTTGACGGGAATCAAACCCAGGACACTTCAGTCCGCAGGCCAATGCTCTGAGCCAGACCAGCTAGGGCATAACTTCCATATTGTTTTCTATAGCACCTGTACCAATTTACAATCCCACCAACAATGTACAAAGGTTTTCTTTTCTTCACATCCTTACCAACACTTGTTATAATTTTTTATTGAATGTATTGGGGTAACATTGGTTAATAAAATTATGTAGGTTTCAGGTGTACAATTCTATAAGACATCATCTGTATATTGTACTATGTGTTCACCGCCCCAGGTCAAGTCTCTTTCCATCACCATGTATTTCCCCTTTAGCCTCTTCTACCTCCCTCCACCTCCTTCCCCTCTGACTCTTTGGTTCATGGGCTAATGCTCTAACCACTAAGCACACCAGCCAGGGCCATCGCCACTTACTATATCGTCTTTGGCTGCTTTTGTGCTATGATTGTGGAGTAGTTGCGGCAGACAGTTTGGTCTGTGAGCGTAAACATTTATATTTTGGCCCTTTATTTGAAAATGACTGTGTCGGAGAGCAAAGTTGATTTAAAAACTTCACATTTTATTTTATGGAATATGGTCATTAAGTTGAAGGCATGGAGCATAAGAGCTGTTCTGATACAGACTCTGAAGAAAAGGCCCACCTTCCCATGAGCACTTTTAATGACTAGATCATGATTCTGTACATAAGACATTTCATCCATCAGAGCTGAAGATGCTCAACAACATTGCTAACTTTAAAAATTCTGCAGACAAGGTCTATGTAGGCAAACTATAAGCTGTTTACTAAATCGATGTAGTGTACACTTAAAATTACATACTCATAAAAAGAAGCTAAGAGAAATTAAAATACACTTCTGTATTTCTTGTCACCTAAGTTAAATTCAGGTCTCTTTTCCTACAGAATGCAAGAGACAACCCCAATGCTAAGTTACAAAACACTAAATATTCGAAACAGTTTCCACTGGAGAATGCACTTTTCTAAAGTTAGTAGCACATTTAACATATAACCAACCTAAAGTTAGAAAAGCTACCTTTTTGAAGGCACAGTTTGTTTTCAGCTCAAAAGTGGAAATAAAAATGCCTTATGGGCTCATTTAGCAAGGAGGACGGGTTCACTGGGCTTGTCTGTTGTACCAAAGCCCCCAACACCCAACCCTGGCCTGGGCACCTCTGAGTGTCTCTAGAGCAGCGGTCGCCAAGGTCATCCGAAAGGCTGGCAACCGCTGGTTTAAGGAAACCTTTGGAGCAGCGTTTGTCACCCGGTGGTCTGCGGACCACTGATGGTCCGTGAGGTCCGAAAGGTTGGCGACCGCTGCTCTAGAGGGTAGATGTTTTCTTTTTGATCATCACCATCATGTGCAAAGATTAAAGAGACTCCTTAGGTCTCCCCTTGTTCTCCGAAACACAACTTAGCTTTATAAAGTAGAATCACCAACAGGTCCTTAGGGGGTGTGGGAAAAGGGGTGAAGACCCAGCAGACAGAAGCTGCTGGCTAGCACATAGCTTAGAGACAGTCCCTTGGCAGAGCCTTAGAATTAGGGGATCTGAACAAAAACAAATGTGTCAGAGGAAGATAAACTTCTTTAAAAGTGAGAGCAACTCTCCTTCCATATACCTGGGTTAAAAATATGGGGTGAGGTGATTGGCTTCATCAAAGACAGGGAAGGTACATAAAATAAGGTGCTACTTTGCTTCAAGTCAGTTAAATCACTAATCCCATTAGGCATATGGAAGGTTGCAGAAGAGAATGTTTGGCAGTAAGATGGCCTTTATTTGAAAATAAAAAGCTTAGGTCTGCGGTATAATGACTGATCTCCATGAGTCTATGCCTCATAACAAGGAGAAACAATTATTACATGGAGGAAGGTGTTAAGCGAGGAAAAATACAGAAACAATTAGAATGAGTGGAAATGTAATTCCTGGCTGCTCTGTAGTCTGGCCTCATGTTTTTTAGCAGCCTTTTTGCTGAAAGCCCTGTGAACTTTAGTTTGGGCTGAGTACATGTTTAAAAATTTTTCCTTTTACCAGTTATGAAGAGAATAGTCATAATGAGCTCATCTGATAAATAAGTGTCTAACTTACTAGTAATTACTTTTAATCACATCCTCACGTCCTGGGATATTCATGACATGGATCATACTCCGAGGTGGCTGAAACTTGACAGTAAATATCTACTGATGGAGGCTGTCAGTACTTTTAGGAAGGTCATGCATTATGGGATGGACCTTTAACAAACGAATTGTTATATATATACTGATGCAGTGCTGCAGCACTTTAAAGAAGTTTCCTTTGCTTTAAGGGATTTGTTTATAGGCTACAAAATGGAAGTGGTGAAGGTCACTTAGCCAGTGCCATGTTTCAAGTTGAAAGGCACTGTTATTTAAAAATTGACCTAAACTGCCTTATTAAAATCAGTCCCTTTGAGCACTTTAACATCTTCAAAATATTTCAATTGATTTGTTTTTTAAAAACACAAAGTGCCTTGTGGCTTCAATTATTTTGTTGGAGTGCCAACACAAAAAGAATCCATTTAATTATAAAAATCAATTGTAATTAATGCTTTTAAGTGATTCTTTTTGTAATATGGAAGAACAAACTGGACCAGTTCAAAATGATAATGTAGGGCTTTCTCTTTCAGCCAAATCCTTTTATACAGTCAGCATCATTTGTGAGTTCCAGTCCTGAAACTGGCAGCAGAGAACCAAGCGCTGAGTCAAGTCACCTTGTAAGACATGTAAGGAGAGTGAGTGGGAACCCTGGATGGGTCAAGAGACCCAGGCACTGAGTGAACACTGTCATACTTAGGCTGGTCAGGGAGAGTCCAGAGGAGTGGAGGGCTCAGTGAAGGAAGACCACTGCTTGGCCATGTTTCTGTGATGCTCCATTCCCACCAACTACATAGTGCCCCCAGGTGGTCAGCCAGGCACAGCCTTGAGCCAGTGGAGAATCTGCCCCTAATCAGGAACAGTGTGTCAGAGATGAGGGCAATCGGGAAGAGGGAATATCAGATTCCCTGCGTATTTCCAGATGTCACAGAGAGCAGGGCTGCGAAATAAAGGTGTTGGGAAGGAAAGATCCTCCCACACAAACTGGCTCACAGGGTCCCTTCGCACTCTGACTCATGGGTAAGGCCTAGGAATGACATACCATAAACAGGGATTAAAATTCCACCCACATCTTTCCATATGCTCATTAAAGTCATAAATGCAATTTTTCCTTCTCATTCTAGCATGGTATTAATCAAAGGCCCACGATATTCAAGGCAAGGAGACTGTGCTCAGACTAAAATTCTAAGCATTCAGTTCAAAGAAGTGAGCGAGGTGTTGGCTCAGAAAAAGTGGGACGCACACTTCCTCGTAACAAAATCTCTTAAGACCCACTCGATTATAACATTTGCAAACACGTGTTAAATTACATACTAAAATAATAAATGAAATTTCTTGGGAACTTAAAAGAAGATCTTTCAAATGTTTTCATCGTAATGGAGTGGAAATTCTTCACTGTCTTTAAAGTTGTCGAACTTTTTTTTCTGTGCTTTTTATATTGACATCTAACTTGTCCACTTTGGTTGTGAGGCGGCCAATAATGTCATCTTGCTCCTCAATTTCTGTCTGCATCCCCAAGGCTATGTCCTTCAGCCGGCCCAGTCCTGTGGACAGCTCATCTGTGGGAAAGGAAAGGACATGCAGGTCTAAGCAAACAGTGATGGCATCGGGAACTGCTTCTTGTTCCCTTCCAGGTGTTCAGTGACATTTATTTTTTTAAGAGGAAGAGAGAGGGAGGGACAGAGAGAAAGAAACATCAATGATGAGAGAGAAACATCAATCAGCTGCCTTTTGCATGCCCCACACTGGGGATCGAGCCCATAACCCGAGCATGTGCCCTGACCGGGAATCAAACCGTGACCTCCTGGTTCATAGGTCGGTGTCAGCCACTGAGCCATGCCGGCCGGGCTGTTCAGTGACATTTAAATTACAAAGTCCTCTTCCTCACATAACAGGCTAATCTCCAGCGCTCTGGTTACATTTTCCAAAATATGTGCAAGTGAAAAGAAAATCTGTTTACTCAATAGAAAGTAGTATGTTCTTAATGTAAAATCCACTCTTCCCCACACTACCCACCAAAGTTAACCACTTGTTAATATAATGGTGTTTGTCCTTTTATAAACTTCATCTAGACCTACGTATTTTTTCAGCAACCTTTGAACCTTCTAGTAAATTGCTGCCAACTGCAAGATCAATTAGTACCCACGGAAAAGAGTACAGGGGGCCTGGAAACAAGTACCCTTCCTAGACCACATGAATATCTAGGAGAGGTACACTGGTTCTCAATAACCAGACCCACTGACTTGCTCTTCAGGGCCAAGAACTCCATGTCAGTGAGTGAATAAGTAGTGCCTGCTTTCCTTCCTTCCATCTCTAGCGCCCTGAAGCTAAATCAAGCACAGATCCACAGTGAAAAATATGAGGGTCCCAGTTTGGAAACATGTCTGAGATAGACCTGGGAATCCTGTGCAACGGGAGCCCCTGTATCCACCAGACTCAAAAGGATTGAAGTGCTGAGGTGCTGGGTTCCTTCAGAGATGCCAGTTGGCTGAGCCCCAGGTAACTGTGGAGTACACTGCTTTTGGCAAAGGTTCAACTCTTGTGCAGGTTACATCATTACTGTTGAAATTCAAATTGAAACACAACAAGTCCCACTTCCACCCAGGGGAAGTGTAGCATGAGAGGAAATCCAGGCTAATTCCACTGGGCCCGAGTGTGAATTCTGACTCTGTTCCTTAGGTGAGCTCTGGCCTGCCCAGGACCCTGACCACAGCTGAGGTGAGCCCCCTGTGAGAGAAAGGCCCCCGGGAGCACCTGGCCACAAGACCCCTTTCTGAACTCATTCTATTTCCCTCATTAGGTTGGTCCACTATTGGTAACAAATCTTTTCCTTCTGTTCTAAAAAGTTGTAAAATCAATCTCACATTTGTTTTCAAGAGGGATAATGTCGATAAGGTTGTGGCCAGTCTTAGGAGTACATGAAAGGCTTACCTGGTACAGATGGCCTAAAGAGAACTGAGGGTAAGTTGGGGGCAAGAGGCATGCAGAGGGATTCTGGGATTCCCTGATGAGGCTGTGTCAACTTTAAAAATGAGTCTTTTTATCTTTCCTTTTTTCTTTTAAAAATAAATATGGAATGTTTCACGAATTTGCATGTCATCCTTGCGCAGGGCCATGCTAATCTTCTCTGTATATATGCTGCCGAAGAGAGCACTAGAATTGAGACTTGACTTGATTCTCTCTGGGTGAAGATGAAGCCTCTTTCCTAGGTTTCATGACTCTGTGTGTGTGTGCGTGCACTCACACACGTGCACCTGCACCTGGGGAGTAGGAATGGGCATGTCCAGAGCTGCTTTCTGCCCTTTTACTAAGAATAAGAGGGCAGGAAAGAGCCAGAGGAAAGACAGATGAGGAGGTGCTTTGTAAGCCTTTTAACTGCTAAATTGCAGATAAAACACTAAGTGAAAAAAGGCCAGAATTCACAAATATTGGCACTGGCACCACAAATCTAAACAGGATCAATGAAAGAAGGATAGTCTTCAGCCCTATGATTCCTGAGTTTATTTTGTAAATTAAAAAAAAAAATAAATCGGTTTTAGAGAGAAAGAGAGAACCTGTGAGGTCTCCCAAGGCCTTAGGAAGCTTATCAGCAGCTGGGACACCAGCCAGAGGGGAGGTTCCTGTTCATGCAGCAAAGGTCAGAGGAGGCAATACTGAGACACCACCTTGAATAATCACATGAAAGTGGCTCACAAAGTCAACCCCTAGTGTTTGCACCCACAACACTCCTACATTTGAACTTCAAATGACTGACTTTGCTCCCTTCATTCAAAAAATAATCATTGAGTGCTTGCCTCCTAGGCCCTGGGTGCAAAGTGGTGACAAACTGAAATAGTTCTGTGTTCTCGGGAATTTATAGTCTCATCAGGATGACATCAGATAAGCCACTGTAGTGGAAACAATAGGGTGCTCTGATAGACAAGAGGCCGCCACATTAAAGCAAGGCTGAGAGCATGAGAAGGAGCCAGCCTGCAGAGTGGGAAGAAGGACACTCCATGCAGATGGCAGCTGTGGGCAAGTAAAGAACTCAGAGTGATGAGGGCAGGAGTGCGGAGAGGCAGGCAGGGACCAGAGGCCAGAGCAAGAGACCTGGACAGTAAGGAACCCAGCTGCGTGGCCAATGTGCTATAAGGGCCACATGAGTGCTTGCTCTTACCAGGACAGGCAGTTTCCTACGTGCTTGATCATGTTGCTCATGTACCCCCTACCCAGTCTTCAGAGGCAGGTTCTGTTCCTGAGCCTGGTTTGCAGGGGAGAAAATGGGGCTCTGCATGCCAGGTGGTAAGAATGAAGTGAGCAGGGTTCCGGCTGCACTGTGTGGCCTCTCAGGGACTCCTGGTCCCTGCTGATGTCATAATCCACACAAGAGGTGAGAATGAAAAGAAGTGAACAGACTCTAGAGCAGTGATGGCGAACCTATGACACGTGTGTCAGAGGTGACACGAGAACTCATTTTTTTGGTTGATTTTTGTTAAATGGCATTTACATATATAAAATAAATATCAAAAATATACATCTTTGTTTTACTATGGTTGCAAATATCAAAAAATTTCTGTACGTGACACGGCGCCAGAGTTAAGTTAGGGTTTTTCAAAATGCTGACACATGCCCTGATCGGTTTGGCTCAGTGGATAGAGCATTGGCCTGGGGACTGAAGGGTCCCAGGTTCGATTCCGGTCAAGGGCATGTGCCTTGGTTGCGGGAGGCAGCTGATTGATGTGTCTCTCTCATCGATGTTTCTAACTCTTTATCCCTATCCCTCTCCCTTCCTCTCTGTAAAAAATCAATAAAATATATTTTTAAAAAAATGCTGACACGCCGAGCTCAAAAGGTTCGCCATCACTGCTCTAGAGAACGAGGGGTGAGACGGACACAATTTGTAGTGGATCTGACATGTGATCAGGGAAAGGCAGGCACCAGGTTTTAGTCCTGAGAACTTGGGTGCCTACTAGTGGATTGGCTGGTTTGGCTGAGCTGCCTGGAAGACAAGTATCCCGAGTAAGGGATCCGTGGAGGCTGGTGCAACTTTCAGTCTTACCTAGATTGTTGTCAATCTTCTGGTGATAGGCTCGAAGGTGTGGGTTCTTCGGGTAAGCCTCGGTACTCAAAGCAGAAACGGTCCCTTCAGGGATGGGGTCTGAGTTTAGAAAGAAATACCAGGAGAACTTTTAACTGATGTCTCTAGAAATGTTGCTTCACTAGATTAATCTTAATCTGCAAAATGGGTGGACAGAATAAGGTCAATGAACCAGAAGCCAATCGAAGAGATGAGTGTGTGAATGGATAACATGCAGGGGCAGGAGCCCTGGGGGAGGGAGAGATGCTTCCTCAGGGCATCCTTTCAGAATCAAAGACCCTTAAGCTACAAGTGACCTGGTCAGACACAGACACCCAAGCTCAGAAGACACAGATACATTCAAGTAATAATATGGCAGTGGAACTGCCACAATGCACAACCACACATGCTTGTGGACACAGTCTAAAGGACAAGGTTTAAAAATGAAAATTGTTAGGTTATAGAGATGGAATAATGGGCATTTTTTTGAAACTTATTTCTACTTCTTTGCAATTCAAACAAAATAAGAAAAAAAGAAATGATAAATAATGTACTATACATTTACCCCTAGAAATACTGAACAATACTGAAGCCATTCTACACAATGTCATTTTCTTTCTTTTTTTTTTGAGTCTCTTAAAACATGCCAAATAAAAACTTCCATTAATTCCTTGGTTGTAGGGCTCCTGCTCCACCTCTTTAGGGTATGAAGACCTTGATTTTTTCCCAGGTTTATTTTAGTTTTCTTTTATTTTGTCCCATGGTTTTTGCCTTTGCAGACTGAACTGCACTGATCTCAGCCTTTCCTGACCCCTGGCTCTTCCTCCATCAGGCCTCTCCTTAGCTGTGCCAACCATGACAGTAGTGGATTCTGATGCTTCCAGGGTGTGTCCTACTTTCCTTGAAGGCATCTAGAAAGCACAGAAAGCATCTGGTTTCTGGAGCCCTCCCTTGTGCCTTGCTCTCTAGGGGTCTACAGAAGCCCCAAGAAGGCCTAAATTCCTTTTTGGGTAAGGAATGTTTCTGGGCCGGTCATTTGATATCAACAGGATGATTTCAAACAAAACATTCTACCTTGCACACCTTTTCCATGCCGTTGCTTCTCCCCTCACTCAAGCTTGGGGGCTATATTAGTCTCCAACTGCTGCTCTAACAAACTTACCCTTCAGTTCTGCAGGTTGGAAGTCCAACACGGGTCTCACTGGGCTAAGATCAAGGTGTCAACAGGGTTGTGCTGGAGGATCTTGGGCAGAATCCAATTCCTAGCCTTTTCCAGCTTCTAGAGGTCACCTGCATTCCTTAGTAATGGCCCATTCCTCCATCTTCAAAGCCAGCAGCGTAGCATCTCCAGTCTCCCATTATGACACTCCCTCTTCTGCCTCCTTTTCCACTTAGAAAGGACCTTTGTGACTATACTGGGCCCAACTGGATAACCTAGGACCGTGGTCGGCAAACCACGGCTCTTGCGCCACATGCGGCTCTTTGGCCCCTTGAGTGTGGCTCTTCCACAAAATACCACATGTGGGCACGCACGTACAGTGCGATTGAAACTTAGGTGGCCCATGTGCAGAAGTCAGTAGTTTGTGGAAGAGCCAGTATTTTGTGGAAGAGCCATACTCAAGGGGCCAAAAAGCTGCATGTGGCTCGAAAGCCGCAGTTTGCCGACCACTGACCTAGATAATCTCCCCACTTCAAGTCAGTTGATTAGCAACTATAATTCCCTCTGCAACTATATTCCCCTTTTGCCATATAACATAGCATTCATACAGGGGCTGGGATTAGGATTGGACATCTTTAGGGAGCCATTATTATACTACCCATAGGGGTTTTCTTGCAGTTGGCTTTTCTTTATTTAAAAAAAATATTTTTTACAGTGGGTCATACCTGCCACCCCAGTAGGGTTACAGCCCCCCTCTCCCCAGTACCCTGGCTAGGACAATCATTTGCAGTTACCATTGGCCCACTGAGGGGATCCACGTGGGGCCCGACTCCCAACTCATGGACAGGCAAATGCTGGGAGCGAACCTCTGGCACCCCCACCCCACTCCTAACTGACCAAGCCCCTCCCGCTCCCTAAAGTGCACTGCTTGTCTCAGGGTCTCCAGTGTGGGTGCTCATGTGCCAGGTGGCTCCCAACCACCCACCCAGGACCACAAGGAGTGCACACCCGCCCAGCCCTATGAACCCTCCAGGAAGGAGCCCCTGTGCTGGTCAGCCCCACTGTGTTTGCCACGTGCATCTGCACCCACCCCACCAAACAGCCTTGTCGTCCAGAGGAAAAGCAAAAGCAGTGCTGAGGGTTCCGCCCGCGGTTCCCAAGTGTAAGCCTGAGCACAGGTCTGTCGGCCGCGCACGTGGACCCCAAACGCCAGCCAGCCGGGTGTGCCAGGAATGTCAGGCTACAAACCATTCTTAGTGCCCACTGTTCTGAGCACTGAGCGTAGAAATAGCCACTTCCTCTGTGCCCTGGCGTCACAGGTGCAGCACGGCAGCCGCGTCTGTGGTGCCGCAGGTCCAGCACCCGCAGGGCAGCTTGCAATTGGCTTTTCACTGCCAGAACTCAGGCTCATTTTCAATGGGACACAGGCTCCCACTTCATCATTCCACCCTCCAAAGTAATGCACACCTCCAGCTCCCTGAGAGTGACGCTGGGTCCCTAACACCTGTCATCCAGCATGTGGGATGGCAGCAGCTGAAAGTCCCTGCTGCCCGCCCCCATCCATCAGGGCCAACACCAAATCCAGAGGTCTCCCCACAGAAGACAAATGTGGGAGGAAGCACAGGTCCCCACTAACCTGAGTCATTCAGCTTCCTGAGGTTTGGGTGGCTGGCCTGGTACTGTGCCTCCTGTTCTTTACTTGTATTTATAGCTTCTTTCAATCTTTTGATAAAAGTTAAGATAAAAGGGAAACTTTAGAAAGGAAAAACAGTTATGATAGTACAGTCAATCTTTCTAAGTAATGCCTGTGTGAGAAAATCAAATATTTCCTCTGACCAAAGCAGGAATTCCATCAGCACGGCTGGGAGCCCCACTGGCCATGTGGCAAGCGTGCAAGACACCGGCTTTAGAAGCGAAGCATCTGGTTAGGTGGCCCTCCCTCAAGAAAACAAGGACTCTAGTCCCAGGTGGAAGAGGAACATATGAAAAAACCAACTTGGTGCTTTAGACTGGGACTCAGCAAACTTTGACCCTCAGGCCATATCCGGCCCACCACCTGTTTTTGTACGGGCACAAGCAGAGAATGGCCTTTACAGATGTCCATTGGCAATCAATTAAATGATGGGGAACCCTAACACTGAACCTCACTTAAGAATTTCAGTTTTCCATTAAGAGACCTGTATTACACAAAAATTGTACTCAATTATTATTTCCCTCAATTAACTGACTTATCACTAAATTTTATTTTCTCGTTATGTCTCTACAAAATATCTTTGATTTTTGCTTCCTAGCCTGCAAAGCCTAACTCCAGCTGTAAGCAGGGACTTCTCTTGGCAACTCAGAGATACTCAGCTTGCACCCAACACCCCACTGAATCCCCACAGGTGTGGCACGCGTCTCCAAAGCTGGGCCTCTCACACAGTCTGCGCTTCTCCACCTCTGCTAACCAGTAGCCTGGCCACTTCATCAGCCAAGCTGAAATCCAGTTATCCTCCATTTTGGCCCTCCTTCTACATGAACCATGCAAACAAAAGTCCTCTTACTCTCCCATGTACCTCCAAAACCTGGCCAGACTCTGCCAGGCTAATGGTTTTGCAGGCCCCAGTGCTCTATGATGTGTAGAATAGAGCAGGACCTTCTGAAATCTGAGGTTTTCATCACTCCTGGATGGTGACGTACCCGGGAATCGGGGTCCCTCCTCTCTGGTTCCAGGTGTGTCACCCCAGAACTGCAACTGCCAAGTCACCTACGTTGAGCATCTGACCCCTGGTGGTCAGTGCGCATCATAGCTACCAGTCAGAGCATCTGCCCCCTGGTGGGCATTGCGTGTCATAGCTACCGGCTGGTCGGTTGCTTAGGTTTTTGTATAGATAGTTTTTATAATAAAAACAGACACCGACCTGAGATATGAATAGTACTAATCTATTTTAGCAGAAACTCATTTCTTTTTTAAAGAAAGATATTTTTATTGATTTCAGAGAGGGAAAGAAATATCCATGATAAGAGAGAATCATTAATCAGCTGCCTCCTGCACACCCCCTCCTGGGGGTTGAGCCTGCAACCCGGGTATGTGCCTTTGACTGGACTCAAACCCGAGAACTTTCAGTCTGCAGGTTGACCCTCTATCCAGAGAGCTAAACCAGGTAGGGTGATTCTTTTATTTTTTTTTAATGTTATTTAAATGCCTGTCAAAATCACATGCATGATTTCATTATATTCTACCCCAAAATTTTGAGAATAATCTCTAATTTTAAAATGAAAATCAATTGGCAACTTGGATTAAAATGGAAAAGTTCACTATAAAGATTTTTTAAAGCAAAAATTTGGTCAAGTGAGTCACATCTTTCTGAAGTGAATATTCTCTCCTTCAAAATACTGGGGGGGGTCACAGCTACTGGAGCAGTAATTTTACTGGAGACCCATTTACTGATGCTGAATTTGCAGACTGGATGTCAATCAAGTGAAGGTAATTGGGAGTACTGGAGAAATATGTAGGGGTGGCTTGTCCTGCTTGTTTTAAATTGTTTGAAGAGGAATTCCTCCTCATGAGAAACTTACAAGGTTCTTGGATTTCTTTAAGGCACTAGAAGTGGCCTGAGGGTCTTGGCTATTTGCACTAAAACCCACTTTCTGCTACTTCACCTCAGGACGGCTGAAAACCCACTCACCTGCTGTTGGGCTGGGGGATGAGGGTGCCATTCTGTTCAGGTGTAGTCTCTGCTGGTTTAGATTTAAAGTAATTGACGAGTCCCCCGAACACACTCTTAATGCTGTTAATGTGCTTCTGACTGATTTTCAAATCTTGATCCATTTTGTCCACCATCTTCTCTGTGCGTTCTAAGACTCCTCGCTGACGGACGAGCTCCTGGGAAAAACCAAAGGCGATGGCATTATATGTTTTTGAAATGAAGCTGAATAGGCACTTAGGGCAGCTGGGGGTGGGAATGGTGGCCAGGGCTTTGGCTTCCCTGACAGTGAACTCTCCCATCACAGTTCAGCTCATCTTATAAACGACTTACCCTCCCACCTTGGCCTGTCCACCTCAATTTGGAGAGTCACAGCAGTAATAAGCACCTGACAAAGAAAATCTTCTTCAATTCATAGTGAGATTTTTTTTGTTTGTTTACAAGTGACACAGTCTTTCAAACTCTCAGAGTCTACAACACTGTGCTGACTCAGTAAGGTAACCAAGCATCTTATTTAGATGTTGTGACAGAAGCACAGAGAAATATGTAGGGGTGGCTGGTCCTGCTGTGAGGCTGGAAGGCCAGGAAGTGAGTGCTGCTTTGGTCTTTGGAAGGTTCTATGAGCTGGAAGCTGGAGTCTACTGTAGGTGATCTGGTCAGAAAGCCAGCAGAGGAGGAACTTCTATTAAATCCTCCTCCCAGGCAGAGGGAAGGACTGGTTTCCGTGTATCTGTGACCTAGTTCTAATCAACGAGGATGAGGGCTTGGCAGAACAAATACCAAGAGCGCCAGGATAGAAAGAATAGACCAGACAGGCCCTGCACCCCAGCCACTACAAAGGCAGGCCCCAAATGCTCCCGTCCCAAGGCATGCTCCCATCCCTCAGAAGAGGGTCATGTCAGGGCTTCTCTATTGGTTCCTGTGAGAATGGGAAGTCACCTAAGAGACAAGGGTGACTGTGAACTCTACAAAGTGCCCTCAGTGTAAAGGGCACACACACAAAGCTCTTAGCTCAGGTGTTAGCATTCCAGGTGATTCCCCCTCTTCCTTGAGCCCCAAAAGGAATTTTCTAAAGTTTAACTGGAAAAGAAAATGGTTGAAGGAAAAATCTGATTGGAGATACAATGCTGAGGGACAGCAGAGAGGAGAATCTCAATTCCTCTTGGGCTTGTGGCTCTTTGTCAAACAGAGATTCCTGATAGAACAAGGGGAAGTAGAAAGACAGCTGAAGACCTGTGAGGGTGTACACTGCCCAATGTGAGATGATACCTGCGCGATGAAGTATGTCTAAGGGTCATGTGCGGCTGTGAGGACACTAGGGAGTCATGGCTGGCAGAGTGCTCTTTGAAAACCCACACACAATGACAGAGGCCCTGCAAGGTAAGCCCCTGACAGGGACTCCACATGGTTTAGGAGGGTGGGGTCAGGGAGGCTCCCCAAAGGGGTGAGAAACTGATAGCTGAGAAGTTAGGTAATCAGAGGGTCAGGTGGGGCAAAAGGATCGGGGGCAGGAGGGGTAGCTGGTGCAGTGGCCTGGAGCGGCAGGGCCACTGGGGGAACTGAGAGAGGAAGAGAAACTATATGTGGTGAGCATGATAGGGAGCAAGGTTGTGGGCTTGATCCCCAGTATAGGACCTGCAGGAGGCAGCCGATCAAGGATTCTCATCACTGATGTTTTTCTCTCTTTCTCTTTCTCTCTCTCTCCATTAATCTCTGAAATCAATTATATATATATATTAAAAAAAAAAAACACGTCACTGGTTTGATTCCCAGTCAGGGCAGATGTCTGGGTTGCAGGCTCAATCCCCAGCAGGGGCATGCAGGAGGCAGCTGAGAGATGCTGATGTTTCTCTCTCATTGATGTTTATCTCTCTCTCTAAAATAATATATTTAAAAAAACACACCTAAAGAACTGACAGTAAGTGCCTGCTGTGGGGGCAGAGGGATAGGAGGAAATTTCATAGCCCTCTGTATGTTTTGAAATTTGAACCCTGGATTATCGCTTCACAGAAATTAAACCTTAGGAAAGAAAATAAATAAATTACACTTGCAAAGTAGAAGAGCTGAGTGGCCCACAAGTCTCCCTATGGTTCTGGAGTGTGCTTACCAGGCCAGCCCAGTGTGACTGCTCTGTCCTGCCTACTTCTCCTCTGTCCTTTGGCAATCTTAACCTGTGGCTAGTCTTTGTGAGAAACAAACCCTGCTTGGTTTCCCACGAGAAGGCAGCTCTCCTTTGCTAAAGGTGACTTGACTAAGTGATTTTCCTACTTTTGCCAAAGCTAGGACTGAATTATAACCTTCCCAACCCAGCATTATTTGTAAACTCCTATCCTCTATAAAAATCTGTCATGTTTTGACTTCACAGTGCTGGGTATCCAGCAGGCACCTGTCTCTAAGCTGGGAGGTGAGCAGGTGACTCGGGTCTGCTGGGAACTACACTGTGCAGGAAGAGCTCACCTATCCCACCCACCACAGCCACTCTGAGTGGAATGAAAGAGAGATGAGGATGATTGGAAGACGGTTTGGTGAGTATGAAGTAGGGTGGGGCAGGGGTGCTGACCATTCCTGCCTCTGATAATTGAGAACTTAGAAAAATTCAACAAGCAACCATGCTAATGAGAGAGCCTGTCACTAATCATACTGTACCTCTTAGAGCAACACCAGCTTGGCCCAAGCTAAGCCTCACAGGTTGAGGTGCCACTCTGTGTCTGCTCTCACAGTCCCTACTGTATAGAGAGAAGGGCCCCTGGGGGCAGCATGGGGTGTGTGTTAACATAATCCTTACGAAAACAACTCATATCATCTATGTTTTTGGCTCTCTTGAGTTATGAGACCCACCCTTCCCTCTAGAACACAAAAGGCTCCTTAGCTGCCTCCTCCAGGCTCTTACCTCCTGCTCATGTGCATCACTTCCCTGCCGAAGGGGGGAGAGGGGGGTGGTGGCGGCCTAGGAGCTCTGGTTCCAGGCCAGTGCCTCTGCATTACTCTTTTTTCCCTGGGAACATCCATCTTCCTCCTCACTCCTCTTGTCTAAACCTTAGCCATAAAAACCAGATTCAACCTTATCTGCTGTTATACCTGAGACTGTGTATCATTCTGATTTCCTCCTTCATTTGTTCTCACTGTTTGCATGTATGTCTCTTCAAACAGTTTTTAGTTGGATTCCTTGGGCCTGGGACACTCAATCAAGTGACCCCTCCACCAAGGCCCTAAGACCTCAGCAATCTTCCCAAATCTGAGTCAACACTTCCCATTTGCACTCAAAAATAGGAATCCAGTAGATATGGCATGTAAGAACCACAAGCTAAACTTCCTCAACAAGGCCAAAGACAGGAAGGTGAGCCACGTAGGGGAGGGGAATCATCCAAGAAAGGGGCAATGGGGAAATGAAGGCGATGACTATTTGAGAAGTTAATCAATGTACCTCAAACTGCCCAAGACCATAAGTGATCAGATCAGAATGAATTTTGCCAGGGAAGAAAGTTACAAGGAGACCGTGGAGAAATACAACACTTTAGTTTCTAGCATTACATTTCAAAGCTACATATGCCTAAGATGAATTATTCTTAGCTGACATATCAATAATCTACTAATTTTATTTACAAAGAAAATAATTTACAATGAATTTTTTTAAAACTTAAAGAAAAAAAATGCCTACACAAAACCATCTCATTAGTAGGCAGAGGAGGAATGTGGTGCCTAAGAAAGAACAATCCTGCCCTGGTCGATGTGGCTCCGTTGGTAGAGCATCCACCGGTGCACCAAAATGTTGCCAGTTTGATTCCTGGTCATGGGACATGCCCGGGTTGTGGGCTCGATCCCGGGTGCAGGGTGTGCTGTGCGCTGGCACCAATGTTTCTCTCTCTCTCCCTCCCTCTCTAAAAATCAATAAACTATTCTTTAAAAAAGAAAAGAACCACCCTCACATAAGGTTCTACTCTGAAATTCTGTACAGATGGAGAGAACTGACAAATGTGAGTTGGAACAATGGACTGTCCCAGCCACACGCTGTCTGTTTAGATCTTGGTTTGGATTTGAGACGTAAAGATAAGGCCCTACACTGGCCCACAGTCCTGCTCTGGCTCACTCAGCCCGTGTCCAGGCAGACAAGACCTCACCACCTCCACTGGCAAGCGGTCACTGATGGGAAAAAGCTCAAGGCCCATTTGGGTTTATGCTTCAGACACCAGCAGGCACACAGACCTCACTCGTTCTGGGTCTCTGGGGGAGGAATGGCTGAAGCCCTTGGGCCAGACTTCCGACCAGAAAATTATGCACAAGAAACAGACCCTCCATTTCCCTAACCCAGGCTCGGCTGCTCAGAATTTTTTACTTACCTGGACAGTGTGGAGTGTGCCTTTGAACTAGGAGTAGGAAAAAAAAAAAAAAAGAACCAACTAAGCAGTCTAATGGCTAAGGAAGATTCCTGGGGCAAACTGCCTCTTTCAAGTACTCAAGACGCACAGCTCGTTACAAAGCTAACAAGTTACTACAAATCATCAAGTCACTAAAGCACAAGAACCTATTCTAGGCGATTCGAGAATTGTCCGAAGATCGTGAACGAAATATTTCTTGACCCCGTATGACAATGCAGATTGGCGGGTCCAGGTCCAGCCCCAGCCCTGCCCCAGGCTCACCTCGGAAGAGGCGACCCCGATCTTCTCGGACTCATACACGAGCGACAGGGACCTGCCGGTGCTGGCGGCCGTGGCCTCGGCCCTACGCAGCACCTCCTGCCGCAGGTACTGCTGCCGGTCCCCAGGCGCGCTGGGCCCGGCGGAGAGGTCGCGGACGTCCTTCCACGGTGCCGGCGGGGCGCCCTCATCCTCCGCGTCGTCGTCGAAGGGGTTGTAACTCTTGGAGTAGGCCGACATGGTGCCGGCGCTCGGCTCGGTCAGGGCAGGAGCAGGAGGTGCTCGGCCGAGGCGAGGAACGGCCTTTCCGGGTCCGCAGGGGTCCCGGCTGCCCTCCCGAGGCCGTTCGGAGGCGCCCACCACCCTGCAGCTCCACGGGACCGCCGCCCTCCGTCCAGCGCCGCGACCGCCCGTCGACTCGGCGGTCGCAGCGAGAGTTTCTTCCGCGCGTCGTGCGTGCGTGACCTCGCGTCAGGAGCCAACCATCGTGCCCAGCGGCGTGGGGGGGGGGGAACCACGCCTGGCGTGCGCCGCCTGACCTATTGCAAGGCTGTTCTCCCCCCTCTAGTGGTGGGACCGCCCACGGCCACGCCCCAACAAATTTCGGCAACAGAGAGGTCACGTGGTGGGGAAGCCGGATGCGGCCGCGCCTGCGCAGTGAGCTCCGGCGTTCGCGGGCCGGTGCGGGAAGCTGGCGGGCTGCGCCGCTGTGCGCGTGATGATGGCGGCGGCGGCGGCGGCCCGGGGAGGCGGCGGCTCCAGCTGCGGCTCCGGCTCCGGCTCCAGCGCCACGCGGGGTTTCTATTTCAACACGGTCCTGTCATTGGCCCGCTCCCTGGCCGTGCAGAGACCTGCATCCTTGGAGAAGGTAGCCTGGGCCGACCCGGCCGCAGGCTGACAGAAGGGGGCTGGGGCGCCAATGGGGCGGGGGGGGGCGGGGGGAGCTGGGCGAAGGTCTGCAGGAGGCCAAGAAGGGGGTCTCGTACTGCCTGTGACAGGAGGGGTCTCGTGAGCCGAGGTGGTCTGTGGGCGGAGGGGGTTGGAAAGAGACGGGCTGGAGGGGGAGTGGGCGGCGTGGAAGCAGAGGCGGGGCGCTGCGGTGGGTGGGTGGGCGTGGGAGGGGCGTGTGAAATACAGGCCGGGGTTCGAACGGAGGGGGCACCTTGTGACATCGCTGGGGCGGGGGCGGCAGTGAGGGGCAGTGGCAAGAGTTAAAGGACCAGAGTGAACATCTGGGTCTCTGCTCCCGACTTTCCCTGCTTTTAATTCCGTGACTTTGGCGGGATGCCTTTCTTGTAAAATGGGGGTTGCTCTCACCTGCCTTGCCCGCTTCACGGGATTGTCGTGAAGGGCAGATGAACTGGTGTCTCGGAAAGTGCTTTCTGAAATGCAGATGCGCTGCGCATTGTTTTTCTGTGACACTAGAGCGGGCCTTCGGTTGGGGAAAAGACCGTGTGTTTACCGTGGCAGGGAAGCAGGAGCGAACTGTCAGTGGGCAGAGACCTGAAGTGGGGATTGCTTCAGAGGAAGAAGAACTTAGGCCGGAGCGATCCTTATCTTGGGAGAAAGGTGAAAGGCAACTCAAAGGTGTGCCTGGGATGGTGGGAAGAGCGTGGATTTTAGCCAGACCTAAGTTCGGTCCCTGCATTCACTCACTATGCATTGTCTTAGACAAGTTACTTCAGCTCGGAGCCCGTTTCCTTATCTCTGAAATGAAGTGGTTCTTGAGGATTAAATGACTTCAGGCCTAAAGTGCCTTGCACCAGAGTAGGTGAACAGTAAACGTAAGCTTTCTTCCTCTACCAGTGTGTGATGAGTCTCACTAGTGCAGTGGCTCTCAACTGTGGCTGCACATTAGAATCACCTGGGAATCTTTTTAAAATCCTGATTTCTGGGCCTCACCCTCCGGAAATTCTGTTTCTTTGTTATGGGGTGGGGCCACAACATTAGTAACAAAGAAACAGAATTTCCGGAGGATGAGGCCCAGAAATCAGAATTTTAAAAAAAATTCCCAGGTGATTCTAATGTGCAGCCAAGGTTGAGAACCGATGCTCTAGTATGTTAGTGTTGAAGGAATGGGATTCTCTTTTCCCCACATAGCTTTCTGGCAAATGGAAAGAGAATTGCCTGACAGTAGGGGAGGAGCAGTGGTGACTATTTAGTTTTGTAGTATTTGCTTACTACGTTTTCCTACTCTACAGCTATCAAAAAGAAGCCCTTAGCATTCCTAAGCAAAAGCTTCTTGAGGTTCTTAAGAATAAAGGAATTTCTGAGTACTCATTTGGGATAATAAAGATGGAGGCTTAAGGGGGGAAGGGGGGCGCGGAGACCAGTATTGACAAATCTCGCTCTTACCATTTTTTTGTTTCTATTTTTCCTCTTCTCCCTTTTCCAGGGAGGAGGCATTGGACTGAGAAAGGTTTAGTCCAGATAGGATTGACCTGAGGAAGGCTGAGTTTTCTTTTAATTTATTGATTTGAGAGAGAGAAAGAGAGAGAGAAACGTCGATTTGTGGTTCCACTTATTGATGCATTCATTGGTTGCTTCCTGTATGTGCCTTGACCAAAGATCAAACCCACAATCTTGGCATATCGGGTTGATGCTCTAATCAACTGAGTTACCTGGTCAGGGCCAAGAAAGGCTGTTTTCTGAACTAGACTTGACATCTCGGCTCAGACCTTGGTAACGCAGGCAGCCCTGACATGCTTTTAACGGCACCTGTGGCACATTAAGGACATAACTTGCCCTGTCTTTGTCCCTCTATATGCCACAGTTGGGTTTACTTACTCCACCCTAATCCCAGGCTGTGAAACCAAGTGGGTTTTATTTTTTGTTTAATTACTTGATTCATTCTTTCATTCAGAAAACATTTATTGAGCACCTACTATTAATTGGTATATGCTAAGGCAGGTAAATAAGGAACAGACCTAATTTAGTGGCTCAGGTGACCAACAACAAGTCAGACTTCCTGCAAGTCCTCCATCTTCTCTTGTTTCCCAGGTTTGGTGATCAGATTCCTGCCATGTTCAGAGAGCCAAACCCAAGAGCCCTGGGCATCTATTCTCTGATCCATATCTGAGCTTTAACCTTTTCCTGCTCGTCTGCCTCTAAGACTGGAGTCTCAGTGCTGAGTCCCACCCCCAGGGTTACATCTAACTCTGAGGACACCCTCAGTGAAGCCCTCTAGAGTCTAGGCCAGGGGTGGGCAAACTTTTTGACTCGAGGGCCACAATGGGTTCTTAAACTGGACCAGAGGGCCGGAACAAAAGCATGGATGGAGTGTTTGTGTGAACTAATATAAATTCAAAGTAAACATCATTACATAAAAGGGTACGGTCTTTTTTTTTTTTTTTTTAGTTTTATTCATTTCAAACGGGCCGGATCTGGCCCGCGGGCCGTGGTTTGCCCACGGCTGGTCCAGGAAATCAGGTGACTTGTTTCTACCTCCTCTCCTGTACTGTCCATACTCATGCACCCCAAACACGGGAACGGAGAGTTCTGGGTAGGGCTGCAGAGCAGGCAGCATTTCTTGCCCTTCCATTCCTCTTCTCACCCGCAGGAGGCTTTGGTCAGAGTCCTTTCCCGTGTCCTAAAATACCCTCTCTTTTCTTCGATTAGAATGCCAGAATCTCGAGGTAGTCTTAGCTAATGATTGATTTGATGTTTAAATGGCACTTTGGCATTAGGGACAGGCTGGACTCTCCCTGGTGGACAGATGTTCTTCAGAAGATGAGCTGGCTAGCTCTTACCTATACTTGGAGGAATGTGTGGGCAGATGCTGAGGGCAGTGGGCTTTCTGGAGTTCATGGTTATCCAGTCTGTCCTTTAGAGTGGTCTGCCATGGAGTAAAAATAATGGTATTTTTTCAGCAGCATGCAACTGAAAATTTTCCATCTTTGCTCCCTTTCCTTTGTGAGGCCATGTTAAAAATAACCCTCGCCCTGACCGATTTGGCTCAGTGGATGGAGGGTCAGCCTGCGGACTCAAAGGTCCCAGGTTCGATTCCGGTCAAGGGCATGTACCTTGGTTGCGGGCAACATCCCCAATGGGGGGTGTGCAGGAGGCAGCTGATCGATGTTTCTCTCTCATCTATGTTTCTAACTCTCTATCCCTCTCCCTTCCTCTCTGTAAAAAAATCAATAAAATATGTTTAAAAAAAAATAATAATAACCCTCCATAGAGTGAGAGTGAGAGGAGAGAGAATGAGCATCAGCAAAGGGTATCATGTTGCTAGAACTGTAATCATTGCTATTAAGTCTAAAAATATTTTATGAAGAAATTGGAAAAAAATCTTTATCTGTAAACATTCTACATTAACTCTATTTGTTTGCTACATTAATTATTGCCATAACAAAGTACCATAGTGGCTTACACAACAGAAATTTATTTTTTCACAGGAAAAAAAAAAGGCTAGAAATCCAAGATGAAGATGTCAGCAGCGTTAGTTTCTTTTGAGGCCTTTTTCCTTGGCTTGTAGATGGCCATCTTCTCTCTGTGTCTTCATAGTTTTCTCTCTGTTCCTGCCTGTGTCCTAATCTCTTCTTCTAAGAACACTAGTCAGAGTGATAGGACTAGCCCACCCTCATTTTAACTTAATTACCTCTTTACAGACGCTGTGTCCAAATACAGTCATATTCTGAGGTACCTGAATGAGTAGGACTTCAATATGTGAATTTGGGAGGGGGCACAATTTAGCCCATAAAAACTCATCAGAACGTTCATTTCTTAGAATACCCTTTCAGTCTTTAACCATATATAACTGTATTCACTTTATGCTCTTTTTTTCTTTTTTTAAAAATCCTCACCTGAGGATATTTTCTCCCTTGCTTTTCAGAAGATTGGAAAGGGGGGAGGGAGAAAGAGAAATATCTACAGCGACTGCCTTCCCCCCCACCCCCCCAGGCCTGACAGGGGGCAGGGAATGAGCCTGAAACCCAGGTACATGCCAGAATGAACCCACAACCCTTCAGTCCACAGGCTAACGTTCCAACCACTGAGCAAACTGGTTAGGGTGCACTAAGTGACTTTTTTTTTTTTTAAATATATTTTATTGAATTTTTACAGAGAAGAAGGGAGAGGGATAGAGAGTTAGAAACATCGATGAGAGAGATCGATCAGCTGCCTCCTGCACAGCCCCCAGTAGGGATGTGCCCGCAACCCAGGTACATGCCCTTGACTGGAATCGAACCTGGGACCCTTGAGTCCGAAGGCTGACGCTCTATCCACTGAGCCAAACTGGTTCGGCTAAGTGACTTTTTAATAAAAATCCCCAGGGAGGATATTTAGCTGTTTCACACTTTGCTGGAGTGTAAGCGAGTGTAATTTTGGGGGGGACCGGAACCTTTTCTCCATGGCTCTGGACAGGTATGTGAAAAATGTAATTCAAGGTAAAAAAGCGAAATGTGCTCTAAAAGTGAAAAGGTTGTAGGCTCTTGCTGGGAAGTTACTTTGCTCTGAGATTTTAAGTAGGGAAGGCTTAAGGAACAACAGGGTCAGCAGAAATAGTGTATCTAAAGGGGAGAGTGGAGATGAGACTGGAGAAGAAAGCAGGCGATATGCAGGCCCAGACTCAGAGTTTGGATTTAACTGATGAGACAGGTAAGAGCCCTTGAATGTTTCAGGGCCTGAGAGTGATGTGTAGTAAGATTATTATGGCTGGCCAGAACCGGTTTGGCTCAGTGGATAGAGCGTTGGCCTGCGGACTGAAGGGTCCCGGGTTCGATTCCGGTCGGGGGCGTGTACCTGGGTTGCGGGCACATCCCCAGTGGGGAGTGTGCAGGAGGCAGCTGATCGATGTTTCTCTCTCATCAATGTTTCTAACTCTCTATCTCTCTCCCTTCCTCTCTGTAAAAAATCAATAAAATATATTTAAAAAAAAAAAAAAAAAGATTATTATGGCTGGATTGTTGATAGCGATGACCTTAGGGAGTCTCAGAATTGATGCATCACCAGCTGTTTGCTCCCCCAGAGGGCAGAAATGTTCTATTTCTGACTGTACTGCAGATTCTCTTTTCTGCTGTCTGTGTTTGCAGTTTGTACCCAGTGATTGCTTTCAGGCCCTTTCACCAGCAGCTATTCATGTTGTTGATTCTGATTGCTGACATTTATCTATGCACTTCATTTTCCTGATAGTCTTATTTATATATTTATTTGTTTTTGTATTTGCTTCTGTTTCATAACTTGGCATTTAGGAAAAATCCTTGGCCTTTTTTGAACAGTGCCAAGCCAACCAGAATACTACTTTTATTTGTGTGATAAACTGACACATGAATACAGGGTTGAGGAAAAATCCTCAGTTCTTACTCACATTTATTTATTGAGTTCTGAGACACTGTATCTTTGCTGCTAAAGCCATTGTGTTTTCCTCAATGTTTTTGTTTTTAGAGCTGGTCTGGAAGCCTGGATTCAGGAGTTATACAAATATAACAGCAAAAGCTGGTGTCATTCATTCATTCATTCATATAATAAATCTTTGAGTGCTTGCTGTGTGCCAAGCACTGTGCTCGGCTCTGAAGAGGCCCATTAGAGGGATGCATAAATAGACATGGTCTTGCTGTCACGGAGTCTACCATGGAGAGAGACAGACAAAAAAAAGCATTAAACAAAAAATTGCAAGTAAATAGAATTTAAAATGGTAACAAGTGCCACAAAGCAAAAGTAAATGGTGTTGGTGACTTTTGTCTCAATTTTATAAAAAAGGTAAATGAGTGTGAGGAGAGAGAAAAAAATGGGGTCTTGATTTATGTGGATATCAGGGAAGATTTTAAACATTGGGAAAGGATGAGTAGAAGTTAGCCAATGAAGTGTGTAGAAAAGAATACTCCTAGTAGAGGGTACAGCTTGTGCAAGGCCCAGAGGTAGGAAGATTTTTTACTCTTTTGATGGCTTTAAGAAAGGCTACAGTGTTTGCAGCTTTGGGAGGTAGGGGGAACAAAAACAGGCTGAGGAGGTGGGCAGAGCTTTATCACCCAGGGCACGTGATGGGAATGATTTTCATCTTTATCCTAAAAACAGCGTAATCATTTTATAGCTTTTAGGGGATTGGTGAAGAATTTAAAATGTTAATAATAAGTAAAAATGTCATTTGTGATTAGAATAGAGATGGAACTATTTTAAGACCACTTTAAATAGATTTGTGAATATTACATTTAGTATGAATGTTAGGTATTGTTTTCCTAGATTTTTCTTGTTAGTTGGTTAAAGCGCCTGTCTAGTAGATTTTTTTTCTTACTTAGGATTAAATAGTCTTAGATCTTTTGGGGAACTTGTAATTACAGTTACATAATTATAGGATCATAGGCATTTCGATCTTTGTTCTTTTCTAATATAAGCATTTAAAGATGTAAATTTCCCTCTAAATGCTGCTTTTAGCAGTGTTCCACAAAAATTTTGTAAGATATGTTTTCTTTTTTATTCTGTTCAAAACATTTTTTAAATTTTCCTTATGATTTCTTTTTTGATTCTGAGGTATGTAGAAGCATATTATTTAGTTTCCAAACATTTGAAGGATTTATAGATTTTTTTTCCTGTTGATTTCTAATTTTATTCTTTTGCAGTCAGAAAACATCCTCTGATTTCAATTCATTGAGATTTGTCTTATGACACAGTATATGTAAGATATAACTTGGTGAATTTTCCAATTGTACTTGAAAAGAATATGTATTCTGCTTTTGTTAAGAGGCACTTTCTATAGATATCAGTAAGGTCAAGAAGGTTTTTCAGGTGTTCAGTAACCTTACTGACTTCATCTATTTATTCTACTAAGAGAGGAATGCTGAAGTTGCCAAACATAATTGTGGATCTGTTGATTTCTCCTGTGTTTTGTTAGGTCTTTTTTATTTTCTCTCTATGAGTTGTACATCCATCACAACAATAAATTTTAGTGCATTTTTATTACTCCCCAAAGAAACCCTGTTCCCCTGAATTGTTACCTTCTCAGCCCCTAGTCTAGGCAACCACTAATTTACTTTCTGTCTCTGTAGTTTTGCCTATTCTGGACATTTTATTTATTTATTTATTTATTTATTTATTTATATTTTTATTGATTTCAGAAAGGGAGGGAGAGGGAGAGAGAGATAGAAACATCAATGATGAGAATCATTGATCGGCTGCCTCCTGCACACCCCCTACTGGAGATCAAGCCTGCAACCCGGTCATGTGCCCTTGACCGGAATTGAACTCAGAACCCTTCACTCTGCAGTTGATGCTCTATCCACTGATAAATGGAATCATACAATATGTGGTCCTTTGTAACTGACTTCTTTCACTTAGCATGTTTTCAAGGTTCATCCATGCTGTAGCATGTATCACTATTTCATTTCTTTTTATTGATGGCAATATTCCATTGTATGCATATACCACATTTTATTTATCCCTTCATCAATACATGGACATTTTAGAGAAGAGGAAGGCGGAGGGGGGGGAGACAGACAGACAGACAGACATCAGTTTGAGAGAGAACATCGATTGGTCACCTTCTGCATGTACCTGACCAGGTATCAAACCTGAAACCTTTTGGTGTACAGGATGATAACTCCAACCAACTGAGCCTTACCGGTTAGGGCAGGAACAGTACCTTTGAGAAAGAATATTTTTAAACATGTTTTTAACAAAGTACCACTAATACTTAAAGCTTCATCTTTAATTCTCAGGGAATTTTATTTCTTTAGAAAGACTATTCCCAGAGGTTTCAGATAACATAAGTTGTGTGCTTTTAAAATAATTGCTTAATTAGCCAGCTTGTAATGCTATTATTATAGCTTAATTTTGACCCAGATACCTTACCTACATCCAGAACACCTGCTCTGTGAGGAGAAATAATTTCTTACATTTGATATAGAAGAGGAGATCTTGGGGTTTGCCTCTTCTGCCCTCGGGGACAAGTGCCAGGATGGGCTGGCACCAGCCCCCCCCTCCCCAAATAGGGGAGAGCTGGATTGAGAAGAGAACCTGCCACACTGGTCAGAGTGAAGCTTGGGCAATAAGTAAGAATAGAAGGCAGGGTGTGCAGCCTGGGCAGGAGCGAGGGTGTCTATTATCATTCATATCCACAGTGGAGGAGATGTGGATACAAAGATAAGAGATGATTTTTGCCCTCGAGGAGCTTACAGGTTAGTGTGCAGACAAGTGTGCTAATAACTGTAACGTTAACAGTGGGGTAGCTGCTGTTACTGATGATGTTATTGGAACCCTTCAAATACATGTGGGGTTGTCCCTGCTTTTGCTTGTGTTTACTTACAGCCTGATTGGTCTCCAGGCCAAACCTTACTTTGATCCTTGTATGGAATGTCTCTAGACCTCACATGTCCTGGATGTCCGTCTTTGGGTACTTTTTAGTGTGACAAAGAGACAACTAAAATAATCTTTCCCTCACTTCTACATGCTGTCCATCATGGAGTCTGTAAACTTCCTCTGAAACATTTCTTGAGCTGGTCTGTTTCTGTTTTTGCTTGTCCTGGTCACTGCCATCTCTGCCTGGACTACTGCAGGTCTATTGGCCCATCTCTCTGCCTTCACCCTTGTCCTCCAAAATCCATTTTTTTTGTAGCAACCAGAGGGATTTTCTAAACCTTGATTCTAAACTTGAGTCATTAAGGCTCAGTGGCTCTGGCTTCCCGTTGCTATTAGAGCACAATCCAGGCTCCCAACCTGGACTGTGGGGCCTTGTGGGACTATCTCTGCTTGCACTTGGACTTCTAGGCAACCCTGCTCTTCCTTTCCCATGGTGCTGCCAGAATGCTCTTTCCTGATTTGTCCTGATTGGTTCCTTAATCAGTCCCAATGCAATGGGCACTGTTTTAACGAGGCTTTCCCTGATCACCCCATCAAAAGTAGTCCTGTTGGCCCTAACCGGTTTGGCTCAGTGGATAGAGCGTCGGCCTGGGGACTGAAGGGTCCCAGGTTCGATTCCGCTCAAGGACATGTACCTTGGTTCGGGCACATCCCCAGTAGGGGAAGTGCAGGAGGCAGCTGATCGATGTTTCTAACTCTCTATCCCTCTCCCTTCCTGCTGTAAAAAAATCAATAAAATATATATATTTAAAAAATGTAGTCCTGTTGGGGCACTACTGTTGGGGAAATAAAATTAAAAATAAAATCTCCCAACCCAGAAATACTTTCCACAAAGGTAGTAGAGAGAGAAAACTTTTATTATTGAATAAGCATTAAACCTGAACATGATAATGCATCACAGGCAATCCACTGAGAAACTGCAAAACAAAAAGAAATCTCACCCTACTATATAGCCAAGCAGATACAACCCAACACATACATGTGTTCAAGGTAAACCAAAACTAACAGTTTGGCTCAATGGGTAGAGCATCGGCTTGCGGACTGAAAGGTCCCAGGTTCGATTCTGGTCAAGGGCACATGCCCTGGTTGCCTCCTGCATTCCCCAGTTGGGGGCGTGCAGGAGGCAGTTGATCAGTGATTCTCTCTCATTATTGATGTTTCTACTAGTATCTCTCTCCCCCTCTCCCTCTCTCTGAAATCAATTAAAAAATATAAAGAAACCACACACAAATAAAATAAGGGGCCTCACTAAGGGGACTTGACAGCACCATTTGTCACACATAGTTCATTTACCTTGTAATTGGAGTGGCGATCTGTGATAGCTAATTGGAATTAATCAGAAGAAAAACAAACTTAAAAAATCTTCATCTGAGGGTATATTATTTTATTTTATTGATGAGAAAGAGAGAGGGGAGTAGGGAGGAAACATTAATGAGTTGTCTCCAGTATGCACCCCACAACCTGGGTATGTGCCCTGACCAGGAATCGAATCTGCCACCTTTGGGACGATGCTCCAACCTACTGAGCCACACCAGTCAAGGCCAAACTTCTACACATTTTTATAACAGAAGGTTGTTTTGAAACTTGGAGCAAGGAGCCCACTGAAGTTAGGCTCCTACCTTCCCACAGAAACTGGGAGATAGGGGTGCTCGCTCCCTTGATACTTATATTCCGAAGAGATGGCCTCCAGGTTCTGGAGAAAGACATTCCCAGGTCATAAAGCTTACAAATTGCTAATCTAGTCTTCAAAAGGATTTATGTACATTTCACAGAAATGTGAAATGGTGAATTTTAAATGTAAATGAACAAAGAAAAAGGAGGGAAGAGGATGGCTTCCCTATTTCTACTGGGAGAATTAAACTTCTTATTTTAAGTCTGTATTTGTTTTTACCCTATCTCATCTGATATTCACCTGGTTTGTCTGTTCAAGTCTAGAATGAGAGCAGGGGCTCAGTCTTCCTGGTTTACTCTACATCCACAGTACTCAAGGCAGCATCTCCCATGAAATAGGTGCTCGGTAAATGGTAAATGAATGCGTTAAAGACATATTGACTTGATTAGCTTGTGTCTTATCCTCACCAGAGGATATTTTTATTGATTTTTACAGAGAGAGGAAGGCAGAGAGAGAGGGGAGAGAGACAGAGACAGAGAGAAAGGAGAAGAGAAATATCAGTGTGAGCGAGAAACATCCGTTGTCTCCCACACACATCCCGACTTGGATAGAACCCACAACCTAAGCATGTGGCCTGTTTGGGATTCAAACCCACGATACTGGACGACACTCCTGTCAACTGAGCCAGGGCTGATTAACTTTTATATAAGGCATTTGAAGGACGTCATTGAAGAGCAGTAGCATGGACAATGTTTATCATGTACTGTGAAGTGAGTCCTGAGTTCAGGTCTCATTTAGCTCCATGAGGACTGTTGTATAGACAGGGAAGCTGAGGATCAGTGTGTCACTCAAGTGGGCTGTGCCAGAGCCTGCATGTGACTCTGGGTCTAACTCTAAAGTCCATGGGCAATTCACTGTCCTAAAATTTGTCAAGATTAGATTTATTTATATACAACAGAAAAACAAAACACAATCCTTACCCTGCCCCCAAAGCAATCTCTAGGGACAGAGAAAGGGACTGAAAGCAAAAATATTTAACATTTTATTTTATTTTATATATATATTTTTTATTGATTTTTTTCACAGAGAGGAAGGGAGAGGGATAGAGAGTTAGAAACATCAATGAGAGAGAAACATCGACCAGCCGCCTCCTGCACACCTCCTACTGGGGATGTGCCCGCAACCAAGGTACATGCCCTTGACCGGAATCGAACCTGGGACCTTTCAGTCCGCAGGCTGACGCTCTATCCACTGAGCCAAACCGGTTTGGCTATTTAACATTTTAAACGTCATATGTGTGTGTCATGTGGAAATATTGACAAGTTATCCTTTTTTTAAAGGTTTTTAAAAAAAATATTTTTATTGATTTTTTAGAGAGAGAGAAAGGGAGAGGGAGAGAGATATAGAAACATCGATCAACTGCCTCTTGCATGTCACTGTACTGGGGATCGAGCCGCAACCCGGGCATGTGCCCTGACTTTGAACCCTGACCTCCTGGTTCATAGGTCGATGCTCAACCACTGAGCCACACCAGCTGGGCAAGTTATCTTTTTCTGTATGATTACATCTTTTCCATATTTGATGGTGAGGTTGTGTCAGTTTTGACGAGTTTCTGAGTCTCCATTCTGTCTTCTAGCACATTAGATCTGAGGCCCAGTGTGTCTTCTGTGTGTTCAAGCAGGGTGCTGAATAAGTATTGCCCAGGACAGGTCAAAGTACATGGACTCTGACGGGGCCCCAGACTCTTCTCTTTGGTTACCTGTTGACTCATTAATCAACATTGTTTGCATCACACTGACTCATTTTGATAGGAATCTACCTTCTTTCCATATCTTATTTACAGGGATGTTTCTTGAGAGACTTTACTCTTTCTGTCAAGATAACATGATTCTCTGGTGAAAGTGGCTGGGGCCTCTGAAAGGATCACTTTATTGTGGTTGGTCCGCAGCTCTTTCTGTTTTTCCCTGTGGTTGTGAAGCACTCTCCTTGTGAAGGAACACTAAGGAAAAGTAGGAATTTAGCATTTCTGTTTCTTTCTTGTTATTACTTTATGCTCTTTTGCCTGAGCATTTAATTTTAAAAACAGCATGGATTTCTGCCTCCCCCCCCATATGTATGTTTTTTATTTTTACTTATTGGATGTTTATCCTGACTACGTAAGTAATATTTTCCCCGAGAACATATTTTGGCAAATATGAAACAGCACAAAGAAGAAATGTAAAACCACTGGTCATTCTGCCTCTCAAAACTATTAACATTTTGATGTCCAGCCAGTGTGGCTCAGTGGTTGAGCGTCAACCTATGAACCAGCAGGTCACAGTTCGATTCCCAGTTTGGGCACATGCCTGGATTTCAGGCTCGATCCCCAGTAGGGGTTGTGCAGGAGGCAGCCGATCAGTTCTCTCTCATTATTGATGTTTCTATCTCTCCCTCTCCTTCTCTCTGAAATCAATAAAATAAAAACAAAATTAAACCATTAAAAAACACACACAGGGGTGGGGGTGGCTGAGGAGAGGTCAGTGGGGGGAAAAGGAGACTTATGTAATACTTTAAACAATAAAGAATTAAAAAAAAAAAAAGAAAAGTAATGGGGCCAATCCCTCCGCCCAGCAACGAGAGCCTATGCCAGTTGCTGTTAAAAATAAATAAATAATAAAAAATAAAACAAAAAAAACTATTAACATTTTGATATATTTTCTTACTAGTATTTTTTTCTGTATATGGTAATTCAGATAATTTCTCTTGTGATTTTATAGAATATTTAGAGCATTGTTCTGTCATTGCTTATTTTTAGAAAAACACTATTTTTATTTATTTCAACTTCACTGGAAGATATATTTCCATTGATTTTTAGAGAGTGGAAGAGAGTAGGAAAGACAGAGAAATATCTATGTGAGAGAAACACATCAATTGGTTGCCTCCTGCACACGCCCTGACCAGGGACTGGGCTGGGGAGGAGCCTGCAACCGAGGTACGTGCCCTTGACGGGAATCAAATCCTGGATCCTTCAGTCCTCAGGCCAACGCTCTATCCACTGAGCCAAACCATCCAGGGCAGAAAAACACTATTTTTGATGTCTGTAGTATTAGGTTAAACTTTATGAAAGCTTTGTTTTTGTAGTTCAGAAATGTTTTGAATATCATTTACTTCATATGATTCAACCTAATATTTCATCAGTTGGTTGAATCATTTAGTCTCCTAATGTTAAATAGATTATTTCTGTTTTTCAATTACTATTTACAACACTGTTTCTAGTTATTATTATTTTTTTAATATATTGATTTCAAAGTGGAAGGGAGAGAGAGAGAAACATTAGTGATGAGAGAGAATCATTGATTGGCTGCCTCCTGCATGCCCCCTACTGGGAATCAAGCCTGCAACCCAGCCATGTGCCCTTGACTGGAATCGAACCTGCAACCCTTCAGTCGGCAGGCCAATGCCCTATCCACTAAGCCAAACCAGTGAGGGCTCTAATTTTTTCTTTACAATCATTCCTAGAAGGAACATTGCTAGGACAAAGACTATTGGCTCTCTTCAGGTTAGAAGGTGCTTTTCTTTCAAGCTTGTGTTGTCCCTTTATATTAATGCTTTGAAAATCCAAGCAAACAAAAATAGTTTGCTTTCTTTTTAAAAATTACAATGGAAATTGATTGATGCATTTTCAGGGTAAATGTCAAGCACTACACTTTCCTTAGCCATTAAAGCATCCTATCAGTATATGCATAATCAGTAAACACAGACAATAGTGCAGTGGAGGCCTGGGAAGGGGGCTGGTGACGGGGAGGGAGGAAGGAAGTTAATGGGGAGGAAAAGCGGACATCTGTAATGCTTTCAACAATAAAGGTGAATTTAAAACAAACAAACAAACAGAAAAACAACCCATCAGGATCATATGAATGTCATATGAAGGTCTGTGGCCTGAACCGCAAGGAAATGGCCTCCTGGTGTGTGGCAGAGATTTTCAAGATTGAGATAATCTTGTGTCCTATTTACAATAAATCCTTTATGTCTGATATTTACTGTTTACAACAGTAATTTTGAAGATAATTCTAATTTTTCCATTTATTCAGTAAGTTGCTGATTTATTGCCTGCTTGCCTTCTGCTAGCCACTATTATGGCATATCCAGTAACACTAGGTATTGTTTATTGAGCACTTATTTTGTGCTGTGCACAGTCTTAAGAGCTTTACACACATTTGATTTTTAAAGAGCCTTAAGGAAAGGCACTGTGCCTGTAGGTAGGTTTGGGTAACCTGCTTATCGGCACCATTGGGAAGTGGGGACTGTGGGCTGTCCTGACACCAAAGTGTAGGTGTCAACTATTAGCTGTTGTGCTTTACCTCCTCTGTTATACATCATTATAACCCTCCTCCCAGGTTCCTCCGTGTTGTGTGTTTTGGGGGCACATGTACGATAATTTTAGAAGCTGGGGCTGTCCTTTTTATGATCTTTTGGAAAATTGGAAAAACTGGCTTATTGGTTATGTAAATTCACTGGCCTTTTATGGTGTTGGTTTATTCTGAATGTGGATTGAGAAATTTTTAAACTATGGGTATTTTTTTGGGGGGGGTCTCATTTTCTAGGTCCAGAAGCTGCTTTGTATGTGCCCAGTAGATTTCCATGGGATCTTCCAATTAGATGAAAGGCGGAGAGATGCAGTGATTGCATTGGGCATTTTCCTCATTGAATCTGATCTTCAGGTAAGTCTTTACTAAATTAAAAGTGTTCTGCCTATAAAAGAGGGGGCGAATTAGAATTTTAATTTATACCTGCTTATGTTTACCTACAGCAGTATTAGAAGAATGCATACAAGCCTAATGAAAGTGGTTAGCAATGGGCAAGACAGAGTAGATGAAACTGATGGGAATGAGACATTTTAATGTACACCTTACAAAATTTTGTTTTCTGAACTATGTGAATAAATTAGGTTTTTTGTTTGCTTGTATGCCAGAAAGTTAGTTAAAATGCTTTGTGTTGCTCTAGCCGGTTTGGCTCAGTGGATAGAGCGTCGGTCTGTGGACTGAAAGGTCCCAGGTTCGATTCTGGTCAAGAGCATGTACCTTGGTTGTGGGCACATCCCTGGTAGGGGGTGTGCAGGAGGCAGCTGATCCATGTTTCTCTCTCATTGATGTTTCTAACTCTTTATCCCTCTCCCTTCCTCTCTTTAAAAAATCAATAAAATAAAATAAAATCTCTCTTAAAAAAATAAAATAAATTAAAATAAAATAAAATAAAATGCTTTGTAAAGTAATTGTGTGTCCTCTAGAGCAGCGGTCGCCAACCGGTGGTCCGTGAAGTCCGAAAGGTTGGCGACCGCTGCTCTAGCGTAGACTTGATTTTCAATCTCAGGTAAAATGCTCATCAATCAGATTCAGAGTAACCACAAACTATATTCTTTAATATAGTTTTGATATAATATTATCTTTTTCAAAATTGTGATATATATAAATTGTTTTAGGGTACATGTTAATGTGCCTTTTATTTTTTAAGATCAAAATAATATATTTAATCCTACATTTTTATTATACATTTTGGATATACATTTTAAAAAATTGATTTCAGAGAGGAAGGAGAGGGAGAGAGAGAGATAGAAGCATCAATGATGAGTGAGAATCATTGATTGCTGCCTCCTGCACACCCCCTACTGGGGATTGAGCCTACAACCCGGGCATGTGCCCTTGACAGGAATCAAACCCAGGACCCTTCAGTCTGCAGGCTGATGCTCTATCCACTGAGCCAAACCGGCTAGGGCTGGATATAAAATATTTTAATACAAAAAGTGAATTCTGCCCTTGCCAGTGTGGCTCAGTTGTTTGAGTGTTGTTCTGTGCACCAAAAGGTCACTGGTTTGATTACTGGTCAGGGCACATGCCCAGGTTTTGGGGTTCTATCCCTGGTTGGGGTGCATGCGGGAGGCAGCTGATCGATATTTCTCCTTCACGGCGATGTTTCTCTCCCTCTCCCTTCCCCTCTCTCTAAAATCAGTACAAACATATATTTTTTAAAAAGTGAATTCTGGTCCTAATTGGTTTGGTTCAGTGGATAGAGCATCAGCCTATGGACTGAAGGGTCCTGGGTTCGATTCTGGTCAAGGGCATGTACCTCGGTTGCAGGTTCCCAACCCTGGTCGTGGGCATGTGGGAGGCAACCAATCGATGTGTCTCTCCCTCACATCAGTATTTCTCTCTGTCTCTCCCTCTCCCTTCCACTTTCTCTCTAAAAATCAATGGAAAAAATGTTCTTGGGTGAGGATTAAAAAAAAAAAGTGAATTCTGTATCACATATTCCCTGACTATCAAGTATATTTCTTTTTAATTTTTAAAAAAATATATTTTATTGATTTTTTTACAGAGAGGAAGGGAGAGGGATAGAGAGCTGGAAACATCAATGAGAGAGAAACATGGATCAGCTGCCTCCTGCACACCCCCTACTGGGGATGTGCCTGCAACCAAGGTACATGCCCTTGACCGGAATCGAACCCAGGACCCTTCAGTCCGCAGGCCAATGCTCTATCCACTGAGCCAAATCAGTTAGGGCTCTTTTTAAATTTTTATTTTTTATTACAGTTGACTTTCAATATCAGTATTATTTTATATTACTGGCAGATATACAGCACAGTGGTTAGACACATCCTATGCAGGGGGCCGTGTCTTGCAGGGTCCTTTGGAGTTCTGTGCTTGTTAGTATACTAGGATCCTGGACAGATGTAGCCAACTCCTTTTTATCCTAGAGGATAAATTGTTTTGTTTTCACCAAAGACGGTTCTCTGTTTAGTTATCAATTGTGGCATAACTACCTCAAAACTTGGTGGCTTAATACAACAATTTTTTCCCCTCATGTAGACAGAGCTCAGAATAGTCACTGTTTTTGCTCCATTTGGCATCACCTGGGGTGGCTTGAAGGTTGGGGGCTGGAATCACCTGAAGACTTATTCATGTCATGTCTGGGGGTTGATCCTGGCTGTTGGCTGGGACTTTACCTGGGGCTCTCGGCAAGGTCACCTCTATGGACGTAGCCTCTCCATGTGGCCTGAGCTATGTCATTGTGTCACACCATAGTGCCTGGGACCCAAGGGCTAGTGTCCAGAGGAAGAGGGAGGTGGAAGCTGCTCTGCTGTCTCTAACCTAGCCTGGGAAGGCTGTCTCATATGTACTACCCTCTAGATCAGTGGTTCTCAACCTTCCTAATGCCGCGACCTTTAATACAGTTCCTCATGTTGTGGTGACCCCCAACCATAAAATTATTTTTGTTGCTACTTCATAACTGTAATGTTGCTACTGTTATGAATCGTAATGTAAATATCTGATATGCAGGATATATTTTCTTTGTTACAAGTTGAACATAATTAAAGCATAGTGATTAATCACAAAAACAATATGTAATTATATATGTGTTTTCCGATGGTCTTAGGCAACCCCTGTGAAAGGGTCGTTTGACCCACAAAGGGGTTGTGACCCACAGGTTGAGAACCGTTGCTCTAGATCCACTAGAAGCAAGTCTCTAAGGCAGCCCGTTTTCCAGGAGAGGTGAATTCAACTCCACCTTTCAGTGGAAGGAGTGTCACAGAACTTGCAGCCATGTATGAAACCACCACATGTTTTTTCAACATTTTAGAACATCAAATAATGTTCCTCTGGAGCACACTAACCTAATTTTTAACTGGAGCATCTGTAAATATAGGGAAACAACCAAAAGAGCCAATAATGGAAGGCTATGAAGTTATATGCTGATTGGCTATATGGAAACTAGAAGGAAGTACATTTTCGTTGGCTAATGATGGCTATAAAGTCTCATGTTTAATTCGAGAGTAGAAACATGAAGCAGAATATTAAAGCAAATAAAACACCCCAAAAACAACCAAGGGCCATGAACAATGGAAGTATCACCAAGTTTAGTGAGCTTGAGCTTCTCTCCAGTCCAGAGGATGTGATCCTGGGGCCCACTGAAGGGTTTGGGGGCAGTCTGAACACCTCTTAGTGAAGGCGGTTTTGAATGTGTGCACTTCTTCTGGAGAGGGCCTCATGGGGGCCTGGCCCCCCAGAGGAGGCCAGAGCCAGGCTGGGCACTCATCTCCGGAAGGGCAGGTTTTAGCCCTTCCTTTCAGCACTTGTGGCAGACAGGAAGGGTGCGACGCCATGTGAATATTCGTCTTTGAGATGATTAGGATGTGGGTATTCTTTCCTTTGGTCTTAATCTATGCTAAAAAGCTACCAGTCACATTTTATTAAACATAATCTTTTTTGTCTTGTTTTTAAGCACAAAGATTCTGTGGTTCCTTACCTTCTTCGACTCCTTAAAGGTCTTCCAAAAGTGTATTGGGTAGAAGAAAGCACAGCTCGGAAAGGCAGAGGTAATTTTGTATAATGTTTTCCCTGAATGCAAGGAAGAATATATATGTTCATTGTCTGTAAGAATCAAGTGTTCAGTTGTACTAACATATCAATTAGGATGCTTCTAGATGGTTCCACTCCTGGCTGTGGGAAAACTGCCTGCCTGCAGCCACAGGGGCCGTGCTACTCACTTGTCCAGGGCCCATGGCTGATGGAGGGAGAGGGCAGGGCTGAGCAAGCCAGCTTTCCATTGCACTCTGAGAGTGAACAGGAACTTTGAGACCTTCAGGAACGTTTCTCATGTCTTATTGGCCAGAATTGTTCATCTCCCTGTCCCTGAACCAGTCTCTATTGCCCTTAGATGAATAGGTTCACCCCTGGAATGAGGGCAGTTCTCCAAATTGTATTGCTGCTGGCCCAAAAAGGAAGGGTGAAATGGATGTTCAAAACTCAACTCCATGTGCACCATAAATATTTTTATGACTTTGTTGCTGTTGCTAAGTATTAGTTAAACTTAGTACCTTTAGAAGTAGAATGTATTCATGTGTATTTCTTATTTTGTATTTTATTTGGATCTCTCTTTAAGGTCAAAGGAAAAGTTAAACCATCTTTTCCCCTCTTTCCTTCCACTGCCCTCCCCTTCCTTCATCCTTCCGTCCTCCTTATTTTTTTCTCTCCCTTCTGAAATACTTACATAGGTCCACTATACGCCAAGCATTGTGCTAAACGCTTAAAATACTGATATTCTTGTACACTGATTTCTCAAGACTCCAAAATCAGCTTGAAGACCTCCCACATTTTAGAGTTCATGATCCACGAGACTGAAGTTTCCTTGTAATGTCTCTCTCTGAGGCATGCCTGAGGCCCCCCTTCAGATACAGCGGGGGGTTGGTGGCTGTAAAGAAGGCCCCTGTCCTTTTGTTGGAGGGATTCCTGTATTCCTGTATTCCTCTTTACCTTTAGGTTTTCATCATTTCTGGTGACCCCCTATGCCTAAAACTGACAGACCCCAAATTATGTATGTGTCCTGGAATTTAAAGGCCTATGAATTAGAGAGAGCATTGCTAAAAAGTCAAACATCTGTTCCACCTTTGTTATCTAATTTGGGAAGAAATAGAATACCAGTAGATATTGATTCTATTTTTCTGTTATTTTATTTAAAAACATATATACTTCTATATACATGGACTGGTATTAGAATGGAAGTTTTAGCATTATTTGAAACAGTAGGGGCCTGATGCATGAAATTTGTGCAAGCGTAGGCCTTCCTTCCCCCAGCTGCCTGCACTGACTTCCCACTGGCATCCGGGACCCGGGCTTCCCTCGAAGCCCCAGCTTCATCCAGAAGGTCGTCTGGAAGGACGTCTGGTCTAATTAGCATATTATACGTTTATTATTATAGATTGTTGGGAATGTTGTTGGAGATATTCCCAATTATTGGGTAACATTTCACTCTTGTATTAAGGCAGTATTATTTATGCTTTTAAACTATAGAACAGTAGTTCTTAAAGTGCCATCTTTGTATTAGCAGCACCAGCAGCACCTGGGAACTTGTCAGAAATGCAGATTCTCAGCGCCACGTCAGAGCTACTGAATTATAACTAGGGTCAGGGAGCATTTGAGATCTTTTCCCTGGCATGTTTGTCAGTTTGGCGTGGGTAAACTTAATAAAAATTCCCCCCCAAAAAAGAAAGAAAGGAACCAGGTCTGGGAAGCAGTCAGTCTGCAGTTTAACAAGCCCTTCCGGTGATTCTGATGCACAATCAAGTCTGAGAATTGCCTAGAGATGCATGTTAAAATAAGTGCAAAAGTGGAAATGTAGCAGTCTTCTGTGATGTACTATGCATATGGCCATAAAACTGGATAGCTCTTTGTCCTGGATTAAATGCTTAGTATTCAAAATTGATTAAATATTTAATAGTGATTGGATCTTCACAGTAGCTGAACTAACATTTTGAAGGTACACTTGATAGAGGTGCTGCTTAGCTTTTGGTCTTTTGGGTATAATGCTCCCTTTTTTACCTTGAGGCTGTGCTCCCAAGATCCTCCCTGCTAGGAGCTCAGTAGTGGAAGGGCTTAAAATCCTAGGAGGAATAGAACAACTCTTTGGAAGTTCTTATTAGGATTTTCTCCATTTGTCAAAATAAAGCAGAAAAGAAAATACAAGCATTTAATTCCGTTTAAAGTAGCAGTAATAGGTATTTGACAATTAGCTTCCATATTCTGTCTCTCATACACTATCAAGACTGATTTCTTACTCTTATTTAGGTCAGGAATAAAAATGGAATCTGTCATGTTGAGAGGCTATGTAATCTCAAACTGATTCAGGAAACATTTATGTTTATTTTTTTTAATTTAAATATATTTTATTGATTTTTTACAGAGGGGAAAGGAGAGAGGGAGAGAGAGATAGAAACATCAATGAGAGAGAAACATCGACCAGCTGCCTCCTGCACACCTCCTACTGGGGATGTGCCCGCAACAAGGTACATGCCCTTGACTGGAATCGAACCTGGGACCTTTCAGTCCACAGGCCGATGCTCTATCCACTGAGCCAAACCAGTTAGGGCCATTTACGTTTATTGAACCAAAACATTATATTAAAAAAAAAAAGGAAGGAGTATTCTCAGCAAACATGTTGGGCCCATATCTATTCTGAGATTCATCTCAGCGAGGGCATTCACCACAGTAAACGGGTTGCTTGCAGGCCCTATGAGAGAAGCAACTACTGAACTGGGGGCCAGTAGGTGTGGCCCACTGTCTCTCGTTTGTGACGATCTGATTTGTGTCTTTATGGATTCCAGGTGTCCTCCCAGTTGCAGAGAGCTTCAGCTTCTGTTTGGTAACCTTGCTGTCTGATGTGGCTTACAGGGACCCTTCACTTAGGGATGAGGTAAATGTATGGCTAATTGTTTGGCATTTCTATAAGATCAGAAAGAGTCCCAAAGTGATGACAAGAGTAAAAAACAAATCTGAAGTGGTTGGATTATTTATGTTGACTTATTCCACATTATTACTAGTAGACCTAAGAAATATTTAATACTTTGCTTATGGTATTTTCCCGGTTACCCACTGATCTCTTGAGTCTGATCTCATTCAGCTTTCCAAATAGTCCTGTGAGGTAGGCAGCAAAAGGCAGAGGCAGCTCATTTTCCTGACTACGATGGGTATTAAAGTCTTTCATAGAAAGACTTTTCTAGATAGTTGAAGCTAATCCTTTAAGTGCTCAGATTTTTTCTGTCTTAGTTTATTTTATTGGAAATATTAATTAAATGTTTCATACCTTTTTTTTTTTTTAAATCCTCACCCAAGATGTGAGGATACTTTTTCCATTGATTTTTAGAGAGAACAGGGGGGGGGGGGGGTGGGGGGAGGGACGGACACATAGATGTAACAGAGACACACCTATTGGTTGCTGCCCCCCCCCCCCCCCAGGTGGAGGGGATCAGACCTGCAACCCAGGCATGTGCCCTTGACTTGTAATTGAACCCTCGACCTTCCAGTGCACAGGCTGATGCTCTAACCACTGAGCAACACCAACTGGGGCTGTTTCTTTTTTAAACAAAGAATATGATTATAATCTCTAGCCTTTTCTTTTTTTAAAATATTTTTTATTGATTTCAGAGAGGAAGGAAGAGGGAGAAAGAAAGAGAAACATCAATGATGAGAGAGAATCATTGATCAGCTGCCTCCTGCACGCCCCCCACTGGGGATCGAGCCCAAAACCCAAGCATGTGCCCTTGACCAGAATGGAACCTGGGACCCTTCAGTCCGCAGGCTGGCACTCTCTCCACTTTGCCAAACCAGCTAGGGCTCTAGACTTTTTCTTAATCAGAATTATTTTTTTTGAAAATCAATTTTTATATGTTGCTATCCATCCTCCGGTCCTGCCCAGGAGTGCCTGGTTGCTTGCCTCTATGCTAAATGTTCTCAGCTAGCTAAGCTTTTTTTTTTTTTGAGTTTTTTGTATCTGCTTTTTAATTTTTAATATCTCTTTCCTTATATTCAGTTATAGATTTTATTGTTAGTATTTCTACCTCTTTCTAAGTTTAAGTTCTTTATTTGTAGGTTGGTTAAGGAGATAACTATATATGTGAGAATTACATATTATTAAAAAGTTAACAGGCTGTAAGTAAGGGCTTTTTTATAAATAACATCAAAATAGGGAGGTTAACACTGAAGACAAGGGCATCATTTTAATACATGAAATGGATAAAATATTTACTTTCAAGTCTTCATAGGTAGCATCATTTAATATTAGCAAAATGTAAGAAATTTGACTTGATTATGAACAAGTCATATCAGACCCACTTCATTCTTTTCTTTTCCTGGTTTTCTAAGACTGGTACTAGTAGAAGGAAATGAAGTGGATATAGTCTAGTTGGTCTTTATCAAGGCAATGGAAAAGTCCTCTCCTGATATCCTGGAAAATGGGTTGAGCACCAAAACAATTAATAAGGAACTGTCCAAAGGACCATCCCAAATGGTGACTGGTGAGGTGCCAGCTCAGTAGGAGCCTCCGGTAGCCTGCCCCCTACTGTTGAAGTAAAATGAGCCAGGCCCATGAATGAAGATCGGGAAGCAAGTTGGCCTCATTTGTAGAAAACGTAATTTGAGGCATTAACAAACAACCAGCATGATGAACTCAGGTTTATACCATGAGGTTTATAGGGATCAGTGACAGGCAAAAAATACCAGCTATGCAAATAGAGGTGGCATAGCTTGGGAGCAGCATGTGTGGAAAAGATTTAATTATTTTATGTATCTGTGAGCTCATGGAGCCAGCAGTGTAAAGCAGCTGCCAGAAAGCTAATGACACATACATGAAAGTCTAGAATCTGTGTTGAGTTTGGTGATTACTCAGTGTGTCCCAGCATCCCTGGAATATTAATGAATTTTATACTGAGCACTACAATTGGAGACAGTTTCTGACACAGTGGACTACAGTAAAATCAGAAGCTTATAATTAGCATCGGAAAGGATTTGTAATCATAAGGAATGGATGGAAAGAATTAGAGGTATTTAGCCATGAGAAGGGATTCAGGGGTCTGCCATCTGCTTGCAGAATATGGAGGAAGGAGCGGCCCCAATAGCTGGTGGGTGCAAGCCAGCCCCAGGAGGACAACATTGGCCCAGTGTCAGGAAGAACTCTGGACCAGCCCAGGGAGGGAGGGTTTCTGTTCCTGGAAGGTCAGCTGATTGGCCCCTCAATAGAGCTTTCGTGTGTGGAGTTATGTATCAGATATGAGGTTGAACAAGATAATGTCTGAAGCTCCTTCTAATTCTGAACTAATGTAACATGTTTCTGATTTGGCTTATAAGTTTTCTCTGTTTTCTTGGCTATCACAGATCCTAGAGGCACTTTTGCAGGTTTTACATGTCCTTTTGGGAATGTGCCAGGCTTTGGAGATTCAAGAAAAAGGTATAATTATATATCCAAGGCTTTTTAAAAATGGTTTTGTGGTTATTTTTTTCCTCAAGTCTTTTTTTCTGTTCTTTACTACCCTATATACGTCATGGATGAAAACCTTCCTGTATTGTTTTTGTTGTGTGTTAGCTAAGAGGTCACATGTCAGTCACGCGCACAGCTATGTCACCTGAAAATTTTTGAGTGACCTTGGACAAGTCACCTCATCCTTCTGGGCCTATGTTTCTTATCTATAACACGTCTGACTCCCAAAGGTCATTTTTCCTCTAGAGTAAGGCTAACAGTATGATCCTGGGAGCGATAAATACATTGTTTAAGTACAGTAAAGCTGCCTGATAACATGACTTACCTTTACAAATGATTTGGATGTGCCGTGAATAGACTAAGACCTCCCAAAGAAGCCAGTTGTATGTGACGCAGACAGTCTGAAGTTACTGTTCATGCCAGATTAAAATTTCATTGCTCAGCCTTTGGGGTTGACCCTGTCGCTGTGGCTTATCCTGACTCTTGTGAGTCGTTAGTGGGTGGGTTGTGAGATGTGAGTCAGTGTTACAAGTTGGTATCAGAACATTCTTACTTTGTCTTCTAGAATACCTCTGCAAATACGCAATCCCTTGCCTGATTGGAATCTCACGAGCATTTGGGCGTTACAGCAACACAGAAGAGTCGCTCCTCTCAAAACTCTTTCCCAAAATCCCTCCTCATTCCCTCCGAGTCCCGGAGGAGCTGGAAGGCGTTCGGAGGCGTTCCTTCAATGACTTTCGCTCCATCCTCCCCAGCAATTTGCTGACCGTGTGTCAGGAGGGCACCCTGAAGAGGAAGACCAGCAGCGTGTCCAGCATCTCTCAGGTGTGGCTGCCCTCCCGGAAGAGAGCAGAGGAGAGAGGGCTTGTGAATTGCTCACATGGGGGAAAGGCCCACTTGTGTGTAGCTTGAGAAAACTTAGAAAACAAAATGTTCTCACTAGAATTCTCTTTAATATAAAAGGTTTCCTTGTCCTCTTTACAATTTATAAGTGATTTCATCTCCTCGTCATGAAGTATTTGCTTCTTAGCAAGTGGGTGCCAAAATCTATTCCTGGTGGGAGACAGTTGGTGCCCTTAAGAAGTATCTAATTGACTCACGGAGAAAAGATAGACATGAAACTCAAGAAGACTAATTCAGCTTAGTCATCAGATATAAAATGTTTGTCTAGACAGGAAGAATGTAATGATTTGGTATATAGTAGAGAACACTGTAGGTAGGGCAGGTATCATGGAGGAGGTGATGCCTGAAACACAACTTGAAGTACAACTATTGAGCTGGCAGAGAGAACCTTGTCTAAGACAAATCTGAGGTTTGACTGTCCTTTTCTGATCTATAAATATGGTTGTGTGTTTCAGGTCAGCCCTGAACGGGGGATGCCCCCTCCCAGCTCCCCTGGAGGATCCGCCTTTCACTACTTTGAAGGTGAGCTTCACAACATCATATTGACCTAGCACTTGGATACCAGGTTCATAGTGACTACTGGTGATGCCAGGGATGGTAACACTAATGCTCTGCTGTCATGCATCTAGAACAGGGGTGGGGAACCTTTTTTCTGCCAAGGCCATTTGGATATTTATAATATCATTTGCGGGGCATAAAAAATTATCAACTTAAAAATTAACCTACTATATTTGATCAAACATTTAATTAACTCAACACTAATGCCTTGGCAGGGCCAGATCGAATGATTTCACAGGCCTTATACAGCCTATGGGCCTGTTCAAGAGTGTCACACATTTACTTATTTACTTATTTTTATGTTTTTTATTGATTTCAGAGAGAAGGATAGAAACATCAATGATGAGAGAGAATCATTGATCGGCTGCCTCCTGCACACCCCTCCTGGGGATCGAGCCTGCAACCTGGGCATGTGCCCTTGACCGGAATCGAACCTGGGACCCTTCAGTCCTCAGGCTGACGCTCTATCCACTGAGCCAAACCAGCTAGGGTGCCATTCCCTGTTTTAATGATCATTTATTGTGTTGGCCTCCAGCATCTCAACTCCTTTCAGTATTATTGCCCACCACATCCCCTTTGTTGTAAGTAGCTGGTTTGCTTTCTTGGGACCCATCCACCTTTAATCAGGTCAGCAGTGTGTCACCAGCATCATAGAACTATACTCCAGCTTTTACACAATGGGAGTAAACTCAATTCCTTGCTTTTTCTATGCTCTAGTGCTCAAAAAAATCATAAAATGTATTCTTTGATTCTTTATAGATTGATATCATCTGTCACTATTTAATATGAAAATATCACAAGCTTATTTATTTTCCAGTCATAGTCTTCTATCATTGTTTTTAAATAATGGATTTTCAAATGATTATATGCTTTTGGGCTTATTATTAGTATGTTTTGGACGATTGACTATTTTTGTTCCGATTTTGAAATTTCTAGTAATTCGCATTTTAGTTCTAATTTTGGCGGTAAAATCTTTGGAGCCCGATGGTCCTCCACATCTCTCAACCTTTAAAAAGGTGTAATTCTTTTTTTTCTTCCCATATGTTAAGTTATATTGTCTATGTTGAAAATATTAGGCCAAAGCCGAAACCGGTTTGGCTCAGTGGATAGAGCGTCGGCCTGCGGACTGAAAGGTCCCAGGTTCGATTCTGGTCAAGGGCATGTGCCTGGGTTGCGGGCACATCCCCAGTGGGAGATGTGCAAGAGGCAGCTGATTGATGTTTCTCTCTCATCGGTGTTTCTAACTCTCTATCTCTCTCCCTTCCTCTCTGTAAAAAATCAATAAAATATATTTAAAAAAAAAAAAAGAAAGAAAAGAAAATATTAGGCCATGATTATATCTGAGTCTTTGACATGAAACACCCCAGTGAGAGACATCACTCCCCAAGGATTTGTAATCTAGCCTTTACTTCTTTTTCTTCTTTTTCTAAAAGAGCCTCTTTCTTTTTCTTTTTAAAAACATTTTTCATTTTATTTATTTTTAATATATTTTTATCGATTTCAGAGAGGGAGAGAGAGAAACATCAATGATGAGAGAGACTCATTGATCGGCTGCCTCCTGCACACCCCCTATTAGGGATTGTGCCCACAACCCAGGCGTGTGCCCTTGGCTGGAATCAAACCTGGGACCCCTCAGTGCGCAGGCCGACGCTCCATCCACTGAGCCAAACCGGCTAGAGCCAGCTTTTACTTCTTAATTAAAAAACAAGGAATTGGAGTAAAAACAAAAGCAGAGTCTATGTCTTAGTTGGTTATTGAGGGAATCAGCTTAAGGAAGTATCCTGGTCACATGTTACTGTGACTGACTATCTGGTTTTCTTTTCCATCAGTTTCTTACTTACCCGATGGGAGTGCCCTGGATCCCGATTACTACTTCTCCACCATCAGTTCCAGCTTCTCAGTTTCTCCTCTTTTCAATGGCGTCACATATAAGGAGTTCAGTGTTCCACTAGAAATGCTTCGGGAACTCTTAAACTTGGTAAGCAGAACAGTGTGGATAAACAGGCCATGGCTCTATTGGTCAGTAAAATTGCCAGTGGTGTAAGACTAGGAGTTTTTCAGTATTTCAAATGAACAACTTGGTAGTCATAATTTTCAGATGAAAGAAGGAAGGAAAGTAACATTCTTGGCACTATTGTGCAGTCTGTTCTCATTTAAGAACCATTTTTGGGAGGCACCATGCTCCCCATTTTAGAGGTAAGGAAATCAGTGTCAAATAAATCAAGGATCTGTAGACCAAGGTCAGGGTCAAAGCTCAGCTCAGGGTACCTGTCTATCCCAGGGGTGCTCTATTCAGATCAATACAAAACCTAATTTTCCAATTTGGATCCCTTTGGATAGCCTTTGAGGTGATATTAGAGAAGGCATTGGTGCCATTGTCTTGAGTCCTGAAATGGACCTTGATCCAGGGACTCTCAGGTTGTTACGATTGAGCTGGGATTCTTCAAGACATTCTAAGGGATAGTGGAGAAGACATCATCAGGGACAGACTCTAATGATGAGAATGAGAATGACACCTCCGAAAGCTTGAAGCCTGCACTGGAGAGAGCAGCCATCTCCTCCTGTGCGAGAATGAATAGAAAGAAATCCCTCAGAGAAAGGCTTTATTTAGGCAGAAGGTGTAAGAAGACATCAAAGCATAGGCAATAATTAGTGAGGATAGAGCCATAACCAATTACTAATAGCCTAGGACAGCGGTCACCAACCTTTCGGACCTCACAGACCACCAGTGGTCCACGGACCACCGGTTGGTGATCGCTGGCCTAGGATATTTTCGAAGTTACTGTCTGGAGGAAGTACTCCCCCTAAACGCCTCATTGTCAGTGTCTCAGACAAAACAGTGGCCTGGGTGGCCCGTGGCTTTCCCAGTTAATCTCAGAAATCCCATTTGAAGGCTGAATGTTTCAGACCCTTTTTTAACAAAGGGGAATTATTTTTTCTACTATATTTTAACTTTTCAAGGTTAGGCTTTCTTCTAGGCAATTTTTTTATTTAGTCTCCTGTCATGTTGTGTATCATTATCTATACATTTTGAAAAGGCTTTCTTAAAGTACTACAGTTGGGGGCTGGGTCGGGTGGAACTGCAGTTCCATCAGATGATCCCACGTTGACAGGATCGTTCGTTCCTGTACTAAAAGCTGGTATAGAGGTTGGGTAGAAATAATGACTTCTATTAGAAATTTAAAATGTGTGCTGCAGTTTGGGCAGCTTCGAAGAGCCCAGGCGAAGAGAGAGGAGCCGTCAGCACCAGAGGATTGACTGTGAAGGTGCTCTTGACACCTGGGAGGGGATGTGGATGAAATGTCAGTGATGCCTGGAGTCTGAACACTTTCGCATCCTGGAAGTGGAAGTCTAATGTCAGCAAATTTAAGAGAGTTGGTACCTTTTCTGTTTTTATGTCATTCCAATCTAGGTGAGAAAAGTTCCAAGTGAAGGGAGAATTAAGGGCATTTTGTGTATGTAGTTCGATATTTTTCACATATTGTGGCCTACTTTTCTAGCACATTCTTCACCACATGGGCCTGTTAGGTGTTTTTATCCGTCAGCATTTGTTCTTTAGTGGAATGAGCTGGCATTCTTGTCTATCACTGTGTTCGTCAGGTGCCTCATGAGGTCTTGTTTTACTGGTAGGTGAAGAAGATCGTTGAGGAGCCTGTTCTCAAGTCCTTGGATGCAGTTGCAGCCAGCGTGCTAGAGGTACGTCCCTTCTGAGGACATCGCTGAGACCGCCTGCTGGGAGCCTCTGCGTGGAGAGAGGTGGGAGGGTTTGTGTGGGGGTACTGAGTTTTCAGCTTGACCTCTCAGTCCCAATAATGACTATACCTGCCACTTGAAAGCTTGCTCTGTGGTGGGGTCTTTTAAATATGTCATTGCACAGTGCCGCTGAGCAGTGGTCAGTGTCTCTACTTCACACATGAAAGATAGAGGTTTAAGGTACTAAATACTGTGCCCTTGTCACATAGTCACCGTAGGAGCTGGGAATGCACTGGGTCCTCTGATGCTGACGCTCTCTATTCTCCTTGCTCCTTTGGTGCTTTCAAAGCTGCTTCTCTGGGCTCAGTACACATGCCTCACACACTTTTAGGCATGTACAAGCCCTGGCTTTTATGTGTGAGGGATGTGTACCTAGGGAACTTTTGTCTTTAATGTATTTGGAACCAATGCCTACAGCATTATTTATAAAATTAAGTGTTTGTGTTGGGAGGTCTCAAAACCTCAGGGAACATTTGGGTCAGTCCTCTTGAGTGTGGGGATCCAGAGTGATTACCATTTGCCAGCCCGATGCTTGCTGTGGCATGTGCTGGGCCCAGAGTCCTGTTGATCCTGGTGTTCTTTCTCTCACCTGATATTGAGACACAGTGCCTGGTACCTCTGGGGCTCAGCTCTGGAGGAGTGGGAGCCCCCAGGGACCTTCCTCTGTTGCAGAGTGTGTCGTCTTCTGCCTGAGGTGCTCCCAGCAAGCTGTCTGCTGATGTTAGATGTATGTGCCAGGTGTGGTTTGCTTTGGGTCAGTTCTTGGCTGAAAAGCACAGTTCTTGTAACACTCCAGGCTGCAGTCCTTCCTGCTTTATCTTTAACGTTTTTGCAGGTGTGTCCTGCCTGTTGGCCTGAGCTTTACTCTCACTGCTTGCCGTCTCAGAGGCCTCTTCTTTCCCTTGTCCGTGTCTGGTCATGTGTGACCCAGGGCAGATCAGGAGGACCCGGGCCAGCAGCTGGGCTGGGCAGTCAGAACTCCTGGCCACTGGTTGGCCTGCATGCCATCCATAATGAAAAGTGTCAGTCTGGATCCTGACGGGAAAGCTAGAGCTCAGTGGGGATCCCTTTTAGGGATTATGTTATGAGTAGAGGGAAGGCTGGGAATATGGGACTCTGGGACCCTTCCCATTGAACCAGAGCAGTTCTGGTATTTTGTTTTGTAATTTGGACGTTAGTATAAATGTCCATTTAAAAAAATAGTTTTGTTGCTTTAAAAAAGAGTGAAACCATGACCTGTATTGCTGAATATAATACTCATTACCAATAATCACTAGCACTTAATTGCATGCTATGTGCCAGACACTGGGATAGGATTTCACTCACTCACTCATTGAATTCCACAGCAATCCCTCATTTACATGTGGGGAAACTGAGGCTTTCAGGGTTAAGGAACTTTAGTCACATAGCTAGTGAGCAGTGGAGCTAGGCTGTGTTTTCTGGGCTCCCTTCCTCTGCTCCTTGTTTGCAGTGACTTCTTCCCAGCTCCACAGTCAGACCCCTGGATCACCTTAATCAGCAAATCTCATCTCTTCATCTCTGTCCCACGGAGATGTTGTGAGGACTGTGTGAGATGAAGTCTGTAAAGCAGTTAGCCAGTGCCCACTGATGGCTCCTGTTACCAGTACCCCCTTGAAATATGGCATGCAGTTCTCATGCCTTCTACAAGACTCTTACACCCTCCACAGCCTCACACCACAGGCCTATTCCCTCCAACCCAACCTCTGGCCCGATGCTGATTTGCTTTCTCTTCCTCCTCATTCCCCTCACCTGTATTTGCAGAGCACTTTTGCATGCGTCAAGAACATTGCCTTTCATTAGAATAGTATCTATTCATTGCAGTAGACCTTGTGTGAATTTTTCCCCTGGAAGAAAAATAATGCTACATTTTAGATTAGATTGCTAAAAAGTAATTTAAAATGAGTTTTAATTACAAAACGTTAAGCTGAGTCTGAAGGTTCCCTAGCTGCAGTGTTTGTTGCCCGAGTGGTGGGCAGGGTTGAATCCCGTGGTCTGATGGTCCTTTGGCTGCCCCTCCCCTCCTCCACTCCCTGTGTCCCCCTGATTTCAAAGACCGTGAGCTTTCAGCAAGAGGAGGTGAAGGGTCAGGTGCTGCTCCCCTGCTGGCATCTTTGGACTATGTGAGCCTCCTGTTTTCCTCTGCCTCATGCTTAAGAGGGTGAAGAGAGTAATTAAAGTGCTCCAAGTAGTGAATCATGGTAAACGGTTATTCCATTTATAATGCTAAGTCACGTGTGTAAGGATGACTTCACTGGGTCTCCACACAAAGGTGGAGGCCCTGAGGAGGGTTTCTGTGCTGTGGTCACGTGCCTCTGCCTTTCCCGCAGGCCAACCCCAGCGCTGATCTCTACTACACCACGTTCAGTGACCCCCTCTATGTGGCCATGTTCAAGATGCTGCGTGACACTCTGTACTACATGAAAGGTGAGGACTTTGCACACCTTCACGTGTGTGAATTCAGTGAGACTGGGTTCAGGGCCACTGCATCAGGTTTGTGCTTCCTTTCTGCTGGGGGCACTTAAAAACAAAGGCAAGACATGGTCATGTCATAGAAATGTTGGAGAAAAAGCAACTAAGAAAAAAAAAATGTCCATAATCCTATGCCCCTAGTGCTGTCAATGATGGTTTCTTTGATGGGTTTATCTCCTCAGATGTTTTTCTGAAATGGACATGTTATATTGTCCAGATCATACATACAGTTTAACATGTCCACTTTAGACATTTAAAAAAGTGTGACAAAAAAGAAAATGAGGTATTCATAATCTTTTAAGTCAGAGATAATATATATATTTTTAATCCTCACCCGAGGATGTGTTTTTATTGAATTTTGAGAGAGAGGAAGGGAGAGAGAGAAACATTGATGTGAGAGAGAAATACCAATCAATTGCCTCCCAGAAGAACCCTGACTTGCTACCTAGGTATGATCCCTGACTGGGAATGGAACTCACAACCTTTTGGTGTATAGACGATACTCCAACCAACTGAGCCACCTAGCCAGGGCAGAGATAATATCTGAATAGTGTAGCACACATACACATTTAGCATTTTATTCCAGTCTCTTTTTTGTTCATTTTAAAAACATTTTTCCTATGCTGTTTTCTTACATTATTGAACATTCTTCATAAACGTAAGTTTTGATGACCATTTAATATTCTGTTATGTAGATGTACCATAATCTAGTTAATCCATTTTCCTAATTTGATTCCAAGGGCTCTTGGGAGGTGGAGGCTGAATCTGGTTGTGACCACAAAAAGGGTTAGTTAGGTTTACAAAGGAGTGTGGCAGGGACTGCCCGGCTCAGCCTAACCCCCAGGAACCCTTGTGGCCTCTCTTCCCACCTGAGCTGTGTGTTGCCTCCACTGGTCTGACTTGTGCCCGCATTGGTTCTCCTAAGTTTTCCAGGCCCCAAGGATGAGAGTTTGAAAAGGCTGCCAATTCTGAAGAGTTAGCCCTGTAGGCCGGGAATTTTCTTTTTTAGGCTATGAGCAGTTTTTGTCCTTATCTAATAACTGACAGCCTTTCAAAAAATTACTCTTCACTTGTGCAATCATTATGTCAGACGCCTTAAAAGTGTACAGTGATCTGTGTCAATTATATCTCAGTAAAACTGGAAGAAAATAGTAAATATAAAATAGATACATAAATCACTAAAGTGTTTCCTGATGTTAATTGTATCCGTTCTATTGTGATAAATCTCAATGCATGTGTTTCATATATCCAGGTTTTAGTATATTGATTGCTTGAAACAAAGCATGGCTCTCACTTCCCTGGGAAATGAGCATTTGCTCTGAGTGCCAGGTGGCACGTGTGTGGAGGGCAGCTTTGCACTGCCTATCCAAGGTCTTCCCAGAGGACATTCTTGGAACCATAGCAGCAGCAGCAAACATGTTCTTCTTGGTTTTTTGTTAGAGAGGAAAAGACTGTAGAAGTTCACAGCTGCTGCCTGAATTTGGGTGCAGTTTTGTTTCCAGCTGCAATGCCCACACTCTTTCCTACAGACCTCCCGACCACCTTTGTGAAGGAGATCCATGATTTTGTGCTGGAGCAGTTCAACACCAGCCAGGGGGAGCTTCAGAAGATTCTGCACGATGCAGACCGGATCCACAGTGAGCTGAGCCCCCTCAAGCTACGCTGCCAGGCAAACGCCGCCTGTGTGGACCTCATGGTGTGGGCCGTGAAGGACGAGCAGGGTGAGCATCAGCTCCTGCCATGCCCTGGACATCTCGTGTCCGGACCTGGGAGGATGGTGCTGGCCAAGGCCACAGGGCCTGTGTTCTCTCCACTACTTATTGCTGCTTCTTGAGGCTTTTGTGTGAGAAGGGGGAACTTAGTGCCTTGTGAAGAGCGGCAGATGTTTGCCGGAGGGCCTCATGAGAGGATGTCTCCTGGCGCCTGCGGTGCCAGCTCTCTTCTGCTGAGACTCGTAACCTGTTGCAAACCCCAGTGACTCCCCGTCTGCCATTGTCTGGGAGCATTCAGCAGACTTGCGGATGGCTGCCGTTCACAAACCACTGTGGGGACAGAGGGACGAGGGAGCTCAGGGCCAGCAGAGAAGAGAAAGCAGTCACACACCATGCAGGGTGGCATTTTCACAACAGCAGAAAAGAAGCAGAGATACGCTTTCAGTTAACCTGCTTCTTAACACTTTGTGGCGTAACCTCTCAGTATTAATAAACCCTGCAAAAAAGTGTGTCTCTGGGGTTTAGTGAAATTATATGATTAATTGTTGACTGAGTATTTTGTAAATTTTGGCCCTTTGCTAATTGTTTGTGCCCTCCCCTGATTTTTGAATTTAGGTGCAGAAAGTCTTTGCATCAAGTTGTCTGAGAAGCTACAGTCCAAGACGTCCAGCAAAGTCATCATTGCTCATTTGCCCCTGCTTATCTGCTGTCTGCAGGTCAGTCTCCCAGACACTGGAGATGCTGAGAGCCCATCAATAGGGTCTTTTTGTGCCATTCAGGCTGTGGTTGGCACACTAGCCAGAGTCTGAGCTGTTGTCTTTAGGAACTTGAACTAGAGCCTGTGTGACACAGTTCACCACTGAGTGGGGGCTGCTGCCGACAGGGTGCTGGGATTTCTGTGGGTGCGGTCCAGGAGCGGCTGGATCATTGGGGAGCTGCCCTGTGTCTGCCAGCCAGGCCGTTCCCAAGCAGACAGTTGAAGGGCTGCAATATTGCCAGAGGGCCTCGTGAGAGGACGTCTCCTAACATCTGCGGTGCCAGCTCTGTTCTACTGAGACTCTTAACCTGTTGGAAACCCCAGTGACTCCATGTCTGCCGTTGTTTAGAAATCATGTTTTAGACCCTTTCTCTCCTAATTTGCTTCAAAAAGAAATGGACAAACTTTAACAATATATCTCCCTCCTAGATGGAGGAGATGCAAGACCATCTCCCTTTCCTGTCTTTGTGCCCCGTGGTTGGGTGGCCCCTTGAGAGCCTTGACCTTGGAAGTTTCTGCTCAAACTTGGGTATTTGAAGGGTGGACATGTCCGTGTAACAGGTCATGGTGTGTTGCAGGGTCTGGGACGCCTGTGTGAAAGGTTCCCGGTGGTGGTGCACTCGGTGACGCCGTCTCTACGGGACTTCCTGGTCGTTCCGTCCCCGGTGCTGGTGAAGCTCTATAAGTATCACAGTCAGTACCACACAGGTAACAGGATGGCTGCATCTGAGGCCGTGTCTCCAGCCCCCAACCCCCGTGTGCACTTGAGGCACCAAGAAAAGGACCATGTGACTATGTGTGAGCCCAGCACAGTTCTGTGACTGAGAGCTTGTGCTGGTCTGTGCAGTCTTCCTGTACGTGGGCTCATTCCTCCTTCTCCCTCTTCTTATGGCTTTCTCTACAGAACCCCCTCAGGGCTCCAGGCCTTTGTCTCCTCTGCCTTCCCTGCCGTGAGCACCTGCCACCCCTGTAGGCCCCTCTCTGGTCCCACTTTTTTTTTGGCCCCTTCTCTCATCAAGGTTGTCTGAAGTGCGAGTTCTTCATGTCCAGACACTGAGCCAGTAACTGTCTGTACACAATTCATCTAGTTCCCTTGCCCGAAGGGAATGTATTATGTTTCTATAGACGAGGTCATAGGCCCACAGCCCCAAAATCCAAGAACCTGAAAGACTCACCCAGCCCAGAACAAAGAGGGGTCCCTCTGTCTCTAAGACCCCTTCACTCACCCTTGCCCCTACCCTTATCAGCTTGTGCATGTTAGCTAAATAACCCTCTGGGTGGATGCCTAAGGGTGCTCATCAGGCCTTTTGAACCATTATTTTTTTTAAAATATATTTTTACTGATTTCACAGAGGAAGGGAGAGGGAGAGAGATCATTGATCGGGTGCCTCCTGCACACCCACTACTGGGATCAAGCCCACAACCCGGGCATGTGCCCTGACTGGGAATGGAACTGTGACCTCCTGGTTCATAGGTCAATGCTTAATCAATGAGCCACACTGGCCAAGCTGAACCATTTCTTAAGAAGTTACTGTTTTATGTATTTATCACTTTGCAACCTAAGTGTTCTTCCTTTTGATTTTTAAAAATTTTTTTAAATATATTTTTTTGTTGATTTCAGAGAGGAAGGGAGAAGGAGAGAGAGATAGAAACATTAATGATGAGAGAGGCCCTAACTGGTTTGGCTCCGTGGATAGAGCTTCGGCCTGCGGACTGAAAGGTCCCAGGTTCGATTCTGGTCAAGGGCATGTACCTTGGTTGTAGGCACATCCCCAGTAGGGGGTGTGCAGGAGGCAGCTGATCAATGTTTCTCTCTCATCGATGTTTCTAACTCTCCCTCTCCCTTTCTCTCTGTAAAAATTCAATAAAATATATTTAAAAAAATGATGAGAGAGAATCATTGATCTGCTGCCCCCTGCACACCCCTTCCTGGGGATCAAGCCCGAAACCCAGGCATGTGCCCTTGATCAGAATCGAACCCAGGACCCTTCAATCCACAGGCCAACACTGTATCCACTGAGCCAAACCAACTAGGGCAGTGTTCTTCCTATTTTGACTAAAACATGTTTATTTCATCCTTCCTGTTCTTAGATACTTTTGTTTCTGAAATGTTTGCTTGAATCACTTTAGAGTGATTGCTATTATAAGTTAAAATAATTAGCATATTATTTGGTTTTGAATTACAGACACGGGTGGCGGGGGGTGTGGAAAGTGATGGGCTTAACCAGGTACTTACTTGAATTTTTACATTCAGTTGCTGGCAACGATATAAAAATCAGTGTAACCAACGAGCATTCCGAGTCGACCCTAAATGTCATGCCAGGAAAGAAGAACCAGCCCTCCATGTACGAGCAGCTCCGGGACATTGCCATTGACAACATCTGCAGGTAGGAGGGTGGGCCAGAGGGACAGGTGACCAGGGAGGAAGAAAAGGCTGTTCCAAACAAAATAAACTCATAAAGTAAGAAATGTTTATAATTTTGTAAAGGTATCTAATATTTTTTAATATATTTATTTTCAAATATATTTTTATTGCTTTCAGAGAGGAAGAGAGAGAGAGCTATATATAGAAACATCAGTGATGAGAGAGAACCACTGATTGGCTGCCTCCTGCATGCCCCACACTGGGAGTCGAACCCACAACCCAGGCATATGCCCTAACTGAATCATGACCTCCTGGTTCCTAGGTCAATGCTCAACCACTGAGCCACCCTGGCTGGGCAATATAATTTTAATATTCCCTCAGCCATCTTGGGACCATGTGTCTTTTTTTTTTTTAATCTCATCTGAGGATATGTTTTTATTGATTTTTAGGGAGGAAGAGAGAGAGACAGAAAGAGACATTGATGTGAGAAACACTGATTGGTTGCCTCCCATATGTACCCTGACCACAACCAGAATCGAATCTGCAACCTGGGTACGTGCCCTGACTGGGATTCGAACCCTTGACCTTTTGGTGTATGGGATAACACTTGAACCAACTGAGCCACACCAGCTAGGGCAGGACCATCTGTCTTTTGAATCCGTTACAATGACTTTTGTGAAGGAACAGTACAGGAATTAGGGTGAATATGACATTGTGAAGGAAACTGTTTCTGACTGAGTTATTTTTATAAAGTGGGCAAAATCTGCAGCAGTTCTTTGAATTCATTCTCTGTAATGACTTTCATTCAGATTTCTGGGGGGAATTGTTCAGAGCAATTCTTTTAACTTTGTAAACCTGAGAAAGGAAAAGTTAAAACAAAACACAACGTTTATCTGGTGGTTGTGATGTCTAATGCTGTGGGGGTTTCCTTGCTATTCAGGTGTCTGAAAGCTGGCTTGACGGTGGATGCAGTGATCGTGGAGGCCTTCCTGGCCAGCCTCTCCAACCGGCTCTACATCTCTCAGGAGAGTGACAAGTACGTCCCATCTCAGAGGGCTGCCAGTTATTCTCTTGGGGCACAAGGGGGTAGCTGGCATTGTGCACTTCTGTGCTTCTTTCTTGCACAACACGGATTGTGCATTTTGTTCCATAATTTCGGAAGAAACCCACCTTGGGATGTCTGGGAGTAGAGAAACATCTGTGTCTTCCCACCTGGTACCCAGGACTTTATGTTTCTGCTGGTGGTTAAGGATCCCAGGCTGTCACTTTTAGATGAATGCTTCACCTGAAAGACTGTGATGATGCTGACATCCACATCCAGCTTCCAGGTTTTATTTCACTGTTGTGTGCCAGAGAACTGTTTCCAAGGCGCTTCTATTCTTCCCTCCCATAGGGACGCTCACCTGATTCCTGACCACACCATTCGAGCCTTGGGACACATCGCAGTGGCCCTGAGGGACACCCCAAAGGTCATGGAGCCAATTCTGCAGATCCTGCAGCAGAAATTCTGCCAGCCCCCCTCCCCCCTCGATGTGCTTATCATCGACCAGCTGGGCTGCCTGGTTATCACTGGAAATGTAAGGAAGGCCCCAACCACCCACTAACCCTGAGCAAGCTTCATTAACTCCTTTGACTATCAGGAATGTAAAAAATACAGATTAAATTTACCCTACAGATCAGGTAAATGCTCACAACTGTCTTAACTCTGAATAGTGAGGGGTTTATAAAAAAAGAAGAGAATAGCCCTAGCCGGTTTGGCTCAGTGGATAGAGTGTTGGCCTGCGGACTGAAGGGTCCCGGGTTCGATTCTGGTCAAGGGCATGTACCTTGGTTGCAGGCTCCTGCCAGGCCCAGGCCCTGGTCCAGGCATGTGCAGGAGGCAACCAATCGATGTGTTTCTCTCACATCGATATTTCCTTCTGTCCGTCCCTCTCTCTTCCACTCTCTCTAAAAATCAATGGAAAAATATTCTTGGGTGAGGATAAAAAACCTATATATATAAAAGGCTAATATGCTAAGTGTAAGTCTGTCTGACTGGTCGCTATGACATGCACTGACCACCAGGGGGCCGGCACTCAACACAGGAGCTGCTGTGATGTGCACTGGCCATTTACAGAGAAACGGCACCGCAGACCTGGTGCTCACAAAGCAATACTTGGTTTCCCCCAAGTGAGACACAGGCCCTGCCACCACCCCAGAGTGACAGCCCACCACATCGCAGCCAGTGCTGCCGAGAACCCATGGCCCAAAATGCAGCCCACAGCCCAGCCCAGCTGGAAACAGTGGCTGTGGGCGTAGGGTAATGATATCACGTAGCAACGCCTAGCTTCCTCTCCCTAGGAACAACTAGCCTCCTGCCGATCTTCAGCCCAGGAACACAACTTACTTTATAGCCAGGTGCAAACATTTCACACTTTAACAAAATGTCTATGAAGCATTTTCCCGTGCCTCATCTCATTTGATCCTCACGGAAGTCCTGGAGTAAGTAGATAGGAGACTCAGTGGAATCCTTTTCTTTTCCTTAGCCGGGAAATGGCGATTTAGAAAGCTTAGAAACTTGATCCGACTGAAAAGAAGTAAGAAATGGTGGACCTTGAAAATGACTTCAGGTTTTCTCACTGCGCAGAATACAGTCAGACACTGCTGCAGTTAAATGTTTTACCCTTTGTTCTCCCTGCGTGATCTACAATAATAATCTACTTCTTGTTGATATTTACTGTTGTGTTGCTGACAATTACCTGAAAGAGAAGTTTGAGTGCTTCACTGGGCTGGAAAAAGTTTAGCTAAATCAGAAAGTAGGTCTAATTAAGTAAGTTTTTTTTTTTTTTTAAATATATATTTTATTGATTTTTTTTACAGAGAGGAAGGGAAAGGGATAGAGAGTGAGAAACATCGATGAGAGAGAAACATTGATCAGCCGCCTCCTGCACACCCCCCACTGGGACCCCTTAGTCTGCAGGCCGACGCTCTATTCACTGAGCCAAACCAGTTAGGGCTAATTAAGTAAGTTTATTCTATATATATACATAAAAGACTAAGTTGACTCGCCCATGTGCTATACATATAAAGCTCTTGCTGGTGCCAATCACACGCATGTGTTTCGATCTGTCATTGTCAATCATGAATTTGGTTGACACTTCTATTATAGAGAAAGTGATATTAAAATATTTCTTCTAATTAATTGCCTTTCAGTGTGCACAAATTCATGCACCAGGCCTTTAGTAATAATAATAATAAATAATAAAAAAGAAGAGACCAGTGTAATGGTTTCATAAATGCTGGGGGAAACAAGTTTAGATTAATCCCTTGTTGATGTTAATTACAGGATTTAAATTAAAACTGTTTCCTTTTTAGCTTTAATTTGAAGTTTGCTGAAAGTTTTTGGAATGGGTGCTCTGGATGGTCTTAGGGCCTTATGTTCCATGATTCAGGAGCTTTCCCTCTGAATGACAATAAAGGGGCCTTTTCTGTGTTCCAAGGAGCGGCTTTCAGGGAGTAGTCATGACAATTGTGTCCCTTGCTCTCTTCCAGCAATACATTTATCAGGAAGTGTGGAATCTCTTCCAGCAGATCAGCGTGAAGGCCAGTTCTGTCGTGTACTCGGCCACTAAAGATTACAAGGACCATGGCTATAGGTAATTCTTCAGACTTCTTTGTTGCTTTAGATCATGACAGTACTTAACTCCTTTTAAAAATGTGAGATTTGGAGATTTGTCCTTTAAATAACCTTTTTTTCATACTGAAGAAAATATGCTACAGATCAGTGCATACACAAGGTGAGAAATGAGAACCCCATATGTCCACCGCCTGGAGCTGAGTGAGCTCAGTGCTCATTGCCTTCCCCCATTCCAGGCAGCTCAAATTGCCCGCCCGGGTGACCTGTTTTTCTTTAATGTAGTAACACATCAGCCATGCCATAAACATTCCTCTGCATGTCGTCTTTAATGGCTGTGTAGTACCGCCTCATATAGCAGCACTGATTTATCTAACCAGTCCCTAGCATGAATATTAGATAGTTTTCCAGTTTTTCTGCTGGTAAATGCTGCATTGAATACCATAATAGCAACGTATCTGTGAGCATCTCTGATGCTTTCCTCAGGATAGATTCATAGAGATAGAATTTGTAAAGTCTGGCCAGTTTTCCCTGGAAGACTGAGAAGTGTTTCTTTGTCCAATGCCCTTACTGGGAATGTCTTAAGGACGGAGGCATGCTTTTCCATGTTTGGAGGATCTCACAGAAGTTTTTCAGATCAAGGGAAGAGAGGGGAAGAAGGAAGTTAAGTCAGGAAGGCAGAAGGTTGGGGCAGAGAGGAAGAGATATTGCCCCTTTGTTGGCATTTCTGTTCTCCCATCCAACTCAGTGGGCGGGAGTGTGGCTAGTGCCTCAGTTTCCTCATTCATGAAATGTCTCCAGTTGTGTGGGTAGTTGAGATTGTATATGTGAAAGCTCTCAGTAAATGCCAGCTCTCGGCATTATTCTTTGCATTCTCACTGCCACCATCACAAGCCCAGGCTACTAGAACAGCCTGTGGAGTGGGTTGGGGAGGCGGCCAGCTCACCTCCCCTTCCTTCTACTAGTAAGTGTATCCGTCCTGATCTCTGCAATGAAACTGACTCACAGACCAAAACACCTCTTTCCCACATTGTCTCCTCGCTCTGAAAGTGACTCCTGTACCTCCTTGCTCCTCGAACCTTCCCCACCCTGTCTTTGCTCTGTTTTCCTCTGACTCACATCTGTCTTGCTGCTCTTGGCCCTTCTGTGTTCCCATGCCTACCAGCTTTTCAACTTCTGGCTCAAGTTTCCTCTCTTCCATCAAGCCTTTTCTGATATTGCCACCAAAAGCGATTTGTTCTCTTCCTCACCAGTGGAAGCATTTACTGCCATTCGTTGTCCTCATCTATTAGGAACTTGCATATTAGTGATGTGGGTGCCTTAATATGGCTGCTGTTTCCTCTGAGATTATGGGGGCCAGACGGTGTGCTCAGTGCTTCGTGTAGAGTGTTTAATTCCTCCTGCACACTGGGAGGAGGGAATTACCTTTGTTTTACTCAGGAAGATACTGAGCCCAAAGATGTTAGCTATTCACCTAGGGTCACACGGCATAGAAATGGCAGGGTCTGGCTGCCCCCAGTGCCACAGAAGCCTGGCAAGCCTCGCTGGTTCACAGCATCTGGTTGAGGCGGCATGTCGGCTTTGTGTCTGGAGTTTATGTGGGCTGGCAGGTTGTCCCAGGACCACTAGCACTTCCTAAGTATCTGATGTGAGCCAATACTAACATCAGCCCCAGGGCGGAGGCAGTTTTGGGAAGAAGCTGATCATCAGACAAAAGTTTTAGGGGTGATAGTGATGAATTCAGGCTCTCTATAATTTGTGGGGGAAAAGAGGATTGTCCAGGAAATAATCTGGAAGTACTTTCATTTTTAATTATGTAGTAGGCCCTCGACACTCAGAGGGAATTGTTCTGAGACCTTCCCAAGTTCCCAGCAGGCAGATTCCTGGAACTTAAAGAGTCCCCTGAGACCCTGAATGCATGTCAGGAGAGAGGTCACAGTCATTTCTGCAGCACCTGACTTCCCCTCAGAGGCCATTGTTCACGAAGTTGGTGTGTGCATCTCCTCTGGAGGGCTTCTTTCTTCATAGGCACCAGGCTGAGGTGGCGGGGGGCGGGGGTCCCTGTCTGGTGGTGGCTGTCATTTCTCTCCCCCTCCCCAGGCACTGCTCCCTGGCGGTAATCAACGCCCTGGCTAACATCGCGGCCAACATCCAGGACGAGCACCTCGTGGATGAGCTGCTCATGAACCTGCTGGAGCTGTTTGTGCAGCTGGGGCTGGAGGGAAAGCGTGCCAGCGAGAGGGCCAGCGAGAAGGGTCCCGCCCTGAAGGTAGGGAGGAGGGTGGCTATCGTGTCGCCCCGCTGTCCTGCTGAAGATGGAATCTTCAGGCTCCATCTTGGTTGAAATAATGCTGCTTTCTGTGTTAAAAGACTTAAACACAGCTGATGTAGTGCAAGAACAAAGGGGGCGAGGTTCTTTCTCTGAGGTGCTGGCAGGGGTCAGGGAAGAGGGTGGCTTCCTTGTTGGACAGCATCCAGCTCATGGCAGCTGTGTCCCCCAGTCCAAGGTTATAGGGTGACTTATCACCCCAACCCCATCTCCCCTCTTGCACATCTGGTAAAGTGCAAGAAGCCAGGGGACAGAGGCTGTCATCAGAACACAGTGACAGTATGAGAAGGACCAGATTTGGCCCAATCGCAGGTTGTCCAAGGGAGACATGTCTATGAGGACAGTCAAAATGTCAGCTCTCCAATCCCCAAAGAGACAGAATGGAGAGGTTGAGGCAGGTTAAGCCTCTTACCCCATCACCTCTCTCTCCTTTGACAGGTCATGTGGATGCCAATCCCTCTACCCCTTCTTCCTCCTTTGTCTCCTCTTACCTCCTCTCCCCTCCTTCCTCTTCTCTAGACAATTACCATTCAGCTACTATGTGCCTAGGGCAGAGGTCAGCCCACTTTTTCTGTAAAATGCCAGATTGTACATGTTTTCGGTTTTGTGGGCCATATGGTCTCTGTTGAAACTACTCAGCTCTGCCATAGTAGCGTAACAGCAGCCATAGCCATTAAGTAAACGAACAGCGGTGCTCCCATAGAACTTATTTCCAAGAACAGCTGGTGGGTCAGATTTGGCCACAGTCCAGTTTCCCAACCCTTGTTCTGGGTACCCGGGTTATGGAAGTAAATAGACAAGGTGCCTGCTCCTGTGGGCTTAGTGGGAGGAGATGGTGAAAACAAAACGGGCAGCATGGTGAGGATGGAGAAGGTCTCTCTGAGGACGTGACAGCGAGGTTGGAAACTGAATGAGAAGGAGCCCTTCATGTGAAAATTGTGGCTGAGAGGGAAAAAAGGAATCCTAAGACCCTTCACTCTAATTCAGCCTTGCTCTGTGAGGCTCCTGCCAGTGATCTGAGTGGTTGATTTCTCAAGTCTCCCAGGATGGTGCACAGCTAGGCCCATCCTGATGCATAGCAGACAGGGCATCGACCATGTCCAGCGAGGCCTTTGGCATCAGGTTGAGGGCTACTCTAATGAGGCAGAGTAGCTCAGCACTGAGAGCAATGGCTGTGACCTGCCTGAGGGGTGTGTCAGAGTCATCTTCCTTCTCTTCCTAGGGAATCGTACCTCAGTGCCAGGAAGGACACCCCCTGGGGCCTGTGGGCTGCTCCCCTCTGCCTGCCCTCATGGGCTGGGGATGGGTGTTGTACTCAGGGCAATGTAGGGATCCCCAGGTGCCAGACTGTGAATTCTCTTCTTTGCAAATAGTTCCTATTTACTGATCATGCAGTGTGAATAGGCAAGAGTTTATTGAGCTTCTGCTGCAGTTGATTTGTGTGAAGCATTTGAAAGAGTGCCTCACATTCATGTTTTTGTAAATATAGAAAATAAACCAAATGTGGCTGGGCATGTGCTTCCAGAACTTTGGCTAATGAATGTGTACCATAGTTTAGCCACATTTATGTGTCTGGTCAGGGAACTTCCCTTTTATTTATTTTTTATTTTTTAATTGATTTCAGAGAGGAAGGAAGAGAGAGAGAGAGAATCATTGATCCACTGCCTCCTGCAAGCCCCCAACTGGGGATCAAGCCCACAACCTGGGCATGTGCCTTTGACCGGAATTGAACCTGGGACCTTTCAGTTCGCAGGCCGATGCTCTATCCACTGAGCCAAACCGGCTAGGGCTATTTAGTTATTTTTAAGTAACCCCTAAATTTTTCCTAACTTGGAAAGAATGTTTACTATATGTTTACAATAGAAAAGATATAGAAATCTATAAATAATAAAGCAAAAAGTACCTATAATTCCTCTACTCAGATATAATCATTGTTAACATTTTGACAGACTTCCTGCTAGATTTGTTATGCTAATATACTTATTTTACATAATTGAGTTACTACTTACTCATAGTATGCTCTTATATCCTGATTTTTTTTTTATTTTTAAAAAATATATATTTTATTGATTTCTCACAGAGAGAAAGGGAGAGGGATAGAGAGTTAGAAACATCGATGAGAGAGAAACATCGATCAGCTGCCTCCTGCACATCTCCCACTGGGGATGTGTCCGAAAACCAGGTACATGCCCTTGACCGGAATCGAACCTGGGACCCTTCAGTCCACAGGCCGACGCTCCATCCACTGAGCCAAACCGGTTTCGGCCTGATTTTTTTTTGCATTTAACATTTTTGGGACACTTTCCAAGGTAATTAAATATTTTTCAGGAAGTTGTCTTTTTTATAGCTGTGTGGTATTTAATTATGCAGAGGTGCCATGATTTATGTAATCATTCTACTGTTTGACATCTAAGTTGTTTCGCTATTAAAATTATGCTGGATGAGCATTTTTATACATCTCTCTCTCTGTGTATACCTCTCATCACTTCTTTTAGATTAAGGAATTCCAGCTTTACACAACACTGTGTCTTTTCATTTATTTAATAAACACATGCTTATCATTGACTTAATTCTGTTCTTTTCTAGGCTTCAAGCAGCGCAGGGAACTTAGGTGTACTCATTCCTGTAATAGCTGTGGTAAGTATTCATTTTAATTGAGTGGCTTCAAACTCTAGATTCTGTGCTTATGTTTTGAGTGTTGCATGGTGACACACAGCAAATTCCTTTAGAAAAATGCTGTTTTGAGGTGCCAGTGATTCCGTAGATGTGACTTGACCACTACCATAGGTATGTGCCAGAGTGGCACACCCCTTGCTCCCTTTCTCTAAGCCTCATTCGACAATCCTCAGCAGGTTGACCAGGGAAGCCACTTCAGTTCTCTCTTGCATGGCTCCTCGGTCCACGGTCTGACTCTGGGTTTCTCCTATATCTCACATCCTGCTGTGGTGCCTCTAATACAGGCAGGCACCTGCTTCCAACTCCTCCCCCGCTCCTTCCTGCAAAAGGAGGCCTTAGGCCGCTGGTTGGTGCTCAGCCTTGTTGCTGCAGCTCTCGGCTCTCGGTGTCCCCTGGAGGGCATTGTTGGCACAGTGGGCCCAGCACACTTTGGGGCACAGCTGCACCCACCATTGTGGTGGGCAGTCGAGGTACAGGCCCTCTCCCCTGCCATAGCACTGTCTGGTAGAGATCCCCTGTCCCATCTTTTCCTGTCTCAATGAGCAGACACTTCTTCTCAAATGATCTTTATAAAAGTAATTTTTCCCTTTTTCATTCATTCCCAACTACCAGTCCTAAGCCAGGCCCGTATTCTAGTATTTTAACCCACTTTCTAGTTGCACCCTTGCTTCTACCTTCTAGTTTCTTCCCACCTCAACCCACTCCTAGTAGTTTGAGTCTTGAACACTTACATGTGCATCCCTTCCTTGACCTCTGAGCTGTCATAGTGACTCGGGCATAGAGGTCAGGCAGGCAGGAGACCTCTCCTGATCTCTGCACAGCACTTTCTGTACTTACTACCATCTGCACGTTCATCATTCTGAATCTGGGGACCTTTAGGAGGTAATTTTAGTGGCCAAGATGGATGAAAAATAGTAACTGACTGGACATTATTCTTCACTCTTAAGATGACACATTGCGTTTTGTGGAACATTCTGCTTCCAGCCCACCTTCCTTCTGCCTGTCCTTTTCTCTCCTGTCCCTCCCTCCAGTAAGTGGATGATTCAGGAGGGGAAGCAGAGTCACTTGTTCCCCTGCCACGTCTGTCAGGACAGTCTCCTCATCCTCGGCGTGCTCGAGGAGACAAGGGGTTTGGGCCTGTACACGATGACTTCTCACGTTCCTTTGGGATCCTTACTGCCTTCATACCTGCGAGCAGGTATTCTCCCACAGCCCTTTGAGATTTAAGGATTACTGGAACTCTTTCTGCCATGGTATTTTCCATCAACACCCTCATTGGTTAATTTTTTAAAACATAAATTTTTTCACTTTGTAGTTAATATTGGCTAGTAGCACAATTGTGTTTTGAAAGTGTCATTCCACATGGGCCCTTCGTTTGACCTGGAGGGAAAGTATAAGGTCCATGGTGCTCTCTTGGCCTGTTGGAGGGGAGAAGGTGGATATCACACAGCCAAGGTCAAAGGAGGGGGGGCCTATCCACAGAAGAGCAGGTTTTGGCTTGAGGTGAGAATCGCATTGGTGTGCGCCAGAATTCTATGACCCATATGCCTGGGAAGTTTCAAACATGTTTAGCATATCAGAAATCTAGAGGAGGCACTTAGCACTTTGGGGAAGCGATAACTGGTGAGGTTGGTTTTAGAGTCACAGGGCCAGGGTCCTGTATGTGGGATCCTGAGTGAGCATCGCAGCTCTCCACTAAAAGATGACCCCCTGAAGTCCTGGCCGGGTCAGGGTAGGCACAGGTGTTAGCAGTGACAGGCTAGAATATACTTAAAATACGTGTTTCCTCTGCTGCAGTGACCTTTTATGTGAATAGAATAAGTATTGTAGTTTAACACGTTAAGCGCCATGTTAGTCACCAGTGACTGACTGTACTTTCCGTCCGGATCTCGTCAGTCACTGGTGAAAATCGGATATCGGTGAAATCGGATATCGTGAGCTAAACGGAAAGGAAGACTAAACAGGCTTGGCACTTAACATGTTAACAAAGGTTAATGGTTATATTATGGGAAGGAAACAAATATTTGATTCTGTTGCTCAACAAAGAGCAGAGTTCATGGACTCCCGAATTTGCTTTCTCGTTACCCCTTGGACTTCTAGGATAACTAATTTCCAAAGTTGTTTTTTTCTTCTTTTTTTAATGTTTTGTGGTGGTTCTTTTTTTTCTTTATTTATTTTTAAGGAAAAGATACTCTGTTTTGGATCTTTTGATCACAGAGTGTCTAGAATTCCATTGTTCAGTGGCAGTGGGTTTGGTTTGGGGCTGGAAGCCTGGGTGTCATTCCTAATGCAGCTGTTCACTTATCAGTGACCTTGGGAACCTGGAGGGAGTCACTGGAGGCTGGGTCTTGTCATCTCTGAGGCTCCTTTCTGCTTAGGTTTGGTGACCTTTGTCCTGCAACTTTATGAATAATATTTCTTCACAAATATCACTGACTAAATTGCTTCTTTTGGTGTCTAGCTCATTAGTTAATTGAGCATTTTTAAAAATATATTTTTTTATTGATTTCAGAGAAGAGGGAAGAGGGAGAGAGAGATAGAAATATCAGTGATGAGAGATAATCATTGATCGGCTGCTTCCTGCACAACCCCCACTGGGGATCGAGCCTGCAACCCCGGCATGTGCCCTGACTGGGAATGGAACCGTGACCTCCTGGTTCATAGGTCGACGTGTAACCACTAAGCCATGCCAACCAGGCTAATTGAGCATTTTGAGAGTTTTTTCTAGAGGCCTGATTGCTCCATTGTCATGAAGTAGTAATTTAATAACATGTGCCTCCTGCTTGAAAAACATTTGTGCCCTTCACTTAGAGCTAGTTGACCTGTGCCACTATTTTCTCAGTGCCTGTAAAATGAGGTTTATGGACTAACAATTTTTAGATCATGGACCCCATTTGAAAGCTGTGCCCTCTTCCTCCATAGAAATGCCTCTGTTCACAAGGGTTAGATTTAACCTCAGGAAGTGAAGTGGGAGAAACCCAGCCAAGGCCCCTGTTAGGACCCCTGGGCTAGACACTGTCTCGGATGAAGATAGTAACAGAAAGTTCTTACCTAGCTCTTGTTAAACACTAAGCACAGATCTAAACCCTTTCCAGGCATTAACTCAGTCCTCACAACAACCTTGTAAGATAGGTACTGTTATTATCCCCGCTTTATAGATAGAGAAACTGAGGCTCAGAATTTGCCTCTAAGTCCCACAGCTACTAAATGTCAGAGCCAAGATTTAAACCCAGGCAGCATGGCCCAGGGTCTGTGCTCTGAACTAACACTCCACTGCCTTGAAACATGGGTCAGCTAGTTTCTGAAAGAGGGGATCCAGGGGCATTCTGAGTGGATGTAAATGAATGAAAAGCATGCAGAGTGGAGGGCCTCCGCCTGTGCGGGTGTAGGGGCATAGAGGAGCCTGCGCTGGCTCCAGCAGAGGTGGGGCAGCCAAATGAAAAGTGAGGCGGTTGCCTTTCTGGGTAGGACAGATGTGACAAAGGGCTAAAGGCAAAGTTTGTTGAAGCAGCTAAATTTAGGAATAGGAGGAGCAGGAGGAACCAGTAGCAGGATGAGGAATGTAAGTCAGGCACCAGAGAAGAACAGTGTAGAAGCAAATTGGAGAAGGAATTCAAGGTGCAACCTCAGGTTTCACCTAGCGATCAAGAGGATATGACAAGGAAAGATTTGGTCTCAACCCCGTACTTGTCAGTAGATGGTGGAGGCAGAGGCAGGCCCTGGTGCAGGAAGTTGGGAAGGGAGCAGGCAGAGAGGGTTAGCAGCGAAAGCAGGGCCTGGGTTTGAATTCAGGCTTGAGGCAGGTCATTTTACCACTATGAGCTTTAGTTGTTTGTTCAGCTGCAAAAAGGTGATAACAGTGTGAACCTGTCAGGGTTGGTGTGAGATAACACAGGGTATACCCATCACAGTGCCCCCAACATTGGGGAGCACTACGTCCCCCTCTTTCGCTGCCCCCATGACTGGTATTGGTCTCATTGGGTCAGAGCCCCTATGTGACAAGATTCCACATGTGACCCTGGAGTCAGGCCAACCTACACTTGAACCCTGGCCACACCACTCACTGCAGCAGCATCTTGGCAGGTTTTGGTGCCCTGCTGAACCAGATCTTTCTCCTCTGCAGAGAGAGAGAAAGCCTCTCCTGTCGGGGTCACAGTTGCACAGCCGCATGCACAAAGCTGCCATGCTCTCCCTGGCACGGCCCACCGCCCCCAGCACTCTCGAATTCTGAACAGCCTCTTTGGATTCCACTTGTCTTACCCAGGTAGCGAAGAATCCAGAAGTTTATTCCTCAGATGTCGCCTGCTTTATCAAACCAGACAGCAGCACATCTGAGGGTCTCCCTGCATCCAGGGATGAAAGCCGAAATGTGAGGCCCACATGAAGGCTGATCTGAGGAATTCCCCATGCAGCCCCATCCACAGCAGCCCTGTCCCCGGGACTTAGCAACACGCACCCGAGACTGTGCCATGAGTCACTGTGGAAAACTCAAGTTACTTTTTCTAAACCTCTGTCATTTCTGGGGACATCAGCTATTGTGAATTTAGCCTTTCTTCGTTATTTGAGCTTCAGAAATTAGAATTATAACAGAGATACACAGTGAAAGTGGTGATATTTATCTCTACTAGTAGGGTAGAAGGCAAGGCCATGTGTACATACTGTCCTCTGGGCAGCAGTGAGGTGACAACAGGAGTACAGATGATAGCATCAGTTTGGAAGGTTGGGCCTTTGCTAGAATTAAGCCCTAATGCTGAGGGACCCCTTGAACACGAGGTGGCTTCTCTGCTGGCATCAGGGATGATGCCGCCTGTGCACCTTCCTTGAGAAAGGTGAGAAATTAGTCATGCCGCTCTTTTCTGTGTTCTGTGTTTAGATGAGGAGCCCTGGTTGAGAAAGGCTTTGAGTAATAGAGCCAGATGTGCAAGGATGGGGACTACAAGGGAAGGAAGTGCCAGGGAGGCTCTGAGGAGGTGGGAGGTAAGCTGGTCTGTATGTTGCTGACACCCTCTAGGTAAAAGCTGACATGCCATAGGTACATGAACTTCTATGAACTGACAGCATTGTTCACTATGCAGAATTAATTCCAGCAGGGTTCTCATTGTTGGTAAATTTCTTCTCTCATATGTTTCTCAGTTTCAGAATGGTAGTATAAACCACAAAGTCATGATGCTAAACATCTCTGTTCTCATTGTTACAATGAAAGCAGAACTACAGAGTGCCCCCAAAACTTGAGACACCCAGACCTCTATCTTTAAGACTTGGTGGGGTTGGCAACTTTCCCCATGAAGAGCAGGCAGCTGGTGCGGTGCTCATAGACGAGGAACAGGAAGGGGCGGTCGACATTGAAACGGACTTGGGTTGTCAGAGGCATGAACCCCACCGTCGTAACAGCAGCAGCTTGGGTGCCCTCCTCGTTCACTGTGATGGTACCTTGGTGCTTGAACTGTTTCAAAATGGAAAGGAAAGTTGTCAGATTCTGTCAGTTGGCACACAGAGGGATAGAAGATAGGGCGGAGTTGCATCTTATTCGGGGACTAGGTTGAAATACTATATGCAGGGCACAGACCACAGCTGGTTAGAATGACCCTTGAAATGCTTTCTAATCACCCATCAGATATGGTAATTGTGCTTAGAGGCCATGTTGTTTAAACAACACTTACTGTAAACTCTAGCATCATAATCATTCTTTCCGGTGGTCACAGTATGAGCAATGTGTGAGCCAAGACTTACACTCTGGGGTGCACTGGGAGGATTGGGCCTGGACTGCACATAGTTTGGACTGGTGTTTTCTTTTTTGTGGAATGCCTATCACGGGTGTGTTAAGTTCATAGTGCAGTAGTGCAGTGTCTCTGCATGTATTTCACAGAACTTTCAGGATTCGGCTGGGAGTAGCTATTTCACAGAGTGGAGCACATACCTGCTCTCTCTCTGGTGTCAGCAGGAGCTGGGCCCAGCCCCAGGCTGCTTCCTGAAACAGGCCACCCTGCCCACTCAGTGTCTGGCAGACTCAGGGAGAGCAGACCCAGCTTCCCCAATATGTGACATCAGGGCCGGGCGGGAGGAGGCTTTGCTTGGGGAGACTCTGGGGCTGGGTGCAGAGGGCAGAGAGGAGAGGTTACCAGATCGATGGCGATCCTCTGGTCTGAGATTCCTGTCATGTTGCTGCTTTTATCAAACAGTGCCGTGATCCCCATGGACTTCAGGGCCTCCACCAGGTTGTAGTTCTTCTCCAGCTTGAATTTGGGCAAGAGCACCTCTCGAGTTCTGGTCAGACAGTAAAAGGGGGCCGAGTTTTATGAACCACAAGTTAAAAGAGTCATGTTTCTTCTTTACATGCACCCAGAGTGGTGCGTTTACCACAGAATTGACACAGCACTTGTTAAAACCATTTCCTGGTACTGTCACCTGAGGATTTTGGAAAGACCATCTTAATGTAATCCCAGTTACCGAAGACTGAGGCCTGGTTACTGGTGAGTGGTCATTTCCTCAATACTCTGGAGTTCATGTCCTATCTTCCAGGTTTATGGTTGGAGAAGATGTCTAAAATTATTGTTTGGTCCCTAATTTCAGCCATTTCTTATTTTATTAATTAAAGTCAATGTGCTTAAAAAAAGAACCTGTTATACATATATATACCAGACAGTGCTGAGCAGTCTTAGTCCTTGCCTCAATTCATTCAGTCCTCAACTGGATTAACAGCAACAATAGTGCCTTTGGAGCCAGATCCAGCCCTCACCGGGATAAAGAGAAGCCCGATGCTACTCCCCTTCTCAAGAGCTTGCTTTCCTTTTAGCAAGCCAAGACTCTCATGTGAAGCAGTGAAAACATAAAGATGGTGTGTTCATGTCTGATCAGCTCTAACAGGGCTAACTACTGGAGCCATCCAAGAAGGGATGTGGAGGAGGGATATTCCTGTGGCCTAGAAGGTTGCCCACTGCTTGAGAGATGGGGACCTCACTGTGTGAACAAAGGCCTGGAGGGAGTGTGAGGCTGTGGTCTAGCGGGGTGCAAGGGGCCACCAGGCCAAATGGGAGGGGAGAGAGGAGGAGATGGGAGTAGAGCAGGCTAGATGGGGCTGTGTCCGTGGGCCAGGCCAGGAAGCTGGTCTATATCCTGTGGGTGGGGGTCCACAGAGTTTATGAGAAGAGGCAGGTGGAGATGGTGTCATGAGAATGCTCTTCTGGCAGCCAGTGCTGGGGTAGACTGAGGAATGGAAACAGGCCATTGGTTAGGCCTCTATAGGCTCAGGGTAGAAGGTGGTTAGGAAGCAGGCAAGTACAGAAGGGACATTTTTAAGGAGAAATTGTCAGGGCTTGATGACTAATTGGCTACCTGGGCAAATACCTTCTTCTAAGAGCTTGTTTCTTAGTTTATTACATTTCTTTGTATTCTTGTCTCAAAAGGAGAACCACACCAGATTCACTTCTTAATGTAGGCCTAACCAGTATCCAGTGAGACAGAAATGTAACTTCTTCATTTTCTGCCACGATCCAGTAATAATCTTAGTAACCTGTAGTTTTGACTATGGAGTAATAAATACTAATACAGGGAAATCATGAAAGACGTGTCCTTAATGAGTTAAGAGAACCTCAGGATTTCTTGGGTCGGGGAAGGTCTTTGTTAAACACCTCTCAGGTTCTGGGCACTGTGAGGGACGCTTGACATTGCTTTTCTATTTATTTCCCCCAGTGGCCGGGCAGTTAGGGGATCATGCTGCTTGTATAGATGACAAAGCCAGGGCTCAAAGCTACAAAGCAAGTCCATGGCAGAGCCAGGATTATTTCCAAGCTGTGTCTAAGTCACCTGTCACTAGTTGCTGTCATTACGGAGAGCAGATGTGTTTTTCACAGAAGCTCTGATTATCTCTCACCGAGCAAGAAATTTGGGCCGAATTAATAGAGTGGCCCAGTGTGGCAGTTCTTGGGTATTCATGCATACTTTTCCATTTTTCTTAAAATGATCAAAGTACTAGTATTCCCGGGCTCCCTCAGGATCCTGGAAATCAAAATGTCAAACACTCAACCTGAAGTACCTGTTTGTCATGCTTTTTTGCCATCTCTCCACCACCTGGGGCGTCAGCTGTGTCTCGAGGGTCTTCATTCCCGACAGCTTGTGCGGGACCACGATTAGCATGCTGATGCCGCCCACATACTCCAGCTGCAGGACGTCGCAGTCCAGCTCCTGGTCATTTGTCGCCAGGAAGCTCCCCTTGGTCTGCATCATGGAGACCTTGACCACCTCTCGCTCGTTCAGCCTGAAGTTGTGGTTGTGGGTCATTTCTGTTGGGAATTTATTCACCCAGGAACCTATAAAGTCAACAGAAACGGGGCTTTCGTGAAAATGTTGAGAGCAGTGGTCCTCACACGTAAGCATGCATCAGAAGCCCCTGGAGGGCTTGTTTGGACTGCAGGTCCCACCCCCAGAGTTTCTGATCCCAAAAGTCTGGTTTGGGCCAAGAACTGGCATTTCTCGCCTGTTCCCAGGTGATGCTGATGCTTCTGGTCTGCAGACCACACTTTGAGAAGCACAGTTTTAGAGGATTCTAAGGTCAGAGCGCTAACATACGTGTAGGAAGCATGGTAATGGGGGAGGAAAAGTAGATTGGAGTAGATTCTGGGTTAGATTCTGACACTAACTAGGTGTAGACCAGCCGTGGGCAAACTACGGCCCGTGGGCCGGATCCGGCCCGTTTGAAATGAATAAAACTAAAAAAAAAAAAAAAAAAAAAGACCGTACCCTTTTATGTAATGATGTTTACTTTGAATTTATATTAGTTCACACAAACACTCCATCCATGCTTTTGTTCCGGCCCTCCGGTCCAGTTTAAGAACCCATTGTGGCCCTCGAGTCAAAAAGTTTGCCCACCCCTGATGTAGACCCTAGCACAGTGATGGCGAACCTATGAACTCTTTTTTTTTTGTTGATTTTTCTTTATTAAATGGCATTTAAATATATAAAATAAATATCAAAAATATAAGTCTTTGTTTTACTATGGTTGCAAATATCAAAAAATTTCTATATGTGACACGGCACCAGAGTTAAGTTGGGTTTTTCAAAATGCTGACACACTGAGCTCAAAAGGCTTGCCATCACTGCCCTAGCAAGACACCTCACTTGCCCGAGCCTCTCCTTGTTCGTTTGCAAAGTGAGTAGCTTTTAGCTCATGGCAGATCTGTTTTGGTGGCTTTTATCCCTCACACTCTGCAATTCTCTAAGAACTAGCAAGACACATTGGTGATGCTGCCATCAAGACCTTCACTTTAGATTTGGGCACAGCGCTATGTATCCAAGAAGTACGTGACTAATTTAGTTCTAGGATGCTAGTAACTAGTAATGAGGGATGCTTGACAGATGAGAATTGGTGATGTCAGGCATTCTTTTAAGCACCTTTCCTGTATTCCCTCATTTTCTCCAGCAACCATACAGAGGTGGGTGCTTTTTATTATTAGCTCCATTTTACAAATGAGGAAACAGGCACATAACAGAACAACTTCAAGGTTTGCAGCTGGTGGGTAACAGAGCTGAATGAGATAAGCAAGAGGTTCATTTGCAGGAGGTTAAGTGCCCAGTCAGTCACCGGTGACTGACACTATACTTTCCGTCCGGAAGATAAAACAGGCTGGGCGCTTAACGTGTTAAACACTACCTGCTTCTGATTGTAGCTAAGTTTCCTTCTCCCTGAGCCGGCCTCTGCCCCGGAGTTGCAGCACTATTGACACGGGCAGTTCTCTGTGCTGGGCAGCTGTCCTGCGCATTGTAGGATGTTTAGTGGCATCCGTGGCCTAACTCCTGAAGCTGTTCCTAGATGCCAGGAGTGCTTCCCCCTGCGTCCCAGGTTGTTGTGAAAGCCACAAACGCCTCTTGACATTTGCCCTGGGAGCACAGTTGTCCCCTGGTTGAGAATCACTATTCTTTCTGCTGAAGCTGTCACGTGTCTCCTGGATTCTTTCCTTTGCCTTCCTGTTGAGGCCGAATCTCTGTTTTATTGTGCTTTACAAAGTGGTTGTAACATTTAAATTAAAATAAAAATAGTAACAAATTTGGGGGCTAGAGATTAAAATTCCTCTTTGAGACTCTCCTTTGATAAGCATCCATGAAAGACTGGATGTTACTAGCATTTCTTCCCTCTGACTCCCAGGATTAAATTAAGTGACTGAAGTTTCAATATGATGGCAAAAAGAAGCACCTATATTTGCCACTTTTACACTTTTGGGGACACTGGTTATTGAGTTCAGGAGATTATAAAGTGACCATCTTAGCTGTTTCTCCAGCCCCTTTCCAGTTAGGATGGCTTGCTGCTGTGTGTCTGCCTGCTCAGCACCCGGCCAGCCCAATGCAGAGGCTCTTGGGGCCCAGAGGTACCCCACAGACTTGTAGGACTGAAGGCTTTGGTGCACAGATGCTTGCACTGGCCTGTTCTAAAGGCATTCCTAAACAGAATTCAATTGCTTATAGAAGTTAAATAATATTGTACATACTTAATATATAATATTGAAATCTACAGTTTGACTCTTCCGAGTTCATTGAGACTTCCCAGCATGCCATGCACTGGGCTAAAGTGTGGCACCACTGTCTCTTGCAGTGCTGCTCCCAGCCCTGTCAGAATAGGTGTTATCTCTGTGATAAAGGTGAGGAACCACGTCACAGAGATGGTGAATGACTTACCCAAAGCCACACACGTAAGGGGTGGTGAAGCCAGGGCTTAGACTGCAATCTGCTCACTTCTAAAGCTGCTAGCCAGCCACAGAGATATGTCTGTGTACATACATATAGGTTTCCCCACTACCCAAAAATAGAGCCGTCCTGTGAAACCTTGTATAAGCCAAAGTGATGTCAAGTGAAGAGTGCCTGTATTCCTTAACTGAAAGAAATCTGAAGAGGATTTTCGCTTTTACAGAAAAAGCTGTTGCTATACTAATGTAGTTCTTTTGTAAAAGCAAAGTGGTAACTTCCAAAAAGTTGTGTGTCTGTCACAAGCCTGTTAGAACTCAGCCTTTGGTCCCCGCCCCCCAGGACAGTGCTGTGCCTGACTTTTGTGGGGAAGGGGGGAAGCCCAGGGTCCAGCTCATTCCTGTGGTCTTGGCTTCCTCAGCGCCCCCTTGCCCATCTAGCAGAATGCCTGCCTGGCACAACTGTTGGGAGGTCTTGGCATAGGCACAGAGCAGTGTGTTGGCCTGTTGAGGGGCGCTGGCCCCGTAGCAGCAGCCAGGAGAGGGCCTTAGTCCTTTGCCTCTCAGGCTGGTGCCTACTAATTCTTGGTGGCAGAGAGGAAAGTGTCACAGAGACCCGTTGTGATGCTGGCTCGTTCCTGTCTCTGCCCTCCAGCCCTCTAGCCTTGTAAGGTAGAGGTTTCTTGTTTAGGTCCCTGAGGGCATTTTAAAGAGAATCTGGATTTTACAGACCGATGCCCATTTACTTCTAGGGCTCCAGGGGTCCTGTGTGTGTATAGTGAGGGGGAGTCACCTCTGTAAAAAGTGCTCTGGGCCCAGCGTCGACCTATGAACCAGAAGGTCATGGTTCGATCTCTATGTGCAGGAGACAGCCAATCAGTGATTCTCTCTCATCATTGGTATTTCTATCTATCTCTCCCTCTCCCTTCTTCTCTGATATCATTAAAAAATAACGTGTTTTGGTGTCTGGCCCAGAATAGTTGCTCTAGAAATAAAAGTTTATTTGCCCCTACGCCTGCCCGTTAGTGCAGTGTCCCAAAAAGAGTTGTAGGTGTTAATGTCAGTTATTCAAGCTGAATAGTTTTCACTTCAGCCTTTCATCCATATTCCTGCTTACTGAAAATTGGGCAAGGAAATGAAAAAACTCCAGACTGGCCCAATACTAAAAAGGTTTTTGTATTATTTTTTCCAATTTAACAAGGTGCTAGAGATGTCCCTCCTGGGGCGGCCCTGGCCCTGTCCCTTACTAGCTTTGCACTCAGTGATATTTTATTTCTCTGTACTTTGGTGTCTCTATCTGTAAAATGGGGACACTAATAATAGTACCAACCTCCCAATGTTGTGAAGATTCAGTGAGTGTGAAAACACGAAGTTAGGGCTCAAGTAAATGTCAGCTCCTACTGTCACCTCATCATGGTCATGCCTCTCTCTGTGAGCTGACCTTGTGTCTTGGTTTCCTGGATAAATCAGAGCTAGAATATAGTTCTGGCATTCAACCCACCTGCATGTGTACTAAGAATATGTTGCGACTTTGCTTTGAGAAACATAAAGCTACTTCTTACCTTTAAAGTAGATGCAGTTTAAAATCATCATCTCAGTGGCTGGGTCTATATTCTCCAGAGCATCTTTGATGAGGCCCTTGGTGAGTTTCAGAATGTGGTTGTTGGTTTTTGATATGAAGGCAGGGTCTGAGAAGTCCGCTGCTTGGGCCTCGGCAAAGTAGTATTCTTTTACTTTAGTTTTGAAGTCATTCAGGATTGGAAATTGCTTCTGGATGTAAAGGTCATTGACTGACCGCAGTGTGTACCCAAAATTCCTCCTGAAGAGGCGATGAGTCAGTTTACGAAAGAGATTATGAATGGTCATGATTTCATACTTGCTGCTGGCATTGACAAAGTCTTTAAAATGCAAAATTGAGTGTACTTGTTCATGAGTCTCCCCCTTCAGGCCCAAGGAAAGCATACCCATGGCGGTGGAAATGCCCACAGGGGCTATGAAGATGTTGTCAGAAGGACTGGCCTGCTCCCTCAGTGCTCGGTAAAGGTTGAAAGCGAACTTAGCATTGAGGATGTTAAGGCGCTGGATCCGGCTCTTGCCGTGGAAGAGCTGGAGGATGTTCCCAGCACTGGCCTCTGAATCTGTGGGTGAAACCACGTCAATGATGTCGATGTAATCGTCATCTTCACCGAATAGCTTCTCCAGATCCAGATAATCCTCGTCCTCCTCCCCCTCTGTGATCCAGTCGTTGGTGACCGTGTTTTCCTTGTGGAAGTCGGCAGCGAGAAGGGGCGTGCTCAGGTTTTTGCTATTCACCTGCCCCCCCTGGGGATCCACAGACTCAGAACCGTCCCCTCCTTTCTCAAGCTGATCCACCTGGCCATTGCTCCCACACACAGATATTAATATGAGAGAAACAACGAGGGGTTGGAACGGGCATTTCATTTTGGCAGAGCTAAAGCTGGAAGGAAAAACACGACATGTGAGAGTCAGCTTAGCAGACCCCACCCCACCTCTGCAGTGCTTTCTAGTAGGTAGGAGTCCTGGAGGCTTTGACCCTGGGAGTGCCAGCCTTTAACCATTTTAGGATTATGGATAAAGAGAATCTGGTGAAGATAAGCCGATACTAACATTGCATGCGGACTTCATAAACCTGCCCGAAGGATCCATGGGCCCCTACATGAGAATCCCTTCTTTAAAGGTTTGCAGAGAACTGTTACCATCTAGAATCCTGGGGCTCAAGAGCCCTATGGAGTTTCTTTTTCATTCATTCACTAAACTTTGTCTCCTATCTTCACACAACCTGTTAGGCACTGGAAGTATAAAGGTCTCCCCCACCCAGGGGCTCACCAGCCAGGTGGGAGACAGATGTGCACTAAAGAAGGTGGGGTGCGTGATGCAGATCTGGGGTGCAGTGCTGCCTCCTACAATAGGAGTGGGGTACCCAGAGAGTCAGGGAAGCTTCACCAAGAGGTGGGGTTTGAGTGGAGGTGTTGAAAATATGTATGGGCCAGGCTTTCTGAAAACAGATATTCTAAAGGTATTTGAAATTTGTGTAGTCTTGGAGGGTTAGTTTGCAGAAGATTTGGAACTTGTCCGTAACAGAGACCCCCTCCAGGCTTGTGAAGTGTGACGGGTGGGCTGAAATGTGTTGGGGCTACAGGCTGTGCTTGCTGCAGGTGTGCTTTTTTTCTCCTTTGTGTTCAGCTGGCTGCCACCGCTGTCAGGAGGAGCTTGGTGTATCTTACTTCACTGCTTGTAGCATGGCGTTAGGAATAATCTCACTAGGCATATAGTGAGATTAAAGAGGGGCACTCTCCTTAAGTGAAAAAGATAAGTTTTAGTACATACCCTGTGGTAAGCCTGTCTTTATCTACTCATCCTCTGCCTGTTTTAAGAAAGGATTTGACTTGGCTGCCAAATGGCTTTGTCTTTCTCTTACTCATTTCCTGGGTTATTAATTGCATCTCTGCAAACCTTTATTAGATGAGCTGTTATTTAATGCTTCTGTATTCTGTCAGGATGATGACATTGTTGTAATGCTATACAAGTGCACATTATCCCAACTTCTGATCACCCCAGAAACAGGAGTTGTGACTTATTAGGTTTGTTGTGTGTGTCCCATCTCCTGTTCGATATTTGAGGACCAGAATATCTGCTTCCAGTGGAGGCCAGATAAGAGTTACTGCTCCTGTTAAGTAAATACTTGGACTTGTTAGGCCTGAAGATGGGGCTAATGGTATGGATACCCCACTTGAAATGTTCTCAGTTTGATGTTGATGTTGCCAGGCACTATACAAGGAACTTTGTCTATGTAACTTCATCCTCACAGCATTTTACAGATCAGGACACTGAGCCTCACATCCATATGAGTGGTTGTAGCTAGATTGGCACCAAGTTGGATGAACCCTCCCACCCCCTCATGGCGGAGTGCTCTGCCTGTTTGCCCTGGATCACCAGCACTGGTTTCCCTACCCTTCTTAGTCTCTCCCTCCTTGTGTCTTCCCCTACAGTCCTTTTAAAATTACCACCTCAGCTGTTTTATTTGCAACCGAGAGGCTTTTGAATTGCGTGTTTTGGGGAGGGAAAGGCATAGTCTCCAGCTTTGAAAATCCCTGTTGTTTTTTCATGCAACCCCTCCCCATCCCCAAGCATCTAGCTGAGGCTGCAGTGAAACGATTTCTAATGTGTGTGGCTGCAAGCAGAACTAGGCCCAGTTTCCAGATAGAATTTGGCATAGGTATTGATGGCAATACATTTCTAAAAGTTAGAAAAGAAGTAAGTAAGCGACTTGGTGGAAGTCTCCCTACTAGGCTGCACTGAAAAGTATTCTCGGATAAAAACAGGTTAAACAAAATAAACCCAACTTGACTAAATAAGAGTTCAGGCAAAGAAATGTGAGACGAGCCCTAACCGGTTTGGCTCAGTGGATAGAGCGTCTGCCTGCGGACTCAAGGGTCCCAGGTTCGATTCCAGTCAAGGACATGTATCTTGGTTGTAGGCACATCCCCAGTAGGGAGTGCGCAGGAGGCAGCTGATCCATGTTTCTCTCTCATCGATGTTTCTAACTATCTATCTCTCTCCCTTCCTCTCTATAAAAAATCAATAAAATATATTTTTAAAAAAAAGAAATGTGAGGCCAGATGGCGAGGCAGAGGTGAAAACATTCATGTTTTTATCCTGTGTTCCGATAATATATTCAGAAGCTTTCTTATACCCTGTTCCTGTATTATATGATGAAAAGCCAAAAATAGTTTTCATTATTCCCTTATCAGAGGAAGGAGAAAATATATCTGATATTTCCTATGGATTGAAACTAAGTATCTAAAGGTAAATCTTCCTGTTGTTTTGCCATTTAGTATAACAAGAATTATATAAGACACTTTAAAACATTCACTCGGTTATGTTTAAGCCCAGATTACTATCTTTGGAGAGAAGCGTTATTTTTGGTTACACGTCAGCACTTAACACTGGGACACCCTTGTTCCTCATAACTGTTATCTCCAGGCCCAAACAGGGCAGGGATGATGGGAGAGAAGTAACTGTCTCAAGTTTTAAAAAATCTTTAATTTTGAAATAATTTCAAACTTCCAGAAAAATTCAAAGAACAGCATAGAGAAAAAAGCCTGTGTACACTTTTTCCAGATGTCATATTTTGGAATGGTGGTTTTATTATTCTTTTTCTCTCTCCATATATATATATGTGTGTGTTTATCTGTGTGTGTACACACAGGCACACTCATACACCTTTTTTTATCTGAGCCATTTGAGAGTAAGTCCCTTATATTTTGTCTCTCTAACTTTTAATTCTAATGTTCCAGGGAAAAATGCCTGAGAACAAGGATATCCTTATACATCATCACAGTAGTTATCCAAAGCAAATGACTTAACATAGGTATAATCTTTTCTTACTCTAATTCCTGTTTTTAATTTCATTAATTGTCCCAATAATGTAACTGAAAATTTTTTATAATAAGCAGATTAAAAAATAAAACATTTTTCCATTTCTAAGATAGTATAGAAAGCTTTTGAAATTGTAATTTGATAGAGAAATGCACCAGTTGCCCATCTCTAACCACAAATGAGAATTTATAATCAGTAGAAATGTTAGAAACAAACTCACCTCTGTGCTTCTGTGAAGTGTGTTTCAGAGATGAAATCAGCCAAGGTCATCAGCACAATTTCAAAGTGAACTTTGGTGCTGGGCTGTTGCGTATCTTCCAAAGTAAATATGTCCCAAATCAAACACCACTCAACTAGCTTTGTCAGCACATACCCCTCAACTGTGTCTTTGGTTACTTCTGAGTGACTTGTGACTCCTCGGCTCCAGTTCTGGTGTAGCTGGCGTTTTGAATGCATGACTGTCACTGTGTCGATGGGCTGATGGAGCAGTCTCGCGAAGCCACCATAGAGATGCTTTTCAGAGCTTGGGGGCTGGGTTACTTCAGGGCTGGTAGCTGTTCTGCTTCCATGAAAGTAAAGGTCACTGTGAATTCTGCCTGTAGGATGAATCACAGTGCCTGAGTTCGTCCTGGCCTCCAGGGCTGACATGGCTTCGAGGCAGGCGGTTCCGTGAGCTCAGTGACAGGGGAAGAGAGAGGATGAGATTTGTGACTTACAGCATAGGGAGACCTTTCTTCTGTCAAGGGTCACTGTCTTCTCTGCCAGAATTTGCAGCCCAGTTCTCCTGTCCATTGTAAGACTGCGGAGCAGGGCTTTCCAAGCTCAGGTCCACCTAGGCCAGTGGTCGGCAAACCGCGGTTCACGAGCCACATGCGGCTCTTTGGCCCCTTGAGTGTGGCTCTTCCACAAAATACCACGTGCGGGTGTGCACGTATAGTGCGATTAAAACTTCGTGGCCCATGCGCAGAAGTTGGTTTTCAACTGGGGTGAGTCTATTGGCGTTAGAAGAAGTGGGGGGTGTCGGTTGGTCGGTGGGGCGACAGCAGACGCGGCGCAGGCAGGCCGCAGGATACGCAGCGCGGGAGGCGCGCAATTCATGCACGAGTTGAGTGAGCCAGTCAGTCAGCAGTCTCATGGTGCAGTGGTTAGTGCTAGTCGTGTCCGCAAATTGCGCGCGTGTGACAAAAGTACCTACTCGAAGCATAAAGTTACCTGTATTTTTCCAACCAGCTGCATATCCTACAGGTATTTTTGTCATAAATTTAAGAATAGATGAAACAAGTATACAAGACGAGTGTGGATGGGAGAGTTGGAAGGGGTCGACCTGAGCGAACGTACCTCAATCAGATTGAGGACGTCTTTAGCAAAGGCCAGCTTAGGAGTACCCTAATTAAGTTAATAACAATGTACCTACCTATATAGTTTAAGTTTAAAAACTTTGGCTCTCAAAAGAAATTTCAATCGTTGTACTGTTGATATTTGGCTCTGTTGACTAATGAGTTTGCCGACCACTGACCTAGGCATTCACAATCTGTGGGGCTATGATTTGTTTATTTGTATTTTTTAAAATATATTTTTATTGATTTCAGAGAGGGAGGGAGAGGGAGAGAGAGAGAGATAGAAACATCAATGATGAGAGAGAATCATTGATCGGCTGCCTCCTGTACGCCCCCCACTGGGGATCGAGCCCACAACCCAGACGTGTGCCCTTGACCAGAATCGAACCTGGGACCCTTCAGTCCGCAGGCCTACGCTCTATCTACTGAGTCAAACCGGCTAGGACTGTTCATTTGTTTTTAACTTTGTAATCTAAAATATTATAAGAATATTCTGAATTGTCTGGAAAACCAATTTATGACAGAGTGCTGCTCCCTGATTTCAGTACCCTTGAGTGTGTTTGGTGCTGTCACCCACAGAAGTGAGAGTGAGACTCAGGGCAATCTGCAGGTGTGCAAGGGGCCTGCAGGGGGCATCTGTGTGTTGCTTATTGTGATAAATTCTGGCATGTTAAAGGGCTGTCTGTTTTTTGAGTTCAGGACTCAAAAAATGTTGGTTGCCAGCCAGCATGGCTCAGTAGTTGAGTATCAACCTATGAACCAGGAGGTCACAGTTCGATTCCTAGTCAGGGCACATGCCCAGGTTGCGGGATCGATCTCCAGTGTGGGGCATGCAGGAGGCAGCTGATCAGTGATTCTCTCTCATCATTGATGTTTCTATATATAGCTCTCTCTCTCTCCCTTCCTCTCTGAAATAAATAATACACACACATATATATTTTAAATGTTGGTTGGAACTTGGTCAGCTTTGGCACTTACTAGTAGTAGCCCCTCATTAACTGTGCTTTCGTGGCAGTGTCCTGTGTGGCACTGGGCTTCTTAAATAGGAAGCTCCTGTTCATTGCTGCCCTCCTTTGCATTCCTCCACCTCCTCAGCCCCTTCCCAGGGTCCACCTGCACCCCTAAGTGTCTCAACTGGCTTCCCAGGGACATAGTATTCTGGTGGCTTTTGAGAAAAAGCTGTTCCTTCTCCCACACAGCATGTTACCAAGCCCTAGGCCAGCTCCTGCACCTTCCCTGAGATTGTGAAAAGAACACGTCTAGGGCAGAACTCTAAGAAGTACAGGCAACTTAAGGAAGAACATAGAAACTCCTGTCAATTCAACCATCAGAAACAATTATTAATATGCAGCTGGTATTTCCCCTTCTTTTTCTATTAATATGTGTTTATACACATATATTTTAAACCTATATCATATTACTTATACATATTACTTATACTTATCATATTATTTTTATGATAAGTATCCTCACCTGAGCCCTCGCCCCAGTTCATTGTTGCCTTCCCCTAAGTATTCCATGCCCTCCACATTCCCAGGCTTTGGGCTGATGCTGGACAGTCTGCTCTCTGTTCTCTGCTTGGCTAAGTGTACTTGCGACATTAAGACTCATGACACTTTTCCAGGAACTCCACCCACTGTGCTTGCTCACCTGCCTCCAAATTAGGCAGAAAGACATTAAAGTGCAAAAATGGTGTTTTTCACCTCCCGGTGAAAATTAGCTAATAAATGTTTGCTGAATGAATGAAGGTTAACTGAGGAACTTACCAAGTGTTGGTTACTGCTCATTGTGCCTTTTCCTATCCAGTCTAATGGACAGGTTCCTGAGGATGCTCTTGAAGAATGAATCTGTGGTTGATTTCACTTCTGTAGGTTTTAGGGTTTTTTGAGTAAATAACCTTTTCTCCCTGTCTCCTTGGCACATCAGCTTACCCGACGGTTGCCGCCCATCAAGGAAGCTAAGCCACGGTTGCAGAAGCTCTTCCGGGACTTCTGGCTCTATTCTGTTCTGATGGGATTTGCCGTGGAGGGGTCAGGTAGGGGCATGTCCACTTTTCCAGGGAAGACAGCGTGCAGAGTGAAAACAAAGGTGAGGTAGGCCTCAACCTATTTTGAATGTGCACACATTTTAAATTAGCGCAATGCAGCTGCTGCTTCCTACAAGTATTTGCAAATGTTACACCTCCCAGATGTGGTTTAGGGTCTGAGACTACCACATAGCTTAGGAAAAACTTGTGTAAGTTATCCAAAAGATTTGTATCTATGCCAAATTTTGGGGAAAACTGACTTAAACAAGGGACCCATGACTCTAGAAATTGCCAGTGTCAGCCCCACCGTAGTGCTTCATGACCAGGGCTGGCATCTCACTCCTGTGCATTCTCTTCCAGGACTCTGGCCAGAAGAATGGTACGAGGGCGTCTGTGAAATAGCCACCAAGTCCCCCCTGCTCACCTTTCCCAGCAAAGAGCCACTGCGGTCTGTCCTCCAGTATAACTCGGCCATGAAAAACGACACAGTCACCCCCGTAAGGATGCTTGCCCTCCCAAGGGCAGATGGTGCAGCACAGGGCTTTTGCTGAGCAGTCTTGAATAATTAGAGCAGGTCCTTTCATTTAACATGAAATAGCCAGAATCAGCCCCTGGGGTTTGTGTCTCCTGGGGGAGGGCTAGCTTCCCCTCCAGAGCCCACGTGAGGCCTCAAGTGTTCATTTCCCTCTAGGCTGAACTGAACGAGCTGCGCAGCACCATCATCAACCTGCTGGATCCTGCCCCCGAAGTGTCTGCCCTCATCAACAAGCTGGACTTTGCCATGTCCACCTATCTCCTGTCTGTGTACCGGCTAGAGTATATGAGGTAGACAAGCCTTCACCTCCCGCACATGTACATTTGCGCTGGTTTATGTTTTCGCACCTTCCAGGCATGGGACTTGCATGGAACTTTTTTTCAATCCCTACCAAGATATGCAAGCTTTCTTAAAAACAAACAAAACACTCCCTTTGCTTTTCTCCTTCCTGAGCACCAAACATCTAATCATTGCCCAGGTGTCTAAACTCTGGTATTATCCTTTTCCCAGAGGGAATAGGCTTCTGAGCAATCACAATAGATGCTGCAAACTCAGTCCAGTTGCCTGGGAGAGGGCCCTGTTGGAAACCAGCCCTCACCGAGACACCCATTCAGCTGGCTTCCAGGATCACAGTAGGAAATGGGAAGGTGCCTGTCCAAAATAATCCCATAGGTGGCCTGATGCTTGGGATGCATCGTAGCCACAGCGGACCTAACAGCTATAATAATTGTAATGATCTATAATTGTCATCATGACAGTGTCAGTATTAGCTTGAACTGAGTGCCTTAGTACATTTACACACTCTTCAACAAGCCTATGAGGTAGGCACTCATACCCTTTTTGCAGATTAGTTAGTTGCAGTTAAGTGAGACTAAGCAGTTAAGTTAGTTGCCCAAGGTAATAATCCCTAGTTGAGATTGAAACATATGTAGTCTCTTAAGCACTGTATCAGGTTGCCTCTCGTAAGTGAAGGCTGGAAGAAGCAGCCAGGATGCTCAGAATTCAGCTGTCTATGGCTGCCATTATGGACGCTACAGACCCACCGAGATAAGGCAGAGGCATGCTGCCCTGTAGCCAAATACACGAGCCACAGAGTGATGCACCCCTGTCACCAAAAAAGGTCGGATTACACTTAGCCTGTTTAAGTCACAGGATAGAATATCATAGAATAATGTCTTTCTCAAATGGTTTGGAAAAGAAAATATTAATTCTTAAAAGGAAAGATATTTGGAAAACACAATTATTTTAACCTTATTTGGTGCTACAAAACCTGGTAAAAAGTCACACTTGAAAGCTCAACGTGTAAAATAGATTAAGGCAGCCCGAGGACCCCATAGCAGAGCAGAATTTTTTTTTTGATATCCTCAGAAAACCGTAAGTTCACCACCACACAATCTGCCGGGAAGAGCAGAATTTAAAAACGAGTGACTCATTCTTCCCAGAGTCTCACACAGAGCTAAGGAAGTTTTGACTTGCTTTTCTTTTTTTCATTGTAATTGTTTTTTGTTTTGTTACAAAAGTAATATGAGAACATTACACAAAAACTTGGATATAAGTAGAGGGGAAAACAACCCTGATCTCACCACCATCCCCTATGTACAATAATACATTTTTAAAGAAAAACAAGTCATACCAAATGTGTGGCTACAACAGATGCTCTCAATCTCATATACCTGCTGCAGGAAGGGCTGTCTCCTGCTTCCTCACAAGTGTGCCCATGAATGGTGAGCTCAGGCTCTCTGTCAGGCTGTTGACTTGGCTGGCAGACGAAGGCTGAGGGGACCGGCCCGCAGCGGCTCCCATGAGCCCAGCTCCTGCCGTGTGCTGCCTGCCAGTCCCCAAGACCCTCTGCTAGAACAGAGAAGCAAACCTGAAGCCTTTATTCAAGAACCTGGCTCAGATTCTCAGCCACTAGTTATTGGGAGAACTAGTAAAAATGTGAGAAATTGTGTTGAAGCTGTGTGCACATGAACACTCGAAACCGCATATGCCTAAAGCCACCAAGCTTGACCCACTGAAGCATAACTGTCTAAAGGTGGGTGCCCACAGACACTGAGGAGCGCTGGCCTGTGTTTGTGCCTGCATTCTCCCTGGGGAGCCCCCCAAACTCTGAACAGCTCATCACAGGGGCCACAGTTCAAGCACATACCTTTCTTTCCTTTCTCTTTTTCCCCAAGGTTAAAGATATTTTTTATTCTAAAAACAAAAATGTTCAAGGTGCATAAAGTGAAATAGAGAATAAAAACATTGGGATAATAGAGGAGATGCTAAAGATGAAAAATACAAGCATCATTTTCCTGGCCCTGAATCCTCAGATACCTACTGTTGATAGCCTCTTACTTTCCCTTCTAGAAATCTTCTATGCATATGCAAGCATGTGTATCCTACACGTTCACCAAGTACACAGAGGCCTTTAGGAAACACATTTCCCCCACACCTTGTTCTTCTCATCTAACCATTTGTCTTGGGTATTTCTCTGTAGCGGCACATACAGAGACGCCTCTCGTTTTGGTGGCTGTGTGATGTGCCAGTGGATGGATGTACTCTGGTTTATCTGACCAGTCTCATGATGATGGACAGTCAGCCAGGGCTGTTAGGAGAATCCTCATGCATATAACCCTTAAGATCTGTCACTACTGGTGGGCTGCTGGGTGGAACAGTGTGGGAATGTTATGGTAGGTGGTGGACATCACCCTTTAGGAAGTCCATGTCAGCATTTCTCCCTCTAAATGGGGTAGCCCATCCATTCCTCACAGCCTCACCATTCCTGGGCAGTATCTAGACCAGGGGTGGGCAAACTTTTTGACTCGAGGGCCACAATGGGTTCTTAAACTGGACCGGAGGGCCGGAACAAAAGCATGGATGGAGTGTTTGTGTGAACTAATATAAATTCAAAGTAAACATCATTACATAAAAGGGTACGGTCTTTTTTTTTTTTAGTTTTATTCATTTCAAACGGGCCGGATCCGGCCCGCGGGCCGTAGTTTGCCCACGGCTGATCTAGCCTGTGACAGGGAAGGCCTGGATTTTTCAAAATTTACTCAAAGCTGTTCTCTCCTTGTTAGGGTTTTGCGCTCAACAGATCCCGACCGCTTCCAGGTCATGTTCTGCTACTTTGAGGATAAAGCTATTCAGAAAGACAAGTCTGGTAAGTTTATTATTGTGGTACTTGTGTGATGAACTGAGCTTTATAAGGTAAAAAGGGATACTACTCCCTATTTTCTGTCCGTGTGGAAAGATCAATATAAAACATATAACCTTAAAAAATACATATCTTTGTGACTCTGCCACTACTGCAAGAGGCCTAAGAGCAGAAAGAGCATCACTCTTGCCCACCATCAATGCTCAAGTGTGCTCCAGCCCCCAGATTTCAGCCCCTAATACTATCCTCTGCTCAAAGGATCCTGGGCTCCTTAGATGGTCGTTGTTGGACCAGGAGCATCTTGTTGCCAAGGAACAGTCATGCCTTTTAAAGTCCAGAGCAGAACCAATTTAAAGGGACTCCCAAAAGAAAAATTATCAAATTTGAACATGAATAAAACATTTTTATTATTTTGCTTAAAAGAAAATCACATATACTAGGGTGTGTGTGTGTGTGTGTGTGTATAAAATATTAGTTCTTCCATTAAGTATTTGTGAGATAAAGACATGCAGTTTCCATTGTAATCAGGAAAGAGCTATACCGTCTAGGGAAGAAGGTCATGCCTGGTCTCAGAGAGGGACCAGGTAGAAAGGGCAGGTGATGGACAAAGCATCCTACCAAGTAGCCAGTTAGAAATGCTCCATTAGCCAAGGGAGAGCGTGGTGTGGTCACAGCCCCTGTTCCTCACTGAGAAGGGCTCCTTGGTAGTCCTGCTGGTTATGAAGAGACCCCACTTAGGACCATAAGTGTTTCCCAGGACACTGTCAGGCCAGACCACGCCCTGATAGGATGCAAGGAGGAGGGCACTTAACTTCTGTGCTGTTTTCCTTGGTCTAATAATGAGCAAATATCAGACAGACCTAAATTGAGGACCCTCCTACACAATACCTGTGCTCTTCAGAAATGTCAAGATCATTGAGGAATCAACATAGATTGGCGGAGACCAAGGAGACACGATGAGTAAATGCCATGTGGCATCCTGGATTGGATCCTGGAACAGAAAAGGGATACATGCTAGTGGGAAAATTGGAGAAATCCATATAAAGCCTGAAGTTTAGGAAATCATATCATATCAATTTCCAATTCTTAGTTTTGACAAATGCAATGTTAATATCAGGGGAAGCTGGGTGGAGGGTGTGTGGGAACTCCTCAGTAAGTCTAAAATTATGTCCAAACAAAACATTTGACAGTAGCTGGGCTTGGTCCCTTTCTGTTGATGCTCCTGACCCTTCTTGTTTTAGGGATGATGCAGTGTGTGATCGCCGTCGCAGACAAAGTGTTTGAAGCCTTCCTAAACATGATGGCGGATAAAGTAAGCCTTGTCAGAGAGCCAGCACGTGTTTGCCGGGGGCACACGGAGGGCGCCTGCTGTACCTGTCTCTTCTGACTCTCCAGGCAAAGACCAAGGAGAATGAGGAGGAGCTGGAGCGGCACGCGCAGTTCCTCTTGGTGAACTTCAACCACATTCACAAGAGGATACGGAGGGTGGCGGACAAGTACCTGTCTGGCCTGGTGGATAAGTACGCTCATTTTCCTTTTAATGCTCTGTGTGTGTGTACACATATACCTGTGTGATCTCGATACATTATCAGTCCAGAAAAAAATGGAGTCAGAATTAAAGCTTTCAAAGCGATGCAGCCTCCCAAGAGTGCTGGCGTTTGCTGGAGTCACTAAGAGTCGCAGCTGTGCAGTCTGTCCCCTCCACCCTGGGGCCCCTCTCCAGGAGCAGACCTTGTGTCATGCAAATACTGCCATTTTCCATTTGTGCCACAATGTGAAAACATCAAGGAGCCCTGGTCATAAAAGAGAAGGTTCCCTTGGGGAGTGGGGAGTGTGGCCTGGCCACTGGGTAACCAAGACAATCGGGTTGGAAGCAGGTCACTTGGCCATGAGCAATGGGACTAGCAGGAGCCTGGGAGCTTTTCTGACTGGTGCTCTGCCTTGGAAGCCTCCTGACCTCTTACCCTCAGCTGGGCAGCCAGAAGTGGGACTCTCAGCCTCCCTTTAAGGAACGTGGGTGCCCTAGGATTTGGCTCCTGGTCCCTGAAAAGTGACTCTCGGTGCAGGTTTCCCCACTTGCTGTGGAGCGGGACGGTGCTGAAGACCATGCTGGACATCCTCCAGACCCTGTCCCTGTCGCTGAGTGCAGTAAGTGTCCCTGCCCACTATACGCTGAGCCTGATTCATGCTCCAAGTGGCTTAATGGGGGGTGGGAAGCCCAAATCCTACCCTGACCTTTCCCAGTAAGCCACAGCAAGTTTGGAAGCCTAGCACAGATGGGACGAGTTGGGGGAAGGAAGGCAAATGCTCTGCTGCCCGGCATCCCTGGAGGCACAGCTCGGCAGGGGCAGCTGGGGGAAGGCTGTTGGAAGAGGAAGTCCTTTGTGCTTTCAGGATATTCACAAGGACCAGCCTTACTACAGCATCCCCGACGCCCCCTATCGGATCACCGTTCCTGACACGTGTGAAGCCCGGGAGGTAGGCCCAGAGCGGTCCCCTTCTTAAGGGCCGTTTCACTGCCATCTTCTGTGTCTGTTAGGGCCAGCATGTTCCGCACAGCATGTCATTCAGTCTCCAGCAGTCTGAGGTGTGAGCAGTATGCGCCCTATCCCTCAGTTGCCAGGGTCGCACAGTATGAATGGGTGCCAGCTCACTCCCAGATCTGTCTGCCCCTCAGCCGTGCTGGTTCTCAGCTCTTTTCTTGGTTCAACTGCCAAACAGGTTTTCAGCTACCTGTCAGCTTACAGCATCTTAACGCTAATGAGCAAGCATGACTTTGAGACGAGCTTTACTGCTCTGAGATCTGACGTAGAGCCCTCACTGTGGCAGACTGAAGCCCAGCTCAGAGCGGTGCCACCACCATGCTGGGGCTGGTCACGTTCCAACCTCAGGGCCTCCCAGCCAAACCAGCTGCCAACAGGGACTTCCCCATGTGCGGTAGTGAGGTCCCTGTGATGGCTTTTACCTCCCTGGACCTTCCTGCTCCTTCAGTCACTAACTCAGGACTTGTGTTGCAGAGTAGCTGTGTGATGTGCTGTGAGTGTGGGCTCTGCCACACAGCCTCATGCAAGGATTACAGACCAGATGTGTTCGGGTTCCCTGTACCCAGGAGCCTTGGTGTTGGAGCACAGTCCCTCCGTTGGTTTGCTATGGCTGCCGTAACAAAGTATCACAGGCTGGGTGGCTTAAATAACAGAGGTGTACTTTCACATATTTCTGGAGGCTGAAGTTTGAGATCAAGGTGGTGGCGGTGTTGATGTCTTCTGGAGCTCTCTCCTTGGTTGGTGGATGGTTTCTTCTCCCTGCATTCTCACATGTTTGTCCCTCCGTACATGACTATGTCTTCATCTGCTCTTCTTACAAGGACACCAGTCCTGTTGGATTAGGGCCCACCCTGATCCCATTTGAATGTAATCACTTCGTTGAAGACCCTGGGTCGAGTTAGTTACGTCCTGAAGTGCTGGGGGTTAGAGCTTCCACATGGATTTGGCGGGACACAATTGGGCCATAGCTATCCACAGTGTATGGTGGGGTCCTCTGACAGCCCAGATACCCTGACCTCGGGTTGATCACACCCCTTTTCAGAGCATCGTGAAGGACTTTGCTGCACGCTGTGAAATGATCCTACAGGAGGCGATGAAGTGGGCACCTACGGTCACCAAATCCCACCTGCAGGTACTTTTTAAAAATCATCAAAAAGAAATCTTGATAAGCTCTTTCAAACCATCCAAAGAGCTTTACACAATCTCAGTACAGACAGCACTCGTGTGAACAAACCGACCAAGCATTAGTTTAGTGCCTGAGAATAATGGAAGCCTCAGAAAATGATCTGCATTGGGAGTAGGTTGTGGGGTAAGTGTGCTGTTTGGGGGTGAGGGAGGCCAGTTGATGGGATCTGTGCCTTCCTCTGTCCGCACGCCGCCCCATCAGCAGGGCTGCTCAGCAATAGAACTGCCAGACTGCCTGGGTGTGGACGGCAGGACCAGGCCCTGCAGCTGTTTCCCCAGCACTTGGCAGATAGCAAATGCTCCCAAGGAATCAGCGGTCCTCTCACATTTGCTGTGTGCCAGCCGCTCTGGGGACCAGCTTTGTCCTTGTTCACCTGGAAGCAGCAGCCAGTCAGAGGGGGGCTCTTTCTCACTCCCTGAGGGCCCCACAGCAGTCAGGAGGGGGCAGACCCAGCCCTGGAACTAGTGTTCGCTTTACTACCTCACACCTCAGTTTATCAAGTGTTGTTTTTACCTTTAAAGTAAAAGAGCATTTTTCCCTATTCCAGGAATATCTAAACAAACATCAAAACTGGGTGTCGGGGCTGTCCCAGCACACAGGGCTGGCCATGGCCACCGAGAGCATTCTTCACTTCGCCAGCTACAACAAGCAGAACACAACTCTTGGGGTATGTGAAGGGGCTCACTGCTCCCCAGGAGCCCTGTGTAAGGGAAGGACCAGTGTGGGGGAAGGGCCAACGCTGATGTGTATTTTCATGAAAGCCACCTGGGCACCCACAACTGCCTGTGTGAGGCGCTCAAAGCGTCTGTTGGTAGATCGGAATCTTGTGAGCGCTCCCCAGCTTCAGAGAACAGCTGCTCAGTCACGCAGGCATTTCCTCACTGTCTTCTGTTTTGAAAATATGGACTGATGGAGGTAAGCTTGATTCACTCATGAGGTCAGATTTGGATTTCTGCGAGTCCACATCCTTGAGGAAGGAAACTGATCTGTGGTAGACACATCAGCAACGTTTATAGTCGTGTTGACTTGCGACAACGGGCATTGGGTGCTGAATTTCAGCTTCATCTTGTTCTGCTCGAGATTAGTTCAGAGGGCAGCACATCCAGGGTAGTGCTTTCTGAAGTAAATTAGGGCCTAGGGTCAAAGTAGGGTTGAGAACGGGTGATCTGACGGTTGCATTTTGTTGTCTCCCAACCTCAGGGCCCAGCAGGGGCTCTGTGCTCCCTTGGTGCTTCTTCACTCTCTCAGGGGGATGGGGAGGATGCCTGCCTCTCCCTTAAGGATTGGGTGTGGTGGAGGTGCAGCCCCAGGGAGGGAGGCCGCAGGACTGCCCTGTGACCTCGGAGCAAGGGAGGAGCCCATTAGCAGAGCCAGAGGCCAGTGTCTGTTTACCCATGTCATCCTCGGAGCACTCACCTAAGGTCACTGTCTTTTCTCTGAAGAAAAAAGCATCTCAACACAGCAGAGGCCAGGCTGCCACCCGCAGGCCTTCCTGCTCCTGCAGGGCCCAGTGGCATTGGCTCAGCTCCCCAACCTTGGTCTCTCCACTAATCCAAGGACACAGGCAGCAGCCAGAAGCAGGGCTCACAGACTAAGAATGCATGTGACTGCCAAAACCGGTTTGGCTCAGTGGATAGAGCATTGGCCTGCGGACTGAAAGGTCCCAGGTTCGATTCCGGTCAAGGGCATGTACCTGGGTTGCGGGCACATCCCCAGTAGGAGATGTGCAGGAGGCAGCTGATCGATATTTCTCTCTCATCGATGTTTCTAACTCTCTATCTCTCTCCCTTCCTCTCTGTAAAAAAAATCAATAAAATATATTTAAAAAAAAAAAAAAAAAAGAATGCATGTGACAACTTGTAGTCTTTCTCTAGCCTCTAGCCAGCTGACTTGTAAGATATTTTGCATAAAAGACTTAAATATTATTCTTTTTTTAAAAAATATATTGTATTGATTTTTTACAGAGAGTAAGGGGAAGGGATAGAGAGAATCAGAAACATCGATGAGAGAGAAACATCGATCAGCTGCCTCCTGCACACAGCCTACTGGGTATGTGCCCACAACCAAGGTACATGCCCTTGACCAGAATCAAACCTGGGACCCTTGAGTCCGCAGGCCGACGCTCTATCCACTGAGCCAAACCAGTTAGGGCTTAAATATTATTCTTTAGAAAATTAGATTTTGATTAGGTTTTCCCTTTTCTGTTGCTAAAGACAAAAGGATACTTTTTATTGTGTTGCTGATTGTTGCTGTGCTGGAGATCCTGGCATAGGTGCCCTGCTCCATGGAAAACAAAGAAGTCTGCAGGCCCACGGCACTCCATCACACGGCAGTCAGGGAGCCGTCTCAGAGTTACAGAGAGGAGTCCCTGAGACCCGGAGTCCTAGAGGGGTGGGAGGTGGGCTAGGGCCTGAGGCTGAAGCAGAGGAAGTGGGGGGATGTTTTCCCACTCTGTGGGTTGTCTCCACTCAGTGTGCCCCTTTCCATCAGCAGCAAGTGGATGTCTCAGGGCTTTCACTGGCTCTGTTGCTGCTCTCACTTCAGGCACCTCTACCTTCTCTAAGTCACATTCACACACCAGCACCATCGCAGAGGGGGCATCCGTGACCATTAACGTCACAACATGGCTGTTGCAGTTAACGGTGATTTCACGGCAATCAGGTGATTGTTTCCGCTGCAAAGGCCTGTGCACCACTGGGTGAAAGTGGTCAGGATAGCCTTCCAGAGAAATTTTTCAAGCTAAAAATTTTTTTTAATCATTTTTCATGGGACATAACAGACTAGAGGGTCTTCTCAAGTAGTTCATTTTACTGACTTGCCAGCACTGAAGATTTTTAATAACCCCTGGATCTGAACCTGACTTCTTAATTGGACTTAGGTTTAGCCATGGTAAACATGAGGAAAACACAGTGCTATGGTCTGAAGTAATTATTGATATTTGTCTGTAGGCAACTCAGCTCACCGAGCGCCCAGCCTGTGTGAAGAAAGATTACTCCAACTTCATGGCGTCGCTGAATCTGCGCAACCGCTATGCGGGCGAGGTACTCCTTCTGCCCTGTGTCCGAGGCCCTTCAGAGTGTCCTCTTGTTCTGATGTCAGTCATCTCCTTCCCAATAGAAAATGAGCAGGGAGTCTGGTCAATATGGAACTCACTCGTTTTAGGTGGACTTGAAGGCTGGCCCCTGGGACCATTAGCACAGCCTGGAGCATTTATGACGGTCACTCACCACACTGGCTATACTGAAGCATTCGATTTTTCTTGTTGTTTTCTTAATATGTTTTTATTGATTTTAGAGAGGAAGGGAGAGAGATAGAGAGATGGAAACATCAGTGAGAGAAAGAACGACCAGCTGCCTCCTGCACGCTGACCTGATGTCCTGTATAGTGAGGCTGATTTTGTTGAGTCACTGATTGATTTTGAAGGAACTTTATTCAACCCACATGCACACAGACCTATGGGAGTCAGACCCCAGGCTCAGTGCTGGAATACAAAGATGATAAGACCAGGTCCCTGCCCTCAAAGACCATCTAGAATGGTGGGAACATAACACATTTCTTTTTTTTTAATTCCTCACCTGAGGATATTTTTTCCATTGATCTTTAGAGGAATAGTGGAAGGGAGGGAGGAGGCGGGGTGTGTGTGGGGGGGGGGAGACACACACATTGACTGGTGGCCTCCACACGTACCCCATGGGGGCTGGGAATCAAACCTGCAACTGAGGTATGTGCCTTTGACCGGGAATCGAACCTGCAACCCTTCGGTCCCTGGGCCGATGCTCTAACCATGGAGCCAAACAGGCCAGGGCTCACACACATTTCTAAAAGAGAATTTCCCCAAAATCTCTGAGCAGTGGTAGCATCGCTGACTTCAGCCTGTCACTCTGAATACATACCGTGGGCTCTAGTTTGGGGCAGTGAAGCATCCTTTGGTCCTGCCTTGATTGTGGTTAGGTGGCTGCCGGGGCCTCACCCATGTGCCTGAGTAACGCACGCCTCTGCTGACAAAGCATGCTTCTTGTAGGTGTATGGAATGATTCAGTTCTCCGATGCCACAGGCCAGATATCTGACCTGAACAAAATGATGGTCCAGGAGCTGAACACAGCACTAGACCTCAGTAATCCTCAGCCCTACACACAGGCCATGTTCAAGCTGACAGCGATGCTCATCAGCAGCAAAGGTAAGGGACCAGCCCTGTGGACCTCTGGGCTCGTTTGTAAACAAATTGGTGGCATCCATTACCCTTAGTGAATTGGAGTTCTGGCTGAAGAAAGAGCTGGAGCTCCCCCAGTAGAGATCCCTGTGGCCTCTCTGGTGGGTAGAAGTAAAGAAAAGGCCATCGTTGTCCCAGCTGATGCTGACTGTGACTATCTTGCTCACCTGGGGAGGCTATGGGGTTTAGCTCATGTTCAAGGCCTCTGAACAGTGTGTTTGGTTCCAGATTGTGACCCACAGCTTCTCCATCATTTGTGTTGGGGTCCCCTCCGGATGTTCAATGAGCATGGCATGGAGACTGCCCTGGCCTGCTGGGAGTGGCTGCTGGCCGGCAAGAACGGAGTGGAAGTGCCGGTAGGACACCGGGGTCATCTAAGGGTGGGTGGGGTGAGAGATGGAGAGAGCTTCTCCTCAGCTGATGAGCTTGGAGACCCTGGGCAAGCCCTTTACTCACTGGGGCTTCAGTCTTCTTATGTGTGAGAGTGTGGTTTTTAAAAAAAAAATGTTTTTATTTATTTCAGAGAGGAAGGGGGGGAGAGAGAAACATCAATGATGAGAGAATCATTGATTGGCTGCCTCCTGCACGCCGCTTTCTGAGGATTGAGCCTGCAACCCGGGCATGTGCCCTGACTGGCCATCGAACCCGGGACCCTTCAGTCCGCAGGCCAACGCTCTATCCACTGAGCCAAACCAGCTGGGGCGAGAGTGTGATATTAATGCCTGCCCACAGGACTGTCATGTTAAAAGCATGCCAGTGGTGCCTCGAAGTTGTTATTTTTCCAAAGCTCAGTAGGGGGAGCCATTTCTCTGAGATTGGAACACCTATCAACATTGGAAATGGTTGTGTTTGTAGACAGGGACACTTCTCTGGGACTGCTAATTTTGGGAGGAGCAGCCTTCCTTGTGTCCGTTTTTCTGAAGTTGCTACTGGAGTGGCCCCACAGGGGCTTGCCTTAGCTGTCCCCTGCCCATACTACCTAGAATGTCACATACACCCTCATTCACGCTCCCGAGCCTCTTCATGACTGTTTTCCCCTTAGCAGAGATCAGGGTCCACTGTCTATAGCTTGCTTTTCTCGTCATCTCTGGCCCCGCAGTAGACGAGGTGGATGTGTTTGTCTTGTTCATATTCCATTCCCAGAGCCTAGAAGGCCCTGGCCAGAGGCAGTGACCAGGACATGCTTATCAAACAAATGAGTGATTGTGCTGGGGCTCATTGGTCCTGGTGGCCCTGCCGTTTCTTCATATATTGCAGGAGTGGGGAACCTTTTTCTGCCAAGGGCCATTTGGATATTTATAACATCAATCGAGGGCCATACAAAATTATCAACTTAAAAATTAGCCTGCTATATTTGGTCAAAAATTTAATTAACTCACCCCTAATGCCTTATCAGGGCCAGACCGAATGATTTATTGGACCTTATACGGCCCACGGGCCGGATGCCCCCGTTCCCCCACCCCCGATCTATTGTAACACTTCCATATCTCTGCAGGAAACAGAAACCAAGAGCAGTGCCTTGACCAATGGGAGTTTGTTCTTCTCTGTTGTAGGCAGTTTGTTGATATCCCAGGCCTGTTGTCTGCAACTCTGCACCTTTAGTGTGTGGACTTTGTGCCTCAGGCAGGAAGGAGGGCAGAGGGCCGAGGGCCGAGGCAGGCACCACTTGCCATGCGCTTCCCCAGGGCCTCACTCAGTTGATGCCCACTTGCTCATTAGTGCTAATGAAAACGTATGGCTACCCCAAACAGCAGAGGCCTGGATGAGGGTACTTGTGACTGGCCACGTGGCCACCCACACAAAACCATAACTTAGGGAAGAAGCAGGAAGTAAATACTGAGCAGAGAGCCAGGGTGTCTGCCCCAGGCACCAAGCCTCAGTGGCCACCACTCTGCAGGTGGGTCTGGGCACCCTTAAAGGAGCTGCCTGGTGTTGTCAGGCCAACAGGGGAAGCTGCTCCCCTGCCGAACCCCTTGTCCAGCCCAGTGGCAGTTGCAGACTCCACTCACCCTCCCCAGTTATTCTCCAGCCTGGTTAGTGGCATGAAGGCATTTTGCAGGGTCCCTGTAGGGTGGAGAAAAGGAAATGGGTTCTGGAGCCAGAATCCAGCTCTGCCCTTGCTAGTTCACAAGCAGTCCTGGCTGCCACCACACAGAACATGGCCTGGCAATAGTTCAAGAATGGGCTTCATGTTAAAAAAAAAAAAAAAAAAAAAGCTAGGAAGTGGGATCATAGATCACCTTTTAGTCATACTTTCCTTGGTCCATAAACTTTGTTCAGTCAGCATCTGTTCCTTTTATAATAAAACATAATTAGTAAGCACCTTTCTCTGCTCTGTGAGGAGCTAACAGTCGTTGTGTACTTGCAGTTTTTGCGGGAGATGGCAGGGGCCTGGCAGATGACAGTGGAGCAGAAGCTCGGCCTTTTTTCTGCTGAAATAAAGGAAGCAGACCCCCTGGCAGCGTCAGAAGCAAGTCAGCCCAAACCCTGTGCCCCTGAAGTGACCCCTCACTGCATCTGGATTGACGTATGTGCCTGGACCCCACTGCCTCTCTAAGCCTCTCCAGGCTCAGCTGTGCTCTGTCCGCCTCCTCTAGCTACAGGGGTGGGGGCTCCCCCTGGGGCCTGGGACCCAGTGAGCATGGGGCTCCAGGGTTAAGATTGTCTTACCTGGTGGGGGAGGGATTAGATAGGCTGTTTTGTTCCAGCCTTATCCCCAGCCCCTCCCTGCTTCCCTCAGACCACCCTCCTGAGCACAGAGCCTCTCCCTGCCTGGCTGAGCTGGCTCTGGGATGAGCCAGCCAGGCCCCGTCATGGCAGCGTATTGTCCTTGCCTCTTAGTTCCTGGTGCAGCGGTTCGAGATCGCCAAGTACTGCAGCTCTGACCAAGTGGAGATCTTCTCCAGCCTGCTGCAACGCTCCATGTCCCTGAACATCGGCGGGGCCAAGGGGAGCATGAACCGACACGTGGCAGCCATTGGGCCTCGCTTCAAGTGAGGGGCTCTCCTCTTGTAGGGGGGCTGAGCTGCTGGTGTGCGGGCCCTCTCCATGGGGCTTTCCCCTGGTTGGTCATTTATTCACCAGGAACTGACTGAGCTCCCAGTATGTGCACAAATGACCCTTCAGGGCTGGGGAAGTCGGCCATTGTTCTGTCCACAGCAGGGGAGTATCCAGGAAGCTGATCCACTCACTGACCTGGGGCAGTCAGATGTTGGGCAGCCCTTCTAAATTGGTTGGGGGTGGGTGGCAGCAAAATGGTGTCACCATTCTGGTGACATAGTGGTGAATGAAAAATAGCCTGTGGTATCCTGACTGGTGTGGCTCAGTTGGTTGGGCATCATCCCATACACCAAGTGTTGTGCGGATTCGATGCCAGATATGGGCACATGCCTGGGTTGCAGGCTCAGTCCCCAGTAGGGGACATGCAGGAGGCAGCCAATCAATGTTTCATTTTCACATCAGTGTTTTTCTCTCTCTCCATCCCTCTCTCTCTAAAAGTCAATTTTTTTTTAATCTTAAAAAAAAAAAAATAGGTGGTGTGACAAGGTCAGGCCAGGGAGCCGGCGGTGACTTGGTCAGGTCATTTCTGATCGTGCCAACTACATGCTAAGTCCTGTGCAAAACACCAGACATATGAGGGGAGGGCGCATAATCCCCTTTGGGATGTGTGGCCTGGTGGGGGGCCTCAAGCCAGGTGCTATGACCGGGGTTGCTCTAAACATAGCAGGAAAGGCCAGCCTGATGTGGGGAGGAGAGGTCTGAGCTGGACCTGCAGGTGCTGGGTGGTCAGATGGAGGGAAGGTGCGGAGCCCCCACCTGGGGTATGCCACTTCCCTGCGTACCTCTTCCTGCTGCCCACCAGTGATGCTAGCTCTGTCTGCCCCTCCCATGAGCTCCAGACCCGCGTTCCTACAGCCCACTGGGTGCTGCTTAGGCTGTGCTTCTCAAGCCACTTCGAGGAAAGGCTAGTTCTTTTTTCCCCAATTTTAAAATTGTCACCGACCTATACTTTTATAAGATGCAATGAGAATGAGCTGCTAGAAAAGGTCCCACATAGTGGTGTGGAATTGCTATAGAAATGATTAGGTGCTTCCTCTCTGTTCCTGTACTTGACCTTGTCACAGACCAGCACTGTCTGTAGACACTTGTTCAGGAGCCCTGACCTGGCAGAACCCGGTCCTTGGTAAATTACTTTTTTTTTAACTTGGATTAATTGTTCTGCCTTCAGAGTACCTGTAAGTGACTGCATCTTAGGGAGTAGGTGTTGTTTTTATTAATGCTGACCTGAGAGTATGTTTACAGATTTTAGAGAGAGAGGGACATCGATGTGAGAGAGAAACATGGATCGGTTGCCTTCTGGACACATCCTGACAAGGGGTTGAACCTACAATCTGTGTATGTTCCCTGACTGGGAATCGAACCCACAACCTTTTGGTGTACAGGACGACACCCAAAACAACTGGCCAGGGCTCAGGGAGTAGCTTGCAGATAGTTTATTAAACTGAAGCTTATGGCCAAGGCAGATTAACACATTATTAATTGTATCTCAACAAAAGTGAAGGTTTAAGAAGAACCTTTCCTGGGACATTTTGGGTACAACAAACCTGTGAACTATAATCACCTGACTGATGCCGCCGTCCTGGCAGCCTAGAGCTGTCATTTGGAGACGTGCCCTAAGCGCAAGAGCCCAGTGGTTTGCAGGGTAGACCCGGACCCCACGGAGGTTTGGTCCAGGCTGCGTAGCTTTGACTTGGCCCCTGGTTCTCTCTTAGACTGCTGACCCTGGGGCTGTCTCTCCTGCACGCTGACGTGGTTCCAAATGCAACCATTCGCAACGTGCTCCGGGAGAAGATCTATTCAACTGCCTTTGACTACTTCAGGTACTCCCCGCACTGTGCTGTGCAGTGTCCAGTGACAGCCCAGCTCCAGACACTGCCTCTGGTTGTCCCAGGTCCCCAGAGGTCATCACGGGATAAAACGGTTTGCCTGGTTATGCCACCAACCTCATTCAGCAACCCTGACACCCCTGGATTTGACTATCCCAGCCCTGTGCTGTGTTTCCATGTGTGTACTTGGCCTCCCTATGAGATGAACAATAATTCAGTTCAATTGACTTAAGAGATTAAGTGCATCCTTTTAACTTTCCAATTACTATGAATGGTTATTGCACGAAGAATTGCAAATACCTGCCTCCTGGGGCTTTGCAAGTATGGGTGTTGTTACATGGAAACAGCTGTGGTTGCACAACCTGCCACAAGTACACTATTCTGCCGAGAGCTGGAGACATTGCTGAGGATAGTGGTTGAGGTGGTCATGAGAGGGCTAGAGAGCGTCACACTTTCCCGTGGGGGTAGGATAGTTTTCCTGATCAGAAGCTCTGGGCTAACCTCTCATCATTCAGGTATCACTGGTGTCGCCTCTCACTGCGTTATAATGTGCTGCCTTCTAGTCCCTGACTCCAGGCACTCAACCCTTGTCCTCTTGTGGTTGTTTGAAGTTGTCCCCCGAAGTTTCCTACTCAAGGAGAAAAGAGGCTGCGTGAAGACATAAGCATAATGATTAAATTTTGGACGGCTATGTTCTCAGACAAGAAGTACCTGACTGCCAGCCAGCTGGTTCCCCCAGGTGAGGGCTGTTGTGAGCAGTGCAGCTGCTCACGGGTGGTGGGGCTGAGGTGTGGGGTAGGGGGCAGTGCAGGATAGAGGTGTGCAGTGGGCAGCCCTGAAGGAGCCAGTTCAGAAGAGCACTTAGGGCCCAGCTGAGGCCTGGCCTTGGCCGTGCTGCACAGTCACCAAAGGCCTGAAGCCTGCCTGGCCACCACTTCTCCAGCCCCCGCTGAGGAGCAGAACGAACAGATGCCATCAGCGTCACTTCTCCTAGCACCAGCTCGGTTTACAAGTACCTGCTGCATATCTAACAGCCCATATTGGTAGAAAACAATCAAATCGACAGGTGATTTCAACAGGAGGGGATTATGGGAGCATCTCTCAAGGAGAGGCACTTGGCCCCCTGGAGTTGGGGAGCTAGGGACAGTTTTCTGGGAGAGGTAACATGTGAGCTGAGTTTCTGAGAATGAATAGGAGGTAGGCAGGGTGGATGCGGGTGAGGGATAAGGAAAAGGAGCAGCAAACCTCCAGAAGAAAACCACGTTCTTGTTCTCGAAGCATGGAGCCTATTACACACCATAAACTAGATGAGTGGAGTCTCTGCAGCCAGACCCACAGCTGACAACCTGACTGCCAGGAAAAGGAAAGCAAAAGGAAAAAGCAGGCACAGTGATTTCCTAAGTTAGCTTCCTGGCTCCACTCAGAACCAGGCAAACAGCCCTTATCATCTGCCCCCCAGGTCCCCTCGTGTACAACACAGGGCTGGAGATCAGATAACTGCCGTCATTTATAAAGACAACTACCATATTTATTTTATTCTATCTTAAAGGCTAGGGGAAAGATACAAATTTTAGTAAGCTTTTCATCTAGAACTTCTCAGATGTCTGGGTTAGTTCTGCAAAGCCGTCATCAGCCGTGTGTCCCCCTGCTCTTCCACTGATTGCCTTATCTCTGGTGAAAATTCAGACGCTTCATTCTAGAAGCAACAATGTCTTTGCCCACAGACAATCAAGACACCCGGAGCAATCTGGATATAGCTGTCGGCTCCCGCCAACAGGCCACGCAAGGCTGGATCAACACCTACCCCCTGTCCAGCGGCATGTCGACCATCTCCAAGAAGTCAGGTCAGTTGAAGGTTTGCTGACAGGTTCCTCAGGTCTGAGAGTCACATCCTGCCAGCTCAGATGGTGGACAGAGCGCTGAAAGACAGCTTCCCCTGGGTTCTGGAAACAGGGTGGGCCGGTGACCTCCAATGAACACATGCGTGCTCCTCTTTGCTCCCCAGGCATGTCCAAGAAGACCAACCGGGGCTCCCAGCTGCACAAATACTACATGAAGCGCAGAACGCTGCTGCTGTCCCTGCTGGTAAGGCACCGCCCACCGCGTGCCCACAGCACCAGGGAGTAGAGGGGAGCAGAGCAGCATGTGGGCACATGCGGAAAGCGCATCAGTGTCTGTCTCATCTCACCAGGCCACCGAGATTGAACGTCTCACCACGTGGTACAACCCACTGTCAGCCCCAGAGCTGGAGCTGGACCAGGCCGGGGAGAACAGTGTGGCCAACTGGAGGTCCAAGTATACCAGCCTGAGTGAGAAGCAGTGGAAAGATAATGTGAACCTTGCCTGGAGCATCTCTCCTTACCTGGCCGTGCAGCTGCCAGCCAGGTGGGCCCCCATCACACCTGTTTGACAAGGGCTTTGCCAGAGGAAGGGGGCCTTAGTGCGGGTCATCATCAGGGACCGTTGGGGAAGCAATATTAGCAGGCTGGTCCTCCGCCCTGGACGTTCACCCAGTCCTGTGCAGTGGCCACACAGCACAGACTCCTGCCTAGGGTACCCCAGCACCGGGAGCCCCAGGAAGTCACATCAGCACATTCAGGCCCAGTCTTATCCAAGGAGGAAAGGAAGTGCATGGAGGCTACCACTTCAGGGAGTCGACCCGGGAAGGGTTTGGGTTTGTTCCTGAATGGTGACTCCCAGTGGCAGGCTCCCCAGAGGAGGCAGCCAGCAGCAGAGGGAATGTGAACTCTCCCAGGGAAGCTCTCACAAGGACAGGGCTCTTAGACTGAGAGGGACTTCCACGGCCCTCACACTCAATCCCACCAGAGGGATTATATTCCCTCCATGTGGATGCTTTCCCGTTAGCCCATACTTGCTTACTGACCGCTTCCTCCTCCTGGTTCGAATTCAGTCCTCTGGATCAGGACCACAGCCTGACAGTGTTTATAGAAAGTCTGTCTTGTGTTAACCTGAAAACTTCCACCCGCCCTGCCCTCCCACTTGCTAAGATGCCTTCTGGCCCGTGGATGGGTCCCTTTGGGGGCCAGGGCCAGGGGGTGTTCTGAAGGCAAGGACAGTAAAGGGAGGCATCCTTTGAATGGTGAAATAGGATAATTCCTGTTGGAGATAGTTCTGGCATTTTATCATAGCTGATCATAATGCTGCTCATTGTAAACACTTGTGTTTGGAGTTACCAGTGTGTCAGTAGCTATAGCTGGGATTGATCTGCATCCATGCAGTTCAGGGTTCCCTTGGCTCCTCTTCTGCTGGTGAGACCATCCCATCCATCCCTCTGTGGCCGTAGGTTTAAGAACACAGAAGCCATTGGCAGTGAAGTGACCCGTCTGGTTCGATTGGACCCAGGAGCCGTTAGTGACATTCCTGAAGCTATCAAGGTAATCTATAATAATAAAAGCGTAATATGCTAATTAGACCGGATGTCCTTCCGGATGACCTTCCAGATGAAGCCAGGGCTGCAAGGGAAGCCCAGGTCCCAGGTGCCAGAGGGAAGCCAGTGCCGGCAGCCAGGGGAAGGAAGGCCTACTCTTGCATGAATTTTGTGCATCAAGCCTCTAGTGTAGTATGTGCTGGTAGGTGGGTTCAAAATGCACAAAAACAGAATGGTCTCCAGAAAAGCCTGGAAACCAGAAATACGACAGAAACCTTGTGACCTCGGTGGTATAATGATTTTTCTAGTTTCCTGTTTTTCCACTCCTCCTATGAAGCATTTATGTTATTGAATGTGCTTCACCCTAGTTGAAATTGTGCTGTTGTACATAACTGTCAGAAGCCTTTACCACTTTGTTTTAAATGCTTTATAATCATCACTTTTCGGGCCATCCTTGTGATGTGGGTTGGAGTTGAGTATTTCCAGATGGGCCCCAGGGACTGGCCAACCATCTCCCTGTTTCCTTCCCAGTTCCTGGTCACCTGGCACACCATCGACGCCGATGCACCTGAACTCAGCCATGTGCTGTGCTGGGCGCCCGCGGACCCGCCCACAGGGCTCTCCTACTTCTCCAGCATGTACCCACCGCATCCTCTCACGGCACAGTATGGGGTCAAAGTCCTGCGGTCCTTCCCACCGGTAAGCTCAGCCCTTGGCCTCAGTGGGACTCCCCAACAGTGTTCAGGTGAGAGATGAGAGACAGGCTTTATTTCAAACCCAGATGTAGGCCTGATTAAACATTGGTCTATCTTAGCACACCCTATATAATGAAAGCCTAATATGCAAATCAGCCGGACAGTGGAATGACCAATACAAGACTGGTCGCTATGACATGCACTGACCACCAGGGGGCAGACACTCAACGCAGGAGCTGCCCGCAGCCTGCAGGCCCCAGGCCAGCCAAGGTGGGCGCCACCAGGGGACCCACCCGCAAACCCCCACCTGACCCCCGCTGCCAATTGCCCCGCCAGTCGCCCTGCAAAGGGAGGTGACTGTTGATGGCGGTGGCGGCAGGGGCGAGGCTGGTGAGCACGCGGCGCCAAGCTGGCCAAGGTGGGTGCCAGTGGGGCCCCCCAATCGCCCCACAGATTGGCCCTGATTGCCAGCCAGGCCTACCTACCCATGCACGAATTTCATGCATTGGGCCTCTAGTGCCTTTATATTTCTGTTTAGAAGTAGTCATAGAAGATAGATTTCTTTCTAATTCAGATGTGTTTCCTAGTTATATTTCTTTTTAAGTGTCTGAGTTAAAAACAAAGTTTACTTGAATTGGTTCCAGTTGTAGCCATACAGGCTCATGGCCCAGTGACCCCACATGACAGGCACAGTGACAGGGATTTGGTAGAATGCTTTGGAGTCTGAATTAATGCAGCTCCAGCCCACAGGCCTGCTGTAACCTCGGCCCTTATCCCCAGGTAGGCCCCCAGCGGTGAACACAGGTGGGCCTTCTCTCCTTGTAGGCACGGGAGCCTTGTTCCTCTTGCTTTTTCTCACTGATGTGTTTTGAGCCATTGGCCATTTTCCTTGCTGTCCTCTGGGCTTTCCCAGGTTCTCAGTCCTGCTGTGGTCTCCAGCAAGGACAGTATCCTGGAGGCTGAGTGACCGCACGCCAGTCCCAGGTTGGGAGGGGGGATCCTGGGTGTCCATCCATGTTGAATTGTTCTCACCTTTCCTAGCGGTGAGGATTGCCCTCCCTCTCTGAGTCATGATCACTTCTCCTCATTTGCAGGACGCCATCCTGTTCTACATCCCCCAGATCGTGCAGGCCCTCAGGTATGACAAGGTAAGGCTGTGCCTATGCATGCTGTTCTCTTCACCCTGAGAGCTGTGCGGGGCGCTGGGGAGGGAGCCCTTGGCAACAAGGACATGCCGTCCAGCCTTCACGCCCAGCCTGGTGATCAGGTGTGTTCCCAGCCTGCCTTGGGAGCAGGACCACCAACCTGTGACCACTGTCCCCGAGCTCCTTTCACACCCATCCCTGCCATGGTTGTCACCAGTGTCCATGGCCTGGAGGCCCCACTCACCCTGAGGCCCGTCTCACTCTGCAGTGTGAGCAAGTTCTGGAAGTGTTCTCAGCCTGCCCTGGGTTCCCACTCGTTGGATGCGGGTCTCAGCAGGTTCCCTGACTCCCTTGTCTCGTCAGTGGGAAGCGGTGAAGATGAGATGAGATGATGTATTCGTTTGCAAGGGCTGCCGTAGCCAAGTGCTGCAGACGGGGGTCCTAAACAGCAGAGATGTATTTTCTCACAGTTCTGGAGGCTGGAAGCCGGAGACCGAGGTGTCAGCCGGGTTGTTTCTTCTGAGGCCTCTCTCCTTGGCTGGTAGAAGGCTGTCTTCTCCCTGTGTCCTCACATGGTTGTCCCTCTGTGTGTCTCTTCTGATGAGGACACCAGTCAGATTGGATTAGGCCTGTCCTACTCACCTCTTTTGAACTTAACCCCTCCTTAAAGACCCATCCTAAATACAGTCACATTCTGAAGCACGGGGGGATACAGTGCAGCCTGTAACAGCGCACGTGCACATAAGCTGTCCCCCACAGAAAACCACCGTGGGTGACCACAGCCCAGAGCCCACATGGTCCATGCATCAGGTCAGCGCCCATGTCTGAGGACAGCAGCAGCACCTGCTTCTGCGACACTGCCAGTCCTGCTCCCCAGTGCCCTGTGCCAGCCTCACTTTCCCCACTGCATCCCGCTGAGCCCTGTGCGTAACTCCCACTGCTCCCATCTCCATAGCAGCTGTGAGCACAGTGGCTAGTGTCCTGAGGCTTTCTTCCTCGTAGATTGGCAGGATGCTTCATCTCATTCCAGAGTCCAAAGTGCTTCTAGGATCACAGCCAACCTCTCCTGATAGACTGAGTCTTGCCTTAGCTTACAGATGAGTTTTAGTACCCAGCCTACTCATTCCTCATACTTGACAACAGCAAAAATTGGTGGCAGAGCCACAGTTCTTAGAATCCAGGGGAAGGAACAGAGGAGACAAAAGCTAACTCATGCCTGTATTGCAGACCCACCACCTGGGGGCCCCATCCTGCCCACTGGCCAGCCAGCCAGAACTTGACCTGGTCAGTGGGCTATGCTCACTGCAGACCCAAGAGCTGAGCTTGCCCACTGCTGGAAACCATGGAGTCTGCTCCTGCTCTGGGTAACAGTCTCTCCTGGAGAGAGGCTCCAAGCCTGGGCTGACGTGACCTTGCTGTCCTGCAGATGGGCTACGTGCGGGAGTATATTCTGTGGGCAGCATCCAAATCCCAGCTCCTGGCGCACCAGTTCATCTGGAACATGAAGACGAACATCTATCTAGATGAAGAGGGGCACCAGAAAGACCGTGAGTCTTCTGTCCTCTTCTCTCAGGTTTCCCCCATCTTTAAACCCCACCCCCCACAGCTGCCCCAGCCTGTAGCCCCTCTACTTCCCGTCCTTTGGCTGAAACACCGCACCTTCAACACACAGTGGGAGCAGGTCCCCACCCATCATGAAGCCTTTGCTAGCCCACCCTGCAGATCCCCTGCCTGCCCCGTGACCCTGCCCCCCCCACCCCCCCCAGGCACTTGGGAGACCCTCCTGCTCGGGCTGAGCTGCTTCTCCCAAGCAGTGGCCCTGTGCTTGACCCAGTGACCCCATGTGAGAACCAGGGCAGCAGTTCTCAGAGACTTTAATCGTCCTCACATCCTTAAAACTGACTGGGTTCAAGAACTTTGGTTTACATGGGGTTAGTTGGAGCACAGCCATGACAGCAGCGCCAGGAGGCACCAGTGAGCACCCACACCCTTGGCCCCACTGCCTGTGCACAGCCTCACAGGAGTCAACACACTGAGGCAGGCAAACGCCTCTGGTGTGATGCCGACTGTGGGGTTCACTGAGAGCTTATCGGGGACCCCCAGGTGTCCGCAGACCTCACGCTGATGACGGCGGGTCTAGGTGCCGGGGAATGTCCAGACTGTAGTGCAGCGAACATGCAGGTTCCTCGGGGCGTTTCTGTGGCTCAGCTGCAGGCTCACCCTCTCACTTTCTCTGGCAGCCGACATCGGTGACCTCCTGGAGCAGTTGGTGGAGGAGATCACAGGCTCCCTGTCGGGCCCAGCCAAGGACTTCTACCAGCGGGAATTCGACTTCTTCAACAAGATCACCAACGTGTCGGCCATCATCAAGTAAGCACACTCCTGCCTCCCGCTCCTGGGCATTGCCTGGGTGGTGTGAGTCAACAGGTGGGTGGCAGTCTCTGCTCTCTTGACAGTATAGCAACAGGCACAGCCAGGCGCGCTTCAGAAAACATCTTGGTTTCATTCCAGATACTGTCCCACAGTCAAGGCCACTCTGCTCTCTCCTAGTTCAGAAGGAGCCCAGTTAGGAAAGCCAGACTCCTTCGTGCGCCCACTGTTAAATGACTCCCCTCGTGAGGAATGGGGGGCAGGAACTCTGTGCTCCTGGAGGAACTGAGCCCAGGAGGACCTCCAGGAGGAGCTAGAGCCAGGAAGCGACAAACTGAGAGGGTGGCGGGACAGGGGGGCCCTGGGACCCCCGAAGTCCTACAGGCCAGTTCCCACAGGAGACACAGCATGTCTGCCTTCTTCACAGGCCCTACCCTAAAGGAGACGAGAGGAAGAAGGCTTGTCTGGCGGCTCTGTCTGAAGTGAAAGTACAGCCTGGTGAGCAGGAGGCTGAGGAGATGGGCCTCCTCCTGCAGGGATCGGGGCACTGCCCTCCCCGAGGGGTGCGGGTGGGAGCGAGGGGGCATGAGACCAGCAATGGGGCTGCCTCCAGCCTGGGCCCTGGGTGCCCCGAGTGCCCCTCCCAGAGTCTGCCCCTGCCGAGCTGGGAGCTGCTTCTCAGTGACTGTTTTCTTTTCCTTGCTGCCTGTGGTTTTTCTAAAGGCCAGTCACTGTCCTCAGCAGCTATTCTAGAAGGTTCCTGAACTCCAATATAACAGGAGCAGTGCAGGCCACACAGACAGAGGGAATGGGGTGGGAATGGGGGCATCAGGTGTGTGAGGATCTGTCAGGATGGGGGTGCCCATGTGCCTGGCCTGTAGCTGTTGTCAGGGAATTTGAGTCCAGTGGTCAAACCTGTGCTTTTTCAAGTCAAGGTGCAAATCCAGGCTTGACTCCAGAGCTCTCCATTTTTTTTTTTTTTTTTATTTCAGAGAGGAAGGGAGAGAGAGAGAGAGAAACATCAGTGATGAGAGAGAATCATTGATCGGCTGCCTCCTGCACGCCCCCTACTGGGGATCAAGCCCACAACCCGGGCCTGTGCCCTGACTGGAAATCAAACTGTGACTTCCTGGTTCATAGATGGATGCTCAACCACTGAGCGACACCGGCCGGGACCCAACTCTCCATTTTTAACCACTGGTATAGATTGGTACAGATTTATCAAAACGCTGAGCATCCTATGCAGACGTTCACACCAGCTGGCCTCAGCAAGGTTGCCCTATCGAGCCCCAATTTAGCTCTTTCCTTGGCTTGTTCTGTTGAGCTCCTGCCTTACTCAGCACGTACAACAGCTCAGCTTCTCAAGTCCACAGGGGCCTCCATTTCCCTCATCAGTGAGTCCCCTGCTCCCCACAGACCGTGCTGCTGGGGCTTCTCCTGGAGGCACTGGGGAGCCAGTGGGGCTCTAGAGCAGAGGAGTCGAGATCGCATCTGTGAAAGAGGCTAGAGCTGGCAGATAGAGAAGGGTGAGAGGAGGGACGGGACCCTGTGGTCCTGGTTTGCCCCTTTCCCGGTAGGACAGCCATCTGCAGCCCACAGCAAGGCCTCACTTTGCTCCCAGGAGACCCAGTCTTTCCTGTTCCAGGGCCCCGCCTTGAAGCCCACCTCCTGGAGCTCTCCCATCGCCCAGGGGCTCGGGGAGCACTCTCCCAGGGAAACTGCCAGTTCCTGGCCAAGAACGGGTTTCTCTTGTCCTCCTACCTGACATGTGTGCTGAGTGGGGAGCTACTGTTAGTGGGCTGAGTCCAAGAACTAAGGTGAACAGGGCAGGGCAGAAAGCTCCTGTGTGGGTCCTCTGAGAGCGGGCCCCGCGCCAGCACGGGGCAGCATGCATTCCCTGCCTGTCAGCTTAATATTTAACCAACGTGCGGCACAGGGAGAAGACAGGCTGATTGCTCAGTGTGTCCTCTTGGAGAAGCGTCTCCCGGAAGGGGGTGGCTCCTTTGTTAGATACCAGGAAGGACAGGGAGAGATCACAGAGCCGGAGGACAGACCTTTCCTGGCCATGGAATGAGCATTATCAGCGCACAGAGGACTGGAGGCCCTGGGTGCCCGCCCGTCTGCAGGGCGACTCTGCACGAGAGCTGTGTGTGGCAGTGGGGAGTGTGCCTGCGTTGTCACACTAGGACACCCTGTGACTTGTCCTCTCTCCCTGCAGGCTGCTACCTGCCCAGCAACCCTGAGGCCATCGTGCTGGACATCGACTACAAGTCAGGGACACCCATGCAGAGGTGAAGGCCGCCTCCCTCAGCCTCGCCTGCCTGGGCTTCCCGTCGGCTGTGTCACTGTGCACTTCTTTCTGTTGTCTTGCAGCGCTGCCAAAGCTCCGTATCTGGCTAAATTTAAGGTGAAACGATGTGGAGTTAGTGAACTTGAAAAAGAAGGTCAGTGGAGAATTTCTGTGTTCTGGGAGCTAAGTATCTTCCCTTGCTAATGCCACTTTCTTTAAAAATATTTTTTTGTTAATAAATTTTTATTGCCGCCCCTAAGAGGAAGGAAGAGGAAGAGGGAGAGAGAGATAGAAACCAATCAACTACTCCTGCACACCCCCTACTGGGGATCGAGCCCATAGCCCAGACTTGTGCCCTGACAGGGAGTTGAACTGGTGACTTCTTGGTGCACAGTCAATACTCAAGCACTGAGCCACACCAGCCGAGCTAATGCCACTTCTTCAGCATGTTTCGTTTGTTACCAGCGCCCATGAGAGATAATGGCCGTCCACCCATTCATAGTGTGGCCTCTTATTTGGGGATGGCGCAGAGCTCATGTGCAGTGAGTGACAGAGACCCCTAAAGGTTGGCCCCAAAGTCAGTCCAAGGGATCTCTTCTAGAGACAAAGTGGCCAAGGCTTTGGGAGGTGTACTCATCTGCTCAGGCTGCCATGCAGGTGACCAGACTTGTAGCTGCATCCCTCCAACCTCTGCCGCTGTCCTCACTGGCTTTCTCCGTGTGTGCCGTGTCCAAATTCCCCTCTTCTGATACAGGGCCCACGCTAATCTGTTGTGGCCTCGTTCACTCGCTTACATGTGCAAAGATTCTTTTTCCAAATAAGTCACATTCTGTGGTTTCTGGTGGGCATGAACTTGGAGGGGATGATAGTCAACCCAGTACAGGGAGTGTGGCCCCAGCCAGTGCAAAAATGTGGGTTCCTTGGCCTTACCTGAACCCTGGCCGCCAAGTCCTCCCAGGCACCCCAGGGCACAGACACACTCCCCTGCCCCATCTCACATGCCCACCACTGACCCTAGGCACACCTGCAGCGTCACTTCTAGTGAAAAGCAGCTCTGTCTTCAGTTCCATTTAAGTGTAAATGTTTCTAGGAAAAGCCCCCAGGCCCGATGACTCCCCCAGCTGCCCCCAGACTTTGCTGGGCTCTCACTGACACGACCCCCCCGCCCCAGGGTTTTACAGTAACAATCCCACGGTTCCCAGGCTCCTTCGGGCACATGAGCAGGGTGTGCACTGGCACCTTCAGAGGGCCTCTCGCTGCCCTCGGCTAACAGGCAGCCTCTTCACCCACCACACGTAGGTCTGCGGTGCTGCTCAGACGCCGAGGACCAGGGCGGCACACAGGAGGCGGATGGCCAGAAGATCTCCTGGCAGGCGGCCATCTTCAAAGTGGGAGATGACTGCCGACAGGTAGGGACCAGGCCCCGGTCAGGCTTGGGGAGGTGCCTCACAGTCGGACCTCACGCGCACAAACACAAGCCTGCTTCTGTTGGGTTCAGATGCTGCAGAGCAATCCAGGGCCTTCTCCCAACCGGGCCCTTCCAGGGAACCTCCTGCTCTGCACCCACCAGCTGCCCAAAGGGAGCTGCCCTGAGGTTGGGTGCCTCTTACTTTCACCCCCCACCAGGCAATGTGGCTCAGCCCGGTGCCTGGTGGTCAGTGAGGCCAGGCCCTTTGCTTTCCTGCTCCCTGCAGCCTTCATCCCTCTCTCACTGGGCAGGGGCCCCAAGAGTCATGTGAGCTGGAGAAGGCTGGCCCTCTACCCTGTGTCTCCTTGGTTCCAGGACATGCTGGCCCTGCAGATCATCGACCTCTTCAAGAACATCTTCCAACTGGTCGGCCTGGACCTCTTTGTCTTCCCCTACCGAGTAGTGGCCACTGCCCCCGGGGTAAGTTCCCGCAGGAGCCCAGGCAGCTGCCTGTAGGCCTTCGGCAAGAGCGGTCAGCTCACAGCCTGGCACCTGGCCTTCCTCCCTAGTGTGGGGTGATCGAGTGCATCCCCGACTGCACCTCTCGGGACCAGCTCGGCCGCCAGACAGACTTCGGCATGTATGACTACTTCACACGCCAGTACGGGGACGAGTCCACCTTGGCCTTCCAGCAGGTGACCAGCAGGACAGCTCCCAGACTGGGCTTGTGTGTGCTCTCCGCCCTGCCCCTATGGTGACCCTGCTTCCCCCGTCCCTGCTTGTCTGAGTCCTCCTACATTTGGGGGTAAAACCAGGGCACCCAGCAATCTTCCTTGGTATTTAAGAAACCCTCAAAATGGACTCCCCAGGAGAAAGCTAATTCATGGGCATGGGAGGGGCCTACTGCCCTGCACCGGGGTCCTGGGTCCGAAGCCGGGAGGCACAGCCCCTAGGGCCATTAGCACAGGCTCTCTCACACAGGCGCGGTACAACTTCATCCGCAGCATGGCCGCCTACAGCCTCCTGCTGTTCCTGCTGCAGATCAAGGACAGGCACAACGGCAACATCATGCTGGACAAGAAGGGCCACATCATCCACATCGGTCAGCCGGCCCCGCGCCTCCCTCCCTCCCTCTCCCTTCACCCCTGGAGCACGGGAGGTGCTGGCGTGCTGGAGCTCCCAGCTGGGGAGGGTCAGGGTTAGGGTTCAAGTCCAGTTTTGAGAGTTGAGCTGTTGGGCACTGGGGGTGTGAATAGAAACTGGGGCCATGGGGCGTGGGGAACTCTGGGGTTGGAAACCAGAGCCAAACTCATCCCCCCCAGGCGCTGGCCTCTCTGCTGTGGCCTGGCTCCCGCCTCTGCTCACTCCTTTCTGCCTGTGCTCCCCTCACCCCTAAGTAAACATGACCTGCGGCCGCTCCTGGGGATAGGCAGCGGGTGGCTCCCGGCCCTGGCTGAAGCACACCCACGTCTCCCTGGCATCTGATCCCATCACAAATGGCTTCTTGGGGTTTTGCAGACTTTGGCTTCATGTTTGAAAGCTCGCCAGGCGGCAACCTTGGCTGGGAACCGGACATCAAGCTGACAGATGAGATGGTGATGATCATGGGAGGCAAGATGGAGGCCACGCCTTTCAAGTGGTTCATGGAGATGTGTGTCCGAGGCTACCTGGCCGTGCGGTGAGCCCTGGGGAGGAGTGTGGACAGCCTGGCACCAGTCCCGGGTGCCGCTCATGCAGTGCAGCCAGACCCGAAAAGGTCCCTTTGTGGGTGGAGGGACTGAGGCTCAAAGAGAAAGAGGGAGGTGCTGGAGGCCACCTGGTAGCCCAGGGCCTTGCTTTCCCGTCGCCTCTCTCTGCCCACCTGTGCCGGTGTCTTCTGCCCCGGGCGTCAGTCCAGCCACGTCCTATAGCCTCCTGGGCTGGACTTCCCTTGTCAGTGCCTGGAAGGCACCCCACTCGGCACCCCACTCACCCAAGCCCGAGCACCTGCCACCCAGGCTGCATGCCGAGCCGCCCTGTCCTGGTTTCAGTGTCATGTGGCCAAGGCCCCAAGGCCGCGTGTGCTGACACCTGGCCTCCAACCAGAGTCTGTCAGAGCCGTCACACCCGCTCGTGCACACCCCCTTAGAGGAGGGTCAGGCACCCTGCGCTGCAGCTGCACTGCCGCCGTGGGACCCAGAAACCACGCTGGGGTCTCGGGCGGGAACCAGAGCACGACTGCTCAGTCTGTTCGGGGGCTGTGAGCCCCGCCGGAGGCTGCAGGGCCTCCCTGGAGAGACGGCCGGGCCACAGGACTGAGCAGGGCCACCCCACTCACCCGCCTCTGTCTCCCTCCCCAGGCCCTATATGGATGCAGTCGTCTCTCTGGTCACCCTCATGTTGGACACAGGCCTGCCCTGCTTTCGTGGTCAGACAATCAAGCTCTTGAAGTAGGTCCTGGGCGGACACACAGGTCATTTGGGGGAGCACTTTCCCCCCAGGTGGGACCCTCTTGAGAGGGTGTAAATTTGATTCTCATCGAGCTGAGTGCTCTCCTTGGAACCCCAGAGCAGGCAGGGTTCCGGGGTGAGGCACCATTACCAGCCACAGCTGAAGGCACCCCCAGAAGCCCCTTCCTTGATCAGGGTGCAGTGCCATCCCCACGCCCAGGCTGCAGGGGCGTGGCCTGGGCTAGTCCTCCCTCAGCAGCGGGGCCCCTTAGCCCAGGAGGTGCTGGGAACAGTGTCCCCACATTAGTCCAAACTCCCCAGGAGGGAACGTCCCTCGGGCCTGACCTGCGCCGAACAAATCCCTGGAAGTGCTCAGGTTAGTCCTTGGGCAAGAGCGCATCCTGTGGGGAGGGCAGCCTGGAGGGTTGACTCTGGCAACAACAGCCCTAACACAGCCTCTCTGCCAGGCACAGGTTCAGCCCCAACATGACCGAGCGAGAGGCCGCTAATTTCATCATGAAGATCATTCAGAGCTGCTTCCTCAGTAACAGGCGAGTCCTCCCCTCCTGCCCCGCCCACCACACCTCGGTGCTCTCCGGGCACCTGTTGGGACTGTGCCTGGGCCAGGTGACAAGGAAGCTCGTCTGGGAGGCTGTCCCGAACACCCTGAAGTGAGCTCTCGGGGTTACGGGGTGCTGGTCCAGAGGGGCTGGGATGTACTGAGAGGAACAGCCAGCAGGGCCTGAAGGCCAGAAACCATGCCCACCTGAGGCCGAGCCTGTGAGGCCAAGGGAGCCACGGTTGAAAAGGGCCTCGCGGGAGGTGTGCAGGCCCAGCAGGGCCGGGTGAGAAGCATCGGCAGGAGGAGGAGGGTGGGGACGGGCCACAGGAGTTCCGTGATAAAACAGTGGAGCTGTGAGGAGGTGGGTTAGGATTCTGGGCAGAGCCCAGGAAGTGCAGAGACTGCTGGAACCTGAGAACTGGTGCCCAGTGGGTCCTAACAAGAACAGAAAGGGTCAGGTGGGCGCTGGCTGGGCTGAGACAGCTCAGGAGCAGCGCCATGTGGTCCTGCTGACGAGGGAGCAGAGAAACGGGAAGTAGCTTGAGGTGGGATGGGGAATGACATGAGTCAGCTGAGAGAGGTTTGGAAGGCAATACAAGGAAATACTTCTGATGTTTGTTTTTCTGGTGAAATGAGGTAGGTGGCCAAGCACGGCATCACTCATTTGGGTGCCACATACCAGGAAAGGTCTAGAGGGGCACCTGGCACAGGGGCAGGGCAGCCTGGGCCCCGGGGACCAAGGGCAGGCGTTTGGCTGGGGAAGGGCCACCCACTTGAGCCCACATTTTGGGCCCATTGAGCGAGAGGTGGCCTCAGAGGCCAAGCAGATGGGGGTACAGCGTGGCTCGCACGGGCATGGCTACTGGTGGGAAAGGGATGTCCCAGGCACAGGAGGGGCTGCAGTTTTACATTCGTACGTCCAGGGAGGAGAGTAGGTGGGACTCTGAGGTGCAGCTGTTAGGGCGAAACGACATGGAGGGCTCAGGGCACCAGACTGGCAAGGGCTCCTTACAGCCTCCTTTAACTCTCGGCCTTCAGGAGCCGGACCTACGACATGATCCAGTACTATCAGAACGACATCCCCTACTGACGCTGCTGATGGAGCACCAGCTGCTGTGGGCCCCCCACCCAAGCCGTTCGCAATCATGGAGCCCTGTGAGCCCTTCGTTGCCCCACCCGCCGTGTGACAGTGAACTGCCAGTAGCCCTGTCATTTCATCCAACAGAGTTTTTTTATAGACGAAAGTACACCCTGCAGAGCCTGGCCACCGCTCCTTCCCCTGGCGTGGACCACGTGGCGTGAGACCAAAACGACAGACAATCAGCGAGGGCACTTTCTCTGCACGGGTGGTACTTGGTTTGCACTGAACACATTCCCTACCTGTCTTATTTCATAGGTACATGAAGTATTTTCTTGTGTATTAAAAAATTATATTCAGCTCACTATTTAACCAATGTGAAGAAAATAAAAACCAACGCAAGTGCTGTTTGAATGGATGATCAGGTTCCTTGTTTGGTCCCAAGGGCACATTCAGCTGAACAGTGACTCCTGGGTGTGCAGGGCAGAGAGGGGGACAGTGTTTCCTCAGAGACGAGGTGAGTCAGGGCCAGCCAGCTGTGGAGCACGCACCCACAGGCCTTCCAGGGCCCCTCCCAGCTGGGCTGCCACCCAGAGGTGACTCACCACATGCAGGTGTACTGAGAGGAACCGCGTTTTCCCTAACTGCTCTCCAGCTCCAGTGGAGGCCACTGGCTGTCCTGTCCACGTCGCTCCTCAGTGTCCTGCTTTGCTCTAGTCTCTTCCTACTTCCCTGTTGTTCATGTTCAAGTGCGACTTTGTGCCACTAGCTCCCAGCGGCAGCCATCTACTCCCACTCACTATGACCCTCTAATTAGTTCAAGCAGCTAAGACCCGAAACAAAAAAACAAAACACAGAACATCTAGAAATAAGTCACTAAAATTAAAAATCCAAATGATTGGTTAAATAGCAGATAAGATACAGGTGAAGAGCAAACTAATCAATGAAACAATGAAATTACAAAATATGAAGCAGAAAGAAAAGGAAAGTTGAATGAGAAGCTCCAGTCAACTTCTAGTGGGATTCCAGAGTTGGTGAAAAATACAAAAAAGAAGCCAATATGTAAGTTAAAAGAAACTTTTTAAAATACTGCATTAAATAGCTGACCTGCGTGGCTCAGTGGTTGTGTGTCAACCCATGAACCAAGAGTTCGCTGGTTCAATGCTCAGTCAGGGCACATGCCTTGGTTGTGGGCTCAATCCCAATATATGCAGGAGGCAGACAATTGATGATTCTCTCTCATCATTGATGTTTCTCTCCCTTCCTCTCTGAAATCAATAAAAGTATATATTTTTTTAAAATTACATTAAATAAGTCAGACAAAAGAACCATAGGATTTCACTTATATGTGTGATATAAAACTGAAAGCAACAGCCCTAACTGTGTCGGCCTGCAGACTGAAAGGTCCCAGGTTCGATTCTGGTCAAGGGCATGTACCTTGGTTGCAGGCATATCCCCAGTAAGAGGTGTGCAGCAGGCAGCTGATCAATGTTTCTCTCTCATCGATGTTTCTCTCTGTCCCTCTCCCTTCCTCTCTGTAAAAAAAATCAATAAAAAAACTGAAAGCAACAAGTGAACAAAACAAAAACTCAGACACAGACAACAGTATGGTAATTAGGGAAAAGGAGGGGTTGTAGTAAAGGGGGTCAAATATATAGTGGGAAACAGAAGCACGAAGAAGCCAGATGAGCCCTGACCGGTTTGGCTCAGTGGATACAGCGTCAGCCTGAGGACTGAAGGGTGCCAGGTTCGATTCCGGTCAAGGGTATATGCCCGGATTTCGAGCTTGATCCCCCATGGGGGGTGTGCAGGAGGCAGCCAATCAATGATTCTCATCATTGATGTTTCTATCTCTGAAATCAATAAATATATATTTTTAAAACCTTTGCAATCAAAATTATACCTATTTTTTGTCGTATCAGCAAAAAATACATTATTTTTTGGTGTGCCACAGAATTTTAGTAATTAGTTTATGTGTACCATGAGATGAAAAAGCTTGAAAATCACCGGTCTAAACATCTAAGGAAGAAATAATGCCAATGTTGCATACTCTCAGGAAACAGAGCACGTCCCAATTCATTTGTTATGAAGGTAGCCTAGCCCTGATATGAAAACAAGACAGGAACACTCCAGGAAAACAAAATTATAGAGCAGTATCCCTTTCGTGGACATAGATGATGCCGAAATCTTTAACCAAATTGAACACAATGTATAAAAAGGACCATCATGACAAATGGGCCTTATCCCAGTAATGCCAGTTTAGCTTAGCATTCAAGAAGTAATCAGTTTGCCCTAACTGGTTTGGCTCAGTGGATAGAGCATCGCCCTGCGGACTGAAGGGTCCCAGGTTCGATTCCAGTCAAGGGCATGTACCTTGGTTGCAGGCACATCCCCAGTAGGGGGTGTGCAGGAGGCAGCTGATCAATGTTTCTCTCTATCCCCCTCCCTTCCTCTCTGTAAAAAAGCAATAAAATATTTTTTTAAAAAAGAAGTAATCAGTCTAATTCACATGAACGAACTAAAGAAGGCACACCATATGATTATTTCAATATGTGCAAAAAAAACCCTGGACAAAATTCAATATCCATTCATAATAAAAACTGCTCCAATAAACATAGGAGGAACCTTCTCAATCTGACAATGATCGTCTAAGAAAAACAGCTAACATCTGGATGAAATACTTATGGAATAAATGAAAAACTAAAGGCGTTCCCCCTTCAGGAGCAAAACAACAGTACTTGTCACCACTTCCAGTCTGCATTGTGCGGAGTGTTGGGCATTAATGCCAGCAGTAGTTAAGATTGGAAAAGAGAATTGTATTGGCTTCAGACAATAAAATTGCCTATAGAATCCCAAGGAATGTACAGAAAAGACCAAAGAATGATAAGGAAGTTCAGCAGTATCACAGGGAATATACAAAAGTCAGTTGTGCCCCAGCTGGTTTGGCTCAGTGGATAGAGCGCTGGCCTGCAGACTGCAGGGTCCCAGGTTCGATTCCCAGTCAAGGGCACATGCCTGGGTTGGGGGCTCGATCCTCAGTAGGGGGCGTGCAGGAGGCAGCCCATCAATGATTTTCTCTCATCACTGATGCTTCTATCTCTCTCCCTCTCCCTTCCTCTCTGAAATCAATAAAAATATTTTTTAAAAGTCAGTTATATTTCTGTATGCTAGCAAAGAACAGTTGAAAGATGAACTTTTAAAAGTCTATACTGTTTTTTAATAGCATCCAAAAAATATCAAATACCGGTGTGGGGGGGGGGGGCGGGTAAATGTAAAAATGTACAAGATCTCTACATTAAAAAATACAAACTTTGCTGAGGGAAATTTTTTTTAAAAGGAGCAACATTGTGTTAGAGGATTGGAAGACATAATTATCCGCAAATTCAGTATCATCAAAATCCCAGACTGACAAGCCGAGTCAAAAATGTATATGAGAAAATGCAAAAGATCCTCAACATAAACCCTAGTGAGTCCCCGTGTTTGAACAAGAAAACAAGATATTTACACCAACTAAAATATTTCAAGTATAAGAATGTCTTTATGACTTACAGGCAAGAATGGGTTTTTTTAGGACACCCTGCACAATTCTTAAATTTGATAAAATTTGAAAATTTGATAGACAGGAATTTCATAAATTCAAGCCAAAAAAAAACCCAAAAAACAACTAGGGAGTCCAAATCAACAAGAAAGCAATTGTTTAAAGGCCATAGCAAAAACACTTGTGTGTCCGTACAAGGAGATACAAGGAATAATTTCACCACCAAAGAAAATCCATAAATAAAATCAGAGCAGTGTTTGTATCAGACAAGATGAAACGAAGGGTCATCACTTACTGAACAAAAAGAGCGCAGTGGCGAACACGGATACAGAAGCGGACCCCAGGTAGGACCGCCCGGCTGCCCTGCCTCTCGGAGAACCCGCCTGGAGAGGGATGCGAACCACCCCCGGCCGCTGGGGATGCGAATAACCACCCCCCGCCGCCGGGGATGCGAACCACCCCCCGCCGCCAGGGATGCCAATCACCACCCCCCACCGCCGGGGATGCGAACAACCACCACCCACCCACTCACCACCTCCCCAACCCCCGCTCCCCCCCGCAGCCGGGGATGCGAATAACCACCCCCCCGCCGCCGGGGATGCGAACCACCCCCCGCCGCCGGTCGAGGAAACAGACGTCCACAGAGACCAGCCTGCCAGCTCCCTTCCGGGTCCCGCCGCCGTCCCAGGCTCGCTCAATGGGGGGACGAGGCGGGTAAGAAGATACAGACCAACTTCCTGCGGGCCCCGCGCAGCAGCCCGCGCTGTTAGAAAAGGGTCTTCCCGCGGGGCGCCCGGAGCCCCTGGGAGCGAGCACCGAGAGGGGGCGCCCTGCCCAAGCTGGAGGCCCTGGCCCGGGGAGCCCCGGGGCCGCGGGCGCCCGAACGGCCTCTCCAGCCGCAAGGTCCACCTGGAAGGCCCCGCGCCCAGAGGAGCAGGTGCTGGAGCTGGCGCCGGGCCCCGAGGAGCTCACGACCCACCCCCAGGGGTCTCCCCCAGGGCTCCCCCCCGACACCCAAAAACCACACGGGAGACGGGTGAGGTGACCACGGCCGACGTGATGGGTCCTAGGCGGGCAGCAGCCCGCGCGCGCGCAGCTCCAGCAGCGGCGACAGCGTGTAGCGCAGGCGGCGGAAGGCGGTGTCCGAGCCGAGGCGCGGCAGCAGGGGGCGGAGGGCCGCGGGGTTGACCAGCACCAGGTAGAGCAGCGGCAGCGCCAGGAAGCCGAGCGGCAGCAGCAGCAGCATCTGCAGCGCGCTCAGCGCCCACAGCCTGTGGGCCGGACCGACGGACGCGTGATGGACCCGCCGGCCGCGGCCCCCGGGGAATTTGCCGGGGCCGGACCCCAGCCCCGCGCTCCCCCGCCCGCCCCGCGACTCACCTGACGCCCATCCCGCCCGCACCGCCGAAAAGGCGCTTCTCCTGCGGGAAGAGGAGCGGCGTCCAGCTCTACGTCCGCCGCGGGGGGAGCGGCCAGGCATCTCACCGAGGGCGGGAGTCGCGGGCACGCGTGAGCCGGGGTCCCGTGGGGGCGGGTTCAAGAAGCGGGCTCGTGGGGAGGCGGGCCCCCGCGGGTGTGAGGAGGAGCCCCATTGGAGCGGATCTGTCAGGGGCGGACCCCATGGGGAGGCGGGCCCCCGTGGGGAGGCGGGCCCTCGTGGGAGGCGGCCCCCGTGGGTGTAGGTATCCCGGTGGGGCGGGCCGTCTCCCCCCCCCCCCACGGGTGCACGCTCACACATTCGGCCTTGGCCACCTCCTCCATGAGGGACCCCGCGCAGTCCTGCACCCGGCGAGGCTGGGAGTTGTAGCTGCGGAACAGGCGTCGAGATGGGCGATGCGCCCGGCCCCAGTCGCCCCGCCACACCCGACAGGCCCAGCCCCTTACAGTTCCTTGCTGCCTCGCGAGGCTTCCAGCGCAGCCGCCGCCTCCATCACCTTCCCCTGCAGCTCCTGGGGGGAGACAGGGAGTGAGTGAGGCCTCAGGACTGGGTGTGGCGTCGGTGGAGGCGGGGATGGGGCGGGAGGCGGGGGTGGAGTCAGGCTGGTGGCTCTTAGGGCAGAGGGGCACCTGCAGGACCCCGCTCTGCTCCTGGAAGCTGGCCCACGCCTCCTCGGTCCGCTGTGCGCCCTGGGATGCGAGGAGCCTCGATTAGATTGGAGGGTCAGGGGGCCGAGTGGGGAACACACCCACCCTCTCCACTTTCCGGCGCCAGTCCAGCCTCCGCCCACGCGCAAAGCCGCCCCGCCCCTTCAGACCCGACTCCGCCCTCACCTGCCGCAGGCCCTCCGCCTGCATCGCGTGCTTGGCCTCCAATAACTCCAATTGTTTCTTCCATTGAATACACGGAACGTCAGGAGCCGCCGCCCGGCCTCCAGCCGCGCCTCAGGGCCGCGTCCCTGGCCCCCAGGACTCCCCCCGCCCCCGCTCCCAGGTGGCCAAGGCCCCGCCCACGCCGCCGCTCCAGCTGTCGGGGCCCCGCCGCACCTGCAACGCTAGCAGCTGGGTGCCGAGCTGCTGCTCCTCTTGCTGCTGACTCTGCTGCTCGCCTCCGTAGTAAAACAGCTGCGGGAGGGGCTCTGTGAGGGCGGGGCTCGCAGGCTTGGGGAGGGGGGAATATCCTGGGAGGCGGGGACGGGGCTGAAATGGGAGCGGGAACTAGAGCGGGACTCCCTGGTGGAAGCAAGAACGGCGTTTCCGGGATGTACCTGACTTGACAGCTCTTCCCACCGCTCCTGCAGCTGCCGATTGTGCTGCTCCTGCGGAGATGGAGGAGGCGATCGGAGCCGCTCTCAAGTCCTGCCCTCGCCGCCTTCCCTGCGCTCTCCACAGCCCCGCCCCACCCGCGGCCCGTCCTCTCCAAGGGCACCGCCCCATCAGGGCTCCGCCCTCCCCGTAGGCACTGCCCCATCCAGGACCCTGTCCGCACCAGATCCCTCTTGCGCTGCTCCGCAGCCTCCAGCAGTCCGCGCGCCCGCTCCGCACGCTCCCGCGCTGCCTCGCGCGCCTCCCCGCCCAGGGCACCCGCCGCCTGGCTTTGCCTCCGCTGCAGGCTGCAGAGGGAAAACAGACGGTGCTGCCGCGGGAGACGGCGGACGCTCGGGCTCCCGCGGCCCAGGGGACCCAGCCGTTGATGGGGCCGACGAAGCCCACGTCCCCGGCGCCGGGCGCCAGACTCCACCCTCCCCTTCGTGGGTCCCCTGAGTAGAACGCCCCGGTTCCCACGGCCTAGAGCAGAGGTTCGGGCCGGGCCGGGCAGAATAACTGAGGGGCCGGCCGGACGCGCTGCGAAGCCCCGAGTGCTACCGCCCGCATGACCGACGGCCGCACACCCGCCCCGCGGACCGGGGCCGCGCACCTGCGCTCGCGCTCGCGCAGGTCCTGCAGGCGTCCGGTGAGGCTCTCGCTCTCGGCCTCGAGCCCGCGCACCAGCTCCTCCAGCTCCTGCTTCCTCAGGCGCCCGTCGCGGTTGTCCTTCTGCAGCTGCAGTAACAGCTCCTGCGTCTCGGCCATGGCTCCCCGGGCTCTGCCCGCCGCCGCTGCTGCCGCCTGTCTCGCGGACCAGCAGCCCGCGCGCGCGTCACAATGGGAGGCAGGGGTTGCCCAGACGCAGGTCCCTTTGGGGAGGAAGATTCCCAGAGATTTTCCCTCCTCTCTCATGGGCCAACTGGGGCACACACTCATTCCCAAGGCAGCCACCAGTAAGTGGGAATGGAACCAAGAGGACGGTATGGGACGCCGAGGTGGGTGGGGGGAGGTCTCACCGTTGACAGATGGTGCTGGGAAAACTAGTTCATGATCAAGAGAGAAATAAAAGTGCGTCTCTACTTTACGTTCTATATAAAAAGTAACCCTAGAAGGATCAGAGACTTAAGTGGAGAAGGAAGGCTTGAGACTTTGGTGTGGGAAACATTTCCTTAACCAAGACACAGAAAGCACAATCTCTGGAGAGAAAGTTGATGTATTAGATTATATCAAAATTGTGGATTTCTGCTGATCTAAAGATCCCTGGTGACAGCAAGGCTCTGTCCTGTTTGGAAGTTGAGTACCTGAGTGTAGACATGGGCCCAAACTCATCCCACCCTGGCCGGGTAGCTCAGTTGGTTAGAGTGTCCTCCAGGTACGCAAAGGTTGTGGGTTCAATCCCTGGTCAGGGCACATACAAGACTCAACCATGAAGTCATAAATAAGTGGAACAAGAAATCAATGTTTCTCTCTCCCCAGGCACATGCTTCTATGAACTCCTTCAATCCTTATATTCTCAAGAACGTGGCACTTGGGTCCTCGGTTTACAGTTGTTGAGTGTCCATACATCAGCCGGACGTCTGCTCTCATTCAAGGTCCCCTTGGATTTAATCCCTAACGGGTTGTAATATGGGCCACCCTCAGCAGGACAGGGTTTTGGGGGGAAGGTGTGTGTTTGTTGCCTGGGGTGAATCAACCACATTTTTCTTCCAGATAAATTGTAGAGCTGTCTTGTCAAAATTTCCCAAGTATCTTTTGGGCCCTGTATCAGGATTGCAAACGATCCCCTACATTAAGTCAGTCTATTAAAAGGGAAGAATGGCCCTAGCCGGTTTGGGTCAGTGGGTAGAGCGTTGGCCTGCAGACTGAAGGGTCCAGGGTTTGATTCCGGTCAAGGGCACATGCAGGAGGTGTGCAGGAGGGAGCTGATCAATGATTCTCTCTCATCATTGATGTTTCTCTCTCCCTTCCTCTGTGAAATCAGTAAACTATTTTTTTAAATAAATCAATGAGAAGAATGGACACTTTCCACTCATCAATGATCTACCCTGGGAAGAGCACTTCTGTCCAAACCTACAAGTCTTATTTCAGTTTTTGTCATTTTCAAAAAAGTTCAGCACATTTATCAAGGTTTTGCCTGCGTAGTTTTTCTGTTACTATTATGCAAAGGCTCTTTCTTTAAAAGACAAGTCGTGACGTACATGTTATGGGTTGAGTTGTGTCCCCCTCCAAATTCATCTGTGGAAGCCCTGAGCCCCAGCACTTCAGAATGTGTCCTTCTTTGGAAATAGTGCCATTGTAAGCACTGGTTAAGATGAAGTCATACAGCAGTGGGTGGGCCCCGCACCCAATGTGCCTGGAGTCCTTATAAAAAGGGGAGGTTGAACACAGAGACACATGCAGGGAGAATGCTGAGTGAAGACAGAAGCTCTGCTGCCTCCCACCAAGGAACCACCAGGGCCAGGAGAGAGGCACTGAGTAGGTGTGGGCACTTCCTGTTGGCTGTCTAGCAGTGAAGTCCTTTCTAGCTTGGGGACTTGCTCAAACTGTGAGGGCAACAGCAACAGTGGTACAGCCTTAGACCCCGTGCCTCAGTTTCTCTATCTGTAAAGTGGGGGCTATTACTAGACTCTCCCTCATGAGGTTGAGGGAATCAATGAGGTCACATGGTTAAGGCTCTGAGCACTGAGCCCTGCACCATCTAGGCCTCGAGCCAGCCAGCTCCAGCACTAGGACTCCCACATGGTGGCTGCTGAGCAATGGAAAGTAGCTGGTCCCCCTGTAATACACTCATCTCATTAGTAATGTTTATATTGACTATACAGATTAAAATATTTTTAGTGTATTTGATCCAATTAAAGTTCCCTTTTTCTTTTCCATTTTCCTGTCGCTGCTGGAGAATATATATATGCTGACGAGGTTGGGTCTGTCAGTCCTGTTGGAGGGCGCAGTGCCTCCCATGCCCTGTGGTCACTTCTCTCTCCAGGCCCAGCCCGAACGGTCTCCTCTCGCCGTGTCCCCAAGATCCCCACCACCCACACAGGGCAAGCATCATGATCTTGTTTTTATAGATGGGAAAACCCAGGTTCAGCAATGACAGTGGCAGCCCGGATGCCCTGCCCCGCTAAGTTCAGGAGAGAAGCTGGAAGTAGTGTCTAGCCCAGGGGTGGGCAAACTTTTTGACTTGAGGGCCACAATGGGTTCTTTTTTTTTTTTTTTTAATTGATTTTTTACAGAGAGGAAGGGAGAGAGATAGAGAGCCAGAAACATCGATGAGAGAGAAACATCGATCAGCTGCCTCCTGCACATCTCCTACTGGGGATGTGCCTGCAACCCAGGTACATGCCCTTGACCGGAATCGAACCTGGGACCCTTCAGTCCGCAGACCGACGCTCTATCCACTGAGCCAAACCGGTTTCGGCATTTTTTTTTTTTTTTTCACAATGGGTTCTTAAACTGGACCGGAGGGCCGGAACAAAAGCATGGATGGAGTGTTTGTGTGAACTAATATAAATTCAAAGTAAACATCATTACATGGTCTTTTTTTTTTTTTTTAGTTTTATTCATTTCAAACAGGATTCGGCCCGTGGGCCGTAGTTTGCCCACGGCTGGTCTAGCCATATGGGCCATGATACTGGCCGACCTCCAGGTAACTTTTCTGCAGCTGTGGAGGATGAGCTGATGGGTGCTTCTGGGCATGCCTACAGGGCAGGGGAGTCCCCCAGGGCAGTCCAACCCCTCCCACCCACCCCCACACTCCTATCTGCATAAGGAAATTCTCTTCAGGGTAAAGCCAAGAGCTAATTATGCTGTTCTTGAAACCCAAGCTGCTTCCCCTCAGTGGCCTGGAGTTAGGGGGGATGGGGCGTGGGCCACAGTAGTCATGGAAACAAACCACCCTGGCCTTGGTGCCTCTGAGCCCTGCCAGGAAGCAGCTGACTGGGGTCTGATTCCTGCAGCAGCCCTGCCTTTGCATCCCCAATTCCCACCGGAAGCACCTGCCTGTCTCCCCAATCAGCCTGTGTGGCCCAGGTCTGCCCCTTCAGGACTCAGGTTCAAAGTCCTCTAGGAGAGCCTCCCTCCTCCCCCAGTCTCGGTTAGGCACAGTCTTTTCCCTGGGTGGCCATGTTGGCTTCCTAGGCATCCACTAGGGCAACACTGGCCTGACTCAGAGCAGAAGGGGGGACAGTGTTGGCTGAAGGACCATCCTGCATACCCTAGAGCAAGCATGTCAAACTCATGGTCCACAGCCGCATGCCTCATGTACTCGGCCTGTGTTAGCCTTTGAGTTTGACATGCTTGCCCCTAGAGATTTCTTAATGTCTTGGTACTTTCAAAATTATACTCGATTATAAATGAATAGCCTAGTACAGTGGTCAGCAAACTCATTAGTCAGAGCCAAATATCAACAGAGCCAAATTTTTTAAACTTAAAACTATATATTTAGGTACATTGTTATTACTTAATTAGGGTACTCCTAAGGCTTAGGAAGAGCCACACTCAAGGGGCCAAAGAGCCGCATGTGGCTCGAGAGCCTCAGTTTGCCAACCACGGGCCTAGTACATGTAGATAGCATTTTCCCCAACATTTATAAATGTTAAGAATTTAAGTAATTTATGAACTTATGAAAATGTTCAAACATAGAAAAACTGAAAGATTTCTAGAAGTGAACCCCAGGAAAGCCAGCACCTAGATCCACAGTTGTGGGTCCCCTGCTTGGCACACCCACCCAGCTCTCCACTCCAAAGGCAGCTGTGGAGCCAGTCAGCCCATGCAGGCGACCCACTCCGCCCTAGTCTTTATGGCTCAATGCAGTAATTTCATGTTTACTGCACAGTCTTGTGAGAACATCTATATGATGCTAGGAGCTCAATAAATGTCTGTTGAATAAGAAAAAGAACAATTATAAAATCTGTGTTTGAAACTTTTGTACAATAGAAAAAGATTTTTAACTATGACATATCAAATAATGAAGGTGCTTCCATGTGAGCAATTATTTGATAAAAAGGGTTATGTGGCTTTAAGCAACAAAAACCCATGCACTTACAGAATAAAATAAAAATCTCAACTTGTTTTGCTCGGCATACGAAGTCCCCCAGTGTTTGGTTCTGCCCACCTCCTAGCCTCTTGCCATGTCCCCCTACAACCAAAGTGAACTCCATTTTAATCCCCTAAGCAATCCACCTAATTTTATGTCTCGGTACTTTTCATACACTGATCTGTACACATGGAACAGCCTTCCCTGGAATCGCTGCTCGGGCAACACCTTCCCTGACCTTGGTCTTTGTGGTCCTACTTGACCAATTTCTGCCAGAGCTCTTGTTCCATTAGAGTCCCTGTTTTTTGTTGTTAATCCTCACCCAAGGATATTTTTCCATTGATTTTTAGAGAGAGTGTTAGAGGGGAAAAGACAGAAACATCGATTTGAGAGGAACACATCAATTGTGTTTCTCCCCAACCGGGGCCCAGGCAGGAGAGGAGCCTGCAACCAAGGTACGTGCCCTTGACCAGAATCGAACCCAGGACCCTTTGGTCCACAGGCCGACGCTCTATCCACTGAACAAAACCAGCTAGGGTGAGAGTCGTTTTTTCTATTAAAATCTAGTGACAGAGCAGTCACTTCTGAAGATGCAATGATGAGTTTTCTTATTTTCTCTTTTTTGTGTACCCGTGTTGTTTTTTAGGGTCATTTGTTGCTTTTATAATAAGGAAAGTAAATATCTGTAACTGGGAAAAGCACTGCAATATGTTGAGAAGGGTGAAAGCTGCCCACAATGACAGCCTCCTGACACGGCCCCTACTCAGCCCTGCAGACCGGGCTGCCTGTTCTGCCCTCAGCTCCCCCTACCAGGAGATGCCACGAGGACTCTCCGGATGCCAGGTTCACTTTGGGGAGAAGTGGAGGTGGCCCCTGACACCAAGGACTCCTCCCTTCCCTGCACCGGGATCTCTCCTCTGCTCACTGGGGGAGGAGGGCAGAAACCTAGACTGCAGCATTGCTTCCTGTGGTCTCCGCCCCTCAGACAACGGTCAATTCTGGGTTCTCTCGGTGCCACCCGCTGGTGCCACTTAGCCAGGTAACCCTCCCTCTCCGCACTGCCCATCTAAGGCACGATGTCCCCAGGGAGACTGTACACGCCATCTCAGCCTGAGGGACTGTGGTCCCCCAGGAAGCCGTCAGTGGCCTCGCCCTTCAACAGCCTCCCCCTCAGGTGCACAGTACCTGCCGGTCCCTGGGGTGGGGTGGGGAGCCAGCCCCCTCCCAGCTGGCTCCTTCCTCCTCCAGGCCCAAGGCTGTCCTATGCCAGTTGGCTGGAGAGCATGGATCCGGTGCCCAGCCACTCAAGCATAGGTCTCACACGTGTCCACACATTCTCATTCAGATTCTGGAAAGACAGTTAGTGACGGTGTACATGTTATCTAACAGCCCCCCACACAGAGGCAGGGACCACCCACAGTACCATTTGGCAGCACTGAGACCTTTTAATAATGTGCCCTGGCTTTTACCAGGGAGCCATTGAAAAGCTTCCTCTACTTCTGCTGTACAATTTAGAAAATGTCCCCACAGAAGGGCTGTGGGAAACATTTCTTGACTTCTCATCATTGATGTTTTTCTCTCCCCTTCTCCCTTCCTCTCTCTGAAATTAAGAACCTTTTTATTTAAAAAAGAATCATTTGATGATTTAAACTATGCTCAGGTGTTGCTTTGATAAAACATTTTTAAACAATTGAATGGCACTTACCGTGACTTAGAGCAGCCATCCCCATGCTCTGCTGGAGGCCTGGAGGCCCGGGCTCCCCTGCTGCGGCCCTGGGGCCCCTTGGGATGCCCACAGTCCAAGTGCAGGGGTCTAAGCTTCTGACTGACCTCCTAGCTCCAGCCCTACTCCTCTTCCTTCATCTTCACTCATCCTGGGATTCTCTCCCTGGTGGCTGGGAGAACAGACCCCCAGGGAATCTGATTTACTGGCCCTGCCCCCAGAGACTGATTATTCTCTTTTCCTCCCCCACCCCCCTTTGACCCCAAGGCCAAGCAGGAAACAATAGGAAGGAGAGAGAACATGAGAGCTGCTGCCCCACCCCAGCCTGACATCGCTGCTCCAACAGGTGGTCCCGGGTATGAGCCATTCCCCGATCCAGGCCACCAGGTCCACACGCCTACCTACATATCCACTGCCTCCTAACTTGCCTTGGCCAACTGAGGCCAACACTGCCCAAGAGGATGCCAAGCCCAGAGTGCTGGTCAAAAAGGAAGGCAGTTTGTCACTTAGTGAGAAAGAACAGCCACAGAAACAGAGGCCCACGAAAGGCAGTTTTCAATCAAGCTTTTAATGAAAAGATCATAAAATAACAGTTTCTCATCACTGTACATTAAGACTGCACACTTCTGAATGGAGAGATCAGTCGTAGGTGAGTTGCTTTTCTATGACACTTGAGGGCTGCGTACTTGCAGCTCTGACCTGAATTTATCCAAACTCTCGAGGGAAGTGAACTCAACGTGATGACTGACAGCGGCGGTGGCCAGTACAGGAGTGCGATCACAGTGTCCCTCCCCCTTTCTGGGAAGGACATAAAGTAAGGACATGATCCCTCTTCCAGTTCCAATTAAACAAAACAGCTATAACCCCATCCCTCTCCCTCCCCCTCGAGGTATTTATGAATGGGCCAGAGCCCAACCTGGGGTCCCCCAAGGGGGGAGGGGGAAAGCAAGTGATGGGTAGGGTACAGAGAGGCTCCCCTCAGCACCTGGCCCCACAGGGCCCTGCCAAGTGGAGGGGGGGGCCTGGAGATCCTCCCTGTCCCAAGTGAGGTCTGTTATGCAGCATTTTTGAGGTCAATAAATTACAGCAATAAATAGCAAATAGGTGAGGTAGGGGGAGGAGTTCCTGGTAGAAAAAGTGGGGTGACTGAAGCTGGGGGGTACTGGGCAGCCTCAATTCCCACAGTGCACACCCACCCCCTCATTTGGAATGTCAGACTGAGGCTCTGGTTAGATCCCTCTCCATCCCCTCACTCCTGGCATCGGATTCACAGGTTCAATAGCGTCTGCCCCAACAGTGGCTCTGGGGAAGACCAAGGGCCTTGGTCCCTCAGGGGACAGAGCTGAGATCCCTTGTTTGTTCTCCTAAGGCCTGGCGCCTCTGCTTTTGTCCCCCAAATCAGGGGGCAGGACGGATACAGTGACCTCTTCCCTGAGCCCTGCCCTTCTGGCTGCCCAGGCCTCACCCCAACTCAGGACGGTTGCAGGGATGGCGGCTGGGGTCTGCCTGCCCAGCCAGCCAGCCCAGATCGCACTCCTGCACTCGGTCAAGTCCAGTGAATACTGACAGGGTGGGGGCAGAGGACAGCCCAGCACCGAGTGGTGACTAACGGGAAACACACACATGGCTGCGTGAGGTTCTGAGAGTCAGTCTGGGTCCGGATTGTTCATTCACAGGCTGAGGTGTATGGCTATGCTGCAAGTCTCTGAGATTCTTATTTGCTTAAAGGTTCATCTTTTCTTTTTTGCAACCCTGGACGAGCCCCTGCAGTGGCTCGGTCTGGCAGGAGCGTGCGGTGGCAGAGCCCGGGCTGCCCCTCGCTCGCCCCAAGTCTGAGAAATAAATACATTCATTACTGCACAAACATATTGATACAAAAACAACACTGTTCAGAGTGTTTGCACCGTCTATGTTGGTAAGGACCAGCCCAGTAAGCCCCTCCTGCTACTGGTGGGGGGGGGTCCCCAGGGACCGGGACCAGCCAGAATCAATGGATGTGCAAAGGTCCTGGCTTTTTGGCTTGAGAGGGACCCTCACATCAACCCACCCCAGGATCTTGGGCAGAGCAGAGGTAGGGCTCACCGCCATCCCCAGGTCCAAGCCCAGCCTGGGTCTTGTGGTCAGAGCCGCCAGCACCCCGCTGTGCCCGCTGGCCAGGATGGCCAGAAGGCCTGGGGGCCAGTCAGCAGTGGCCCAAGCTCTTTGGTGCCAGCTGGGCTTGGAGTGGCGGGGCTTAGAGTGCCCAGCCCCGCAGGTGCCCTCTGCCGGAGCTCTACCAGGGCCAACTTGGAGGGGCCTCCAGAAGGTTAGGACTCACTGGGACTGGCCTTCCAGCTGCTGAGGTCTGAAACTGTAAAAGTTTATGTAAACAATGAGATAAATATATTAGTATCTTTTTTTCTGAGCCTGTTGAGGTTCCATACTCATTCAAAATGTGCTTTGGTTTAAAAAATAGGTTTTGTGAATTTGGGTATGAGCTTTTTTTTTTTTTTCTTTTTTCTTTTTGTTGTTGTTTATCCTCTTTCCTACATGACAACTGCTATTTTCTGTTTCCTGTTTCACCAAAACATTCAGGAATTAAGTGACTAAAGCAGAGAACTGTAAGCCGCCCTGGGCCTCCAATGGCCTAATTTCCTTGTGAGGCTCTTAACACATTTCCACGCACACTCACAAGCACACGCCACATGAAACCAAAGGAAAAAGCAAACAAAACCAAGTGTGTGTCAATCCCACCCTGCCCCACAAACCCTTAAAATCTTACATAGGAAACTAGTGTTTTGCTTTCTTGTTAAAATACAGAAAAGGCTCGATACAATACTCAGGTGGGTACAATACTATGTCGCACAAACGTCGTTGAGTGAGGGGCCTCTGCGCCCAGTCCCTGAAGCTCTGCAAATGAATCGCCTACTTTCACTCGTCACCTCACGTTTGCGCTGCCCACGGCGGGGGAGGCCACACACAGGCCAGGCATGTGTGCACCTCCCGTGCAGTACAGACTTTGTGTCGTGTGGCTTAAGTGCTGACGGAGTGGGGTGGGGTCGGGAGAGCAAAGGGGCCTGCGGCAGGCCCTGCCCCTCACTGACCTGCTGGAACACGAGACCCTGGGCACAGTCCTCCATTTCCCACCTAAAGGAAGAGGAGCTGGCTCAGGGCTTCGGGCACTGCCTGAGGGCTCACCCAGGATCCCTCACCCAGGAGCCCTCAGTCCCAAAACACACCACTCGGGTCCCTGAACTCAGGCTCTGTTTCCAGCTGGAAGGTCTCTGGAAGGGTTAGGGGTAGGGATGACTCTGGAATTTTTTGGTCTGAACTTAAAATAGAAAGGAAAAAAAAGAAGGGAAAAAAAATGAAGAAAATAAAGCCACCGGCTCAGCCCTGTGGCTCCAGTCGGCCGAGGACAGTGGAGCCAACTTCGGCACCTTGGTCTGGCCTTGTGAGCTCTGGGCCCATGGAGGTGCCTGAGGCTGGTGAAGAAAACCCAAAGTGAGGGGCGAGGGGTGAAACCCAGACAGGGCTGAGCCAATGGGTGGCAGCCAGCCCCGAGACAGAGTGGCAGTGGGCCAGGACTCGTCCAAGTAGGGCCAGTCCCCTTCCTATCCCCCAGAGGGTACACATCACTTTGGTCAGCCCTTCCCATGCCTCCACACTGGCTAGCACTGGCTAGGGGGGCTGCTCCTTTCCCAAGCTCAAGCTCTTGCAGGCCCAGGGAACAGGATAGGGGGCTCACTTCCGCCTCATCCTAGTCCTGGCAAGGAGCTGAAAAGAGCTGGCACCCATCTCCCCGTTGCCCAATACCTGGCTCCCCTGGGGCTGGAGCACTCACACCCTCACCTGGCCCGGATTGGAGTTGTGTGGGCTCCCTGGCTCAGCGGACACTCAGAACACCCTCAGGGTGGCCAGGACTAGCCCTGTGCCCAGGAGAACACCCACACATGAGCAGAGACTCCGAAGCTGCAGGAGCCTCACTGAGCGTGATGCGTGGTGGGCCCAGGGCTGTGCACTTGAACGTCTTTGTGCACTAAAGAGAGGAAAGCAAAAGTGTCACTGCCTCAGCTGCCAGTCACCAACTTACTGTTCTTCGTGAATTTCAAGAGGTAGCAAAAGGTCAGAAGTCTCTCCACCTTGTCAGGTAAGGAAGAAGGAAAGCGCAACATCTGTCCACACGCACTGCGCATACCACACACACAAAAGGAAAACGAGAGTACCGACGGCCCTGGCACCCAGTCCAGCCTCCCCCCTCCCCCCTCGAACCCCAGACCTTCCAGTTCACTCACATAAACGTTACACTGGTTTTTCTCTTAATAAAAAACAAGTACCTCTAAACAAAGAAGATTCCTCAGAAACTATAGGAAAAGCACTCTCTCTCCTGAGGCAGCCGAGGTGGGCTGGGGCCCAGGGAAGCCTTTGGCCAAGAAGGGCTTCTGGGGCCTGGAGGGGTGGGTGCCCCGAAGCCTGCAGCCAGGCGGGAGGGGCGAGTGCCCCATACATTCAGTCTGCAGACCCAGGCTCAGCCCCGAGGGGCCAGGAGGAAAATAAACTCTTGTTGGTTTTGGTTTAAAAAACAAAACTCACAAAGAAAAAAGGAACAGATCAGTAGGAATAACAGCAACACCAGCCCAGAGGGCTCTTTAGTTGTGGAGAGGTAGACGGTGAGGGCCCCCCTGGCTCGAGGGGGGGGCCTCCATCGCCTCCCATCCAGCACTGCTCCCCGTACAGCCAAGGTGGCCCGCACACAGACTAGCACTCCTGCGTATAGGGACACTGCCCCTGGCCACAGGTAGCCCTGATCCTCCCAGCACAGAGGGAGGTCCCCACTCCCCCTGCTCAGACCTGACCTGTGAGAAAAAGGCCGGTGCGGACCCCGTGACCCACTCCCACAGGCCCTATGGTAGACCTGGGAGAGGGGGCAGGGGCCTGGGCGGGATCTGGAGGTAGACTGCACACCCACAATACCTTTGGGGTTCGGGACCCGGCCTTCTTCTGCTCTTTTCCCTTGGTACAGACTGTGGATTAAAGCTCTGGGTAGGGGGACGGGCTGGAGGTGTCACCAGGAGCCACCCCCGCTAGATTTGGGGTCCGGGCCTGCCCCCTGGGCCTCCTTACTTCTTTCTTCCATTGTTCCCAAGGGCGAGTCTGCAGAGAGCGCCCCAGGCTGGAGAAGGTCTTTGGCTTCTAGGAGGGGGAAGTGTGCATGCGCAGGTGGCTGATGAGGTTGCGCTGCTGGGTGAACTTGCCCCCACAGAGCTGGCACTCGTAGGGCTTCTCACCCGAGTGCACGCGCATGTGCTCCGTCAGGCGGTACTGGCGGGTGAAGCGCATGCCACACTCATCACAGGCGAAGGGTTTCAGGCCCAGGTGGCTGCGCATGTGGCGTGTCATGGTGCCACGCTGCGTGAACATCTTGCCGCAGATGTTGCAGGGGAAGGGCCGCGTCAGCCAGTGTGTCTTCTCATGCTGTCGCAGGGTGGCCGGGTCCTTGTAGGTCTTCTCACAGACTGAGCACTTGAAGGGCCGGGGCTCAGCTGCGTAGGCTGCACTGGGCGCTGACAGGTCCTCTGCCTCCTCCTCCGCACCCCCACTGCCCGTCTCGTAGGCGCCCTCCTCCTTGATGAACAGCTCCTCCTCTGTGTGCGTCTCCACGTGGGCGTTGAGCTGCTCAGAGCTGGGGAAGCCTTTGGCGCAGGGGATGCACACATACAGGTTGTCCCCATAGGACACTGTCTCGTAGCCTTCCTGCCGGTACATATAGTGGGTGCTGGCGTGACCACTGCCCCCCTCACTCTCACTCTGCCCGCTGTCCTCACTCCCGTCCTTGCCATTCTCTTCCTCCTCCTTGCAGGGGTATGGGGGCTCCCTGTAGGGCCCGCTGGGGCCGCCCCCTGCTACACCGCTGGCCAGGATGCCGTTGGGAACCCGGTCCCCAAGCCCTTCACTCTCTTCCCCTGGGCAGGAGCCCTTGGGCCCCACTTCCCTCCGCTCGAAGGGGGAACCTGCCATGGGCTCCTTTTTGCTCCACTCCTTCTTGCGGGCCGAGTGCCGGAGGCTCTTCCGGGGCTGCCCGCCAGGCCCCTCCAGCAGGCTCAGGTGGTTGTCCTCGGGCCCCTCCAGATCCATGGGCTCACTGGGGGTGCCCCCCAGGTCGGCATAAGAGGCACTGTTGGCAACGGGAGGAGCTGAGGCCGAGAGGGGTGAGCCATGCTGACTGTCACTCAGCTGGGCAGGATCATCTGGGGTGAGGGGGGGACCAGGAGTGGCGGGGGGCAAAGGGGGACTCTTCTTGGACAAATCCAGGCCCAGCTCCTGCTCGCAGCCCCCACTGCTCCCATTGGTGCTGCAACTGCCCAGGCCGGCCTCCCCACTGGCTGGGCAGACGGCCCGGCCCAGGCTGTGTGCACTCTCCTGATTGGAGCTGCCGAGGAAGAGCTCATCATCCGAGCCTTTGGCCTGGGGGAGCTCCTGGGGGGTGTGGGCCCCCTTGCGCCCATCCATGAGCCCTGGATACCGAGCCTGGATGACAGAAGCTGTGGACAGCCGCTGGCTGCGGGGGGGCCGCCCCATGCCAGCAGCCCCGACCCGTCCAGAGCCGAAAGGCTTGCCGGCTCGCTTGAGCTTTCGACGGCAGAGGGCTGCCAACTCGGGCAGCTGGAGGTAGCTGGCGGCAGTGAGGAGAGTGCTGAAGTTGGGCTCAGCTGGCTGGTCGCTGGGCAGCAGCTTGCCTGTATAGATAAAGTCCAGGATCTGCTGGAACACTGTGGAGCTGACCATGTCCGTGTCCAGGTTGATGAGGTTGTCGTGCAGGACCAGGGACTTGAAGTAAATACTGCTGGCGGCCAGGACATTCTTGTGGGCCCGGAAGATGGAGTTCTCCACCATGATGATGACATCACACAGGAAGCCCTTTGTCCTCTGCTGGTTCAGCTGCAGCAGGAGCTGCTTCGAATGGCTGGGCAGCTCCATGTCAGGCCCCATGTCCCCACGCCCTGCCCACGCGTACCACCTGCAAGCAAGAACAGGCTTGTGAGAGTTAGCTGACCAGGACCCTAGTGCGAGGGCTCCAGGCCTGGGTGGGCCACAGTGGCACTCAGAGAGGCCTCTAAGCTGACCTGGCCACTGGCCACCTTCTCAGGCACAGTACACAGGAAGGGGACTCACACTAGCCGCCTAGCACTCAGACTGCCAGAAAAGGGGCAGTGCAACCGGCCCCATTTGCACTGAGGAGAAAACGAAAGCAGGACAATGAAAGTCACTCCATGCCAAGTAGAGAAACTGGGATTGAACTACACTTCACAGCCCATGGACCATCTGCACACTAAAGGAATCCAGCCACAGGCCCATAGGGACCTAAAAATGACCAGCAGAGGATTCTGAGGAGCTGGGAAGCGGCAGGGACGGAAAGGAGCAGAGCTCTGAGCCATGCCCCAGCGGCGAAATCTCCCAATATTAAACGAAGGTTCTTTTTCTTAAATGCTCTGTGAGCCAAACCAAATGTGCAGCCTCCAGTCTGCGACTTCTGCTTTACGCTGGGTGCCTCTTGCAAACCCTACAGGCCTCCCAAGCTTTCAGACTTGCCAAGGTGTGTCACCACCTCCCAGACACTGCAGCCCACAGGCAGTCCCTCACCTGCCCACTGGAGGCCATAGAGCACTTCCTGGTCTGGGTCTCTGGGTGCTGAGTAGAAAATGTGGCTTGGCCACACCACTGCAACACATGGGCCCTACCCTGGATCCTTTCTGGGCAGGGCAGCACTGTCTGGGCATGGGAAAGACAGGCAGCTGGCCTTGACAGACTGGCACAGTCACTAACTGATGTCATTAAGTACCAAACAGCAGAAGCCTCTGGCCTCATCAGGAACCCAGCAGGCTGATTGTGTGGCAGTGTGATCACCATATGCCCACCCCAGAGTGAGTGGCAGGGCCCACAGCACAAGGTCGTGGCTCCCTGCGCCCTCCAGCCGCTCAGGAAACATAAAGCCTTCCACAGGCAACTCTGCCACACAGTTGTCAAAGGTACCCTCAACCCTTCCGCTCAGGGCTCAATCTCTGAAGTAACTGAGTGCTCTGAGCCTCACCTCACCTGGGACCTCCTGCTCTTACCAAGGCACTCAGCTCTGCCTCCCTCAGGACAAAGCCTAGAGGGATCACGCCCACCCTGTCTCCCTGTGACACAAATACCACCACCACCCTGGCCGCCCGCCCCACACGTGCCCTTGTTTGCAAAGATTAATTTAAAAAAAAAACAAAAAACACCTAGCAACCACTCAAACCCCCCAAAAAGCATCAGAGCTTTCTGTGAACACGTGGGTGCCAGGCTGCACCCAGGGCCTGACCTGTGGGTCGCGACAATCGGAAAACACATATATAATTACATATTGTTTTTGTGACTAATCACTATGCTTTAATTATGTTCAATTTGTAACAATGAAAATACATCCTGCATATCAGATATTTACATTACGATTCATAACAGTAGCAAAATTACAGTTATGAAGTAGCAACAAAAATAATTTTATGGTTGGGGGTCACCATAACATGAGGAACTGTATTAAAGGGTCGCGGCATTAGGAAGGTTGAGAACCACTGTGCTAGACAATAGACCAACCTGGCCCTGCAAGGTTGCTCAGTCGGAAGCTGGAGCCAGGTCCTATGGGAACCAACCTTCCCCTACTTCCTGCCCCACAGCCAGCCAGCCAGGGACAAATTGCCCAAGGCATGGCCTCCACATTGGCCGGAATACCTGGCCCCAGGGAAGTACAATGTCAGCTCCACCAGCACCCAGATGCCTGTGCTCCAAGCCTGTCAAAGGGACTGGTGAGAGCAGGAGGTCCCATCCTCCAAGAGCCTGTGAGTCCACAATGAGCCCCTCCTCCCCAAACCAAGGACAACGGGCCCAGCCTCCCCTCTGAGCTGCCCAGTGCTGCCTGCACACAAAGGACGCAGGCTGAGAGCTGCAGGACTGTGTGGGCCTCCCAGAAATCCCCCAGCAGGAGCAGGTGGACGATTCCCTCCCTCCTCAGTCTCCCTCCCGCTCCCCCACCCTGCCAGCTCCCTGTCCCCAGCCTACCGGAGTGCCAGGGGCCCAGAAACCATGTGAGCAGCAGCGAGCAGGGGTGGCCTCCTTGAGCGCGTGGCCTCCCTTGGGGGTGCATCAATGCCCGGTCACCTGGAGAGAAGATGGAAGATGGAATGGACATAGTCACCCAGACAGCCATCAGGGGAGGGGCGGGGGGAGAGACAGTGAAGTAGAAGGTGCCTGGTAGTCCTTGAGCCCTTGTTCCCAAGACGGTCAGGGGGTTTCTCTGGCTGGAATGATAGGGGCAGCCAGCTGGGAAGGAGACAGTGGCCATAGTGCCCTGCCGACAGGCCCAGTGGTAGGTTAAGATGGCAGGTCTAGGGAGCTCAAAGGCACTGCACTGCTTCCCACCCAGGAGCTTTAGGGTACTCCAAGGGCCACCTCAGCCTCAGGAGCTGGGAGCAGGCTCAAATTCATGGCAGGCATTTTGACAGGAGGCCTGGGCAAGGTCCTTCCCAGGCTGGCCACATTTACATGACAAAAGGTCAAAATTGAAGGCATTGGTGCAATGGGCTATTTATAAGAACCAGTCTCAACCGCTTCTGGCTCTCCTGCCTCCTTCCCTTCCAAATCTGCTCTTGCCCCCTCCCTGCCCAGAGGGCCCAGCCCCTCCTGCCCAGCCCAGCCTGACCACATGGCCTCCCCTTATAGGAGTTTCCGAAAGCTTGGCCTTTCCATACCACCCTGCCAAAGCCACTGGCAGCAGCTACCAGATGCATGTGAGCTGCTTCTGCCCCCAACTTTTCAGGTCCCACAAGAGGGGGGTCCTGAGGTTCTGGCTCCTTGTACACCACTCCAGTGGGCAGACCAGGGCTCCCTTGGAATGGAGCCAGGGTGGGGGAGGAGGCCTGCAGCAGCTTGGAGCCCATCCCTGCCTGCCCTTCCCCCGCCCCCAGGGCCAGGGAGGTTCAGCAGGTCCCTCAGGAATGTGACCAGACCCGGGGGTGCGGGTGGCTGGGAGGCCTCAACTCCAACCTGCCAGCTGTCTCTCTGGCCCCTAGCACAACTCCCTTCTCACAGAGGTGGCCCAGGGGGAGGGGGACTCAGCTGGTCAGGGTGGTTGGTCTGGGATCTCTGATGACCCAGAGAGCAGCAGAACCAGCTCTGTAGGTACAGCTGCTTCGTGGAGTCCAGGCTCCCCCCAGCCCCCATGAGGCCAGAGATGGATCAGTGGGACAGAGCCTGAGGCCAGAGACAACCAGTGGGACAGAGCTGAGCCCTGCCTTGGGAAGGAGAGCAGAGACCACGGCAACACTGAACAGGAAGCCACAGCCAACCAGATGCTCACCACACAGCCCTGTGCCACCTGCCCAGACAGACCATCCTACCCAGTGGCTTCCACCTCAGCATGTGCCAGACCCTGCAACCAGGTTACTTGCCCTTGTCAGAGACCAGGCCAAACTACTGGGCAGCTCAGGGAGTGGGTGGCAGCACAGGACTTGGGACTCTCCGTGGGTCCCCGCTGCCCAGTCCTGTCAGGCACTTCACTAGCCTGGGGACAGCTGAATGACTGACCAACATCTCCTGGGCTGGGTCAGATGGGCTGGGTCAGACATGACTCCTCTGGGGCCTGACCTCACCACAGGGACGTCAGCAGAAAAGAGCAGAGCCAACTTGCTGCACCCTCCACGAGGTGAAGCCCCGGGAGAGTTGGCTGCATGATGCTGTCCTGCCACCCACACTGGGCCAAGTGTGGGCCACCACTGTCTACAAACAAAGCAACATCACCAAAGAGGCAGTCCTCCCTGCTGCAGGGCCAGGTCCCCTATGAACCACTGCTGTTCTCTTCCCAGCAAAGTGACGACAGCCAGAGACCTCTGCCCTCCCATTTACCTAGGAGGGTGGGGACAGGAAGCACCCATCCTAGAGAGGCCACAGCCTGGGGAGTGGAGGTTGCCAGGTTAGTAGAAGCAAGACTGGGGGCTGGACCACCAAGCTGGCAGCACAATGGCCCACTGGATTGAGGAGCTGATGCCCAGCCTGGCAGGAGCCCACTACAGGCTAGGATGAGGACACGCCTGGCCCCCAGCAGCCCCCAGGCAGTAGGCCCATGCAGTGCCTATCTGCCCCAAGTCAGGCCAGCTGCCCAACCAGATCACTGGCTCCAGGAAACCTAGAACCTGGGGTAAGGGGGACAGTCAGGTTCTCCTCTATAGCCGACACCTGGACCATTGCAGGTGGGTGGGTAGGTGTCCCCAGGTGGGCTGACCCTGGCAGGGACACAAGTCCCTGGGGGCCAGCTCTGCCATATTGGAACAAAAAGCGTGTGCGGGAATGCAGAGACCTGCCTGAAGACCTGGATCACCTTCCCCAGGTCCTTGTTTACAGAATGGTCATTCTCCACCTACTCAACAGGGCAGTTACACCATGAACTGGGACAGGTCCCTGCTAAATTCTCATTTCCTTTCCTCCCCGTCCAGGCCCGTGCCACGGAAAAGTCAGGGAGGCATTCTGCCTCCTCATCACCGCGCCCCGCTCCGTAAAACAAACACACTCACTCACTCACTCACAGCCAGCACAGGGCCCAGACACACTGACACCTGAGGGAAGGCTAGGCCCTTCTAGTTGAGCCAGAGGGAGATGGCAGAGCTCCTCACAACCCATCTGCTGCTCCTTCCCTGCCTACTCTCCTCCACCAACGGTATGAAAGGCCCATAAGGCCATGCCATCCTGTGGAAAGAAGCACACACAGCCAACTGCTAAATGAGGTTGTACCTGGGGGACCAAATTACACATGTATGACAAGTTCTAGAATGGGCAGAACTAAACTATGGTAGAAACAACATCAGGAAGCCTGTGGCGGGTGAGGTGAGGAGAAAAAACAGAGGCTTTCAAAGAACATACCTGTGTCGGGAGCTCAGCATTTACTGGTGCTGCCCTATGCCAACTGCACTGCCTCTGCCTCCATGTCTACGGGGAGGCAGCTGGAAGGCAGCAGACACTGCTAGAAGGTACAAACAGCCCAGGATCCAGAAGAGCCCCAGGCCCAGCCCCACCCCACCTACCACACCTACAAGCCTGGGACTCCGTTCATCCCATCTCATGGCCTCCTCTCTACTTAACCGAGGTTCCTCCGTGAAGCCTTTCCTGTCCCAACAGGCAGGAGCCTCCCTGTTCACTATTGCAGAGGCTGCACCTCACACTGCACCGTCTGCCCTGTGAGAGGGCAGCCTGCCTGCCAGGAAGGCTCTGAAGGGCTACCTCTACCTCCAGGGACAGAGAAGACAAGGTTCTGGGGGGTAAGCAACTTGCCAAGGTCACAAGAGCAAGTGAGTGGCCGAGTGAGGACTCAGTGTGACTCCAGAGCAGCAGTCAGGCTTTCCCTAGCCGCAGGGACAGATACAGCACTCCCTTCCCAGGCAGGAGCAGGAGTGCCACGCACAGCAGACCTGCCCTCCACGTGCAGCCACGGAGGGTAGTCTTGATCACCTCCACCCTTACCCCCCCACCCCTCACAGCTTGCCTTTCATAGCAGGGCCTCACCTGGGCTGTGTCCTTCGACTCAGTTTAAGGGCCCATGGATGGCCCAGTAACCCTACCACCTGGGGCAGTGAGGAGTTTCAAGCTAGAAGCCACAGGTAGATTCCATCACTCAGCCTGCTTTGGGGGTGGGGAGCAGGCTGCCCCGGCTGCTCTGGGAACAGCTCTGGCCTCCATGACCTCTCTAGCCAGTCCCTCCAGGCAGGGCTGGTGATGGGTGGGACTCACGGCTCTGGGCAAGCCCAGCCGTGTAATCCAGCCCAGATCTGGATGCCGGCCAGCAGCTCCTGGCTCTTCTCCCAGACCATCGTCCTGGAAAGCAATAAGCTCCACAAATGCCAGGAGACCAGCGCTCCCTCCAACGCAGCTTCTATGACATAAACACTTGGGTTTTACTCAGCGCATTAGTGACGTGGCGATGGGGGCCCCTGGGCTGGCTTTCTTCTCTAACCCTCGGGCCAGTCTTGACACCCACCCACTGGCTCACCCTGATCAATGAGGGAGGTGGCGTCCACCCTAGGCTGACCACCCTGAGTCTATCCTGAAATCCTATGGGCCCCACTGAATACCCCAAGCTGCTCATGTGGTCCAAGTCCCACGTGGGCCCAGACCCGATCTGTGCCACTCCCATCTGAGATGGGAAAGCTTGTGGGCACCTCCCCACCAGGAGAAAGTGCTGCTCTGAGGGGAGATCTGGCAGGAGGCTCCACACCACACCACTCCAGGCCCCATGACCCTCAAATCCCTGCTTCTCCGGAGAGCCTTAGGTCCTCTCCTCCTCCCACAAGCCTACAAGCCTCACATCACTCCTGGCTTTGGTGCCAACAAGGAGAAATGAGGCCAAGACGACCTGGGGGATCTGCAGATGGATTTCCCTTCCTGGTGCTGGCACAACTGGCTGGCTAGCACCAGGAAAGGTGAAGGGCAGGGTCCTGCCAGGAGGGCCCCAGGCTTGATACAATCCAGCCAAAAGTTTTGAATGGGCCCAAGACCATGAGTACTGCTGGGAAGAGGCAGGTGAGCGCTGCTCAAAGGGGAATAATAATTTAAGATTATAATTATTAAAAAGCCATGTTCTCCTCCAGACTCTGTCCCCCACATTGCACTGCCTCCTCAGGGGCCTGAGCTGTTGGTAAGAGGCTTGCTGGCAGTGACAGAAGCAGGAGGCTGGGAGCCGGAGAGCCTGTGGGAGGCCGACAGGGTGGGTCTGCCAATAGGACAGCACAGCAGGGGAAATTGGTCATCCTGTCAGTCCAGGAACAAGTGAAAATCCAGGAGCCACTTCAGCAAGAAGGCAGACAGGCCTGGTATGCTGGTTCCTGTGCCCCCAGTCCCACTTCCTGCTAGTCTTGGTTGTCATAGGGTGAGGTACAAGGACCAGCAGCAGTACGTGGGAACTCTAAAATGCAGATGCTCAGGTCTCACTCCACATCTCAGAACCAGAACCCACATTTTAACCAAGGGACCCCACACACACACACACATTCAGGTCTGGGAAGAGCAGGGGTGGGTGGTAAGCTTTCTAATGCCCAGAACGGACTATGCTCTGCAAGCAGTAAATGCTCCTCTGATGGGTGTCAAGAGGAAGGAGACAATTCCAAAAAAGGAAGACACAGTTTCTCACAGAAACAAGCCCAGAGGGTAATTAATAAAGTCAGGTGGCCTGGAATGTGAGACAGAGAGGCTGAGCCTGGTTACCACAGGCATCTGGGAGCCAGGATGGTGGGCAGGAGGTTCTGGGTGTGGGTAGCAGGCAGAGGACGCAAGGAAGGTGATGAAGGACAAGCAGGGATGGCAGCACGGGTTAGGTAGGTGGAAATTCCACACACAAGGAGCTACAAGGACACGGCTAAAGGGCACTGGTGAAGCGAGGTCTGCCCCCTGAAGGGCTATCTCGATCATCTCACCTGCCCCAGGGCACCCTTCAGATGAGATAACTGAGCCCCAGAGGGAGATACAGTCAGGGCTGAGTCATAGAACTGCAGCTTCCCAGCCCAGGGAACTGGGAAAGAGACTCTCCAACTTTATAATTTCAAAAACAACCCCAGCAGCCAACAACTTCTTGTGCAAACTGCACGAAGAACCACCTCTCAATGTGGATGAGTCCTTCCCAAGAAAGGGTGGCTGACAACCCTCGCCCACATCATTGTCAGACTGGTAAACACTGAGGCAGCCTGGCATTGAGGAACCCCTGCCCTGCCCACAGCATGACATGACCCTCCTGGCTGGGAGGAAACCGAGCTGGCGTGCTAAAGGGGAATTAGAAAAAAACAAAACAAAACTGATGCCAGACAGCAATGACGGGTTTTAGTTGGCTGGACACAGACTACAAGAATTACCTCCCAGGGAGGAAAGGAAAAGGTCACATTTTAAAATAAGACCAAGACTGAAAGCATGCAAACCTTGTGGGCCAGAAAGCACACTCCAGGTGACCAGCACTGGAAACCCACTCAGGCAAGCACTTGCAAGCCCTGCTCCTACAGGGGAGGCAGCTGAAGGTATGGAGACTATTAGCCACCCATCAGTGAGCAGGGCTGCACATTTAGAAGAAAACATATGAATTTGCCTTTTATAGGTCAAAAATAGTTGACTGCTGGCAATGTCACAGTTGACTTCCATACACATACGAGTCTCTCAAGTGTACTTTGACCAAAGAAGCCAGACCCACGAAACTATGAGGTATAATTCCGTTCATGGCGGTTCAAGTTGGAAAGCAAGAATCCAGGCGCTAGGCGTGAGAGAAGGCAGTTGGGGGTGGAAGAGAAGCGATGACTCAAGGACAGACAAGGGGCTTCTGGGGTCTGTTTCTTAATCTGGTTGCTGGTTACACAGGCATGTCCATCTGTGAAGAATCCTTGAAGCTGTCACTCGTGACTCTGCACACTTCTTAAGGGATTCAATACAGTGCACAGACACCTTTAAGAGAGGAAGCAGGGTCCAGTCTTGGACCTGATTAGCAAGTAGATCAGAGCCAGGCAGTAACCTCCCTGAACCCCCAACTAATAACAATCACAAGACAAAAAATAAAAATAAAAAAAAGAGGGAGGTGACCAAATCCAGGATGGAGTATCTGTCTTAGAAGAGGGAACTCTATGGACAGGCCAGGAACCAACAGGAAGCCTTCAGACCACCTTAAATTCTCTTAGTAGGGGCAGACCAATGTCTGCCATGCAAAGGAAACTACCCAATGATGTTCTGTAATCATCCTAGCGTCTAGCTCAGGGGTGGGCAAACTTTTTGATTTGAGGGCCACAATGGGTTCTTAAACTGGACCGGAGGGCCGAAACAAAAGCATGGATGGAGTGTTTGTGTGAACTAATATAAATTCAAAGTAAACATCATTACATAAAAGGGTACAGTCTTTTTTTTTTTTTTTTTTTTTTTTTTAGTTTTATTCATTTCAAACGGGCCAGATCCGGCCCGAGGGCCGTAGTTTGCCCACGGCTGGCTAGCTGATACTTCTTAAGAGAGAGATGGGCTTTTCCGATGCTGACAGGCAAGCCCAGGAGAGAAGAGGAAACTTGGGAGTACCGCAGCTAGTACCAAAGAACTCCCAGGAAGGCCTGAGCTGGTCCTGGGCACAACCAACTGGCCATATCAAAGGGAAGAAGCCAGAAGAAATGGATGAGGGAGGCCCTCAGGGACTGGGGTCAAAGGACTCTGCTGCTGGGCAGGACAAAGGGAAGCCCCCTTGCTCCCTCCTGGACAATCAACCCCTCGAAGCCCCCAGAGGTTCAAACAGAGGGCTTAAGGAGCTAAAGCCAATGGCAAGGCCCTAGCTAGTTTGGCTTAGTGCACAGAGCATCGGCCTGCAGATTGAAGGGTCCTGGGTTCGATTCTGGTCAAGGGCACATGCCCTGGTTGCGGGCTCAATCCCTAGTAGGGGCATGCAGGAGGCAGATCAGTGATTCTCTCTCATCATTGATGTTTCTATCTTTCTCTCCCTCTCCCTTCCTCTCTAAAATCAATAAAAATATACTTAAATAAATAATAAAGCCAATGGCAAGGATCGAGTTGTTTTAATCCAAAGGGGGTGGGGAATAGACACACCTGGGGCATCCACTGAAGTTTTTAAAAAGCTGTTTTTAAGGATAAAATTAAGGAACTGCTATGGAAAATAGTACGATCTGTGGCACTGTGCCTGAAAAGCCTCTAGGTGCAGCGCTTGACAGAAGAGGTCTCACCTGTCCAGCAGGTAACTTGAAAGGTCCAACAGAGAGGCCAAGAGCTCAGAAAGATCAGACAGAGGGCTCCACTCAGATTTGGGGGAAGGGGGTGGGAGGGTACTCACAGGTCTACTTTTTACATGGAGACTTGGAGGTGCTGGAAGAATTGTTTAGCATTAAGGAGCTGTATTTTTTTTTTTTAAATATATTTTATTGATTTTTCACAGAGAGGAAGGGAGAGAGATAGAGAGTTAGAAACATCGATGAGAGAGAAACATCGATCAGCTGCCTCCTGCACATCTCCCACTGGGGATATGCCCGCAACCAAGGTACATGCCCTTGACCGGAATCGAACCCGGGACCCTTCAGTCCGCAGGCCGACGCTCTATCCACTGAGCCAAACCGGTTTTGGCAAGGAGCTGTATTTAAAGACAGAAAACAAATAAACAGGCACTTCTCTACCTGGAGTAGTAGAGCAGAGGGGGTGTGAAAACTGGGCTACTGAAGAGGCATAAAACACCCAAAACCCTGAAAACAACTTAGAAGCTCCCCTCCTGCAGATAGCTCCTCTCCTGCTGGGCCACTGGGCCACGTGGTGAAGTGTGGGACAGTGCCACCTTGGAACACTCCAAGTGGGGAACAGGAATGGCAGCAACAGCACTTCAGTGAAACAAAAATAGAGATTAGTGTCCAGCGCTGTGCATGCTAAGAGACAAACCACATCTGGATTTCAAGAATCCAGACAAGTACAGGGAACAAAGAAAAACTAAAGAAACTAGCCCCAAATTCAGAAGAGCAGTGACTTCTGAGGGAGGCAGGGATGAGCACAGGTGGGTCTCCAGGGCTGGGGGGCTGTTTCTTACATGAGGTGGGGGAGCCAAGAGGGTTTTTCCACTAGTTATGCCTATGTGTGTGTGCATGTCATTTACACCCTCTGGTTAACACTCTGTAAATATCCTGGAGCACAATCTCCTGAGAAGCTAGCATGCTCTGTGCACAAGTCCCACAAGGAAGAGGAGAGGGACACAAAATTTCTAGATCTAGGGAGCCCAGCTAAAGCTGTGTGACATTTGCTGAGCATCCCCTCATATCGCCTGATCCAGGCACCCGAAAACCAGCGGAGCCACACACCTGGGCTAATGTCACAACACTATGTAAACAAGGGCTTCAGAAGGTCAGTCCCACAGGAGATGCCCAGAAAATATCACTGACCTAATGAACAGAAAGCCTCAGAAGCCAGGACAGGGCCTCCATTCCTGGGAGGGCCAGCACGCCTCATCCAACGAGAAGGAATCCCAGGGCTTGTCCCAAGAACTGGAGGGTAGGAAAGGCAGTTAAAGCCATTCCAGCCGTAGTCAGGTCGGCTCAGTAGACAGAGTGTCGGCCTGTGGACTAAAGGGTCCCAGGTTCAATTCCAGTCAAGGACACATAACTCAGTTGCGGGCTCAATCCCTGACCCTAGACAGGCCCATGCAGGAGGCAACCAATTGATATATCTCTCTCACAGATGTTGCTATCTCTCTGTCTCACCCCCTCCCTTCCTCTCCCTCTCTCTAAAAATCAATGGGAAAATATCCTCAGGTGAGGATTAACAACAACAAAAAAACCATTCCAAGTGAAAATATCGAAGTCTAGCACAAATCTCCCCTCTGCAACTCCTGCCCACTCCAATTCCAAGTCCAATCGACCCTGAGCTATCTTCTTTCTTAAACACCAATCTCATCGAGTCACTTCCCTACTTACAAGTTTGCAAAGGATTCCTAATACCTGAATAAAGTCCACACTCAGGCCTGGCCTGCGCAGTGCTTCCCAGAGGGCCCTCAGCCCGCCTCTCAGCTGGGTCCCTTCCAGTCATGCCTGAGTGCCCCCTCCTCTACTAAGACTGTTGTGCATTTCCCTCCTCCCAGCCAGTGTCAGCAATAGCTACCCCGCTGCTTCCCACAATGCACCTCACCTTCTGCCCATGCTCTGCTCCCTGGCTCCCCAAACAGGCTCCCAAGGTTAGAGACCCCGAGTCCCACCAGCCCAGTAGCCACAGCTGCACCTGGCATGCACAGGCCCTCATAAACGTTTCTTAGGTGAACAAATGCCAGTCAGGAAGAAGCAGTGCTGAGAAGAGATAGGGTGAAATAATACATGAGAGAAGATAAGGTGGAGGTGGTGAGGGGAAAATGATAAAGGAGAGTAGCCCAGAGCCCTTCCTTGTCAACAGTTCCAAAACTGTTGTTTACATTCTTAAAAATCAGTAAGGACTCCCAAAGAACTTTTATGAGGCTTATATGTTACTGTCTAGTAGATGCTACTGTGTGATTATATTTACTATTCTATTTACTGTATTAGAAAAACTGGTAATATAAAAATAAAAAATTAAACTGATTAAAATATCAAAATAACTCATTTTATATTAACATAAATAAAATTTTAAAAAACCAAACTCTTGGCCCTGGCCGGTTTGGCTCAGTGGATAGAGCATCAGCCTGTGGACTGAAAGGTCCCGGGTTCGATTCCGGTCAAGGGCACATACTTCGGTGGCAGGCTCCATCCCTGGCCTTGGTCGGGGCTCGTGCAGGAGGCAAGCAATTGGTATGTCTCTCTCACATCGATGTTTCTCTCTCTGTCTCTCCCCTTCACTTCCATGTGCTCTAAGAACCAATGGGAAAAAAATATCCTCGTGTAAGAATTAAAAAACAAATAAACAAACAGAAAACAACTCTTCCAGCTCTGCCTGGTGTGGCTCAGTTAGTTGAGTTGTGCCCGTGCACCAAAGGGTAGTGGATTCAATTCCCAGTCATGGTACATGCCCAGGTTTTGGGTTTGACACCTGGTTGGGGTGTGTCCAGGAGTCAACTGATTGATGTCTCTCTCTCTCTCTCTCTCTCTCTCTCTCTCTCTCCCCTCCCGCCTCTCCTTTCCTCTCTTTAAATCAATAAAAAATAATAACAACAATTTTTAAGCTACTCTAAATGAAAAATATTAGTGAGAAGAGTGGCATTGCTTTACGTTTTTGCAAATCTCTCTAATGTTTGGTTTAATAGAAGTAACTGGATTCCCATATCTGCTTCTGTATTCAGTCTGTTAGGCTATGTGGTTTTGATTAAAGTCTACGAAGACATTTGACCTTACACAGAAAGAAGGGAGGAGTATTTTAATAACCTTTTCAGATATGTGGCTCTTCATAGATATACACTAATACTTAACAAGGGGTA